>NC_067284.1:11334418-12017989 GCF_020740795.1 Apus apus
AGGGCAGGACCTGACTGACTGTCCCTTTGGGTCTCAGCACACACATTAGCCTTAAACTGCTTAAGGTGCTGCGGAAGCTGAACCACCAGGCTCTGGTGGCCTCTGTGTGAGTCACTGAGTGACCCAGTCGCAGATGCTGTAGCTCTTCTATAAATAACACTGCTGCACAGCTGTGGTTCTAACCTGCCCTGCCTCCCCATTAGCAGAGGAGCAAACCCCATTCTTGCCTCTTAGGGAGCCAGAGAAAAACAGACGAGTTATATTTTTTTCACAGCATGAATTTTCAGACAGTGTAATCACCTACTCATGTATTTCTCTATTAGCTGCTAAAATAACTGTCTCTGAAAGCACTCACCAGAGTTATGCCTTTAGCAAGGCATTTAGAGGCTGTTCCAGAGGCTCAGAAATTGCACCAGTAAATGCCTATTAACTGCCCAGACTATTATATTGGGCATAACTCATGATCCAATTTGTAAGTGATTTATGCCTTAGGAACAGACCACAGATGAGCAGCAATGAAGAGAGATAGCCCCAGTGCTGCCTCACGCAAATGTGACCTTGGCAGAAACAAGAGACTCTGCCTACATGCAGACATGGGCCCAAAACTGAAAATACACTTAGGTGCTTAAGTGAGGCTCAGCAGAAGTAAAGCACTTAAGTCTGTAACAGCGTGTCTTAAATCCCCTTCCTCAGCTGCTGCCTAGCCCTGAAAGCAACTCCAACTTGGTTGTTTCCATCTCAGCGCCCCAGACGTCTCAGTTCGCACGCTGCCATGTGGCACTGCAGCCACAGTGGCACTGAGGAGGTCACTGTGCAAACACACACCCAGTCCTGCCACAGCCTCTAACACAGGTGTCTCCCCTTCCACACACTTGCTGGAAGAAGCTCCATGTGAGACTGGAATGGGAGCCTGCCCCCCAGGTGCAGAGGATAAGGAATTGCACACCCTGCCTGGTCTACCTGTAACGGGGCTACTGCACAGCAAGGACCAGCACCAGCAGGTATGTTTCCAAAGGGTGAAACCATGCTCTTTACAGAGCTTGAATGCCTGCTTTCAGGAGAGGGCTACATGCTGGGAATCCTGAAGAAAGGCAGATATCTAAATCTTGATCTTCTTCATGGATTTTGGCACAAAACACTTTGGTATTTGCAATTATCTCCTCAAATTTCTTCATTTCCTGACTAAGTTAAAGCAGTGGAGGCAACCACTAGGACCAGGCACCTAGGAACTGGATAGGCATGTATTTTACATCTGAAGTTCACCCCAAGGGAAGGGAAACAACATACGCAACTCACAAAAGAGATCAGGTAGATGTTAGTACTTCTGCCAGCTCTCCTGCCTCTGTCATGGTACAGGACTAGCATAGAGTTACCAGAGCCTCTATTACAAACTCTCGTGCCCAAATGCAATGAGATTTGGTTTACACTAGTTTGTAGTACATACCACGTTTTCCTTTCTCTGATTAAAAAAAAATATTATAACTACTATATTTTGTTTTCTTGCACACTCCTACTCTCCAGGGTGCCCATCAGTTGTAGGATTTCCTTTAAAACCCCTCTACAGTGTCACACTTTGCCTCTTCACTGTCCTTCCATGTTTGCAGAAGTCACCAAACAAACTGTCTTGCTACAGAATTGCACCAAAATAAGCAGTCAAAACTCCTGCTTTCAAGTGCTGGGCAGAATTTGCAACGTCTTATACTATGAAATCAAACCACTAAATTCACAGTAGAAAGTTCAAAATATTTAAAAGTTAGAATATAGCCAAGTGTTAAACACTCTCATGGATATCCTGAAGCAGCTGTACACAAAGGCAACTGAATGTGCCCTAGTGTTTTGCAGTGTAACTGTGCTGCTCTCCTCCTCCTCTGCTAAAGAAAGGCAGTCATTGGGATACACAGTAAGAAGAGCTTCACTCTGAACATTAAGTGATGATGCATGACCAGCAGAAGTGACCAAGGCATGAAAAAATAATCATGGACAAAAAAAATTACAGCTTAAAATTAGGGTGATATGGAGTACAGGAATAAGCCATTTTGCATGTTTACATTCACCTAGAAATCCTAATGAACCCTGGGTTATTTTTCCATTTGAAATTTATTTTCTGCTTATAGAATCACAGAGTATGCTGAGTTGGACTGGACCCATCAGGATCATTGGGTCCAACTCCTGTAGGGCACTCCAAGAATCACACCATGTGCCCCAGCCTCCCTGGGGAGCTCGTTCCAGGGCTTGACCACCCTCTGGGTGAAAAACCTTTTCCTGATATCCTACCTAAACCTCCCCTGATTCAGGGAAGCTTTGGTACCTTGGGCCTCTGTTTTAAATGTTTTTAACTGGTTTTCCCAGCTAGATTTTCAGAGAGCAGATACAGGGCAGGAAACTTGATGCAGAGCCCCCAGCGCAAAGCCCACCATGCAGCCATGCACCGCAGAAGAGCTGGGTCATGCCAGGCCACCAGGCCAAGGTTGCACAGCATGCAGCCATGGGAGACATCAAGCTCAAGGCAGGGTTGAGGCACAAGAGTTCTAACCTCCTTCTCTCTTTCTGATCTTCTAGGTTCCTTCCTAGCCTTTCTCTTCTGGTTTCTCTTATCTTTTTCGTCCTTGATTTCCTTCACCGGCACAACTTTCTCCTTGACTATTTCTGAGGTGTGTGCTGTATGGATACTCATTGACCATTCAGAGATGGCATTGGGATCCCAGTAAGAGTTTGCGGTATTGGCAGGGAGAAGGAAAGAGTTAGTTCCTGGGGTGGCATACTCTACAGAGCTGGACTCCACCGGTTGAAATTCATAATAATCCCACTCCAGGCCACTGGAGGTCATTCTTCAGCTAATTCTTATGGCTCTTACTGAGTTTTAAAGAATGTATCTGTGGAACATGAAGTCAGTGGTTTAATGTCTCCACAACATTTAGCAACTTTCTGCTTATCATGTGGCCAATGGAAAGTTAGATCATTAGTTCAAGAGAGTCAACTCCAAAATAAAACGTGTTTAGGTTTCTCTTGTTATTTAGAAAAATAAAATATAGGTCATATTTTTAGAATTTGGGAGATTTTTTGGTGTTATCAAAACAGTGCCACAGACAAAAAGCAACTAAGTAATTTACTTTTCAATCGAATATGACACTACCCACTCTCATGAGCAATTAATCTCTGAACCTAAATCTGTATTTCCTGAAAAACAGCAATGAAACATACAGATGTTAATCAAACCTTGGTATTGGATGCCTTCACCGCCAAATAAGCACCCAGTAAAAGTGACAGAAGGCACAACCAATAGATTGAGATCACATGTATTAAAAGAGAAAACAAACATATTCTGTGGGGCATAAATAAAGTGTAAAAATTAATCACACAAGGATAAACCAGAAACAGAGAACCTTCTCTGAAGACCTATGTAAAAGGAAAGCAGAAATATTTCAGTTAATACCACAAGCAAAAATTTTCTCTTGGAGTTTTAGCCTTCTGCCTTCTCTGAGACAAATCCAAACACACCCTCTGACACTCAGCAACTCACGAGACTCACCTCAACCCCAACCAAGCGACTAGCACTAAATACAGAGCCAAAATCAAAACACATTTTAAAGAAACAGTATTGGTGAATCAAGCATGCATCAATTTTGTTCAGATTAGTCACCACATTTAGAAGCGGTCTCCAGTTGCCATAAACAAAGCCCCTGAGAAGCTTGCAAGGCAAGTGAAGTAAGTCTTCTACAGGATGAGTATTTCTACAATGCAAGACCCTTGACTAAACTGCAATGATGCTAAACACCGATTTACAGTTTTTCCATGATGACTATCATGTTTACACATAGACAGCCTAGACTCCATTACCAGAGGATTAAAAACACCCCAGACCTCCCCAAAAAACAGTTTTCACTGAAAACCAATTTGAGCAAATCAGTGGAAGCTCTTGCATTCTTACAGCAACTTGCACTTCTCAGAAAAACAGACTGAACTTGTAAAGTACCCGAAATTTCAGCTTAAATACCTGATGAATCATTTTTGCTAGAAGAAGTCAAAAAACATACTCAGGATACATCTGCATAAACTGATATTCCCATCACTCTCGCAGATCTGCTCCATTTCACAGATGGGCAGAGTGAAAAAATAAAGAGTGCAGGAAGCAGAGTTTCTTCCTAGAAAAACAAGTTTCCCAGCAGAAAGCTGGTTGCACCAGCACTCCAGTCCTGCACTTGACAGACAGACTGACTGCACATCTCACAGGGAAGCAGCTGCTCATGTGAAGGAAACCAGTTTTTCCATTTCTATAGATATTCAAGACCCTCTAGATGTAACAAATCCCTAAGACTATTTTCAGAAGGCACCTAGACATTCCCGGTGTCCTTTTAATAGTCCTCTAACCTCCTTTGGACCTCTACACCCCTTCAAGAATCTACACCTTATTTATTGAGGGGGGAGCAAAAGCAACTTGTTCCAGTGCCCTATCAGAAGTTAGCAACAAATCTGCAGAAGTCATGGTTATTCAACTGCTGTTGCACATTTCAGTCTACACCTTTGTTCATCACAGTGAGGTAACTAAAACCATGTTACCAGTCACTCCAACGCACCTTAAAGGCTGGTCTAAGATTAGAACTACTTCTGTGGAAACCCAAGAAATTCCAATCACGTATATTAATGAAGGAAAACAAACTACCCTTTGCTGAATTAAAAGCTAGTTCCATTGTGCTGATGCTTCACCACACAACAGCCTCACAGATGTGACCACCCCCACAGCGAGCACAGCTGCCAACAGGATGGTTTCCCTGCAATGCCCCAAAGGGCTCCAGGCAGCTGCTCCATACTCTATCTGCTCCAGCATGTGCCTACACAAAAAGCATCTCCCACTTCAGAGAAAGGTTACAACGCATTGTGTGCCCTACCTGACGTCCTCCAGTGGGTTCCCACAAAGTACAACGAACTCTTACTTCATTTCTACACCAAGTGGCAGACAGCAACTCTCATGGCTACTCACAGCCACCCGACACAACCAGTGCTCTTATAAAGCTTTGCAGTTTTGAGTGAGAGGACCAAGCTATTTGTTGAAAACCACCACATTTCACATTGCCTCCCATGCAGTTTTGCATCTCCAAATTAGGGGTTACATCTCCAAATTAGAAAACAGAGAGACATATTTTGGTTTCATTTAATCCTACTTCAAAGAAGTAAAGGTCTACTGCTTTTTGCAAATAACATTTTCCCCTCCAACCCAAGCAAGAAGGCTGTATCTACTTACATCATCCTGAATATCCAAGTCACAACCTGCCTTCAACAAAACCTGGACAACGTGGAGATGACCCTTGTGGGCAGCAAGATGCAGGGGAGTCCGGCCATGCTGTGAATGAGAAGAGAGTAAGAATACCTTAAAATAAATTTTAATGCATGGCAGCTGACCAGAATTTTATCTGCTTTTCCTCATTATTTTTTTCGTATCCTGCTCTCTGAAACCTGCAATAGTGGTAAGTGACACATATTAGTGTACCAACAGCTTTACCTCAGTTTTGTGTATGCTGAAAACTCCTCCCACCTCTTCTGCAATATTTCAGTTTATCCTGCTGATACTATACAAAAAGGAGATTATATTCACATAAGGATACGTCCTTGCAAATTTGGCTTTGTGTTCATGACTAAGGAGAATTCATGACCCTTTTGTTTCAGTTCCTTTGGAGCACTGAACTGACAACTGCTTTCAACTTCACTCTGTGCAACGAAGTTGCAATAGTGGGGTAATTAATATATTGTCATCAGTACCACCTTTGCAATAGAAATAAGAATAACTGGGCTGTTGTGTGTGATGGACACCCCCCTTAAAAAGGAATGGAACACTTGTAGTCACTCCAAGTGACTTCATGTATATGACAACTGACCTCATTTTGCCAAAGATCTGTCAGGTTTTTTTCAGACAATACTATTTTTAAACATTACCGAGCTCTAATCCACATGAAAGGAAGAATATAAATAGTCATGAGAAATTCAATCTATAGTGTAATCGAGGATGGTTCCCCAACAAAGGATAGAAATGCTTTAATTAGTGAGATGGATACATGATGTAAGGCTTTAGGAGAAAAAACAACAAAGATTGAAATTTGTCAGTGAAATTAATTTAAGAAAAACCAAAACAGCTCCCCAACAAATGGGCTCTAAAATTCTCAGTGAAATGACAAGTAAAAACCAGTAGTTACTTGTAACTGAGGCCCACTTGATCATCCTTTGACAGAAATTTAAAAGAAACATCAGGAAAAGAGGAATAGGCCACTTCTCCTAAGAGAGGTGTAAGAAATTATGTGAAATGAGGCTCAAAGAAGGAAAAGATTGAAAGAGGCAGCCTGGACAACAGAGAAGAGCTACAACAAGCAATTCCCTAAACACTTAACCTTTAGACTTATGTGGGGAAGAAAAGAACAGTTTCCCACACCATACAACCTGAAAAAGAAAACTCATAAGGGAGAATCAAGAACTAATTGTTGCTCTAGGAAACGTGTGTATAAAATCTCAAAGGACCAACATGAAAAGCGAGTGTAACACTTTAAGAGCTGTTAAACAGCAACTCTCTGAAATGCAAATTTTATTTCATTGTAATTAAGAAAACAGGATTCAAGACTTTGCAAAAATCACAGTCTCTTCCCAAAGAATCCTACTTTCTCTACTACTTTTAGACAGGCTTTTTGCAGTGGTGTCCAGTGATAGGACAAGGGGTAATGGGTGCCAAATGGAACATGGGAGGTTCCACATAAACATCAGAAAAAACTTCTTTACTGTGAGAGTGACAGAGCCCTGGAACAGGCTGCCCAGAGAGGTTGTGGAGTCTCCTTCACTGGAGACATTCAAAACCTGCTTGGACACGTTCCTGTGTGATGTGCTCTGGGTGATCCTGCTCTGGCAGGGGGGTTGGACTCGATCTTTCGAGGTCCCTTCCAACCCCTAAGATTCTGTGATACTATGCATTTTATGAGATAAAGAGCTATCTTACTCTTCACCTGTATCTATTACGTATCTATTTCTTCATTACTGCTGCTATTGTATATTTTTCCACCCAAAGATTTACCCTGCAAAGGAACATAAATGGCCCTGATACATCACCTAGAGAAGGAGCAAACACCTCAAGAGCTGCTGGCTACTAGTGGCCTGAAGTCAGCAGAAGGCAACCACCACCTCTCTGAGGTTTTAAGCAACTTCCCCAGTGGGAAAGCTACTTCAAGTCAATTAAAAATGTAAGTTCAGGACAGGATTGTTTTCCCTAAGCAATTCCCATACCTGCATAGCTGCTAAAGATTCAGGAATTCAGGCTCTTCAGAGCAAAACTGAAAGCCAGCACTGTAATTCACAGAACTGCTGGGGACAAGATGTGCAAGTCACTACTGACTGGTGCTGTACTTTGCATTATTTGTGCACTGATAATTTTTCCTACAGGATTGATCTGAAGGGCCAGATCAAAGTGAAAAGTCCTCACCCTCTCTGACTCCTGGGCCTCTCAAAACCCAAACACTGTCTCCCATTAGCAGCAGCAGCTCATTGCCACATGGGAAACTTCCATTCCCACTCCATTGAAGGCGTGGGAAGGGCTTGCTTTCCACTGTCACCACTGTCCCCACTGTCCCTGAGCATGGTCCAGCCTGTTGCTTGGGTTCTTCTCACTCAACCTGGACACAGGTCCCTAAAAGCCTTCCCCTGTGGCAAAGGGCACTGAGGACACTGCCTTCTCCATCAGCCTGGAGGAGAGCCAGGGCTATGTCGCTGCTCCAGGTGACTCAATAGCAGGAGGCAGAAAAGTCTCCAAGCAACATGGAGGTGGAAAAAAACAAAGGAAAAAAATACCAAAAAAAAAAAGCCAGATTGACAAATCATTCCCAGCTATGAACAGTAAGTTTGGATTATGAATATGTGCTCCAGCAGATTCAGGTATCTGGGTTATGACTTTCTACGTTACTTAATGGCAGTAAATAAATCATGTAATCTGGGCATCTCATGTCCCAGCAGGTTACTAACGTATCACAAAAAAATTATTGAAACCTGTGGACAGAGCAGAAAAAACCCCAAACAAACCCAACTTGAAGCCACCTCCTGTACTTTAAAAGGAGAACAGTGTCAACTACATGAATATATAGCACAGCAGGGAAACTTTCTGGTAAGATAAGCATCTCTAACCACTGAAAAAAATGCTGAGGTGTGGCCAAAGGTACGGTGTTAAAAATAAACTATGAAAGCAGAGTAAGTTTACTTCAAGATGACGGACACACCTTCCCATGCAATTGCCACACAGAGCATGCCTGATGGTGGGACACACGCCCAAGAAAAGGTTGCAAAACCACAGAAGATCCAGATCACACGACCTTCACCTGCCCATTCATTGCCTTAAGGCACGTTAAAATAAAGCCTTCCCGGGGAACAGAGGCTGCCCTTGCCCCAGGGAGCATCAAGTTCTCCTGTCACTCACTTGTGGCCAGCCCCAGGAGATGGGTGCTGGAGGAAGAGAAGGCACTTGCTAGAAGATACCACCACAGGGCCAGGGAGACCTGCGAGCAAGGGTTGCCTAGCTGTTCCTATCACACAGTGAACAGATTCACATTAACTGTGCATTTCCCATTATCATCCCCAAACATGCAAAAACTTCAGCCAGGTCCCCAAAACTCCACTTTTAATATCATTTTTTAAAACAGAAACCAGAGTTATTGAAACAAAGGATGAGAGGATTTGATTTTTTTTTAGAGCGTTTGTGTGTTTTGAGATTCTCTATTCAAAAACACAGGTTCAGAGGCATCCCACCTATTGGAGATGCCTAGAGAGAGACCTTCAGAGACCAGAGCTACTGCATATCTGCAGTCCTTGAGCTCTTCCCACTCTAAAGGGACACCATAAAGGAAAACTATGACCCTAGCTAGGATGGGAGAGTGTGAAGGAGGAACTGTTCCAGTACATTACACTGATTACAGGCTCAGGCTTTTGGAAGAGCACCCATCGATCATCTCAAAATTAATCACAACCCTGCAAGAACTGGCAATGCCAGATATTCTTTTTCTTCCCGGTAACATCAAGATGAAGGCAGAGACGGGAGGTGCAGCTGGGCAGTGTTCCAGCACAGGCAACACAAACACTGGAAAAACACTCCCACCTACCCCCCCACACAAGCATATACATACACACACAGGTATGTATGCAATTTATATTTATATTTACACACACACCAATCCAGAACAAACTATGAGGGAGAGACAAGGTGATTTGGGTGCCCCTCATGGCGTGATGACAAACTCAGAGCATCACAGTCTTTGGAGAGAAATTTTCAACACATCTGCACCATGATGGGAAGCTCCAGCAGTGAGAGCCAGAGCTGCTCTTGCCTGACTCTGACCTTCTCCTTCGTGTCTGCAAGTCAAACCAAAAGCCCTCTACACTAGCTATGAAGGTGACTGCTCATGGGCTAACAGGATTTTATTTTTTTTTTAAATAAAATTTTTCTCACAACAATGCATCCTATGTAAAGGAAGGCAGACAATTTTTCCTCTGTGTGTTTCCTCCACAAAGACATTGTGCACTCAGAACAGTAGCACCAAAGAAGGGGTTTATCTGAATACACACATGGGTGCTAGTGGGAAAGGAAACAGATACAAGCAAGACTGGCTCCTACAGATGCTCACTGCATGGAGATAGCACTAAAACCAGAGACTCTTTAACATGCAGATTACCAACTTAAAAGCTTGTAAGCATTTCCAAATATAAACTGTAATGGTTTGGAGGTTATTATAGAAATACAAATGAGAGACTGCTACAACTTGGGATTAATGAACCAGTAAACCAGTCATTCATATAAAAAATATGCAATTTGGACTTCTATTCAAATGTGAATAATTACTTCAGCGGGCAACAACTCATACAAATCCTCTTGTGTCATGGGCTTATTGACAAAATAAATGGGACCTACTGCACTAAGGCTGCAACTTCCAACAACCGTGACACGCTGCTGTAGCTATGGGGCATATCAGGTTGCAGCCAACACAGTAAATAGCCACATGAATTTCAGCAGTCAAAGGCATGGGTAGGGTTTCTGTTTGTATTTAATCTGCATTCTAGCTTCCACACATTGACAGGCAGCTGTCAATACATATAGTTTAAAAACAGAATATTCTTAGAGCAGCTGCCAGTGTAAGCCCTCTGCAACCAAATCATCCCCTGCCCCCACTGGGAGGGCCTTAGCATCACAATCTTTCCTTGTGTTTATGTACCTGTAGATACTTTTCTGTACATAGAGTCAGTTCTCCATCTCACCCTGCACAGGTACTGTTATTTATTCATCCATTCTGCACTTAAATAAAAACATGCCTATCCATGTTCTATTAGAAAGCTTGAAAACAAAAACCAAGTCTAATCACATTGTTCACACTGATGATTTGTTAGACTGTTCTCCGTGAATAACCTGCTTGCTCAAGTCAGCAGAAAGTTTCTCATTGACCTCAACAGGCATTCAACAAGTCCCTAATGTTTGCTAGTCATTTATTTTTATTTATTGTTTAAAACAGACATAAGTCGGTTTTCAAACTGAAGGAGCAAAAAAATACAAGAGCTCCAAAATCTGATCTTTTGTTTCTGTCCTAACTTACAGAGGAAGAGAAAAAGGGAAAAAGAGACCATTTTAAAGAACTCAACATGCTCTGAAGCTGAAATCCTGACAAGAAGACTCCAAGCACCCCAGCATTACAACAGTGTTGCCATATGGCAGGTTTGTAACATGAGTAGTTCAAATACCAAATCAAACAGAATCACTGAATCAGAACAGAAGCACTACCTTTTGCATGTCTATGTTGGTTTTTTTCTGAATTATCATCTCTTCTCTACAGAATTCAATTTTGTATCTATGATCTTAATGTTAACACTCTGTAGAAAAGCTATATTCTGCTTCTCTTTGAAAAAATATTTATAAAACCCATGGTGCTATACCAATTCCATCAAAACTGCCTGTATTAACCTTCTTGACTTTCTCTGGCAATCTTTTCCACATTTAACAGAGAAGTGATACACTCCTTTGTGTGCTTGCTAATACTCAGCTTTTTCTGGCCCTGTGAATTCTTGCTGTTGAAGGCTACACCCCATGTTGCAACACCGCAGTGCAAACCCAGCACCCAGTAAGTGCCTTCTTTCAGCCCAGCATCCCTCAGATAAACCTAAAGTTGGTGCCTGAGAAGTGAAATCCTGCTTCTCTCCATCCTCCAAGCACCCTTCTAGGGACCAAGGAAAGAGCTGATCTGAGATGTCACTATTACTGTTCCTTCTGGGCCACACCAAGTGGTCTGCAGCCCTCTGCCTAACCTATCTCACCTCACAAAATCAAAAGAAAAATAACCCAGCGCAAGGAAAACAACACTCTGGGAGGACAGCAAGGCAGAGCAGCTCAGCAAAAGCTCCAGAGAGTAAATGTCAAAGATGCATCTGTCAGTAACTTTACTGAAAGAAAGCTCTACTATGAAAGGACTGAAAGATGGGACCAGCTTTCCTGTTTGGAAGACTTAATTATACCAGGCTCCATTCCTAATTTTCCAGCTTTTGTAGCATATTCACCAAAATACTTTCTAACTGCACCTGCTTGTTGGTTCAGCCTATTTGTCTGATCAGTTGTTCAGGGTATTTTTTTTCCTCTTCATAAAGAAAACAGCTATACATTTCACACCTGAAGAATGCCAGACAAAAAAGGCACAAAAATGGAAATAATCTCTTCATGTTACCAGGCAGACCAGAGCAACTTGGTTAAGAAGACGCCCAAAGCAGAGCCATGAAGCCTCATGCACTGAGCTGCAGATCATCTCTTGGCCACCACCTCACACGGTTGGTAGCAGAGATCCCAACACCAGAGTAAGTGCTGGATGTAGGTGACACACGGGGCCGCCAGCCCCCCCTCACTCTGGGCTGCCTGGCATCCAATGGTCAACAGCGCTGTGATCTACTGGCCATCAGCTCCTCCATGTGAATTTAAAAGCTTGAAAATCTGGAAAGATCACCAGTGTCCCTCACTGGAGTCAGGGAAGACGCTGGAGTGTACAATTCCATATTGACTTCACCTGGACAGGTGATTTGCTAGTAACACTGTCAAAATGAAAGAAATGCATTCCTTAGGAAAGGCTGAAGTGAGCATCTGGATACACCAATTCTCCATTGAGTTTTAATTCTTACATAGTAGTAATCTTCTGAAATCATACAGAAAAATTAAATACTGCTCTGCAGCTGAATTGTTGTTTACTGAAGCAGCAATTAACCACATTGTATGACCTTCCTTAAATACAATAAAAATAGAACTGGACAAACTTGTCAGCTATCCAGCATTTAATTGTACTTGGTTTGTTCCAGAAGATATGCTTCATTTTTCTTAAGCTATGCTCAATTAACTCAGCTTCAATAAAGAACTCTCTAGCATTTAGCTCTAAATCCTGGTCACTTCAAGCTGTGGTTCTGCATGGCGTTTTCATAAGAATCAGTCTGTGCTTACAGGTGCATATCAGAAATATATTCAAAGCCTAATGTGATGTGGGAACTTTTTCTCTCCCTCCAAAGAGCTTTGTCTCCACATGTCTTCTTCCAATAGAACTCTGATAAAATTAATCAGCCATTTTGGCTGAGAAGTAAAAAAAAACAACCTTTTTTTTTTTTATTTGGAGTAAATACACTTCTGCAAAAACAGAAGACACAGGAAAAAGAGGACTAAGGCATGCACATGAGTACTTTTATTTTTATGCTTCATTTTGCAATAAATTTTATCTTGGGAAGAGTTGTCTGGGTTTCAATTTATCTGAAATCTTGATCAACAGCTCTCTGCTACAGCAAGCATGCTAATTTTCATCCTAAAATTAACAACCCTATCCTGAAAGTTGTTCTTACTTTGCACCTGTTCTGTTTATTCAGAGATTGCACAAGAACTTGGCTCTCTGATGGCTGAAAAAAAATCCCTTAAAATCTTCAGTTTAAACATACTTGAGATTAATTCGTACATGCTTGCTCCTATGACAACCTTGTCCTTGACTTTTAACAGCTCTTTCTCCTTCTAGCCTTTATGTGTCACCAGATTAGCAGGCCAAGCTCTTCCAGGGTATGTTTATACAGCCTTTCATAGACAAACATGCACATGCTCTCCCTATGCAGCTAACTGGCTGGTTGAGAGCCAGATGCAAACAAGATGCTGTAAAGACCTGGACTGGTCATTACTGAGCCTGAACTGATGGGCTTTGATGAGGGCAGCAGCTTGGTCTCACACTTCTTGGTTCACATTGAGCTCACCTCTATCGGGCTCGCAGGACAGGAGGAGTATGTGTGTGTGTGCCTCCAAAATACTCCACACACGTAGCCTCTGTCACTCCTCTGAGAGCCTCTCCATGCTGTGCACTCCTCCACAGTCTTGCTGATCTGACTTCATCTCTTCTGAGCAGGGCTTGCCACCGGGCTACCCAAGTAACTCATCTGTGCTGTCTGCTGATGTGCCAGGGTGCATCCAGAATGACATCCCCACACCCCCCAGGCTCCAAGGGGATGACCCACAACCTGAAGGAAAGAACAGCTACAACCCCACAGAACCAGCCACAGGGATGGCCTCACAGCTCGCCAGCAGGCATGGCTTTCCAACAGAAACACCAACACTCTGCACCTGGGCACAGTTTTGCTGTCATATCAGCTTTGCTTTGATTTTCCATGAAAGGGTTGAACAACAAAGCAAGCACAAGAAGCAGGAAGTCACCTGTATCGTATTGGGAAGAACAACTAGTCAACTCCAGCAAATCTGCATTATATCAAATTAACCTGGTTTTGTGTACAAAAGTCAGATCTACACAATTTGCTTCTTGCAATTAACACAAGGCATTGCTATTTGCATAATAAACAACCTTAATAGTGAGAAAGTGTTGATTTTGCATTTGAATTGGGGATTATGATAACTAATCCCATGAAACAGAGGCATGATTATTCTGGAAACCATTATAAAGGACACCACTTATCTTCAAACAGTGTGGAAGCTGGACTTGAAATTACATTAATGAACAGACTTACACAAAGGATGGCATCCTTTCAACTGCTTGTGTATTTTCAGGTAGTTCACTCAGCAGCCGCAAAGTTCTTAAAATAACAAAACAAAACAAAACAAACCACCAACAAAAAAAAAAACAACAGAAAACCCTGAGCTACCATTCAGACACCTGTAAGTCAGTATTTCCTGATTATTACTATCTTTAATAGCTGTTCATCAGCTACAGACTGCTTGGACAACAAAGCCAAACAGGCATCTTTATGGGACCATTCATGGTTATTATATCTGTGCTTTGTATCTACCAACAAGCAGCCACTTATTTTTGGCAAACCAGACTTAGAAACATGAATTTCAGTCCAGCTTTCTAAATAAATACTACCTACGACTCAAACACTGCAAAGGGATTGAAAACAACTGCCACTGACAGATAAAGAGAGGAAGAGACAGATTGCTTATCAAATGCACTCACATTTGCTTTCTATCTCTAAATGTTATCTTCCATATATAATGTTCAAAACCAATATGGAAATACAAATAAAACTAGATGCGATGGAGAAAAATAGTTCATCAAAACAGACATCCCAAATTTTATGTTTAGCTGCTCTAAATATCTAACTTACCTAATTATTTTTAAGGTTTTTTGCTGATCAAACCCCCACTGCAACAGCCTATTCTATCTCATCTTTTATATGCTAGTAGCACTTATCTTGAGAGACAGGAAGAGGCAAGTACCAGCTTGAATGCTCTTAATATCTAAGCAGAAATCCTTCAATGCTGACCTTATCTTGAAGGAATAGGGAACACAGTTTGCAACCCCTAAGTTTGGAACTGATTGAGGGCTACACAGCACAAATCAATGAAGATGCTGGGTATAAGTGAGGCCGCTGTAACCAAGAGACTTTAGCAGCAAGAAACTCTTTCTGCCTACCTTTACCCTACCACAACAAGTGGCTTTCCCCCATCCCCTCTCACAGGAAGATGGGCGCTCTGAACCACGTTCCCCTCAACAGTGATGAATCGCTCCATTCATCAGTTCACACAGTGTTCAAAAGTCAATGCATGCTTTGAAAAACGTGGCTGCCCCTCGGCTGACACCCTGCGTTTCTAAGGACTCGGCGTTCGCCCCAGCCGCGTCCGCCGGGAAGTGCACGAACACAAGACGTGCACTGTGCTGTACATCCATACGAGCTATCAAGTATAAACTTTAAGGAAAACTAAACACTAACCTCAGTCACATTCAGAATGGTAAAGCTACGAGGGCATTGTCACAGACAATGGTCTAGGAGTTGTGTTAGTTCCCAGGGATTTCACAAAGCGTTTTTCTCTTGTTACCTTGGTAACGGCTACCTTGGCACCCCTGTTGATAAGCTGCACCACATTCTCCACTTGGCCTTTGTAGGCAGCTACGAGCAGGCGTTCTGAAAGCACAGCGACCACATCCTGCTGGCTCATGAATTAGGAGAGAGAGGTTTTCAGGTTTCTTCGGTCCAAAAACAAAGGCTTGGGATCGGTGCAAGCACCGTGCAGACAGGCAAGGAAGGACTGCCAGCTCCCTGGATGGTGACGTTGTTGCTATGCCATCCTCTGGACCTGTGGATCAGAAAACAACACTGCTGTCAGCAAGGTTTCAGAGAGGGAAGCACTGCAGCAGCTCCTCCCCGAGTGCTCATCTTCACTTTGGGAGAGGGTCACAAAAAACCCTCAGAGCCTCCTGAAGACACTGCACTTCTGTTGCAGTGCAGAGGGATGCAGACAGTAGCACATTTTCAATGTGCCCTCATTCCTCTAGTTCAGGACTAAAATCCCTAAACTTTCTGAGAACTTAACCCTCTTTTGGCCTACACCTGTATTTGTGTATCCTCCTTTCATTCTCTCCTTCCCCCTAGGTTTCCCAGACTTAATTAGGCAAGGAGGGATTAAATACCTCCCCACTGCTAGGAGTAGCTCAGTCTGTGTTGGTCAAGGGAGCAAGAATAGGTTATAGTTACTGGCTGCTGATAGAAATACACAAACCTCCACCTTGGAAGCACCGAGTGCAGTCAGCAATTAAAGGCAGCTGACTCTTCCCTCATGAAAATTAAATGCTTCACAGATGCCCCCAAACTGTTCCAAGGACACCTTTGGGAGGGATCACAACCTGCAACTGGGAAACACTCATCTTCACTGTCAGAGAGAAATTACGTTCTCTTGCAGTGCTGACATCATGCCACACTGACCCCAGAAACAATTCACATCATGCAAACCTGTAAGCACATTCTTCTTCCCAGGCTCCACTGACCTGTACAATGAGCCACTGGAGCTGAAAAGAGATTTCTGACTTAATTCCAAAAAATGTAGTCACAGATCACTTTGACCTGTAGGATCAAGAACCTGCCCAATCTAAGAGGATTTCAGCTTTACCTGTGCTTTTCACACTTTGGTATTTAATTCTTTCAGTACAGGAAAAACACCTTCAAGAGAGCCAGTGTATATACAGATGATTTATTTTTCTCTCTTGAAATATCACTGCACTGTGTCTTACCAGCTACCAGTATTACAGGCTTTGCATAGTTCTAAGGGTAATTGGTACGGGGACCAGATGATCTTGGAGACTGATAGTGGAATACAATGTCTTTCACCCTTATATTATCCCTTTGAATCCATCTTAAAACAGCAATAACTAAAAGCTATTACTGCTTAATGGCTTTCCTGCCCCCCTAAATTGATTTGTTTGTCTGATAGTACAAAACCCTCCCCATCATAATCCCACCATTCAGAGTACCGACATTTTTGCTAAGAGCTTCAGCAAGGAGACAGATCATCACCAGAACTGCAGAAAATACTTAACTTCCACCCTCACACAAGGAAGACACTTCCAGCAATGAGGAGAAAATGCATGGGTTGTTGTGGCACACGAACTCCCCATCTTCTAAATACTGGAGATGAGACCTTTTAACCAACATTTCCCCAATGTTACAAGATAGCATCCACCAATAAATCTCTGCAACAAAAACACGCTGCAGCCCTGTTTAATTGACTGGTTAATAGGGGTATCATGATCCTGTACGTCAGCAAAGTGGTATCTGAAGTCCTTGGGTCCTGCAGAATCACTGATTCACACTAAGCTTTTCTGAACACAAGCTCACGTATATTAAAACTAACAAAAAGTGTTGGTTAATTTGCAATAGTAACAGATACTTCCAGAATTTAATTTGAACTCCTATGGTAATTTGCGTTAATGAATCTTAAAACACTTTATGAACATTAATTCTTACAACACCCTTCGAG
This sequence comes from Apus apus, assembly GCF_020740795.1. NCBI lineage: Eukaryota > Metazoa > Chordata > Aves > Apodiformes > Apodidae > Apus > Apus apus. The sequence continues at coordinate 11,351,685 of NC_067284.1, forward strand.
GTGAGTATTATGCTCAAGAGAATTACATGCATTTTAGAAAAGGGCCCCATAAAGCACAGGAAAGTTGCTGGTTTCTCCAAGAGATTAGAAAATTCATGTCAAAGACAGGAAACAACACCAGATAATTGACTTTTAAATTCCAAGACTAAGCATTATGCAATACTATCTCCAGGTGAAAGATTCACATTAGGTTTTCTTTACCATCTTGCTTTCTAGGTGTGAACAAGTTTGGAGTAACCTGGAAATAGCTGCACACTTATTCAGAGAAACAAGACAAAAATGTTCTGGGTCTCAAAAGTAGCACAAGAATTGACATCAGAGGAACAGTGCTGCATCCTGTGCCACTGGACTGGTCTCACCTACACTCTCACGTGTGACAGACACAGTTTGGACACCCTGGCAACATGGAAAAGGTGGCAGTAAGAAGAAAAAACAGTAATTTCTTTCTCCAGCACTGTACATCATACCTTGCCCCTCTGGCATAGTGATGTGCCTGGTATAGTATAAACCACATAAAAAAGCCATGAAATACAGATGGCCTACACTTAGTTTGATCTGCAAAAAACAAACCCAAGTTTCAGTCTCGTTTCCCTAAGCATCTGCTCTCCAGTGGCACATTAACAAAGCAAGTTGAAGCCCCCAAGCCCAGCTGCCCTGCTCCTAATGCTTCCCTGATCCTCCATCACATCCCTCTGTAACCCAGCAGCACTTCTCAGTCCTTCCCTCCGTGACCCACACATACAGTGCAGGGCAAGCCTTTTAAGAGGGATCTGTCACTCCCTGCAAGCTTTTCAGGCAGTGAGGTGGTTTGTTTCTGTGCCAGGACTTGCCTGTGCATTAGTGGTTTCCAGATGAACCGTGCCATCCCTAACTTGGCTTGCCCATGCACTGGCTCTGTGCATGACCAAAATCTGTTTGGTTTTCTTACCTCTTAAATAATAATAATAAAAAAGCAGTAGCATCATTGACAGAGATTTTCTTATTCACTGTAAAAAGCCCAGTGCAAGCACCTTCCTGACACAGACATTTCTGAGCAAATTCACATAAAGAGCAGATGCTTGTTAGTCTTTGCCACACGCACTAATACCTCAAATGACCTGCAACAGGGATTAAGTTTAGTGCTGCCAGGGAAAAATCCCGTTAACAGGTATGTACCTATGCAAGGTAGTTATACACACTTCCTAGTTTGGTTTTTCTCCCTCTCTCTTGCTGCCTTCCCATTACTGCAGTCCATTCCCCTCAGAGATCAGGAGCCTCCTCAGCCTGACATTCCCTGCCACGCCAGAGTGATGGACTACAGTGGCACCACTGCTATCAGGTAGTTTGCCTTCTTGCATCTTCCATCAACTGGCTCACATACAAAAGCATATTAAGGAGCTGATTCAGCTGTTGGTCTTTTACAGATCTCTCCCACACTGTTCAAGTCTCTGGCAGCCATCAGTCCCCTTTCCAAGAGGGCAGTCATGTTCCAAGCTTGGCTCCTGCTCCAGGCTGTTTCGCAGACTGGTGCTCACACAACAGGTCACGTTCCCCACACCAGCTGCTTTATATCTCCTCAGCTGGGATTATTTGCAACTCAGAAAAGTGCATCCAATTAGGATAGAAAGCACAGACCAACTTTCCTTTTCTCCTGAGCCGGTAAGAAAACACGATAGGTAACCAGTGGCAGCAGGAGGGGGAACAACCTTCTCATTCAGACCCTTCTCCAGCCCGTACCCACAGAAGCCCCACCACAGCTCCGAAGGCAGTGGAATTTCTCCCTGACAGCTTTAACTCTCCACATGCCTCAGAATCACAGAGCATCTTTCCTTCAGCACATCTACACTTGCAGCAGAAGGAGGATGGCACCAGATGTCCAAGGACTACAATTAAGAGCTCAACTGCCCCTTCCACACTCGGTGCAAAATTAATGCAACAGCACAAATACAGGTGTCCCATCCCAATCCTGCTGCCAGTGATTGCTGCCCAGAACTAAATCCCTCATTATCACCCCCAAATCCAGCAGCTCAGGGAAAGCACTGAGCACAGGAATATTCAAACCTTCTGCCTTTGTAACAAAAAAGGTTTAACATGTTAAAATAAGAAACAGCCCTCACTGTGTTTCTTTGTTCAAGATCAGATTACTTACCTGGGGCAGGCTGGGAAAGCAATACCTAGTTCCCAAGTCTCTCCTCTCCAAAGAGTCAGCCAGGTGTGATGATACCCACAGGTTCACTTACTCCACCATGGGGCAATCCTTTCTGAGGATACCCTGCTCACCCCCAAGGATAACCTGCTCACCCCATCAGCAGAGAATGGAAAAGGACAGGTCAAACTGTGGATAAGTGTTCCCAACTGGCAGCAGCAAGGCACCATTCCCAGGAACTGAAGTCCAGCTGCGTCCCCATGGATGATTCGGCCACCTTGATGAGTCACACTGCCCCAAGGATGCTGTAGGAGATGTTTGGCCAGGAATTGGCACAGCACAGCACAGGGCGGGTGGGCAGCTGGCTGCTCACTGGCAGGGTTGTAAAGCTCTGACCTCTCTCCCACGCAACTGGCAAAGCAGTTTAAAAAACACTCTCCACACCTTCCTCCTCCCCAGCTCCCACCCCTCCAAACGGCTGCCAGGCTGCTTCAGCACCTGTACTGCCTACACATCCGTAACAAAAAAGAACAGGAATGATGGTTTTTGAAAGCTAAAGTCCAGGACACCTCAAACATCACAGATGCTGAAAAGCTAGGCAATAGCTTCTCCTAAATTCACAGAAAGGATTAAAAAAGCCAGCATTCTTTCTGAGGGAAGCGAAAAAGTCCGAAAACTATGAAAGATTTAAGACGTGAGCTAATCTATGAAGTCCCTTGCTCTAAATGGAAAAGATGCAATGCCAGAGCATAGGTCACTCTCAGGACAATCACTGAGTTAAATTAGCATCTGAATAACAGATTCCTTACATAGCTAACAAAAAGTTACTTTCTGCACTTTTCTGTAAGAGAGCCCAAATTCTCTTTTCTAGTTCACCACCAGACACTGCTGAATCATCCAAGAAAAACTCAGCACCTGGTAACTACATTTTATGCAACATAAATAATGGAACAAAATTGTTCTAAATTATTTTACAATAGTCCAGTGTTAAGATATGGAGTTGGACTATTTTGTTATGGGAGGGCACAAAATAGCTACTATTTTTTAATAACATACAAGTCTTTCTAAGAAAACTTCCTATGTTTAAATACTGCCCCATCTCTCCTTCGCTCACCTCTCAGAGCAAAATGGGTTTCTTTGCTTATTAGTACATAAAAGTATATTAAAATCTATAAAATGCTTTTTCTTGTCCAGCCATATTTAAAATATGACATAAACACAAAGACTGTACTCACTTTAGAGTAACAGCACTTTCAGCAGAGTGGATTATTGCATTAGACAGAGTGAGTTTCCTGGAACTCATTGTACCATTTACTGCAACATGCAGAAATATCTGCCTTTCCTCTCAACTGACTTTCAGAGGGTGTTCCCAAGACCTCCAGTACTGCTTTCCTTTAAGTGATTTTTCTCCAGTTCTCTCATGGATCCAGTACAAACTATTCAGGAAAAATGTAGGTGTTTTGCAACAGGGAGGACTCTGCCTTGCACCCCTTCCTGCCCCAAAAGACAGTTAAAAACCAGTCAAAGGCATCATTATGGCAACCACACCAGCAGCAGCTGTATCTGGAAAACAGCAAAGCCCCCAGTCAAGAAAAATATGCTTTTGATTCATACTTTTCTTTACAGTGACATCAACGCTATTTTGGAGTTAGATTTTACACTGACCAGCATTTTGAACTGGACACCTACATACAAGTATAGTAGCTTTTATGCTGTTCTCTGCCTTTTTTCCTATTGCTTTCACTGCATATTTTATCACAGCAAGTAAAATTATTCAGTTTTCTCAGGGACAGTTGTGTGATTCATAACCCTAAGTATCAGCACTGTCTGGGACAGCTGAGAACATTTTCTGGGCTTTGTTTTCTTCTCACTAGTTGTTATTAATTACTTCAACAATTACTATGTAGCAGCCTCCCAGGGAACATCAGCATGACAGCTGTTCATCACACGTCCCACCACAAGCAGATCAGACTGACTGATGCCACTGCTTCACCACAGCTGGTGGCTGCCTGCAGCCAGACCAACAACCAACCCCCACATGAGACGAACACGGGGAGACAGTGGCTGCAGCTTCCCCACTGCTTCCTCAAGAGCAGCTCTGTCACTCAACCTCTCCACCATTGACTTCTCTGAACACAAATTCTCAGCTGCCAAGCAGCTCCCAGGCCATGCCCTGTTACCACCAAAACCAACCACTAAGTTGCACCCGTTGAGCAGAACACTTTTGGAGAGAGGCATGGACACATGGAGACCAATGATGAAGATCAGAGGGAGTTTCAAGTCATCGTTAGACGTCACTAATCTCCTTGTATGAAGATAACTGCCTCTCTTCCCCTTCTACTTATCTCTCTGCCATGTAGTCCTGACCACCCTTATCCAATAAGCAGGTTATATACTTACCACTTTCCACATAACATTATTTGGTAGGGTTTTTTATTTGGCTTATCTCAAGTTTCACAACTACTACTCTCTTCATCCTCTCTTCCAACACCTGCATGCACACAACATGTCAAAACCACTCAGTACAAGCAAGCTCAACTCTCAGCAAGCCCCCATCAGCTGACAACCATTTCCATAACAAAACAATACCTATTGTTCAATAGGGGACACTGCCTGTGTGCAAATACATATGCATGAGATGCCTTGCACCATTTGCATAAAACCAGTTAGGAGGTCTTTCCAGCTCACTGCTGTTTAACAGAAGTGCTGGAGTTCAACCCCGGAAACAAAGCAGGCCCGTGGCTACACTCGTGGGAGAGTGGGGTTTTATGTTACACTCACACACAGTGGGGCTTCTGGATGGGAGACTGTCCCTCACCATCAATTTTTGTGCAGGAGCCACCTGCCAATCAAATAAAAGGCCACACAGATCCCATCCAAGCTGACCACAGAACTTCACTGGGAGCAGAAAGTGACAAAATCCTTTCCATAACAAACTCCCCTTCCTCTTCCACTGCTCTTCTTGCCTTTCTTACCCCCAAGGTATATTCTCCACTGCCAGGAAAGGCCTTCTGTCCTCCTTGCTCCACCTCTGTACCAGAAAAATTGCTTTAGAGACACCACTTTTCATATTACCTATAGCATGGGCAGCATCTGCCATTCAGTTTGGGGACCTCCGTGATGGTGTGGTGGTGCAGAGGTCTCCTCCTCTTTGGGTTTGTTCTGAACCCTTCTCTTTGCCAGCATAAGCAACCCCACACTCTCCCAGCCACAACACAATGGCAACTCAAGTAAATATTGCAAAAAACACACTGGAAAATTTCAAGAAAAAAATAATTCTACATTTACAGATATTTTTTCAGGCCAGAAAACACAACTACAATAATCTAATGCCAGCCAGCACCAAGCCACAAACTTCTATTTGACCTAGATCCTATCTTTTATAAACACAAGCAAAGATGTGCAGCCAGGCAGCAATCTGAAAATGCTCTGATTGACAGAGCAGGGAAGAAGAAAACACACATTTGCCAGCTTCAAAATATTTTCTAGCTGACAAAAGAGCACTGGAGGTGTTTTTCCTCTTCAAGTAAAACACACTTTAGTTGCTGCCAGCAGTGATGAGACAGTCCCTCCTGTAACAGAGGTTAACTAAACCACAGCTGAGGTCTTGGGAGAGCACTGGGAGGTGCACATGGTGAGGTGGCTGGACCAGTGCCCCCCAGTTCAATGCAGAATCACAGAGAGATATTACAGTGTTAGCACAATATTCCCCAACACTGCTTGGAGTCTGGCATCAGTTCAAGTCTGGCAGGTGGTGTGTCAATTAAAAGCTTAACGAGTCTCAAGCTGAAAGTAAGTGGATGAAATCCTGAGGATGGAGCAGCCATTCAGACAAATGGGGGAGGAAATGCTGAGTGTGTTGACTGTAACCCATGGAGCAGTGGGTGCCCTGGTTATGGTGATCTCTGTTAACACTGCAAGGTAGGTTTCCAATGGCTTCCCACCATGGGGTACTGCAAAAGTAAGATGAAGCACAAACATTCAGAGATCTGCCACACCCTGCAAAATGGACAAGTGAGAGAAACCAGGCACAAGGGAAGAGAACATAAAGGTCACACACTACCACATGAGGCACCATATTGTCTCACCAGTCAGCACAGCTGTGACATCAATTCTCTGCATCCTGGGCTGCACCAAAGTAAGTGTGGTCAGCAGATTGAGAGAGGTTATTCTGCCCCTCTACTCTGCCCTGGTGAGGTCTCATCTGGAGCACTGTGTCCCGCTCTGGAGCCCCAATAAAAGAAGGACATGGACCTGTTGGAGTGTGTCCAGAGTAGGACAACAAAAATGATCAGAGGGCTGTAGCACCTCTGCTATGAAGACAGACTGAGGGAGTTGGGGTTGTTCAGCATGAAGAAGAGAAGGCCCCAGGGGGATCTAATAGCAACCTTCCAGTACCTGAAAGGGGCCTAGAAGAAGGCTGGGGAAGACCTGTTCTCTGGGGCATGTCATACTAGGACAAGAGGTAATGGTTTTAAGGTAGAGAAGGGTAGATTTAGGTTGAACATTAGAAAAAAGTTCTTTTATATGAGGGTGGTGAAGCACTGAAACAGATTGCCTAGAGATGTGGTAGAGATCTCATCCCTGGAGACATTCACGGTCAGGCTTGATGGGGCTCTGAGCAATCTGGACTCTGATGTTGTCCATGAAGCCTCCAGGCTGCACACTTCTCATGGTGCTCAGTGTTTCAGGTTACAAGGCAGCAGGTGAAGGAGTTAAAGATTCCTCTTCGGACCACAGGCTCAATTCTGCACCACATTAGGTCAGATACTGAAGCTGCTGTTTCACGGCTGTACATGAACCTACGCAACCCCCACAGGAGGTCTCCACTCCAATTCTAGTGCATGGATGTTCAAATATGACCAAAAAAAACCAACAAACAAAAAAACCCCATATATTAAAGGATCCATTTATCAGCAGTCTCAGCAGATAGACTGGACTTCCATGTAATTTCTTACACATGGAGACTTATAATGGTACAGAAATTAGGGCAATAAAGAGAGATGTCAATACTACCAGTGTTGAACCCCAGACAACTACTACACTTGGTTCTTTTCCCCATAAAATTAGCCATTTTATCAAAACAATGCCTATTTTTTTTTTTCTAATATATTAATTAACATAATGAAGCATGGAAGTTTACTGCCCATGGACAAGGATCCCTGCCACTCTCCCTTCTTTCATTTTCTTCACTGCTTTATATTCTAGACGAAACACAAGACTTTTTTGCCCGTTCCCTCTAGATCACTTTTTCCAGCCCTCTGCTTGTTCATTCCCTGCTGTATTTCTTTTGAGGCTTGGTACTCAACACCACACAGAGTATTTGCATCCCTAAAGGCAACTTGGTTGCAAGGGGAGAAATACTGAAGTGCAACTGGGTGCCTAGAAACCAGAGGCATCCTGAGATACCAGGGATAAGTACAAAAACATGGGACTGTAACAGCATCTTATTGTCTGGAAAGGTGAAGAATAGTCTGGAAAAAGGGGAAAACATTCTAAGAATGTAAGGATCAGTAACTGCCACTGGCTGTTCTAACTGCAAAAACAGGAAAACAGTCTGGAAAATAAAAACTGGTCTGAGAGAACAGAAATCATCATCACCTATTGGCTCTCCCGGATGAAAAAAAGAAAGTAACAGCACCTATTGGAGGCTTAAAGGGGTGGTGTCCTACACCCTCTTACATCTCTGTGCTATAGAAAGGACTCAATCTTTAAACAAAATGGACCTTTTCCCTCAGATAACTTCCCTTGCTACTTGTCGTCTTCCTTTTCCCAAACAGGCTGAGCTCCCTACATGAACTTTCTATAAGACCTAGGGATGAGCTCTTGGCCCCTCACTGGGGATGTCTGGCTGACTCCCAACTCTGTGACCAGGTTCATCTTTGAAGTGAGTCTCTGCCTGTTACTTTATTGGTGTCATCCAGGCACACTTCTGAGGCCAGTTCAGTTTGTTCTCCTACTTCTGGGATGATCTGGGCAATAAAAATAACTTTAAAAAATAATAATTAAATAATGCATTTTGGAAAGGGTTATATGCATCACAGCAATTTTTTTTTCCCCCCTGCTTTACTGTATGGTGGTACTAACCCTAAGATCTGTTGATGCTGATGGCATGCCTGATCTTGTTTCCAGGTTGGCTTGCAAGGGTGACAGGAGCCAGCTGTACAGGGATTATCTCAATGGAAAGTCCCTGCCAAGACCAGAAGTTGCTCTGGTATAACACACACAGGCCTTGGATCAGAGGTCTTCATCATGGAAGCTGAGGACAGAGAGCAAAGTGCTGCAAAGGAGCAACACCTATTGAGCTCTCACACTACCCCTTTCTCCTCCCAAAATGAACTTGTAGAACAAATAGCTTTTACTTTTTTTTTTTTCCTGTTGAGACAACCTCAAAGGATGCTTTGTTATGAGTTACAAATATGCATCTTCCATAGGTAAAATGTGCTAACTGGCTTCCAAAGCTCCTTTTAATTTGCACCTTCCCAAATCACAAGCTTCCCATCCATCTCTGCAGCTCACAAGGCACCAGGATGTAACCAGGAGGTCTGCTCCCCACACCACAGCGACCCCCTGAGATGCAAGATGTGAAGTCTGGGGCTGCTTAGTGTCATGTATCACCCTCTCCCAAGTTACCATCTGAAGCAAGCTCTCTAACTTACCAAGGGAAATCTTCCTCTGCCAGGGAAGGAGACTGAGTTATTTTGTGTATTTTCAGACATCAATAAATGTATTTCTGTTGTAGAAGAACAGAGAATTTTCTCTCTGTGTAGATGTCACCCTGCCTATCACTATGTACAGTGTCCCCCATATTAATGTTCACATTAACAGGCAGTAAAATGAGCACCGAGTATCTTCACAGTTTGGCCCCTTCATATACAACATCCATCAAGGACAATACACTTCCATAATATTACATAATTTTCCTCCCAGGACAGCCACTGATGACTGAAGCCAAATCTCAGATTCACGACAGCATAAGAAAGAAAGAAAGAAAAAAACCAAACCAAACCAAAAACCCACGAAAAAATACCACAACAAATGACTGAGAGGAAGAATTTGGCACCACCTCTGCTCTGTCCTGCTCTGACCAGAGATGGCCGAGTGCAAATTTTCAGGACTCTCCAAAACTCAAGGGCTCTCTGGACAGCACTGTGGCACCAGATGCAAAGAAAGGGGGAAGAAAGCCACCTGGGCAACGCAGACATCCACCATCGACTTATTTAACTCAGCTAGGCTCTTTTTACGGTCAACAAAGGACAGGATCTGTGTCACCCTGAAGTACATTTCAACTGTCAGATGAATCACATTCTAAAATTACTCACCTCATTAAACATCATCTCTGATACTACACTATAAACATCCAAAGTTAGATTTAATGAATCCTATCCACAGTATCTGTGAGAAACACTCAGCTTTCTGCAATTTGCTAGAGGACTTTTATCTGACTGATTTCACCATGACATCTCCTGTCAATGGTAAATCGCTGTGATTTATGTAGAATTAAAACAGATTGGAAAATAAATGCAAAAAGCTAGCACAGAAAGTATCAGCAAATCTCAGTGATGACTTGTCTTCTGCACAAAGTTTAGAAATCATGCCACATCCTCGGGTTTTATTTTCTAAGCCCTAAGCTGCTTCTGACAATGACACCACAAGCCCAGCTCTCCTCCAGCATCAAGACTGCTTTATTTCTCAGAAACAATAAACAGCTTAGCACATGGAAAGACCCTCCTTGTGCAGAGGATGGGGCTTTCTACGGGTACAGTCTCCAAATTTATTTTGAAAAACCCTATCATCATTATCAGCCTTATAACTACTGCAGCATGCTGTATACAACCAGATCAGGAACATATATACCTTATATCACAGCAAACATATACCTTACTCAAAATCCTCTAGGAGTCCCCTAATAATAATATTAACAGCCTATAATCTATACAAGAATCACAAATACACCTTAGACAAGTATCTCAGCTGGTCAAGCACTCCTCAAAGGCAAACTCCCCGAGCTGCTGGGAAGGAAACTGATCACTCTCATGCGTTTTCTCCCAGCTGGGGCTGGGCAGTGCACAGGTGATGTGTCTCAAGTGATGGGCTCCACAAGCAGAATTCTTTCAGCTATGAAAAGGCAGGAGTGGTACCCAGGTTCAAACACCAGGGCCAGGCCTGGGACACCAGAGTCCCCTCCCTCCAATCACTGCATCCACCTCCTCATGCTCTGGGGGATCACTGAGTATGCAGTCCTGTGAGTCTACAAGTTCATCTCTTAAAGGCTAGAACTACAACCTACAAAATACCTAAGAATGTGCTTTGCAAAGGGTTTCTGAACACAGTAACTCACTATTCAAAATTCAAAGACAACTCAAATCACTGAGAAAACAGCATTCTGAAGACATTTATTGTCTCTCTCTGCCTTTGGAAACTGTGGTTGTCCACCTGTGTCCTGGAGAAGGCAGGTCAGGACACTGTCCTCTTAACTCCTGCGTAGCTCCCCTGCTTGAGCAGGTGAATACAGCCCACAAAACAGGATATCTACTTTCTTCATACAGCTGCCCAGATATTTTCCTGTGCAGCTTTCACATCAGTCCCAAGAGCTGGCCCCTCCCGGCTGAGGTTTTTCCCTGCCAAAGCAGCTCTTCTGCCTAGAAGCCAGCCTCTTGCTTAGGAAAATCCCATTTCTGTAGGACACTTGACACTCTTCTTCACTAGCCTTGAGCCACCAGTCCTTAGAAATGCAGTTCAACAGGGGTGTAAACAGGTAGCCAAGGAGGTGAGGAACTATGTACTGCAAAGGACACAGAGGTGTGACATAAATACCATAACCTGGCACCACAGGTAAAACCTGGAGTTCCTCTCACTCTGTGTTTACCCAGGAACTTCAACGCATTTCCAAATAAATTTCTGCAGGGCATTGTTTTAATGCATTTTAGAAAAAAAAAAATAAAAAATAATATTTGCTTTTTACTCACTTTTAAGGATCTACCCTTCAGTTTTTTCTGATGAACATTTCACAGCTGTGTCTTGCAGGGCAGCCTCTGGCTGGGGACAATGGGGATGCCAGCTTCAGTCTTCTCCTGTGCTGACTGACACAGCGGGTGCCTGTACCACAGTGCAGCACACTGCTCCTGTGTGAGGAGAAACACATCATAAGCAGAGCATCAAAGCAGACTGAGTGGTACAGAAATTCAACACTGGTGCTTTCTGCAGCATTCAGCTGCCTGAATACACCTTGGCAAATCCAGTCATTTCCTCCTGAGGTTTTCACAGCCTCTTCCCACTATAAACAAAAGTTCAAACTATGGCTCTCCAGTTTGGTTCCCAGCAACTGATCTCTGAAAACGCAAAGCAGTGTGAGCTGCACAATTAGACATGAAGGGAAATGCATCAGAGACCTTCAGGTCTTCCTAGAAACCACGCAACAAATCAATAAAATTAGGAAAAGGACTTGTTCTGCTTCTTTCTCTAGTACTTTCCCCATCACATCTCAATGCCAGCCCAGCCCAGGTATCCTGTTTCAGCCATGGCACCTAGGTGGACAAGAGCAAGTAGACTTTTCTCTGGCGATGGAAACTTATTAAGCATATTTGCTGAGGTTTCCATTATCAGCCTGTGATCTCTCTCTTGTTCTCTTCACACAAATACTCCTACTAGCTTCCCTTCTTTGCTGCTTTTCCAGGTGTATTTGTTGCCATAACTGTCAATACATCCTTTCTAAAGCCAGCATATCCCTTCTAAGCTCCAGACAGACTACCATGTTCACAATATTCATGAGTAGAAGACTTAAAGGCCTGCACTGCCAAAACAAGCAGGTCTCTACTATTCCTGGGTCACAAATTCAATCCCTGAGACACGCAGGGGCAGAGAGCCAGGGGCTCATGGTGGTTTCCTCTCCAAAGGAGAAATGGCAGCTCTGTACATCTGCAGAGAAGCAAGCTGCAGAAGTTTCCCCAGGGCAGAGAGGCAGAGTGAGCAGCTGCCACTTTAATAAAGAGGAAATGGGTTTTTACTCTCCTAGTCAAATCCCTACAGTAGAGGAAAAAGATCCACCAGAGACTGGGCTGCTGTTAAAACAGAACAAGCCATAAAAGCAAATTATATGCTCAATTATCACCCCTAAAAAGCAATGACTACACTGGGGAGAAAGGTGACTCCTTCCTCTTTCTGAAGTCACTGGCACACTACAGAAAATGTTAAACAACAACAAACATCAGAGATTCCCTGCCCCACCTCTTAAATCCAGCAAAGATAAGAAACATTTCATATGAAAACTGCTAGCAAATGAGGGGAGTATTCTAGCTAAGCATTACTGCACACTTGCCTGCTTCTTGCCTGCTTCACTGGGTATCTGCTTCAGTCCAGTGAGGAGATAAGACTTCAGGACTAGCCACATTTCACCATTCTCATGTACAGGTGAGAGAAAGGCTAAAAAAGAGCATACAATCCCAATACTGAGCATGTGCTTCAGTAAATTCACATACATCTTATAGAAAGACCACCTGTGTAGGGTGATCGCTTTTTTTTTTTCCTTCTTTGTTTTTTGAAAGAGTGACTCCTTTTCAAATGAACCTTTTTGTTAAACAAAACTGGAGCACTGGTCATGTCCTCCACTTATGGTTAGAGAGGAGACCAAATAGTTTGCCTGGGAGGGCCAGGCTAGAAATGGACCCTCTGGTATCAGAGCAATGTCACTGCTTGTTCGACGGTGTTCACAAATGATGGAAGTCGCTTGGGCTGCTTGAACTTTGAGAGCTGCAGACAGAAAACTGGTAAGAATAAATAATCCCTCTTGATCTCTGAAGCAGAAATCATTGCCAAAGTGCCAGTTTGGTGACTTCAATTAGAAAATGTTGTTGGAAGACCTCATTGTCCCTCTTTCTTATTAATTAACATCTCTGTATAATTCAGCTGCTTTTCCTATCCTTTTTCCTAATGCATTCAGATCAGCTGATGCATTTATGTACAAAAAACTGGCAATACAGAAAGACTTCGAAAAACCAACCACAAGTTATGCCTGTGACTTGACCTTTTGGTAGTTCATTGTCAATTACAATGCCGTTATCTTGCATATACACCTTTCTGTTGAACTTTAATTACAAATACCAATTGAAAAGTAAAGAACAAAACAAATGCACTACATCTAAACTACAGGTAAACTATTAGTAGCCATGTTCGAGATGACGTGCAAAAAGATGTAACCTGAAGTCAGAATTACAGAAAAGGCCATCTGAGAGAAATCTCCAGCACTCATCTAATCCCTTTTTCCAGCTTTTACTGTAGCTGTGCTTACCACAGTTTCTGATTTTTTTTCTGGTCTGGAGGCATCAAAGGCAAAACTTTAAATTCCTAATAGGAATGTTCGTTGTTAAGTTCCTGTTTATACAATGCTTCAATATTTAAATGCTGTTTCAGTTCCCTTACCACACACTGTAAGTATCTGTGGGTTAACTGGCATTGGACTAAATGATGGAAAATAAAATATAGGCTGTTTTCACAAATCACGTAAAGAAGAATTATTTGTTATTAATTTATTCCAGCTGCTTTATAGTACAGCACATGTCTCTAGGGCTCCATATTTTTGTGTAACAGGAGCTGACGATGGTACTTACCAAGTTTGAACTATAAATCAAACCTCTCAGGCTCCTGAATTACAAGCTCAGGTATCCGAGTTTTGGTAAACAGCTTTGAAAACAGTAATTTCTACTGTGGGAGAGCCTGTTTATCCACCTTGCTGATCCGCTGCTGCTCTCAAAACTTGTAATTCATTAATGAATAGAGAAAACAACCTTCTGACAGATAATTCAGCCTATTGCCAAATACTGACAGCCCGAGGTATTTCAACTTCTTTTTCCCTTTGGTCGTCACAGGCAAAGCCTGCTGCCAGATCCCTGTGCGTACCTGAGCAGTTTGGGAAGGACAGCAGCAACTGGCAGCGGTGGAGCAACAGGGCAAGGACTTACTTACAAAAGCTGAATTATTCAAATCCAGGGGGTTGGACGGCCATTGCTCACACTGAAAGAGCTGGCTGATCACTCCTCTATCACCACAGAAAATCACGATGAAGTGGAAGAAGGCCCTGACAAGTGGAAAAGGCTAACATTGCACCCATCTTCAGATGGGATAGATAGGAAGGAAGTGCCAGGAAATACAAGCCAGTTACACTACCTCAGTCCCTGGGAAGATCATGGAGCCTATCTTCATGGAACATATGTCCCAGCATATGCAGGAAGAGAAGGTAAATCACAAACAGCCAGCCTATTCATGCTTGACTAATCAAAGAGCTACAGTGTAATACCAATTACCTCAATGATAGCACCGAATGCACCTTTGGCATATCTGTGAATAACATTAAATTGGTGGAATACATGACGTGCCACTTTCTAAGTGGCACTGATCCATCAAGCTTGACAAATTTCAGGACTAAGCCAAAGGAAATATCCAAGAGGTATGAAGTTCTACACCAGGGCAGACTAGCCCATGGACCATGGTAGGCTTGGAGCTGACCTGATGAGCAATGGTCCTGCTATTGAACCCAGGCATTGCAGTGATCCCTGTGCTTAATATTGACAAACAGCTTGCTTTCAGTGTGATCAAACTCCACACTGCTCTACAGGAGGAGAGAACATGACAAGCAGATCAAGGAAAACTATTTATCCATCACTTCTGAGGCCACACCTGGGACACTATGTCCCATTTTGCACCCCCTGAGCTCAAGAAAGGGGTCCAAGAGAGGGCTACCAACAAGGTTATGGAAATCTGAGCAAACTAGTCCTGTTATGGTTGTTAAAGTAAATGAGATGGTTAAAGGACAGAAAACAAATTTGGTCCTACTTCACATTGCAAGAACGGCACTGGGAGAAAACTTGTTTTCCTTTAACAGACTTTTCCTTTCAAAATCCACTTATTTGAATTCTTTACTTCAGAAATGTATTTTATAATTGCTTGCCAGTTTCCATCCTTGAAGGCTGTCAGAAAACCAAACCCCCTGAGAATTAATGAGATTCAGCCTCTCTCTTCCACACTTACGAATTTCAATTGGGAGCTCATGAGTTGAAATGCTTTTTTATTCACACCTTATCTTCCACTGTGATAAGAGTCCTGGATAATGATGGTAAGACTGATTTTCTTACTGTAAGGTACTTCCTTTACATTTGAATAGTTTGATTTTTATACATGAGGCAATTCTCAGCATGAATTTTATAAAACATCTGAAGAGTCAGAGATAGTACGTCCTGTTTTTCTCTCAGAATACAAACTGAGGTATTAAGAAGAAAATAAAAAGATTTTTAAAAAATAATTAAAAGCATTCAAAAAAAAAACTTAACAGGAAATGATCCTACTTGCTGTTTTTATGTCTGTCTGCGATGCTCTTCTCTCTGTTCTGCTTTTCATGCCTGTCTCAAAGCCCATCTCCTGTCAGTCATCTGCACTCAATCTGCTTGCTAATACAATACTTCTCCTTCCTTTGTGTCAGAGCCCCCGAACTCCTCAGTGTCTTCTCCATTGCAGAGATTCAGATCAACACTTTTTATGGAGCCTCAGTTCAATTTAGGGGATCAAACAAGGCATTCTCCTCTTTTATCATTTCACTTACACATTGCAAAGTACATCTGAAATGTACAGCTGCACCTACCAAGTGGTTGCTGGAAACCACTGGTGTAAATGCATTGATTTTGGATGCATTAGGGAAAACACGGTGGGAAGCTGTGTGCTGCCAGAGGGCAAAACACCAATTCTCTACCCACTGCCTGTGGAAGGCAGCTTGAAAAACAATTAAAAAATGCTCAGAAATGGCAGGAAAAAAAAAGTAAGGATATACTTTAAAGAAACAATGTAAAATACTTTAACTTAGTCCCAGAGCCTTAGCTGTGTGTGGAAAAAAAACTGTTTCTGGTACCATCAGAGTAATGTCTATTATTTTTCATAAGTACTATCAAAACATGTATTTTCCTGCAAAAATCAGTCTGAATCAGCCTGCTATTCAATCCTGGAAAACTGCAACTGGTCTGAAATGAAAAGATCCCAAGTATTAACAGATAAAGCCTTGTCTTCAGGTGCCTTCACTGTCGTATACCCAGAATCTTCCTCTGAAGTATTTCACCTTTCAGCTCATTTCCCACCGCCCCATTGCTTTTCCCCTTGTTTTCTATTTTGACATCAACTCCAAATCAACAGCAACCAAGCAGAACATAGGGTGTATCTGAGAAGAGATAGAGATGGCTCCCTGGTGAAGTAAGGTGATGGACTAAAAAGCTCATTTACGTCAGGGAAATAGAAAATTACATGAGTCTCACAGGATGCGTGACTGCAGCCTGTAGAGCAGGTTTACTGACCACCAAAGACAAATGCACATCCTCAGGTTTTATACACAAATCGTTAATCAGTAACAGCAAACTGCATCTGGAAGGCAAAAAAAGTAACAACTGGAAAAAAAAAAAAAAAAATCAAGGTTTAATTACCCCTACCTCCCCCAGCCCAGCACTCATCTGTTGAGGTTGATGTTATTACTGTGAGAGCCCAACATTTACTGCAACCACCACTGAGCCAAAAACAACTATAGACACACAGAAGAGATTATGATCCCTGCCCTAAACTTGACAGAAAAAAAAACAAGAGGCAGCAACTAGACAGACAAGCACACAGTGTAGAGGGGATTCAGAAGCAATGCTGTGATGGGTTTCAGAGCCCAAGCAAACAAACAGCATCTTGGTTATCTTTGTTTTGTTTTTTGTTTCAGCCACTGCAGTAAAGCAAGAGGGAGGCACTGAGTGAGGCTTCCCAGGCAGCATCACAGATGTTTTCAGCTAGTTCTTCCTGTGCACAAGCATTTCTGTCAAAAGGTGCCAAGGAGGGAACAGAAAGTGGTGACTTCCTGAATCAGCCAGGGATGCAAGTTGAGCTCTTAACTCTGAGGCTTCCCCAAAATGGCAACTACCCTATGTTCATTATGGTGGAGAAAAGGGAAATTGTCATAGGGAGGAAAGTGCTTTCGTCAAACTCCTAAGATTAAGGAAACAGCCTCTGCTGGGGTATTCCAGACCAGCAGCAGGGTAAAATCCTAACATTACCAACATCACTGAAGCACATTACAGTAACAATGCACAAATTATGAGACATAAATTCTGGACACAGTTTTAACAGTACAGAAGTACACAAAAGAGATGGATGCAGAAGAATTTGGCAAGTTTTAGGTACAGCATGGTCACAATCCCCTAGAGGAACCCTGAATTAAAGTTTTTCTTATTAGGACTCTGAGTGGCAAGAAGGATGATGGTGTTGGCCAAATGATCAAAAATGTGAAATTGCTGGTGACAGTTTGGAAAAGGGGGAAAAAAATCAGAGGTTATGGGACAGAAAAATGTCAGCTGACATCTTTGTGTCCACAAGACTATCCCAGAAAGAAAGACAGGTATTTCTGGAAGTCGAATGCACAGCAACAAAGACGAGTCTTCAGCATAAAGGCAGAAGTTGTGCTGATGTTTGATGTTTATCTCAAGGTAATCTCATCCACAAGGAGCAGATAACAATCAACCAAGGGCACAACTACAGAGAACAATTACCAGAAAACTGGATGAGGGAAGAATCCTTCAAGCAAATCGCTGAGGTGGCAGAAGAACCTGAAGAGAAAAGGATCAGAAAACAAAAGCATGGGCAGGATTTCAAGAACATCAGGGAGTGCAGACAGCTGACAGCTCAAGTGATGCTGAGAAGGGAGAGCACGTTGTAAACTTTGATGAGGAAGAAGTCAGTAAAGATGCTGCTCAGAATGAAATGTGCAAAGCTGGACTGAAAAAGACACGGGAGCATTAAAGAGAGGCACTCCAACAGCTACTGACAGCATGTTGAGCAACGAGATGGACAAGAGAGTTGCAGAGGGTACCTAGAAGTGTGAACGTAACTCGTGATGGCCTGGCCTTTTTTTAAAGCTGGAAGGGATTCAAATGAGCTTATGTTGCTAGCAAAACCAGAGGAACAAGGTGAGGGTAAATACTAAAAGATATGATGAAAAAGCAGTAAAATGACTGAAATGGTACATGACTAGCAGGACAAGTAGAAAGGTCAGCAAAAGAGGGCAGGCAAAGAACTCCTGCCTCTTCTGTAGAACAGAAGGCTTGTAAGAAGGGAGCAAAAGCAATGAAAAAACTTATTTTGCCAGTGTTCTCTACAAAGCTATTGCTGAGTTCCCCACACAGAGACAGAAGTGGAGAGACAAAATATGGAACTCCTTAGGGATGAGCCAAAGCTGGCAAAAACCTCACTACCAGAACCACAGGAAAGCAGCCTGGTGTTGAGTTCTGGAACCACACAAAGCCAGCCCAGGGGCACCTCACAGGGATATCTGGGCAGTTTCTTGTATTATTCCAACAATGAGAGAGAGTACACATGAGAAGAATATACATACCCTTAAACATCCTTAATTGATTGCTGGAATGAGACTTGGTATGCAATAAAGAAGCAAGCATACCTCCCAAGTATCAAGTGCATAAATTACCTTATTTTGGTGTGTGCATGTCCTTGCTGACAAGTTTTAAGTTGCTGCCAGTTCAGGCCTTCTGGGAAACCTGAACGTTTCACTCGATAAAGCTAAATAACAATGAGAACTAAATGATGCAGGATTTGGTAGACTGCCCTATTAGATGTACTGTTAAGCCCCTTTCCATTTTTCCCTTGTTCACTGTTTTTCTAAAAATTAGTAAGAGATACACCAGAAAAGAGTATCTGTAAACAGAAAAGTTTTTAAATCGGTGATTACAAAGAAATTTCCAGATTTCATAGAATAAGTTTAGTTCAGGGAAAAATATCTACAGAGTCTACCATTTTTCTTTCTTGGAAAAAAACCTCCTTTACAGAGTGACCAAATTGCTGCTCTGCTTCCTCAAAGTTGGGCTTATACTTACACTGCTTTTTCTTCCTGGAAAGTTAGACAAGGCAATAGTGGCCAGACAAGACAAAAGATACAGTTGCATGTTTCCTGAAAACGCAACATAAAATTGTTTCAGCCTCATGATTGTTGGGTTTGCCTTCTGAAAACAATCCAGGCCATACATAAGCAAATATTTATAATAAATTACTACATCCTTATAAACGGTGAGATTTGCTTAGTGCACATGATCCAGGAAAAACATGGGTATTTCCCAAAATGAACAGCAGTCCATTTAGGAGGAGGTATTTCTAATTTTAGTTAGGATGGAAAAAAATATTTAGACCCTCCTGCCTTTTGTATCATTTGTGTAAGCTTTTGTTAAATAAGTTTAATACCCTTTTTTTCTTCCCCCCTTCATTTTTTGATGCACACGCTAATCCATTAAAAAACAACACTGCAACTGTGACATATAAGGGAGCAAATACTAATTGCTGGAGAGGAACAACAAAACTAATTTACTACAGTAAGACACAAATTTGAATTTCAGAAAGCGTGACTCTAAAATACTAATAATCTGTTCATCTTTGAACAGTTCCTCTAAGTGTCAAACTTCTCACTTGAGATTAAATATCACATGCAACCAATGTACACAGAGCTCATTTGTGAACTGTATGCACAGAAAGAAAAAAAACAACCACCAAGCTAAGCTGTACAAATATTTTTTCTGCCAAAAATACTACCTGTTATGCATCTTAAGTATATTTTAGCAGCATAAATATTAGTTATTATATTGTGTAAAAGCAGGGTTGTTCCTCTATAGAACCATTAATTAAATACATTCATATTCTCACATTCAGTTAATAAAGTGCAAAGCATCTACTTCACTACCCTTGAATTTTAAGTATGTCAAGCTCCTCCATTCACCTGGTGTAGCTGGCAAAGTATTGCAAGTGATGTAGGAAAATACAATAAATTATACAGCAAAGAGCTAGATAACACTGATACTGATGCTGTAATTCTTACTTAGTTACCTTCTAAATCTAGGGGACACACGTTTGGCTTATGTTAAACAACTGATTTGTCAACACAATAGTATCTTAGAAAATCAGCTGTTCACAGAAAGGTGATCTGCTTTTCCTCAGTACTGAGACTAAGGTGGAGGATCTACTTTGCACAATCATCATCATAGATCAAAACCCATGTTGGTAAAGCCCACCTAAACCCCTCTTGAAACACGATTGTTTTACTGGCTTGTAGTCAGAAATTTTTAGTCTGTCATGCTACAGAAACAGAAAATTAGTCACACTCCCAAAAGGAAGGCCAAACATTCTTACCGAGAAGTGAGTTGTGATTAAAGCATACAGTGGCCACAAAAAAAAAAACAGGCAGAAAATATACAGCACATGCAGCAGCAATTTTTTTAAACTGAATGTTGGATTGATTGTACAAACCTGTCCTATAGAAGGGAGGCAAAAGAGAGCTGGCACTGTACTTTGTAATATATTCAAGGAACTGCACTCAGTAAGGGAAGTGCCGTTCATAGACAGTGCTTATATTATTAAATAAATCTCTCCAAGCTCTGGATGAAAACAGAAACAGATGCTCTGTTTTCTTGGAGATATTTTTGCAAGTTCAACCCAACACACTGGGGACACGTTCATCTCTGGGTGCACAGCCTACAGAGCTGCACTGTTACACCTCTCCAAGAGTTTTGGTGAAGAAAAGATTATTAGCCTGTGCAAAACTGAGTAGAAAAAATGGTAGCCCTAGCTGGGCTGGGTGTCACACTGTATCAGATGGTTAGTGTCTGAAGAGCATTCAATAATACACACTATCAGAACGCGATACACTGAATGTCTTTCAAGATGACTCGACTTAACTATTTGTGTAAAAAAGCTGGACTGGGTGATAGCGCAGGAGGCCTGAGCAATAGTGTTAAATAGAGCACAGGAAAAATCCCCTCACTCCAGGGCTCTATGGAGAGCCAGAGCCTGCCCAAAGATCCACTGTCCGGGCTCATACCTGTTTTCAATGCAGCAACACCCATAGGGGGGAGATGGTAATTTGGTCTCTTTGTTCGTTCAGTTCTTAATCTCTCTGTTGAGACTGACAACGGGGGAGACCATTAGTGTCAGCTCTGCTGGGACTTTCTGTTATTAAGGCCACTTAAGCTTTTCCAAGTAAATTGCATGTGTCAGACTAACATCACACAGTGATGGGCAAAAAAGCCATTACACAACTGCTCTCCCTTTCTATTGATCTACCCAGGAGCAAGGGGGAAGGGAAAAGACACAACCCTGGAGACTCTGGCCAATTCTTTGCAGTTCCCTGTTCCTCCCACTCATTATATTCTTATTTCACACTATTTACAGGCAACACATTAGTCATTCCCTCAAATTCTTTCACTTAACTGGAGGTTAATGACTGGGCATGCACATCCCTCTCACAGCCTTGCAGTAGTCACCATGCTGGATATATTTCACCAAACTTAAACCTCATAAAAGATTTGGTTTAGACTAGTTTAATTTCATTCCACGGTCAATGGAGAAAGATAAATGGCTTTAAGGCAGTCACAGGATGAATGTCCAGGTTTCTTTCTGGCCCCTTCCTCTGACCAAAAAGAGAGCCCATCTCTAATTTTCATACACCTCTACTTAGATGGTATGAACCCACCAACATAACAACAAACTGGCTACCCCTTAAGTAAAGTACTTTGCTACATCAAGGCTTCCATCTTCTTAAAGAGCTAGAAATTATTTGTAGACTGTTTTATGAACTGTAATTATAGCCCTGAGCTCCCATCTGTGGGCTACAGGATTCCCAGCACCTTTTAAACACTGTTCATCTGTCATTAAGCACCCTTAAGCAGCAAAGGCATTTCTTGTGCCACTTAATCTTATACATGCAAAAACCTTAAGTAGAAAATAAGTGTAATTCTTGACCCTATTAAGTCATTTGCTGTTAACTTTGATGGGGTTTGGATTTCACTTCAGCTCCTGATACCCAGACAGCTGTAAGGCTTGTTATTGATCATATTTGCAAATGGATTTAAATCTTTAGGATATTTTTTTGGATCTCTGAATACAGGGTCTTTCTTGGATCTCAGTATATTTAATGTGTGGATCTTCTCCAGCTATAACACAGCACACAGAAGAATTCTTTCGGCTGGTTGTAATGTGTGCTGTTCAAAATCCATGCATGTTCTTTGAAGTGAACAGGATTGCCAGCTTGGGATACAACTCCAAACCAGGAATTTTAAAAAGAACAGTTCTTCTCATTTCAAATATGCATTCAACTGAATTATGGCATTTCTCCATCGTGTCTTCCTTCCCTCTCTTTTGCTAGTTTCTTTACTGCTCTTCAGAAGGAAATCAAATGAGAAAAGGGAGAAATACTGGAGGGGAATTTGAGCACATAAAAGTCAGTCAATTCAAAGCTGGGGCTGCCAAAGGAACATTAATTCAGTGAAATGCAGGGTCACTGTAAAGTACACACATTAAAAACAGACACTGTAACAGTCCATGATGCACAGACACCAGAGATTTGTTATGGCTCTTGCAGGGAAAGGTACCTTTACATTTATGAACTTGCTGGCTTTGTTTATTCATCTCTGTTTAAATTCTTCATGATGAACATAACTAGCTGTGTCACTGTTTCATTAAGTACCCTGACATTTTAGCTAGATGTTTCAAAGAGATTTATGCCCCTCCACCCAAAAGGGGCAAAAAGAGAGGAGAAGATGAACAAAGGGCTGTGGAGCAGTAGGACCGTGGGAATGAGGTGCTCTCCACATGAAAACAGAAGAGCTCTTCAGATAACAATAGAAGGGCTAGCCCACAAAATGTCACTTATTCAGCTTCCTTTAAAATATGGGGAGTTTTAGGAGCACCATGTATAAGAATTAACTCAATCAAATGAACAAGCTGTCCAATTTCCCTCCTAAACTATGTCCCACAACTGAAGAATCTGATGTCCACACTGCCCCATGTCTTCCTCACCACCATACTGGAACTCAAAAGATCACCTGGTGAGACAAAAAAGGAGCAGGTGAAGCTTATCCACAGGCATTCCAGCACCATCCTCTTCTCTGACTGCAGAGCATGCTTATGGAGACAGAGACAGAAAGTAAGCCAGGTTAAGCGCTCCATTTGTGAGATTTTGAACACCCCTCTGGAGGAAATACCTCTTTCCATTGACTAGAAGAGAGTCAAAGGTAGACAGGTTGGCTTAAGAGTTAAGTGTCCAAATTTGAATAGCCTCATCTTTCAGTAACACCCAAAAGACTTCACAAAATTACCTGCTTAACCTTCTCACATTCATTCTAAATGTTTAAAATATATTAGCAAATAGAGTAACTATTTTTCCTCACCTAGTATAAAATAAAAAGCCTACTCTTCATACGTGTATGTGAGGGCACTAGATTAGTCCCATTTCTGCTTTGGATACTGAGACCCAAATACGGGATTCAGCCTCAGTAGTGGTTCCTGCTGTGCTGTCACTACTGATTCATCTCCAGTTTTCCCGTAAGAGAACCAGCTCAGAGCAGAAGCACAGATGTGTCTGGACAGGCAGGCAGGTCTGCCTGCAAGAACACTCACTGTGCTTGTGAGTGCAGAGATGCTCAGTGCGCTGCCTGCTTCCCATCTGTGGCAGGAACAAAAAGGGAAAAAGGTTCAAAACCAGATAACACAACTGAATAGCTACAATTGGGATATTTGCAAAACAAAAGAAAAAACATCCCAAAGATTTTCTGCTTTATTTGTTCTCTTGAGAGTAAGCACATTATTTTGAGGTTAGCCCATCTGATCTTGCTGAAAAGAATAGATGTGATGATGAAAATAATTATTAAAAATATTTGCTTTAAAAAACCCTAACAGTTATCAGCTCAAATAAAAACACCAGATGAAGGAAAGGGGAAAAAAAATGAAGTCAGGAGTTGAGAAATAATTTATAGGTCTTTTTGTGGGTTTTTATATACACCAATGTTGTTACAAGGTTGTATTAATCATGTATGCTCTGAACATACATTTCTATAACACAGCCAACAGCCATTATTTTTGTTAAGTCATTTGTGCAGAGGAAAGAAACTCAATAAACCTATACCACCATGTGACAGGAAGGTCTTCAACCACAAAATCTGTCAAAGCTTTTAGGCTTAAAAATGTTTAAGGAAGCTTAGTGGAAATATTGACTGATTCCTGTACTCGGCTCATCTGCAATTTCCCTTTTGCAAGTAGACAAGGATCAAACCTCTATTGACTTAGATGGTGTAATAGATAATGATGTATGTTTTGCAGAATGGAACAGAAAGAGAGACATGAAGTAGCGCTGCAGTTCTTTGTAAGACTTTTCAGTTTGCTGATAACAATCAAAATAAGCACAGTTATTTTAGATGCATATAAAAATGCAGTACAAAAAATCCTACATGGATTAAAGAAGCCAAATCCTGAGAAGTACTCTAGTTCTCTCCCATCTACTCAGGTCTTAAGGCTTCCTGATTACTGCGGAGTCATGTAGCAGTTAATGAAGAAATTTGATTATTTATTATGTAACAAAAAACAATGCATACAATATCAAACAATAACTACAATTTATTTGACAAAAGATAACTGCAGGGAACTTCTGAGAGTGATTCCATAAACCAAAACCAGTGTTTTAGTGACAGGCAAAAAGGGCATTAAGAGGATTTATATGTCCATATATTTTTCACAAATAAAGCAAAAAGCTTTGATTGGTCATCTTGTTTGTACTAAAAGCAAGAAGGAAAATACTGACTTAAAGTATTACACAAGATTATCCTCTATCTGCTCTACCATCTCAGTAAGACAGAAGAGGTGGAGCAGCCAGCAGGCTCTTGGGTACCCAGGCTGTCTACAGCTCTGGTCCATGGCAAAGGAACTGGATGTGACCAAGGTGAAGCAACACACTTGTAAACCCTGCCCATCCACAGAGCAAATCATTCTGAACATTCAATCACTACCAGCCACATGGCCAGACCAGAGTTTTGGCAGTTAGCTGCAGGAATAAAACCCCCAACAGCTACAACAGAAAAAAACCCCTAAATTTCACACAGCTTTATTTATTCCTTCTGAAGACAACCCAACAAGCCCTGGGCTTTTATACCCAAAAAGAGAATTCCTTAGAGTTTTCCGAGCAGCAGACTCAACTGGCATAGAAGTGAGGCACGGGAAGTACTGACTTAATGTAAAGAACTAATTTTCTATGCGATTTAAGAAGGCTGAAAGCTCAGCATCTCTGGTGATGATAAAGGCACAATATATAAAATATATCAATTGTATAGGAAAATTTGGCAACTGTATTTTTTAACCAAGAAGATACTGTATTTTCATAAATGTCTGTTTGCTATAAAGAAAATTATTAGAAACCAATTAATTGTTTGGTATATTTTTAATACAACATGACTCCTACTTCTCAATACTGTGAAGAACTGTTTTTAGAGGGAAATGATATTTCAATTACAATTATGAAAAACAGTGTTTTAAAATAGTTGTATTCATTATTCCAAGGCCACCTTAAAGATGGTTACAACAGAAACAAACACATACAGCTTTTTCCTTTTTGATAGTTCACTGCCTATGTGTTCTGGAGTTTGGTGAGTTTGGGAGGGTTGTTTTTTTTGTTTTAAACTGTAAAAAGCCCACTGCATGTCAAAGCATACTTTGAAGAAACAGTACCAGCTACATTTTGCTACAAAATCTTAGAAAAAGAAGACTAGATAATGAGGTTTGGAAGCCTTTCAAATAATACATATCATTTTGACACACTCAACAAATAAAGTTCTTATTAAATGGAGCACACATATACTTCTGATATGAAACAGTTAAAAGAAGAACATTCATTAAGTGGATATTTCCAAAGCAGAAAATATTTCTCAAATAAAGCTGAACATTGCATAGCAAATACCTGTACCATCACCACAGTTAGACACCTGCAGCTTCAAAACAAAAATCCAACCAAAACAGAATAAAGCAAAGATCACAGAGCAGGTATCATGCCCTCTACTAATCGCCTACTATGGAGCAAAACCATCTTCTTACCAGAAAAAAACAGAGGTAAAAAGATATATCTGTGTGTGTATATACTTACCTAGGTATCTATGCATACTATAGCTCTCATTAGACACTTGCATCAAAATACACAAGACACCTTAGCTGCTACCTGCCAAAGTTTATGAGCGAAGCACAGAAGGGACCATTTGTTTCAATTATCAGAAGGAAAATTATTTCCAGCAGCTGACAAGATTTTACTTCCTTGCATTGCATCAGAGCAGAGTTCAGGGCTCCCCTGACCCTGGGGGTCCTGAGAACACTGGGTCCTGTCCCTGAAAGGTTTCTCCTTAATGTGTGGGATGTTTCATGTCTTACTACCTTCCACTTGGCTTCCAAACAGGTCCACAAAGCATTATTCCCCACCATGCATGCCAAGAGAGGAGATGGAGAGAAGAAATCCTCTGAGCAGGATTGAAAAAGATTATATTTAGTTTGATCCCATTCTCAGTAATTTGGGCAACAAATTGCTCCACTGGGAGTGGGGACGAAGGGCACATCTCCCAGCATGCCTGATCCTGCTGTAAGTAAGCCAACTAATCCCCTTCTGAACTACTTGAGTCCTCCAAAGCAATTATTTTAGAAGATGGGCAAAGCCATCAGCCAGTCTGTACTCATAACTGTAAGGCTCTGGGATAAAGTCTTAAAGACTTCTTTCACACCCTCACTGATAACCACCTAATACACAGAGTCACTTCTCAGGGGGTGCAGACCCCCAAAATCAGTGGGGTTGTACAAAGGTTTGGAAATCCCCAGTGGCAAGAGAGCAGTCCCTGACTGTGTAAGGCAGTTGCCACAGAGCCCAGACTTGGCACAGTGACAGAAGGAGAATTATGGAGAAACACCACAAAAATAAGGAGCATTAGAGGTTCCTGATAAACCTACAGCAATTCAGGACCTGCAGAAGCAAGAGAAGAGCTTGTCAAAATGTTCAGTAGGGCCAGGCTTTTTAAAAGGCAAATAAGAAATTTGGTTATAGCTGCTATTCACCAAGCCACGGCACCACCAACTCAGAGTGCAGGAGGATAAAAACAAAGTTCAGACCCCAACTTTTAACACGTTTTTGAACTTCAATCCTTTCCTGTAACATAAAGTCATAAGAAAAGGGAGAGAATAACTCAGCTGCCAAAAGCTTGCCTAATTAGCGGGAACTTGTTTGCTTCACATTTCTTGAATTCCTTTCTCTTCACAAGACAATTGACTAAGAAATACTCCTTTCCTCAAAAAAGCACCCAAGCAGAATAAATAGAACAACTAATATAAACTGGCAGCTGTAAATTAATCTATATAGTAGGAGTCCAGAAGGCTTTGTTCATCCCAACAGCTTTGTTGGCTACAAACCAAAGGAAACAAAAACAACCTCAAATATTCACTCATGTCCACAAGCTGTTCATTACACAGCAGTGCTAATACTTAATCTCACCAGATGCTGGGATGAAACAAGCATGACAGTCTCAGAGCACTGAAGTGTTGTCGTGACAAACAAGAACTGTTATCGTGCTGGCACAATTGTCTGACAAACAAGCAGAGGTGCACGCATGTGTGCACGAGCGAGCAAGTGAGCAAGTAAAGTTCTTCAGTTGCCACTTAAGCTGCCTCCAAGGCTCTCATACTTTGTAAACTGGTATCATTTGAGCCTGTGACACAGAGATTACAGATTAAGTTTATGTTCTGTCTCCAAATGGACCTCTGTGCTCCCAGTTCACTCTCATGCACTCTGAATGCAGAATTTCAGCTGATCAATTTGTTGCCCAAATTTTTGTCTTACTGATTTTTATGTTCCTGACAATTTAAATTAAGCGAAACGTAAGAAAAAAAAGGACTGAGTTTGCACAGTAAAGCACTCTAATTTATAACCTCTTTGGTAAGGAGAAAAACAAAACAGTTGTTCTGTAGTAGCTGGTACTGCTATGCTAGTAAGTACTTTTTTCTCAAGCCCATCTCAAACAAGTTATTACATCTTATTAATTCTGACAACTATGGAAAAATGTTTATCAAAACCTCTAACAAATAGTTTTATAACTATTTCTTTAACACTGAGCTGGGACTTAGAATGACAACAAGGCTGATTCTAAGTGTTTATTATATTCAGGTGATGATATTTGCCTCACAGATACATTATCCAACACAAAAATGTATTGTTATGTTCAACACAAAAATAACAATATGTTCATTTGGAGCATCCAGATCTAAGCTCCTTCTGGGTTGCTCAAAGGAAAAGGCAATTCCACTGGAAGAATTTTTTTTTTTTTTTAGCCTCTCTTTTGATTTATGGTGTCATATGATGGGAAAAAAAAACCCACGTCATTTTGTATATAGCTGCTCATATTACACACTGCAATATGCAAATATCCATGGTAAAACAATCAAAATAAATCACTGTCCTCTCCTTCACTTCCACTTAAATGTATTTCATCCAGGAAAGTAACCTCTAGCTGATTACTTGCAGCAGCAGTAAGAGTGTGTCATAGCTCATTTGCCAAAGCTGCAAGAATGAAGCTCATCCTGTGCTGAAGACAGACAGCATGATCAAAGTGAACAGGTGCTTGTGGAAACACCCTTTTCATGAGGTCTGAGTTTTGGTTTATTGATCCATAGCATTCCTGCCAAAGAAAGTTGCTAGTTTCTGGTATCCACAGAACTTAATGCATTGTAAAAAATATTAATAATGACATTGAGTTAGTAACCAGGTGTTTACACAGGAGTAGATGAGGTGCTGGGATGAGCAAAGTTTTACTCTGCTAAAACATTAAAAACAGAAGTAAAACCAACTGAAAGATAAAGGAAGACACTTATGGACACTGCCACCTTAGGATTATTTGGGGTGAATCCAGTACACTTTGGAGGCAGTAAACTGCCAAGGGAGTGAACAGACAAGCATCTTTCATTGAGAAAGCACTCACACAGCATCCATTCTGCAAGTATATTTGCCCGCATCCACATTCTTCACTTTAACAGAACCGATCTTGAACCAGAGTGGGTTGTGTTTTTTCTTATCCTTACTTGTGTCAGATATTTCATTCACAAGACCATCAAGGTTGAGTGCAAAGAAAATGGAGAACAGCAATGAGCAAAGTGCTTTGCTTCCACTCAGAAGAGACATCAAACAGCACTTGTCTCCCAGACACATTAAACAGGACTCTCAACAGGTACATCCCTGACATCTTTACAGATGCACAAATCATAGAATCATTAAGGTTGGAAGAGATCTCTAAGGTCATCAAGTTCAACCATCAACCCAACACCATCATGCCAACTAAACCATGTCCTGAAGTGCCACGTCTATATGTTTTTTGAGCACCTCCAGGGATGGTGAATCCACCAGTTCACTGGGCACCCTGTCCCAATGCTTGACCTCTCTTTCAGTAAATAAATATCTCCTAAGATCTAATTAAAACCTCCCTGGCACAACTTCAGGCTATTTTTTCTTGTCCTATTGCCAATTACTTGGGAGAAGAGCCCAACCCCCACCTCACTACAACCTCCTTTCAGGCAGTTGTAGATAGTGATAAGGTCTCCCCTCAGCCTCCTCTTCTTCAGACTAAACAACCCCAGTTCCCTCAGCCATCCCACGTAACACTTGTTCTCTAGACCCTTCACCAGCTTTGTTGCCCTTCTCTGGACACACTCCAGCACCTCAATGTCCTTCTTGAGGTGAACACAAGACTCCAGGTGTGGTCTCACCCATGCTGAGTACAGGGGCCCAATCACCTCCCTAGCCCTGCTAGCCACACTATTTCTGATACAAGCCAGGATGCTGTTTGTCTTCTTGGCTGCCTGGGCATACTGCTGGCTCATGTTCAGCCAGTTGCAAATCAACACACCCAGGTCCTTTTCCTGTGAGCAGATTTCCAGCCACCCTTCCCCAAGCCTCTAGTGTTGCCTGGGGTTGTTGTGACTGAAATGCAGGACGCAGCACTTGGCCTTTTTAAACCTCATACAATTGGCCTTGGTCCATTGATCCAGCCTGTCCAGGCTCCCTCCCAACTTAGTATCGTCTGCAGACTTACTGAGGGTGCACCCAATCCCCTCATCCAGATCACTGGTAAAGATATTAAACAAGACTGGCCCCAAAACTGAGCCCCGGGGAACACCACTGGTGACCAGCTGCCAACTGTATTTAAATCCATTCACCACAACTCTCTGGGCTTGGCCATCCAGCCAGTTATTTTACCCAGTGAAGAGTGCACCTGTCTAAGCCATGATCTGCCAGCTTCTCCAACAGAATGCCACGGAAGATGGTGTCAAAGGCTTTACTAAAGTCCAGGTAGACAACACCCACAGCCTTTACCTCATCCACTAGGCAGGTCACCCGCTCATAGAAGGAAATCAGGTTGGTGAAGCAGGACCTGCCTTTCATGAACTTGTGCTGGCTGGGCCTGATCCGCTGGTCATTCTGCACATGCTGTGTGAGTGCACTCAAGATGAACCACTCCATAATCTACCCAGTACCAAGGTCAGGCTGACAGTCCTGTAGTTCCTTGGATCCTCCTTCTGGCCCTTCCTGTAGATGGGCATCACATTAGCAAGTCTCTAGTCATCCAGGACCTTCCCTGATAACCGTGACTGTTGATAAATGATGGAGAGTGGCTTGGCAAGCTCCTCTGCCAGTTCCCTCAATACTCTTGGGTGGTTCCTATCCAACCCCAGGGACTTGTGAGTGGCCAGGTGGAGCAGCAGGTCATTAACTGCTTCCTCCTGGATTATGGGGGTTTAATCTGCTCTCTGTCCCTGCCTTCCAGCTCAGGGGGTATATGTAAGCCTGAAATATTTCTATTTGTTTCCTAAGAATACTTTGGTTTACATTTCTCAGGAACAGACTCAAAGAATTAAAACTTGTGTATTTTCACAGCACAGCTACATGAACATGAAGTCCCTTGTTATGATCACTCATCACTACAGGAGGCCACGGTTTATTTTTCCTATTCAACATCAAAGGATCATCAAGACAGGTTCCCCCACCTGGCACAGGACTACTAAGACCCAAACTTGAGCTACTTTATTTCAAATACATTAAAGTACTAGCCCCCACATGCCTCCTCTCAACTAGTGTTTGTTTTTTTTTTTTTCCCTGACTCACAGGCATTTATGTTTATTTAGTACTTACGGAAGGAAAACTCTGTCCCTTTCCCACCAGCCCTGTTGCTCCTTTGCTGACAGTTCCTTCCTCCCTGCTGCTTCCTGTGCTGCCTAGAGTTAGGAAGTTTTTCCCAATTCACTGCCACCTTCGTGTAACATTCAAATCCTTCCTAAAGTTTAAATTACTCAGAAAGAATCACACATAAATATATTCCTGTGTTTTATTCACATTGATTTTTACACCACAGATTATGGTTTATAAACACCTAAGGTGAGCTTTCCCTTCTTCTGTTCTGTAATACCACCTACCATGCTGGACCTGCTAAACCCTTCTCCTGGCACCTTTGCACATCTCTCTGTAGCCAGGCTCTAGACAGCTCCAAACCCTGTAGCCCAGCTCCAGCAGCTCTGCTCCCTTTGCCCTGGGATAAGGTAAGCCCTGGCCATGCCATTCTCACCACCAACACAGCATATAACCATCTTGCCTTTGCAGAAGAAAGCTTTTGCTCCCCATCTAATCTCCTTCAGCAACAGCTTGACCTGAGATGTTTCTTCTCTGAGCTATTCCCACCCCTCTTTACATCAGCAGTCCATCCACGCAGCCCCTGCACAGGATCAGCACATGTCCAGGAGGGCTTGTTGGTTCAGGCTTTGCACCACATCCCTTGGGCTTGTGCTCAGGGAAAGGACACCACATCTCTTGGGCAGCAGGGAAAGAACAGCAGGACTGCACTTGCCAAACCCTGACCCCAGGTGACCTACTGTACACTTTCAAGCCATCTGTGCCTGGAAGGGCTGCATCACTAAACAGTGGAGAAAACCCCCGGTTTTAAATATGAAAAGGGTTACAGCAAACTACCAGCTTACCCATTCATACCTCGGTAAATTGTGCAATTCATTACAGGAAGGATTATGTCCCCGGGGCATTGTGCTCTGGCCAAAACACACCCACACACCCCTCCTTGCAGTTCCTCCCTGGACAAACCCTACCAAAGAAACATTCTCCCTACACGAGGTGTAAACACAAACCAAAACTGTATATGAACAGGAACTGGGCTCAGTTCTTCTACATCCCTGTGCACGTACAAGCACACGTGCGTGTGTCTCACACTGCTGTCTGTCTGAGGCAGCACTAGCAGCTGCAGGAGGTAAATGCATCTCCTGCTTAATCCCCTCTACACGTGGGAAAATAGCTCATTTTACTTGCTGAATGTGTACTATATATTTTCTTTATCTATGTGTATCATTAGGCATTCTTCTCTCTGTGTCATGAATGTATTGGGGAAGAGTCACTGATTTCTAATGAGGTAGAGCAGAAAGGCAGGGTGACAATAAAGGGATCCCGTATGAATCAAATGTCCAGTCCAGACAGCAACACCTTAATCTCTGGCTGGCAGAAATGTCAGTCAAAGCTTTCATTCAAGAGAGACAGATTTCACATGGCAGGTGCCACACTTGCTGTAGAAGTGAAAAAACTCCATTATCCCAGACATCTAGTGAGTATTAAAAGAGAAGGACAGAAAAGAGGAAAGGAAACAGTAGAGACAACAGTCTCAACACAGAGAAAAGTGCAAAGAAATGGTATTTCTTTCTCAAGGAAGAATTATGTTTAATTATGTTTGATTAAAGTTCTGTAGAATGAGTTAGAATACTATAGTTGGAGAATATGTAATGTGACATGGTATCTTACTTCTACTCTTTTAGGGAGTGTAAAATGCCCGTATAGGCTGTGGGGTGCTAAACAACATGTTGAAAATACTGAAGGATAGACTGGAATTACGACAGTTGGAAAAAGATGGGGCAAGAATTTAAGAGGCTACTTAAGGGCATCAGTGGACTGCCTATTAATGGCTGTCAGCTTTAATCACTCACAAAATATACCTTAACATGAATTTGGCAACCCAGACACAGTTGCAGAATACTCTTAGCATCTCCAACTTCTTCTGTTCTCTGCCTTGAACTTTTCCCCCCCCCCCCCCCCCCCCTTCAAACTGCATCTTCGTGGCTTAGCTAGAGAAAGCCCTGGGATCAGTGTGTCTGTTCTGCAATATTTACCCCCTTCTATCACCCCACCTCTGATTCTATGAAACAACATTTACACTGTTTTTAATTCTTTCCCTTCCTCTTCCCTAGCCATCCACTCCTGGCCACTGTCTGAGGCAAGGTGAAAGAAAAGCTTTTGGTTCAGCTGAGCCAGCAGAGCCACTCACCTCCCTGTTTTGTCATCTTGTATCAAAGAAAGCAAACATGAGAAAATCTGGGAGAGGTCAGGACATTCTGAAAAAGGATTTCAAATGAAACACTCAACCAATGGCCATATATCTGTTCAGGCTCACATCTAGGAACTCACTGAGAAGGAAGACACAAAGTCTACAAAGGAAGGTTGAGACTCTCACTGAAAAAGTGAAAAAAGAAAAACTAAAATAATTACAAATTACCAGCCTGCCCTTACCACCCAGAAACAAATTGCTAAGCAGCCACAAGGGGAACAGCATCGAGCTAATAAAAAACAAACAGTGCAAAAGTCATCAAAAATTAAATCTGACCTAATGTTCCCCCTTGACAAGGTAACCTGCCAGTACACAAAAAGAAAAGCAGTGTCTGTATCTTCACTTCAGTAAAGCTTTTGACACTGACTCACTAACAGAGGAAATACAACCTATGGGTGCAAGGCAGGTGCACAGGTGGTTTAGAAAATAACTAACTCAGTATGTATCAATGTTTCCTTATCACACTGTCCAGCCATTTCCAACAGTGTCCCATATGTGTCTATTCTGGACGCAGTTTTGTTCAATAGTTCCATTTGTGTCTCACCTCTGTCTACAGAGCTGAACAGCTTCTTCATTTCAGAGAGAGTTTTTTACTATCTTCACATGAGAAAATTGGTTTTGGTGTGCCTTTTATTTCACAATTAGAAGCTTTCAACATACAAGGTTATTATATTTATTACTAGTAAAATCTTAAAATACTAAAACCTCCCTTTATCAAACTGTTAATTGCCCATCCCTTACTACATTGTATTGCTCTTGCACTTTGACCATTTAAGTTAAACTTGTCTTTCCCATTTAATATAACCCTCTGCTCACTACACCATATTATCAGTACAATACAGCCAATGACAGCAGGAAATTTTCAAAAAACTACCAAATAAATATTTTCTCTATTTCAGGAAACACTAATTCTCAAAATATAATGGTGCATGAAATTATATAAATCAGAAATAATCCTGAAGTCCCTGCTCTCCATGGATAACAACAGATATATGTTCTGTAGTCATTTTAATAACTATTATATCTATATCCCACCAAATTATTACTTGATCACATTTATGCCATCAGAAGAAACAGCATCCTACCTATGTTACTACCATTATGGAGAGTGTCATGGTGAGCCAGGTGAACATGTATATCAAAGCAGAGTGGCCAGGCCTGAAGCAAGAGAAGAGCTCAAATGAGGGAAAAAAACAAGAACAAAACGCTGAAAAGGTGAGACAAACAAAGCAGTAACTAGACACAGAGATAGCTGGGTGCAGTGATGTGACCAGAACACCTGTATTGCAGTCCCAGGTTTGACAGAGGCTTTCTCTGTGCTTTTGAGAGAGTAATTTAATTTCTCTACACTTCTGGTTAACAAGCTATAGAGATGCTGATACCAGATTTACTGTGACACACACACTACTGTTTGCACTGAGCTATGGTTCTTAGAAGTTACATAAAAGATGAGTACTGAAAATAGAGAGTAGGAGAAAATAAAAGCAAAGGAGGAAAAGGACAAAACAAAGTGGAACACAGAAAAAAACTGAGATGAGTTTAGAATAAAAGTTTGAAACTGACTCTTGCTCAAGACTGAAAGCGTAAAAAACCACTAATGTTTCCATTTAGCCACGTTACAGCCTAAGGCAAATAGTCTGCAACCCAGCAAAAAGCAAGCTACCCTCCTTGTCCAGGTTACACTTATAAATATGTAAAAGTCAAGGGTATGTTTCATTAAGTTATATTCTCCAGGATCCTTGTATTGACCAACCACCATGAATCAGGGTACATGCTCTAGGAAAACAGCATATTGAAAAAATACTTAAATAAATTAAGGTCAGTACAAGAATTGCCCGTTTTCTTTTTTGAGGATTTATTTATGATACATTATCAAATTGTTCTTGTGGCAAAGATTTCTGCTGGCCAAAAGGCACCTCCAATTTTCCCAAGCTTCAGCTGCTTGTTTTCAGGAAGAAAAGAACACTGTGTGAATGTCCTGAAAATTGGCTTTGTCGGCTCAGTCTGCTTTGAATGGAGCAAAGGTTCATAGGCAACATAATATCAGAAATTACTAATGCTACTCAACATATGCCTCTATTTTTACACTGTCCTCCGTTCTTCTGCCAGATGCCTCTCTTTGTTCACATCATCTCCTTAATGAAGCTCTATTATTTAGGTCCCAGTGCTTTGATTTTAGAAAATGACTAAGATACTTTACAAAGATATATTGTCATTATTATTAACAAGATGACTGACTGCTTCAAATTTAAAAATCTTAACATTTAGCTTATCTGTTCAAAGATACATTCAGTGACACCAATATCCCAGCCTCCTGAGGCTGAAACCAGCCACAAGTCTCCAGACAGCAAACCACCTGAATTAAAACAAGCACAGGATACTTACTGCAGATATGATCCTACACATGGAAGCTACACGACATTTTGTCTCCATTTGAGTGATGTGGTTATTTGCCCTGGTAAAGAAATGGCAATACAAGACAGATGATCTAACTGTCCAGTGTACACTGGGATCCCAGATAAACATCCAGATCTGTGGACATTTTTATCATCCCGGGAACATGCTGAGCCTAGTAAATCTCAGTCTGTTAATTTGCTCACTGCTAATGAATTAGTATCGTAAGACCCTCCGAAACCTCTCTTTTTATGCTCCCATCATGCACAATGAATTCATATTGCTGACTTGCACGGCCTTATCATATACCTTGTTATGTGATTAATTTTTAATTTGCCTTAGTTGAAACACCGAGAAAGGAGTATCAAAGTAAAAAAGCAACAGAAAGCATTTTGAACTCATATTTATTACTATTCTCAAGAGCACAATCCATCCATCTTGAGGAAGCCAGAAAAGGATGAAAGGTCTTATCTAGATGTTTTCTGGCACAGGAAGGACTGCTGTGATAAAAGTCAAGTGTAGCAGTCCCAAAAAGTTGTGTCTCTCTGGGTAAAGGAGGAGTTACAGAGCAAATACAACCTCCATAACGAATCCTCCCACCCACCACCTCTCTCATAGAGAAGACAGCACCACCACTTTCAAACACGAGGGAAGAAGCAAAGCTGGAAGTAATTCAGAGCTGTAGGTGTTCAGGATACAGCACCAGAAGCTGCTGTCAGCACTGCAGTATGAATAAAAGGAGTCCTAAAAATAAACCACAGATCCCACCGCATCCACAAAATCAGCTGCACTGCCTGGGACCCCACAGGTCTGATGCTGTCCTTTAACACATTGGGCAGTTCCCAAATTCACTAGGGGATGTGCTCAGGAGATGAGAAAAAACATTAAGGGTCAGTAAAGGACATCTATTAGAGTTTCAGAGTTGACCTACTCATCTCTGTTAGGCACACATGGGTTGCACTTCTATATTGTCTTGTTATGTTCTGCAGAATAGGGTAAAAGTGTTTTCCTTCAACAGGATGGACTTTCATAGTTTATATCACAGCTGTTTTTACTGACAAGTGAGATTATAAAGCCAAATTAAGCTTCTTTTGTATATAAAATCACTAATAAGAGGAAAGAGGTCAGGTCCCTGCGTGTGGCAGGAAGCAGAACATCAGCACAGCTTCAGACAGTCCATGCAGTATTAGCTTGTCTGCTTTACTTTAAAAACCATGAACCAGCTACCAACTTTGCTACTTTAAAAACCATGAACCAGCTACCAATTAACTAACAGTTAATACTTTGACCCAGCACACACATTAAAAAAAAGACATAGCCCCAAGAATCAGGTTTACTCCCAAGGTCAGTCTAACCAGGGAAAAATCTTACATTTGAGTTAGGGTTGATCTAATTTCACCTGCAGCACAAACTGGGGCCAAATGAACTGCACAAATGATCCTTGTGCAAACATGCCATGAGGGGCAGCTGAACGACACTACACAGGCCAGAAAAAAATAGAGCCTGTTGATGCAGGGCTGGAGGAGGTTTCATAGCACAGTGACCCTCCTTCCTCCTGCACCTTCCGCTGCCCGGCAGAACAAACCCCATGCGTGACAAAACACTATGCAGGATACATGAGCAAAAGTTGTGGAAGACAGTAATACCCTTCTGATCCACTGACTAAACATGGATATTCAGCAATATTTTTTTCAAGAGCTATCTTTTTTTAAATAGCTGTGACATTTATACTGCAGATAAAGGGTTCTGCAAGAAATTCCCTTTGCACATAGGAGTCTACCAGGGCTCTTTTTCCCTTTAGGCAAGGGTAATGCAATGGCTCCCAAAACCTAATGCACATACTGCTTTTGATTTGTATGCAACAGCAAATAATCACAAGTACTTGCCTTGAGGGGCTTTAAAAGAAACCAAACTATTACACTTACTATTTTAGTTCTCAGATCCCCACGGTGATGACTACCATGAGACCAAACAGTTCTCCTAACATATCTGACAGATTTAAAGTATTTCTCTATTTCTCTTCTGGTCATGGTAGCTTTTTAGGCAGGTGAACACAGATGGCAAAATAGCCTTTTATTTTAGCAACAGCTGGATCCAAATGAACTCATCATACAGTAGGTAAAAAGACACCAGACAAGCTGTAATACCAGTAATGAAGTAACAACAACCCTCATGAGTCAGTATCACCCTCTTCTTGTCCATTTTGGAAAGTCAAAAATACATCAACTGTCTCCTGTAAGGGGCAAGTAAGAACATAAATCCTAAATTTAACCTCCTCCCAGCTGGAGGGAGTTGAAACATGCATTTTATACTTATGCCCAAGCCTTCCGGATGCTACCGTTAAAAACTCATTAAACAAAACATGAGCACAGTCAAAAGCACTTGTGTGAAAAGTCTGGGCATCTAAAGGTGGCTGGCACCCCTTGGCCACCCTACTCCACTCCCCAAATTTCCATATGTGACTAAGTGGCCCACTTCACTACCACCCTTATCTTTTCCTTAAAAATATTAGGAAATGAAATCTTGCCTTCCTTCCAATGCAAGAAGGTAAAGTGACAAAACTGAGTACACTTACATAAAACAAATCTCCATAAACAGTAAAGACAAAAGTCATCCATTACAACCACCAACTGTCTGGGAGCAGGACCTATCTGTGAAACCAGGGAAAAATCTGCCTCCAACACCACCACTACTACCTTCAAAAATCAGAATAATCAGTTCCTGACTTCAACCCCCGTCAGCAGAGATCCAAGCGTGGGCCTAGTATCGCCTTATGCAGTATTTCCATGCCAGTGCACAACAAGGAGAGAACCAACAGAGAGGGAGCAGAGGTGGGATATGGTCATTAGTTAACAACTCCAAGCAATGCTGCTGCAGCTCAGCAGTAAAGGACTGTCAGACTAGGGAATCTGGCATTCCCTGAGCCCCTCAGCTGGCTCAAGTTGCTCTTCCCCTGAAAAGCCGTGTCTGTCTTCCTGAGGGCCTGCTTAGTCAGCATGATCATGTACATCTTGGTGCACCCAGGTATAAAGCTTAGCCTGGACTGGTACATTACTGGATTTGCTGTCATCTCAGTCTAGGTGGTTGTGTTTGTTACTGTGCCGTTACTTAGAAATAAGCTAATCAAGGACTCATTCCTTAAACTTCCTCTCAGAGACCCACACACATTTCCAGGTACACACAGGCTGTAGGTTTGCCATGGAAGAAAGAGAGGCAAGAGTAGGATCATCAGAATAGCCCACTAGCAACTCAACATCTAGTAGAAAAGGTAGAATCATAGAATCATAGAATCCTAGGGGTTGGAAGGGACCTCGAAAGATCATCTAGTCCAACCCCCCTGCCAGAGCAGGGTCACCTACAGTAGGTAGAGGAGAAGCTGGCTTTTTGGAGGCTAGCTTTGTGGCAGCAGGAGATGCTGACCCCTTTTCAAAACAAAAATCAAGAGATTACTACTTATTAGCTTGAAATTTCAACTAGCAATGAGCTCTCCTCACAATGTGAGGTCAAACCTTGCAATGCCCTCGTGACTTTGTCCAATCACTCTCAGAATGGCTGACCTTCTGACAAGATCTCACTGTTTCACCTTTCACCTATGAAGCCTAATGCTCAACATAAGCCTTTTGGTGCAAACAGCCTTGCTGCCTCTTTCTGAATAGTTACACTTCATCACTGTCATCACCTTCACCAGATGCTCACTGCTCAAAAGCTCAGTCAAGGATGAAGAACAAAAACATGGCAATGACGTAAGGATAACTCTAAAACGATTACTAGAGATGAAATCAACAGTGCTGTGCTGCTGGTGGGAGATCAGCAATACATTGGAAAGCTTCTGAGAGTGGTTTCATCTGCAATCAGAATAGCATGGTGTATGAGGATTTAGTTCTTGTCAGGTATTTAAAGCATGTTCTAATACCCAAAGTGTGCAGCTTCCACAGATCCACAGAGGTCCCTTCCAAACTCAAACAGTATGTGATATGAATGAGGTTAGTGAATGCTAAAAAGCATATATACTAATATATGAATATGACCAGCAAACTATAAGCACATCCTATAGGAAAACCTTAGCTTCTTCCATCCTGAGAGACCAGAGGTAAAACAATCCTGATGCCTTTATATGACAACAGAGCTGCACATACTTCCTTCATGAAAAAAATGTGGTCTAAAATAGGATCTTTTGGAGATGTGCTGTGGTTGCTTTGCAACTATTTGGCTTGCCAGCTCAGGTTTCCACGTGTTTCCAGCTCCATGTTCACTTCTGTTTGAGCAGTAGACTTCATTCCTCCCCAGGAAGTTAAGAAGGAGCTGATTCACAACACCAATCACATCCATTTGTAGCCCCTGGGAAGGCTCATGGCTGCAGAGGTGGTGCCACACAACCTGCCTTCCTTTCCTATATAGGGGCTGAGTAACACAGAAGCTATTTTTACAGCTACAGAGCTCCCTGAAATAGAAAACGGCAAACACCTGGTAATGATCACTCCACTAGCTCTTCTGCAACACTATCATATTACATTTTGAGTATCACACAATAAAGAACCCTTTGTCTTAATTAAATGGATGAGGAAGTGGCAAGCTGGCACTGGGGAGAGGAGGGCAGTGATGATAGCATAGAGAAGCCTGCAAAACATGTTCAGCTCTGGAGATCTGCAGCAACAACACCAGGCAACAGCCAAATCCTTAAAAAAAAAAGCAAAAAAACCCAAACCAACCAAACAAAAAACCCCACAAATACCAATAAAAACAAACAAACAAAAACAACAACAAGACTTGCCCCCAAACCTTTAGATTGGGCAGCAAATTCCTCCCCTCTGTGCTGTTCTGCAGGAAGTGCAATGTACAGCTGTAACTTTTCTTCAGCAGGTGTACACTACAATTTCCACAATATTTCACAATATTTTCTGAATTGAAGCAGTACTTTCTACAATCCCTTAACAAAACAGGCCAAGGTCTGAAAAGAACTGAGGATACCAGCTCCCCCATCTTGTCTTAAAAACATTGATTCATTCACCTTTGCAGTCATGTTAAGGATTTGATTAAGACTGAAGGAGTCCTCTGCTGGGAGAGGAGATTGTCACCTCTTGGCACAGTAGAAGAGGGCATCTGAACAGACCTGCAAAAGACCACATGTCTACAAGGTCTGTTTTCTGCAGTGATCTGCTGTCTGCCTCCTAAGAAGCCAGTGGTGCACTCCCCTAGAAGAACAGACACCATAATGAATTCTCTTAAGTGAGCAAAAGTAATGCCGGCTTATAACAGGTTATTAATTCCCTTCAAAATGTTTTATCCCTGTAATATCAACTTCAGCAGAGAGGAGGTCAAAACCAGTCACAAAAAGGCATTCTGAAAAGAGGAGCCTGCCTGTCTTCTCCCACCAGTTTGCAAGGTTCCATGCAAAAGACAGTCAGGCTAGAAATGAGGAGTGTGCCACCATATCACTGTAACTGCTACTTACTTGTCCATGGTGGGTGAGCCTGGCAGACCTGCACTACCCCAGGGTAAATGTGCACAGGACAGGAGGAATGCTTTTCAGGGGTACTATGTTCCTGGGATACCCCATCACAACAAAACTGTCAGGGAGGGCAGAGGGTGCATCTGACACCTCCAGTCTGCAGGGAGAAGGGAAGGGGCATCAGTGGACTTCTGCATCAGGTGCAGATGATGGTATGGGCTACTAGGATGTTATACTCACAGACAGGGGGAGAAGAGGCTGTGCTACCTTTGGATCCTTTTGCACCCATTTCTGGTTTCTGTCTTGCTGGGGGAGAGTGGAAAAAGGGAGGAGGTCCTATATAACCACAGACCTTGCTATGCTCGTTCCTCAACAAAGCCCCCTGCCAGGGCAGGTTCTCCCTAGCACTGAAAAGATAGATGTTTGACATTGTACTACAAGGTCTCTCCCTGAGGTCTGAAGGGATGCTGGCTGCTCCAACTGTTCAGAAGGACAAGCAGCATGGAGAGGCAGTGCATTCTTCCCAGCCAAACCCCTCATACATTATAAACTTGGATGCAGAGTGGAAAGCAGCAGCCTAATTCCTGAGTTAGACATTTTGTCCAGATTTTTATAGGAAATAAGGATTAGAGTCTTCTAAATGCTCTCCCAGATGAGTAACTGCCAAGCCAAAGCACCAGCAGCCAACACAAAAAGCTGGAAGCCATCTGTGGAGGCAGGCCAGCTCCCTTGAAGCTAGAGACTTGACAGCTCTGGTGGCAATGCTGAAAGGATGCTGCAGTGTCTGCTGCAACAGAGCTGCATGCTTCCACTTGGAGAGGAGGAAACATCACAAATGGACACAACAGCAGCTCCTGCAATAATTGAAAGGGCAAAAGTACTGAACTATTAAAAGGCACTTCTCTCTTGAGGTATTTAAGCTACCAAACACCACAGGAGTTTCAAAGAATGGATTAATTCCAAAGACACCTGCGTCACAACTACTGAAGAACTAAAGTTTAAATACAAGTTTATGAATTTCCATTTTGCTAACTGCAAGCTTTCACAAGCAAGGACTCTGAAACCTGGCCAACTACACGCAGGTCCTTCATACAGTTCCTCTTCTGCATCAAGTGCCCCTTCCTGAAGTGACAGCTCATGTCTAACTCTACATATTAATTATTACCTATTACTGAACAGATACTATCAGCTGAGGTGTGACAGATAATTTTACCAAGATGTACACCTGGGACACGTGGAAAAGGACACATCAGTATGACCAAGAAGGGGTGTTTACTGAACTTATCTTAGTATGAAGAAGAGTTGAATAGAAGATGCTAAAGTCTTTAGTCTTAAGCCCTAAGCAAAACAGGTAACAGAAGACAATAGCTAATGAAACTTACTGTGAACTCCCTTCTTTATCATACTAAAATACCCTCCCTCAGGCTGGAAGGACCCCCTACTAAAAAAAGCCCCTCATCCTCTAAGCATGCCTAGTGAAAAGCTGAAGTGTTACCACTTCAAGTGGAAGCAAAGAACCAGTTAACCAGTCATGTAGATGAATGAGATTGGTGTACTTAGAGATAAGGTAATTTTGCATTTTTGCATGTATAAAAGAAACCCTGTGTCACCAGGAGGGTGTCCTAGCTTTGTGGATTTACCACCTACCACCCCTTTCAGTGCAGAACTGGAATAAAGAAGTATCTCAACTCTGTGTGTGGGTTGGATTATTGCACACTGGGTAAACAGACCCTGTTTTGGGACAACACAGCTGGTGCAGCCCTTACCACACAATTGCTCTCCAGCTGTTATTAACAGGAAAACTGTAAGAAATAGGTATGTTCAGGAGGGAAAAAATAGTTTGTTTGGGATGCTGACATAGCCTGGATAAAATATACATGCAATACAAGTTCACTCTGCAGGAACCCCCAAGGTGATGTATTAGCAAAATAAATCTTAGCATAACAATGTTGCTAATTACTTCAGAACTGAAAAAAAAAATCAACATCAATAGAGATTTATTCCAAGAGATTGGGAGTCAACAAGACCTGAATGTATATTCTTAAAAGTGATTTTAAAACCAAAAGTTGTCATTACTATCTCTCAGCCCAGATCGATATACTTCAGAATCAAACTTTCAAAATAAATTTAAATTTCACCAAACTGAATAGTTACAGAGGTGCAGTAACATTGCTGCATCTTCAGATTTAACATAGTGAATCAGCTTCATCTGCATTTCCGCTCCCCCCCTCCAGTCAAAGCAATTCATCCCTCTGGTAATTCAGGTAGGCTAGAGGGAGGTGTCACAG
The DNA here is from genome assembly GCF_020740795.1 of Apus apus. NCBI lineage: Eukaryota > Metazoa > Chordata > Aves > Apodiformes > Apodidae > Apus > Apus apus. The sequence continues at coordinate 11,395,218 of NC_067284.1, forward strand.
GACAACACTTAACATCTCCTCTGCTCCCCTCCAATTCAAAAGGAGGCGACAAAAGACTCAGTAATGGAGACCATTGTCTGAATGAAAAGGTCCAATTTTACAAGATTCATCACAAAGTCTCTTATTCATCAGCAACCTTGGCACTCTTACATTTCTCCCTCACACAGACATTTCTGGAATGTGTTTCAGGCTACTGGGGAAGGAAAAAAAAAAAAAAAGGTAGTTCAGCAGGAAGCAGCAAAAGCTAAAGAAATTAAGAATCTGAAATCGATCCTGCTCCTGTCCTGTGAAACACAATTTCTGCCAGAACCATCAAGCAGAGCAGGACTGTCCCCTTGGTGAGCACAGGATTTTTTCTACTTTTTCTGCTTTGGTACCTCCAGTAATACTGACAAACTATTTACACAAGAGAACAATACTTGCAATTTTTTATCAACAGACTTGTAGCCGTTCTCTTATAAAGCATTTAAGATTTTATATTAATCGGATTTGGAGATTGAGACCTACAGATCTGTATCTTCATCTGCTTAGGAAAAGCTTCCTCCTTGCTAGACTGCACCTGGACAGGAATCCACTTCAGAAGTTTCAGAAGGTCTTACTATCATTATTAGGAGAAGACTATTGTTCTTGCTTGCTCTGAACCAAATCTTATAAAATCGAATTAAGAGATTGGAACAAAGTCTGCAGAACCAACAGAAGCAAGAAATTGCTTAATTGAGTATTTGACCTGGCATCTAGGCAAAGTGCAGCAGTGCCAGTCTCCTCCCAAAGAATAGCTTCTCTGCACTTCCAGAGTCAGCTCTGCTCAGGATCAGACAAGAAACCAAAATCTCATTATTCTTCCATTCCCTGGATTTCAACTAAAGTAAATTTACCATCATTAGTATACTGCAAAGAAATTTTCAGAGATCTAACCCCTTGTTCTAGTTCTAGAGTGATAGGTATTAAAATGAGGAAACAAAAATCCTGAAACACATTTTTCCAGACTGATGTGCAGTGTAAATTCATGAAACAGGACACGGTAAAAGAAACAGACATAGAGAAAATGATCCTGGCTTTGATGAATGTGTCGGTTTGGGAGTAAGTAACACATCTGCCCCGAAGGAGTTAATATAACACTAAAGCTGAAAAACAAATCATAGAGAGGGCAGGAACTGCCAGAATTAGTCAACCGTTGTTCCCGATGGTATGAGCCTGTCTTGGGTTCCAGGTCACGGCTTCCACACAAAAGCCCACTCTTACCTCTCCCAAGCTCTGCCCAGTCACTGCTTGTCCCATGCACCAGGATAAGGCATGTATCCCACAAGGAGTCACGCAAACAATGGCATCTTTAAGGTTTATGCCGCAGCATTCTTTTCTTACAGTTTTTCATGTTAAATTTCTTTCTAAATAAAATACACAGAAAACGAAGCACCCAGCAGCAGCCAAGCCTCTACATTCTCTCATACCACTTGCCTGTGCTAATGACCCACAGGACTTACATTCAGGGTGTTTAAAACCACATTACACACCTCCTCCAGCACTGGAACTACTAGAATCAGTGCTGGAAGAAACAGGCACACAAGGCAGCAGAGGTCGACTGGCTAGTGGTGAGGATCAGAGCCAGCTTCTTGCCAAGGACTTACACAAATATTTCTGAGACATGAGAGGAATGTTGGGAGTCAAGCTTTTTTTGTTGTTGTTGTTTTTTGAGGGGGAAGGAGAGAGAGGTGTTACTAACGGTAAGAAAGGATTTCTACTGGCTGGGTTCAGAAAAGTAAGCACAGGTTTGGTACTTTCTGAAAGGTAATGTGGATGCAGGTAAGATTTAGGATACCTCTTGTAATCAGTGTCCTCAGCAGGGGCTGGAGTGCTGTTCTATACCTGTAAACATGTTTATGAACATGGATTGTAGTTAGGTATTAATACAAATAATGCAGAGTTACTGTACCTGAATTATTTCTGTGGCTGCAGTGTAAAGCCTTCCTCAAAAACAAAAAATGAAATGCATACATTAACACAGCTAGGTTGATGAACGGGAACTAAAAGTAAAGACCTGTTGCCTTGTTCATCTCACTTTGTAAAAAGTTTCAAAAACCTCCTTAGAACAGTACAGCAAACTGCTAAAAATATCTTCAACTTTATTTCTCACAGACAAGTTACAGGAAAATTTTGCAGGAAACATTCAGTGCTGAAGTCCTGAATGTTTATTTCTTCCATTTTTATGAACAAAGACCTCTAGTCCCTTACCATTTCCCTCTCTCTGGAATTGGTTATTCAATTTTAATCTGCAAAACTTAAGTTGATATCACCATTAAGTAGAAGGCAAACATTTAAATAGGTAAGATGATCCTGTTTCTGCAATTTTGTATTATTTTTTTTTTCGTTTCTTCATAAATCAAGCCAGGAATTCTAAAGCTATTCTCATTAAAAATGCCCCTCGGGTTCTCTGAAGACATGTGCTGACATGCCAGTAAGGATCTTTACAATTGTAGATTTTAGGGGGAGAAGGGGAGGGGTTATGCTTGAGAAAAGACTTGTTCTGGGACAGGCTGCACAATGACAGCAACAGGGTTTTGGTAAGAGATCTTTGCTTCATCAAACCATACTGGGCTGAATATATTAGCAGAACACATTTGCCTACTCAGATGTTACAACCTGAGAGTCCAGGAAAAATTTCAGTTTATCCAATACACAGTTATTTCTGAAACCAGTCCCAGCATTGGGTGGAAAACTTGCCAACCAAGATTTGAAGAATTATCTGCAAAAGGCCTTCAGCTGCACTGACCCATCTCATGCTGTGTCTGCTCTTGTTAGACCTTCTACGTGGTATCAACAAAGTTTAAATTGTTCACCGAGGTCTCAGTCCTTTCCAACTCTTTTTGTATTCAGACACTTCAGGTAACAAGCGTTGAGTAACAGCCTAAGCCACAAAAACCATGTTGACTTTAGAACTGCTTCTTGAGACAAATTTCTCTTCCACTCCCCTCCAGCTCTGTCCCTCTCAGCCATGTTCATGAGCAAGTCTGTTAAATGAAACCATCAGTGTTCCCATTATCTGCAGTTTTTATGGACTGTACAACCAGAACTGACATATGACCTCGACTAATGGAGCACTCTTTGTTGCAAAACTTGCAATGATTTTTCAACCAAAAAGAGGTTAAAATAACCTTCTTAAGCACTACAGAGCCTTTTGATATGGGTGCATTAATTCCTTTAAGATACAGAACATTCAACATTTAGATACGTAACACCAATAAAAACCAGATTACACACCTCCTCTGGTACTTGAACTACAGGAATCAGTGCAGGAAGAAATAGGCACACAAGGCAGCAAAAGTGGACTGGCTAGGGGCGAGGAACAGAGTCAGAAAGAAACTAAGTAACCTGGGCAACCAGCTCCAGGCAGCCCTGCTGGAGCAGAGGGTTGGGCCAGAGGTCCCTGAAAACCCCAACCACTCTGTGATTCTGTGATCCATCTAAAATATGTTCAGTGACTTAAGTGATACGAATTTATGATTTTTAGCCAAGCATATCATGATGAATAAACTGGGTAGCTATGTTAGAAATCAGAAATTTGAAAAGATGTATTCACATATTTATTCTCCTGACAGAACAAAGAAACAACCAACAGATACATGAGTACCAGACCAGAGTGCTCCACACAGGTAGCCTGAGCCACTCCTCCTGCTCAACATGTTGAGCTGTTTAACTATTGAAGAAGAAACAGTACAGCAGCAATGTTCTCCATGCATTTCTGAGGATATCCAACCCAAACTAAGGCAATTTCTCTACAGCAAACACAGCTAAATCAATAATTCTAGTAGGCATATGAAAGTTCATCTTCCTCAACAGCTGTTTGTATCTGAGGATGCAATGAATGCTGGGATGCTCAGATCTGCCATCACACCATTGTTGTTAGTACTTTATGAGATGTAAAATAAACAAAGGTAGTTGAGAACACAGGCCCTAGTCTAAAACTCCATGATTCTACTTATACATTCATTTTGTCACTGAGGTTTTTAATGCATCAGCCTAGAGCACGTAACAGTGAGAGCCACGACCACAGTAAGTAATAGGGTTATATCTGGATTTGTAATTTCTAAAGTTTTTGTTACTGAAACAAAAAGACAATGTAGTTAATGCAAAGAAGAAGAATTAAAACTGAAACAGGGTTTATTGCTAAAGCTGCAAAGACAGAATACCACCATGGGAATTATCCATGCAGAGAGATAAACTTGGCAATTACTACCTGAAAAATCAGTTCACTCTTGTTTTTAAAGTCAGTAAATAACCTGCTTTGGTGCTCCAAATCACCCATCAGGGTGGCTGTCATGAATCAGGAGAAACATACCCTTTCAAATAGTCTGACAAAGCACATGGATGAGACTTGCAAATTCCAGAGAAGGAACACATGTATGCTTTATGTCCTATATGAGCCTGAAGGTTTTCTGAAGCCTTTCCCACTGGATGCTTCAAACAACAGAAAGAAACAGCTTAACTTTGCCGCTGGTAATTACAGAGTATGAGTGGAAGGCAGATGTCTAGAGTAATTAAAAAATGGGAAAAGGTCGACAAGGTTGACAAGTTCTGGACCTGTGGGACTGAACTGGGGACTTAATTCCCCAGAGAAACAAGACTTAGGTGCTTAATGCACTCATCATTATCAAAAAATAGTCAGGGACAGGAAGAGTGAGATGCCACACAGATACAGACATGCACCAAGCTCTTCCAGAAGGAAGACTATCATAAGACACTGTAATAAACTAAACAAAATCGTATGCTCTTGTCCTATTCTACTTACATTGCAAAGTCAATTTATTAATTTTAAAAAGCTATGCATTGACACAAAGTGTTTTAAAGCCAAATAACTGAAATTAACCTTCTGTAACCGCTCTCATAACCTCTCTCAGAGCTACAGCTCGACTAAACACAAACTCACCTCACCTTGAATATCACATTGCTCTTTCACATATCTCTTAAGAATCTTGCCAGCTGTACAAACATAGGAACAGCAGAAGAAAGTAGGTATCACAAAACCTTGGATCTTGCATCAGGTGACTATAATAAGCATTGCACAATGGTGGTTTGATGTTACAAAAGACCTAAGAAAACATGGATGGGTTAAGGTGTATTCTTGCTACATTTACTCTCTTACCAAAGGACACTTGTCAGACACATGCCATCTGCTCCATCGAAATGTAATACCCAGTCAAGTAAAAAAACCTCCCATACCAGCAAGCTCTTCACACAGATAAAAAGGAAAAACACTGACATAATATTATGTGATCAAAGAGTCTTTGCTATAGAGACTGCTCTTCTTGAAAGCTGCTCCTCTAGCAAGACAGAATCTAAGCTCCCAGTGAAGACTCTGCCCTAATGGCTGTGTAGAAGAAGTCACAGGTTCATAATCCAGAAGTATTTCTCCTTGTGTCAAGTACCAGGAGCTGAAAGTGCAAAAGGAACAAAAATGTTCCCAACTCCCCCTCACTACTCCCTGTTCCCTCACCTTTTCCCCACACAATTCTGTTGAATAGGATAGAAATAGTTATTCTTTCACCTGTCCCTCTTATCCAGGAATACAGTAGATCAGTGTTATAAAAAACACACTGCACTGCTAAGGACTGGAAGCCTAACAAAGCTGAAAGGGCAACAAGAAAAACCCATGAGCTGCTGATATTGCAGTAGACAGAGTTAAAAAAAGTCAGAGATAGAAAAATATGGCCCATGACCCACACACTACTAAGGTTGAAGCAAAAGCAGGAAAAAGAGATTGTAAACTGAGACAAGCCTAGAAGAGAGAATGAAGAAGAAAAAGCCTGAACACAGAGCTTTAAAAAGGCCTCAGAAGACATGTTACAACAAATAATCTGGTAAAGAGCATGGAAGAGGAACAGGGATTATTCTCACTCTGTCACAAATTGTTTTTTAAAGGTTTGTTAAACTACTTTTTGCTCTATGCATGGTTTGTCTGGATTAAAAGTGATGACTCAGCACTCATTAACCATTGTCAGGAACCCAACTAGCAAAACAATGGATTTGTAAGGGACCAGGAAGAGTTCAAAGAAAACCAGAGGATTCACAGATCAAGGATGAAAGATTACATATATGACAAAAGAGGTGAGAAAACAAAGGTGAGGAACAATAAAGAGACACTTTTGGAAGTGGCACAAGATTAAGAGGAATTTTTGCTTGGGAAAATGAAATAGCTCCAAAGAAAAGGTGGAAGATACCTTCATTACCTTAAAACCAAAACAGTGGCCTATTATGGCCAAAACACGCATTGGCATTTCAACGCAGACAAGAGCAGACTTCACTCCTGAACTCTGCCAATCCATCCTTGGACTTGTGAGTCCTGCAATGAGACTAAGGAAGAGTTACAGCAGTTTTGCTCTGTCAGTACTACAGGACTGAACCATACCTTAACATGGGAGCTGCACAGCCACACAACCATCAGCTCTTACTGGTGTGTAAAACAGAGAGAGAGAGCTAAGGAAAAGGACGACTTAATCTGGTGGCATTTTATTTTTCATACAGTTGATCTGCCCATATATCTTTGGCTCTTTACAGGGAGGTAGAACGGAGGGGGAAAAAAGAGAAGACAAGCATATTATATATATTTGTATTACTGTTTTCCAAGCCCTCCATAAGGCCAGTTTTGTAAACAGAAAGCTGAGACTTTCTTTATCTTGTTGACTACTCCTGTGGTGGTAACATACCATGCAGAGCTGACACCTACCTCTATGCCAAACATTCTCCACTGAGAATGCATTGCAACTTCTGTTGTAACACATGTTATTTCAGCCAGGCTATCTACACCTTAAAACACTCAGCCTATTGTTTCAACAGCACAGACTTGCATGCTGAATCATAAAAATTGTCCAATATCATATCATCTTGACTACAGATTTAATTTCATGGAATATGAAACTTCATTGAAAATCATTATACAATGAGAAGAGGAAACACAGACATTTGTTCCCTTTTATTTTTTAAATATTAAGTGTAAGCCTAAGACAACTCCCTCTGGGAGGATGTTTTTCATGCAAAGCCAAATTCTTTGAGTCTTATTCATGTAAACAGATTCACTGAACTAAATGAGATCAGTCACACAAGCAGGGAAATCAGGTTTTGATCCAGCATTTCTGTTACAAAATATGCCATGAAAATTCATTTTTAAAAGCCCCAGATAATAAGCATCTGTGTTTAAACTATCTAATAATGCAAAAAACAGTTGATGGTTTTGTTTTTCAGGTCTATCCTTCTGAGATTTAATACAGTAAATTATTTATAATTTTACTACATACAAGTTGTAGATAATTACATCTCTATGGGCAATACTGTTGTTCAAGTACAAACCAAGTGAGTTTTGTTTAAAAAAAAAGTAATTGTTCGAGTATCATTTTACTTTTGATCTTCAATTAAGCAAGGCCTGAATATTCCATTTACAGAGCATAAGAGAAATTATTTTTAATGGTACTTGGTAAAATCTCCTAACTTTTGCATTACAGACACTATTTACCCTACCCTGTTTTCCTTGAAAGACCATATATATTTGAAGAACCAGTAAGTTTAAGATACACAACCAGTAGCAGAAGAGTAAATACTCATACTCAAAATCTGAAGCATGAAAGCTAATCAGTTGGTGGTTGGTTTGCTTTTTAACAAGTAAATAGCACAGACACGTAACAGATGCTTGCCTGCTATATTAACATTTAAAATGTGAATTTATTAATAACAATCAGACTGAGACACTGCCTGTATGGTTAATGCATTTCAAAATCTTAGTATTTTGGAGACGATGATGGTATACAGCTCCCTAGAATGACAGGAAAATCCATCATCTTAATGTAAAACACTGCAGCACACCTTTAACTTGTGTGCTGAGAAATTCCATCACAGTTTCACTTTACTCTGCTATCCCTCCCTGGCCTAGCTTTCCTGAAAAGTGCATTTAGTGTTTTTCCACCACAGCAGAGTAACCATGTGGCTCACAGGAGCTACAGAGGACCAAACCACAGAGCAAGATCTCAGTTTCACTGGCACTCTCTTTTGCATCTCCAGGAAACACACACCAGGTCCCAGCTTTACACATGGGGTAATACTGGCTTTAATAATGGCTTTACAACACAGCCTAACAATTTGTCAACACTCGCTTCAGTTTAGTCAAGAAGAGATTCTTCCTTTCAAATTATAAAAAGGAGAACTAATAAACCTTTTAAATGCTTTTTTTTTTTTTTTAAAGTGCTGTGCTGAGTTCTACTGAATGTACCACCACCTGTTCTCTTCATTTGCCTGTGTGCTACCAAAACCAGCTCGTCCCATGTAATTATATTCAGACAATTGCTGGAGATATAAAACCACATAAAACATATAAGCAAATTCATATTCATACAGTATTTCAAAAATAATTATTCTTAAAAGATGGAAATATGTGCATCCAAATTCTGAATGCTAGATTTTGAATAAAACATGCTTCTAGCTTCCATGTCAGGTATTTCACTTTGAGAATTAAAAACCAAAAGAAAAAAAACCCGACACAATTCTAACAACTGAAGCAGCAACACCCTTGTTTGTATGTCTGCACAGTTGTAGACATGAAAGGCTAGACTCTCTGAAAGTGTAATGAAGTGTGAAAGCCAGAAGTTTGACTGGGTACTTTCTGAATAAACAAGGGAGGCATAAATGTAGAAATAGTCAACCTGGTCTAACAAGTAGAAAGAATGAGAAGCAGAAGTGAGTTACTCTTAACAGTTTGTACCCGAGATCCATCAAACAAGTTCACTCAGGGCACTCTTCAATCAAAACTAAATCCCAGACATCATACTGAAACTTACAATTTTGTTAAGTAAACTGGGATGTGATTATAATGTAGACTATTTAGAGCTGAATGCTGATTGTTTGAACACAAGAAAGATGTTCCAATTAAGCTACTTCACATTTGAGATGAGTTTGATCATACTGTTGCCACAGCTTTGCTGATGCAAACTTAATCCTCAAGCTATGGTAATTCCCAAGGATTGCCCTCAAAGGAAGGAAGGATGCTGAAAAAAAAAATATGTTTAAATCAGTATTACAAAAACCAGGCAGCTATGGGATAACAGGAAAAGTCCTCATCTGTATAGAGAACAAGACAGACAGGAAATAAATGGTAGAAGGAAAAAGCAGTCTGTCTTCAAAGTGGAGGGACACTAACCCTGCAGCCCCACGACCATCTGCACTAGGAGTGTCATGTGTTCAGTGTACCCACTAACGAGTCACAGGGGGACAGGGAAAGATTACAACAGTTCAGCAACAAAACTGGTAATAAATTATTCAGGATAAAGGCAAATGCTGACTGCAAAGGGGTACAGAAGGAGTTAATGACATCACATAACCAGCCAGTAGAATGGTTGGCAGAATTCAATACCATTTAAATACAGACTGATATTCATGGCGGGGAAAAAATACCTTCATATGTGTAATGATGGGCTATGAATGACTCAGAAATGAGATCTTGGATTTATAATGGATTCTTCTTAGGAAAGCATCAGTACAAAAAAAGCAGGGAGAGGGTTAGCAACTATTGCTGCAGAGAATAAAACTAAAAAGTACCTTTATTAAGGTGTCTGAAAAGTTCAACTGCATTCTGAAAGTTGTAACTGGCTCTCTCTTCTCAGAAAAGGTTTAAGAAAACTAGAAGAGTTGCAAGGAAGAAGAACATATAAAAATCAAAGTAAAGACACAATTAAGTAGGAAAAAATCAGCTTGGAGATGTACTAGATCAGCATCAGATTAAACCAGCAGATGTCAAGTTCAAAAGAAGTGAGAACAAATGGCTCTTCTTCTCATAAACCAATTTTCAAGCTGTGGTTCTCCTAAACTTCTTTGGTTCTCAGACTGGTTTCCACTCACACATGTTCACTTCTCAGCTTGCAAAAGTCACTGACATGAATGTCTTAAAAGAAGAGAAGGAATTAAGGTGAATAAATGCCACCTTTCCTTGCAAATGAAAAGTAACAGGTGAGAATTAGCCAGACTGACCACTAAAGTGTTCACCTAAACTCTGAACCAGGCTCCTGATACCTGCAGGCAGGTGTCTGCTCAGCTGCTGGCCATTGCACAGGCAAAACTGAATTAAATATCCCCAGGCACACAGGCCTGTCATAGTGAGATACAACCCTCCCTCCCTGCCTTCAGGTTGACTGAAATCATGTGATTTGTGAAGATGGCCACACAGAGAAGCAGATAACATGGGTAGTCTGTTTTTTCAATCTATGTCAAAAACATCTATATTGCTTGGTAAGTTTTTTGAAGGATCTTTATCTCATTAGAATTTGAATAAGTCAGATTTATTCTTACTTATTTTGAGGTTAGTAACAACTAAGATAGCTTACTCCACACTAGAGTCTCCCATTCATATCTACAGACTTAATCCACAGCCACACCAATGAAGGGCATCCAAGCCTACAGAACAGCCTGGAGGAAATGAGGACACCTCTGGAAGAAATCATCACACCTTAAAACTGAGGAACCATCTCTTGTGCTGAAGCAAATTTGAATCTGTTCAAGGGCTGGAACATGTGATCCTCCACAACCTCTTCTGGTTTTCTCAGCACCCCACCAGCAAGCATGCTGGGGGTGCACAAGAAGTTGGGAGGGGACACAGCTGGGACAGCTGACCCCAACTCAGCAAAGGGATATTTGAGATCATACAATGTTATGCTCAGAATATAAAGCTGAGGGAAGAAGAAGGAAGGGAGGGATGTTCGGAGTGATGGTGCTTGTCTTCCCAAGTAACCCTTATGTGTGCTGTAAGCCTGCTTTCCTGGTGATAGCTGAACATCTGCCTGCAGATGGGAAGTAGTTAAAGAATGCCTTGATTTGCTTTGCTTACGTGCATGGCTTTTGCTCTACCTATTAAACTGTATCACAACCCATGAGTTTTCTCACTTTTACTCTTCTGATCCTCTCCCCCATCCCACCAGTGGGGAGTGAGCAAGTGGCTGTGTGGGGCTGAGCTGATGGCTGGGGTTAAACCATGACCGCCTAAAAAGTCCAGAGACTGAATTTCACCATGTCCAAGAGAACTTAAACCTGTGAAAGAAGTGGATGTTTCAGGCAGTAGAGTACACGGGTGTCAGGGAAAACAATGTCCACTTACACCTTGTCTTTGAGCTTTTTCCATGCTACCAAGTTTTTTGGGCAGAGACTCATATTTACCTGTAGGGCACCACATGATAGCACAGAAAAATGACAACATGATACAAGTTAAAGCATAACATTTACAAGCTACTTTCAGACTCTGAAATGAAGAAACAACCTGATCCACAACAGTTACTGTAACATTTGCCTGCAACTCCATCATCCAGCACTGGTCAATGAAAAAAAGTACCACTGAAGACAGCTACTTCAGTGGTTTTGTTGCCAACAGAAATCTATGCTAACTCCCTGTGTTTCCACATACACGAATTTTAGGTCTTGGGGACTAGTCCAAGGCCTAACTTATATCACAGTATAATGAAAGAGAAAGAATGTAAAGATTTGAGACCAAAACCACATATATGGGGTGTGGGGGGGGGGAAGCACATGAAAAGAGCACAGTCTGATTTTATATGGAAGCTGTGAAAAGGTATGAAAAAACCCCTCACCACAAGAATCCAGAAAACTTTACAGCTGTAAAGTCTGAAAAAGACAAAATTATAATAAAGCACTGTACTTTCAAAATCTGGATTTAAACCAGAACAATAATGTCAATTAAAGACTGCAGATGGCAGGAAGATAATTCCACAGCCAGAAGAAAGACCAGCCCCAGTCACCCACCCCTAAATCCTCTCAAACGACTTCAGCCAGACGCAGTCTAATCACAAAAGTGGTCAGAAAGAAAATGAAGGAAAATTACTCATATGTAAGCTTTACAATATATTAATGAACTGACTTAAGCAATGGGTACATCTGGCAGATATGAGTTCACTTGTCTGAGACAGCAGTGATATGGTGAAAAGATCATGTTCTGCCCAAGACTCTGAACCAGCTGCAATTTTTGCAACTGTAGAACACATACAAACACCAAATTCTTAATAAAAGTAAAACATACCGAAAATTATTTACTGCGATCACTACTAAAAAGTTACTCGAATATTGAGCTGACATATGACTACTATACATTCATGGTGCTTTCTTATTGTATAAAGCTAGCACTGACCTCAGTGACTGACTCATCTGAGACAATTTATCCATTTATTATATCAGCACGATATAAATAGACTAGGAACAGGTCTCGCTAAGATGCCACATGCAGATGCTGACAAAAGCAAATGAAAATATTTTTGAGTGGCTTATAGCAATTGACATCTCAAACCAGAAAAGAACATTATTCCATCCTTACGGAATTCATTCTCATAAAATCAAAATGCATCTTCCATATGGTAGATGAAAATGCTTCCATCCAACACCATGTCAGGTCACGCACCCAAGAACTTTGTTTCAGTAGCTCACTTCACAAAAACAGATGGTGTTCAAGTGGGTAAGAAGGCATGTCATGACAGAGAAAGGGAAAGTAGGGGATAGACTGTTAGAAGAAGCTTGTTTTAAACCAGGATTTGAAGGAAGTTAAGATTGCATGATTGGAAGAGTGTTCCAAATATTCTTTTGGTCATAAGATAAAAAGCTTATGCTGTTTTTAACATAAGACCAAATCAAACTTTCTTCAGGATTAGGGAAAACCTGCTTAGGATGCCAGACTCAGCACATCACATCTCAGCTACTCCACAGCCCCAGTAACCTCTGCCTGGCATCCACAGCAGATGCTTCCATCCACTTCCCACAGATGTTCCCAAATCCCATCCCCAACCACAGCCAGTTTCCAGCATGGCCATGGCTTGGCTGAGATGCACCTAGGGTTTGGAGGACCAACAGAAGGCCTGAAGAGTAGGAAGTGAACACCTGCCTTCACAACTTAATACCAGTTAAAGAATCAATCTCTAAATGGAAATACTAACAAGCAATACTCATATGGTTGGGTAAGCACAGATGACAACAATAATACCATCATTTAAATAACCTTTTTTATCAACCTAGCTCAAAAGATATAAAACAGACAACTTAAGTGCAAGAGCCAAGAGCCAGAAACAGAGGCTGTTCTATGGAACTACCAGAGCTAGAAGCTCCCAGAAAAAAAACCAACCAACCAAACAAACAAACAAAAAACAACAACATAACAAACAAACTTCAGAATCAATTAAATCTTACAAACTGCTATTTGAATAAAAAATAATCTCTTTGTGTATTTCTCCCAAGTCATCACAAGCGTACCAATAACCACATTATTACCTACCAAACACTGGTTTGCTAATAATATGTAGAAAAGAAAGCTAGATTTGATGTTCAGGATGATTTTAAGTCCCACTACTTATGATTGTATAATACATAACATTTTAATTCCTGTCACAAATACATTTGAACTTGAACAGGATTTTTTAAGAAGTTCTTCTGTTATTCTAAGTCCTATGGCAACTGGCCCACATGTAATTATTTGTTTGAACCAGAATATGCAGAAATTCAGGTATTTTTCTGCTTGAAGTGTGAGTATGAAAAGCAGCCCCTTGCTACACGGTAATGGACTAGGGGTCTTTCCAAAGTACTGCTATACACCTTCTATTTTACCTCCTAATAAACAAAAGGAACTAAAATTACTTCTTCCATTTTTTTGTTTGCTCAAAGCAACTGCAATTATTTTATGTCTTTGACAAATATCTCCCTAGTCCAATCTTGCCAGTGAAGTATCTCATTTGTGGCTTTAAATAGAATACTTCCTCTAGTGACATGTTCCACTGATGTATCTCTAAGAAAAGACACAACTGTGAGTTCTTTGGGAGTTCATCCAAAGTCCTAACTGTTGAGGGAAAAAGAGGAATTGCAAATCTGAAACTAATGAGAATAAACAAATAAAACATAGCTGTCAGATAGCATAACCAATTTAAGAACCCAAAAGTGCTTTACAAACACTCATCCTTATGCCACCATCCAAAAAGGTACACATTGTTAGTCCTATTATACAGATTCAGAGAGTAAGGGGCAATTAGGGTTTTTTCTTACATCACAAAATGACTCACTGCCAAAGTCAAACAGAGGTGAAGCTGAAAATAAATGAAGAAATACAGCTTGAGGCTCAATTGCTCATTACTCTATCCTACAAGTATCTGATTTATTAAAAGATATAATTCATCTAATCAAGCCCAAGAATATCCTAAGTGCAAACTCCAGAATGTGCCACCTGTGACAGAGCATGATGCTGAGCCTGGTGCTGCAACCACATTATATCAGCAAACAGTGGAGCTCCATTTGTGAGGCCAGCTTCCCACAGTCTCTTCCAGAGAAAAGAGCTCTGGAAAAAGCCTGAAGAAAAGCACCTGGACGATCAGGAGGCTGATCCCTTTATTTTCTCCCATCACTCACTGACCATTTCATTTCTAGCATTCATAGCCAGTCTCCTACACAGGGCTGACAGCACTGTCTGGGTAAATATCAAGAAGCAGGGGAAAGTTAAAACTTTCCCTACTGTGTACTATCACAAAGCCAGGTTCTCATTTTATTAAAGCTTCTTTTCAACAGGGAGAGAAGCAAGGAGGTTACTACTGTTGCAGAATACCCATCCAGTCTCGCAGATGAATAGGTCCTCACTGACACAAACAAGCACACATCAATAACAGGCATCTAAAGAAGAATTTCTACAACCCTTAAGCACTCACTGAAATCTAAAGGCAGGTGCCTAATACTTTATGTAGACAGCCAACTGTAGTTTTGGCACATGCAGTGGATGTCACCAGTATTTTCTGCTCAGAAATTATTATAAAGTTCTGAATTAGTGTCATTATGCCACGTCTTGTGGTCTGCAATGCAACTGATGATCTTAACACATAATCTCCAGGAACACTTTATGTTCCAAGTATCTAAAGAATGAAGATTACTCAATACTTGCAACTTGAGCCTGCCAAAATCAGTTGTTATAAAACTAGCTGCACACCTGGACATATCACGTTGAAAGCAAGCAAGTTATGTGAATAACACTCTCCTTAAAACAAGACATATACTCAAACAGTCCTGCTAGAGAATATGGACCATGCCTAACTAATGCTGCGTAAGAATTTAGTCTTTGTTAACGTTTTCACTTTTGAAGAGAGGCAGATTTATTGATCTGCCCAGCAGACTGCTCCTTTCAAACTGATAAGACATTTTAAATTCATTTAAACAAGTCATGGAGAGCTTGATCCCCCTGCCAGTAAGCCACTTTCTGCCCCTCTCAGGTTTTTTCCCTGTGAATGAAACGTGAGCAGCAGCAGAGAACATGTCCTTTTGGTCATATGTATCGTAGAAATACCAAACAGAAAACCAAATAATCACCTCACACATAATTATAAAAATACAAAGATATTAGATATGCCTTTCAGAGACACAGAACCCTGTCTGTGCCGTAGCACACACAACACCCCCGGGCACGATAAGCCCTTTATCAACGCTTGCAATAAAAGGAACACTGCAGAACAATCACACGCCGTAGCCATGGATTTCCAAAACCCGAGAGCTCTACCAGCAGCGAGTGTTGATACTCACAAGGCGCCGAGTCCTCAGGGGAAGCCGCCGCTTGCAGTAAACTCCTGGAAATATTTTTTCAGCGGAGTTCTCAGGTGATGTCAACAACAGGAAGGATGACTTTGAGCCAGATTTCCATTTCTCATCAGACGCAGCCTTAAAAGTTGAAACAAGAGAGTGAGGGGCTCCTCGTCTGTACCCCCGAACCTGCAGCTACCCCCTTAGGCGGAGACGGGCTCCCTCATCCATGCGGCAGCCCGCAGAGTTCGCGTGTGGCGTGCAGGGAGGGGGGGGTTCCCTCCCCGGACCCCCCTCTGGGACCGCGATAAGGAAACGCTTTGGCCCCCGGGGCGCCGGTTTTGCAGGGCCCGTACGCAGCTGCAGCCCCTTCCGCGACCACCTGTCCGCCCGCCCGCCAGCCCCGGCCCCCCGCCGCGCCTCACCCCGCGGAGCCCAGCGCTGGGCGCGGGTCCGAGCCCCGGGGGGGGGGGGGTCCAGGCGTGTCGGGCGGGCTGCGCGGGGCCCGGGCACAGCCCCACCGCCCCCAACGGCGCCTCCGCCGCCGGGCCGGGCTGCCCCGGGGCTGGCGCGGCCGCCCTGCCCGCTGCCAGGGCGACCCCCGGCGGCCGCCGAGGGAGCGCAGCGCAGCGCCCGCCGCCCCGCGCCCCGCTGGCTGCCCCGCCCCGCCCCGCCCCGCCGAGGCAGCGGGGGAAGCGGCGCCGGGTGGCCTGGGGACAGCGGAGCCAAGGGCGGGCAGGGGTGGGCTAGCGTGGAGCCAGGTCTCGGCCGACACCGGGTTGTTGCCTGAGAGAGGAGAGAGCTGCGTGAAGTTCCTTCATCGGGGAAGCGGCATCGTGCCCCCTCCCTGGAAGCGCTCAAGGCCGGGCTGGACGGGGCTCGGAGCAGCCTGGTCGAGTGGGAGGTGCCCCTGCCCGTGCAGGGGGGTTGGAAGGACACGATGTTTAGCTCCCTTCCAACGCAGACCATTCAGCGATTCTATCATAAATTGCAAAAGTGCTAGAAAACCAATTCCGGGGAGGTCAGGTGCCCTTCCCTCCAGCAGGGAGCCAGCCAGTGGGCTTTGAAGTCTGGGCGGAAGGTCAGAGCGGTGCCTGCTCAGCACCTCACCACCCCTTTAAGCTAGTCCCAAGGACCTGTGGTTCATTCAAGTCGTGTGTATGTCCGGGCCGTGACGTGTGTACCTTCACTAACTGGTAGGGAGGCTGGTCAGACGGGACCATTTGTAAACTCCAGTACAGGAGAAAAGAGTTTGGGCACGCAAGCTGAGCAAGATGATAAAAGCAGGATCTGAAGGACAAAACAGAAAGCAAGCAGGTGTTCCCCATGCAACGTGTGATCCCACAGACACTTTGCTTTCAAAGGCCGCTCCTCTGGCTTGAAGGCGTTCTCAGGATGTTGCCCTGAGAAGCGTCACAGGCACTATCTAGTTACGTGACAGTTTTGCAGGTTACTCTACCTACACATTTTTTCATTAAATAATTACTAAGGTATTCATCATTCTGTGGCACCATAGGTTCACATCAAACCCCTTGGTGCTCCGCAGGAAAGATGTACAGACTGAACTTTGTGCTCTGCTTGATGCCTCTCTGATCTCAGCAAAGCTTTGTAGCTTTGTCAAAGCTGCAGCATGAGTCTGAAGTCTGATGTCATTACTGAAATTAGAATGTAACTGCTAAGACATATAAAAGTACGTATTGATTCCTCACACTATAATTTTATTTGCTCGTTTCCAACTTCAGGATAGGCCTACTTTTTGGGAATTACATTTTACTTGATATTATGTAAAATCCTGAGGTAGTAATGGAAGTATTCATGTGCATAACAGTTAAACTATATTTAAATTTGTTCCATGCATGTAAATGTTTACAGGATTACTTTGCCTATGTTTGATCATTATGACTGAGAAACAAGATGTTAACACATTGTAGAAGAAGGATTTCTTGGCATGATTTACCACAGATCCATTTAATGGGAGTCTTCCCCCTTTAATAGAAGCCAGTTGAGATGCTGTCATGATCCTGCAAACCTAGATGCAGTCAGGCTCCCTTGATTGTGTGGATGTCAGTGGGACCATTCCCTGTGCTTAATTATTGTTAACCTTTTTTAATCCAGACAGCCAATTTTGTATTCTTCTGGATGATTTTTTTTTTCTGTTGGGAAGAGAAATTCACGAGGCGTTCCCTCAGTTGCCTGAAACAGAAAGGATGTCATGCCTATGAAATGCAGCTCCCTGCTGACAAAGTCCAGTCACATCTAATATTGTACACGTCAAATATACAAGGACTCAACCCCATGTCTACCTGCCCTTACTACAATTGCTGTGACTGAAGGCTGGGTGCTGTTTAATTATATGCAACAGGCCTCAAAGTGAAATGATCTGACGAAGAAAAAGGCCAGATGCAGAGGGGACGGAGAACAACTTGGTGGCAAAGGGGCAGAGGAGGAACAAGTCCTGAAGGTTTTGTAGAGCCCAGGACAGATTATATTGCCAATGGGTTGGCAGAAGTGCTTCACCCCTACTCTAAAAGCCAGTCTGGCCATGGGCCTGGAGTCAATGTGGCTTTGAACCCAAAGCTGTGGCTGAGCTGGGGACCCTGACATCAGTCTTGTGGGAGCTGCATTGTAACCAGTCCTGTCATTCCTGAGCTTCTACACCATGATTTAGTATATTTTAACATCTACAAATTATTCTCTCTCACTGGTGATGTTTCATAGCTCTTTGTAGAAAAAAAACCCTAATACAGTCAGATTTCTGGGCAAGGCTCACTTGCCATAGACAGCCTTGAAACCTAGTGGCCCTTTCTGCACAGATGTAGCCAGCCAAAGAATGAGATGGGTGATCCTTCATTACAGACCTGGAAATTCCTTCTTCCCACTAGGAGTTTACAGCAGATTAATGCTTCCCAGGGCTGTCCCAAGGCACAATGCCAAAAATATGACTCCCCCAGACAAAACTGTACCTCCACCATCTCAGGTGGGTTAGTGCAGCCTGGAGTGCCTGGTGGTGAGAAGACAGTCACACAGCATAGAGGTGGGAAAACAATCAGCAGCAGGAAATGTGGAGATTATGAACTAAGTCCAACCAGTACATTGACTGCAAGGAGAGAGAATGGGCCAGGAAGAAGCAGTAAGAGAGAAACAGAGGAAAATGTGCTACTGGAGAAATGGGAGCTCAACTCTCAGCTGCCAGTCACTGCAGTGGCCAGCATGGGACGGCAGCCAGCTGCTGCCACACGTTCCAGTGCTTACACTGGTACAAGATGAGAGCGGCACTGCAAACTCCTGAGATGAGGCCTGACTGAGAGGCAGATCCGTCTTCACGGTGCAGGTCTGGAAGAAGCAATGGCAGGCAGCCAAGAGCAACCCAGTCTGTCGGGGGCTTCAAAATCCCGTCGCCTTCCATGGAACTTTCACCGCTGTGGCTTTCCTTAGCCTACCTTATTCAGCCAGGGTATTGTCTCTAAGGCAATCGCTCTCCCCCACGCTTCAGATGTGCTGCCTCCTACCATTTAGCGCCTCCTTTAACATGTCGGGCCTGGCCCTGTAACGGCGCGGCTGGCCCAGGAGGGGCTGACAGGGCCACAGGCCGCGCCAGCGGCACCACGCGTGCCCCGGGCGGGCGCAGCAGCTCCTGAGCGGCGTGGGGCGGGCGAGGCCGTGGGCCGAGACCCGCGGGTGTGGCTGATGCAGCAGCGCCGCGCCAGCCCGCTCTCGGGCTCCGTGCAGGGCGAGGACGCAGGACTTGCCTGACGCCGAGGCCCGCGGGAGGGCTCACCGCAGCACACACACCAGCAGCCATTTTGCTGGCCCCGCCGGCCCCTGCCTCCTCCTCCTCCCCGCTCACCCACCCCTCAGCCCCCGCACGCCGGCGGCAGCGCCTCCTGCGCGCACCGGGTCCGCGGGTGTCTCCGGGCCCGCGCAGGGCGCCGCGGGACAGCCGGGCCGGGCCGGGCAGCGGCGGCGGCGCCGCTCAGGCCGCAGAGCCCGCCCGGCCAAGGCGGCAGTGCCCGGCTGCCCAGGGGCTCCAGCAGCGCCGCCCGCCCCGGGCCCAGGCCGGGCACGGAGGCCCCGGCGGCCCGTGAGCGGCCGCGTCAGGTGACGCGGGTCACGCCGCCGCCCCCGCCCCCTCCGCGCCCCGCCGGCAGCCTGCGCCGAGCGCTGCGCCGAGCGCCGTGCGGGGCAGTGCGGGGCAGGGCAGCGGCAGCCGGGCCCCCCGCGGCCAGGCGCGCCCGGAGCTAGAGGGGCCCTCGGAGCCCCGGCGGGAGCGCGGCCGGCATGAGCCAGGTGCCGAGGAAGCTGCTGGAGGAGGAGGAAGGAGACGAGGAGGAGGAAGAGGAGGAAGAGATCGTGGGCTTGGCGGGCTACGCCGACGGGGCCGAGTCCTTCTCGGACGGGGACGCGGAGAGCGGCGGCGATGAGGCGTGTGAGTGGCACCCGCGGCGGCCGCGGGGAGCGGAGGCTGCTCCCGGGGAGGGGGGGGAAGGCACCGGCCTCGGAGCGGTCCGTGGGGCAGCGGGTGCGGGGCGAGGTGCGGGGCAGGGCCGGCCCCGTGTGCGCCGAGATGGGTGAGAAGCGGGGCCGGCGCTGCTGGAGGTTGGATTCGGCTGCCGGGGCCGGCCCGGCTGGGTGCGGGTGCGGGTCAGGGAGGGGACGGGGCGCCCCGGGGAACGGGCCACGAGGGCGAGCGGGGCACGCAGTAAGCCCGGGATAGCGGTGTGGGGCCGACGAGGCGTCCGGGAGGGAGGGCAGGCCTCGCTGGGGAAGGGGGTGGGCGCTAAGAGGCCGAGCGGAGCGGGGATGCTGCGGGGGTGCCCGCGGGAGGGAACGGAACGGGGACGGGGTGCGGGTTGGGCGCGGGGTCAGAGGGAGCGGGGAGCTCCGAGGCGGGAGCGGGGCGAGGGCTGGCAGCAGCGAGAAACTGGGGAAGAGGGAGGAGGTAGGAAGAGTGCAGGCAACGTGGTGATGAGGCTGATCTAGTTGCCATGTCTGGGGTGAGCTCTTCGTTATTAGTGGCACCCTTGAGTATGCCAAGGAGGCGGCGGGGGGGGGTGTCAAGACTATAAAAGGCAGCGGCAACACGCAGCTCCGTGTCCAGGGCTGCTCTGCAGCTGTGAGTGTCAGTCCCCGCGGCGGCAGGCTCCGCTAAATGTCTGCTGCCCGTGTGTCCGTGCAGATGAGAACCCCCATTACTCACTGCGTGTCTGTGTCAGCAGGGATGGTGGATGCTAGGAAGGACAGGCATACCAGGAAAAGCAGCCTCATTCAGTAAAAGCGGCAATGCCAGCTCAGAGCCTGTTGCTTTCATTCAGAGTCTGAATTCATTCTTCTGAGATGCGTTTTGCAGAGGAGCTCGGAGAACTCTTAGTATCTCAGGGGGGGGAAATAATTGCTTTTTTATAAGAGCATAATAAGATGCCACATGTTTTAAGGCTGCTTTGATATTAGCATGCAGAATTCTTCTCCTTAAAGGCATAGTCCTACAGGCTGCCACGGGAGAGAGCACACTGCCTAATGCAGTTTTGGGGAAAGGGGGAAAGTCAGTGCTTTGAATATAAGCCTTCATGATTAAAGGCTGTAGGAATGTTAGGATGTAAGAGCTGTAGCTGAGACTGAAGTTTTACTTGAAACTGCTAAATAATTGTGCTTATTTTGATGCAAAAAAAGAAGTATCTTTAGTGCTAAACTAACAGCATTTTCTGTACAGAAATAATCACTATTCTGTCCTCAGAGGAGTTTGTTTGGATATTTTTCAATAGGAACTTTGTTAGAATGCTAAACATTTAAATTGCTTCATCAAAGTAACACCAGAATATTGTACTTGACAGAAACTGACCTTTATATCCTGAGTGGCAGGAGAAGACAGCCCATGCAGGGACCTTTTTTACACTGGATTAAAACAAAGGGCCATTTTCACAGTCCAGATCCCCTGTCTTTCTATTTCATTCTGAAGTCTCTGGAGAAAAAGGCATAGACCATCAGTAATGGAGGGGGTTGGGACCTGGGTCTGTGTTTTGTTTATTGAACACTGGGCTGCAGGGCAAGGGGCTTTTGTTTTTCCATTTTTGTCCTCTCATCTTGGATCTGTACAGTAGTCCAAAATTCAGTGTCACGGCCTCCACTTGTATACAAAGGGGAACAGCTTCAATGCATGGCTGTTTAAAGTGAAGAGAGAAGCCAGACTTCAAAGTAAAAACTTAATTTATGCTTGTAGGCATAGGGGAGATTTCAAAACTTCATACTGGTCATCTCTCACCCCATACTGTTTTTTTTGTCTCCAGCCTAAGTGCTGAAACCACGTTGCTTGCCCTCTTCTCAGTCATTTTACTTTACACATGGGGTCGCGTTTGGAGACCTTGAAGCACTTAGTTTACATGAAGCCTAGTCATGTTTTTGATGTATGCAATTAAAAAGTATTTAGAAGGAAACAGAAGGAAACCCTTTGCTGAGTGTCCAAGGAAGTACCTTTGAGACATATCATTGCACAGTGCCACACTTGTGGCAGAGTGGAACCAGGTCTTCTGGTCTTTAGCCACAAGAATTTCTTCCCACCAGGCATTTCTGCAGTGTTTATGAACCCACAGTAGCTGAACAGCTTTCTTGATTGCATATAAACCTTTTTTGTTAACTCTTTAAGCTCAGGCTCATCTGTTAGCATTGAAGATGTTAATTGTATGTGTTTTGTTAAGGCTATTGTCTTGACAGCATTCCAAAGTGCTGTGAATATCACAGTCACAGTACTACTGGAAATGCTTTGAGATCAATGGGCTTGAAGGCACATGAGTGGAACATTTGGGACTGCTAGTTCTCCTTTACACAAAAAGGTTAAACCTTCAAAATAACATGATTGCATTATTGGGCAAGAAAACCATAATTATTAGCTGTATTAGTTTAAAACTAGACTTGGAGGCTTGGTTACCTTACAGATGGTAGCAAGAGCAATATAATATTTTTGGCTTGATGTCACTCGAGCAGATGAACTGCAACGCTTTATTGCCATGTTTGAAAACTGGTTAGATCTACAAATACACCTTTCGATGTGGCATTCCTGCCACACATGCCTGTGAATCACTGTCACCTGCCTTGACAACTAATTGCAGTTGATGTGGAATTCAGGACGGGCTTAAAAACTATTTAGTTATCAGTGAGTATCTCTAATGGTGTGAAGGAGATAGTAAAGTATTCATTATATACAGTGCATCCTGGTGAGACAGGCCAGGACTACTACGTGCAGTTCTCAGTGAACTCCTTGGAGCTGGGCTCTTCTGCATTTTGCAATGCCCTCAAATTGCACTCTATAAGAAAGGACACGACTACAATTACTGAAGTTTTGTAAGGAATTAAGTGCTTCTCTGTGGGGAAAGTGCTTTTGGATTTGTTAAGTTGAATTTGTGAATACTTCAAAGGATATGGCCTCTCACCAGTCTTGACTTCTTTGTGGCTGCTTAGAGCAGTGGAGACTGTTGATAGGTATTAGAAACTGGCCTTTTATAACATTTAGTCTTTGCAAAAGTGAATGAAGCAGGAAATGTGGTGCATCTCACAATAGGGAAAATTACGTTTCACATTACAGAGCAGAGGAGCATTTAGTGTTTCTCCTAGGCATGTTATGATCTCACTCAGTAACCTAGTCTGGGAAGTGGTGGTGATACATCTACTGGCATTTCTGTGGCAAATTAAAGAAGGAATTGTCATGTACTCTGCAAAGGAATGTGGGCAGGCAGCGCATCGTCCAACTCCTTTACATATAAGGTAATCTCTTAACTCTCAGAGGAAAGTGCTATAGCAGCCTTGCTATCTAGTCAGGTTTGGATCACCCTCATTTACATTTCCCTGTCTTTGAACTGGCAGGATTTCAAAGCTAAGTAACAGTCCTACTAGCAAAAGAGCTGCTGTTCATTCTTCTCATCAGTATCTCTGCACTTGCAACTGTATTTTTTTTAGTATGGCTTTAATAAAAATTAATATTTTTCTAGTAAGTGTCACAGTCCATAAAAATGTAACAACCTGGAATAAATTAATACAAAAACAATGTAAAACCCCAATGTATTTTAAATAGTTTTTTAGCCACGTCAATTTTTAGCCTATTTCTTAAAGAAAAGTGAGTTATTTAGGTAGCCTGTCTTCTGGTTTTCTTATCACTCAGTCAGGACTTAAGAGACTGCTGTCTGCCTTCAACCAAATTTAGATGAAATGCACCTCAAAGATTATTAAGTCCCCACAGGTCTGATGAAAATTGGCATTCAGAAGAAAGACCCAAATGAAAGTGTCCTCACAGGGACAGGCAAGCACGTGTTGAGCTCCAGATCAGCACATATCAATCTGTTACTTGGAGAACATGTCTTAAGACATACAAGGAGAAGTTGATGTTACTGTGGTGGGAAGAAGAAGTGGACACAAAGGACAAATCTGTAGCAAATTAGACTTCCTAAGTTCTGTTGCATGCAGAGCAATGGGGAGTCTTTTTAATTTTTTGAAACATGTAATAAAGCCTCAATGAGAAGACTGTTCTTCATATGACTTTATTGGAAGTATTTTATTCAAACTAGTTCTTGTAAAGCTTTGAATAAATTATTTTCCCTCCTGATGGCCAAAATGCAATCACATGATGTGTGGATATATGCACATTAAGGAAATGGCAACTATACGTTTGACAGCTGTGGCAAATTCGTGCATTACAGAAGTGGGTGGGGTGGGGGAAGCTGCTAAATCCTCTACTTTTGATATGCTTTATTGACAAGACTGCACCCCCAAAACAGAAAATATTGTTACATTGTCCTAAAGCAGATTTTTATTATTCCTCTATAGGTGTGAAGTATTGTAGGCTCATGCTTCTTGCAGATACAGAAGGGTCCTATCACTGTTCGGGTTGACAGGAAGAGATAGCAGTGTGTTGACTGCCTTTTCTTACTTCCTACACCTGTTGTCTGTGGATCAGCAGAAGTTGGCCCTTGCTGCATTGGGAGGATGAGATTTTTAGAGTTACCTGTCTCTATGCTGCTTGAAGGAGTTTCATCTGTGCACTGCTCCAGCCTGGCAGTGTTTCATGTGTGATAATTGACAAGAACACAGAAAGTGGTAACACCTGTCAAGGCCTTTCACATCTATTTAAGGTAGATAGGATCCCACCGAGACTGGGTTCTCAGCGCCTTGTCAGTCACTCCGGTGACACGGGCCGGCACCGAGTGGCATAACCGCTCACAAGCCAGTAGATGGTGCCAGGGGATGTTTTATTCTACCGCCACAAGACCTTCCGGTTGACAAGCCTTGGTTCTGGGTAACTGAAGCTTAGGAGGCACAAAGGGACGTGAACAAAGTTCTGCGCCCTCCTGGCAGGCACAGCCTGCTCTTGTGTTTTCGAAAGCTGTGGGTGAGGCTTGAGGAGCACAAGAGGGTGGATGTGATCACCACTCCTGGGTGCAAAACGTGCTCTAAGGCAAAGAGGATTCCTTCATGGTTTCCATGTGTTTCAGCCCATAAGGCTATAACAAATGGACAGGTTCAATTTGTTGCTGAGGTTTCTTGATTTGCATTTTCATACTTGTGAAATAAAGTTAATCACTTAAAAGTGTGCAGGACATGCAGGAAAGATGCAGATGAACAAATGTGTTCCGTTTTCTGCAATTCAAAATTTATCCCAGATTTAGCATTGACAACTCTTTTTTTCTTTTTTTTTTCTTTTTTTTTTTTTTTGCATTGCCTGTGTTTGGTGCTGTGGACAGGATATCACAGAGGTGTTTGAAAGTTTTTTACGTCTACATCCTTTTTTTACATCTACTATTTTCAGCTTGGACATTTCAAAGCTATAGGCCAACTAAATGCAGCAACTGAGACTTGTGTAGCTGTTTGAATTAGAGATACCTGAGACTGCAGTTGGTGTGCTTACAGGTGTGGGTAGCTAGACATTCATGTCCTTATAGATGTAACAGTGTAGTTTACTCCTGTTACTACTTTTACGCTAATGTAACTGCATCAGCACGATAATGTTCTGGTTTAGTGTTCCAGTTTAAAACTGGGGTAGGTAACACAATGAAATTACTGTGTTCCCAGGCCTTTGGTTTACAAATAAGTAGGGGATATGCTGTGATCTTCTTTATCGCGTAGCAAACTCTTACAGATGCTAACACAAATTATTCAATAGCAGGTGAAACCCTAACTACCTTAGAAAAGGACTCCTTGTGAGCTCTCACTGTGTTCTAAGTCCCAGTATAGAGGAGTTGTTTGCTGAGTTGTCTTCTTCCTATAGCTCCTGGAATGTGTGATTTTAAAAATTTTTTTTAATTGTTTGGGGTTTTGTTTGTTTTAGATGAAGGAACCTCCTATGTAGCCTTAGGTAGATCACACAAGTGTAACTAACACAAACTCCTTTCTTCCAGCAGTGTGATGTAGCTATCAGTTGACAAGAGTATTTGTTTCTGGATGATGTTCTTTTAAAGTCTGGTTAGAATGTATGTGGGATAGTGTTATAATAAAATTAGTTATTTTAGGATGTCTGTGTGTGACAACACATTTTTCGGATACAAACTGAGCAAGCAAGCCTTTTGCAGTTGTCTTACAGGAGAGAAGTAGCCTAAGGGGCAAATAATTCAAGTTAAAATGCCTACAGCATCACTCCCTAAGCTTAAAAATGGGTAATATTTGCATATATCCAAGTAAAAATGTCATGAAAATAAATGTCAAATGCATGTCATCTGGCAGTTACTAATTATATTGCTGTAGTATATTACTTTTCTTCTTGTATGATTTTATTCAGTTTTGGATTTCAATGATCCCTTCGGTACTGAAGTTAAGCCAAGAATCCTGCTCATGGGATTGAGAAGAAGTGGGAAGTCTTCCATTCAGAAAGTTGTCTTTCACAAAATGTCGCCGAATGAGACACTCTTCTTGGAGAGCACAAACAAGATCTGCAGAGAGGATGTTTCCAACAGCTCCTTTGTCAACTTTCAGATATGGGATTTTCCTGGGCAGATTGACTTCTTTGACCCTACGTTTGACTATGAGATGATTTTCAGAGGCACTGGAGCACTGATATTTGTTATTGATTCTCAGGTAAAAATGAGGGGTTTAAGCTGCCTTTTCTTCATTCAGTAATAGACAAATGGGTTGAAAAGCACATATTTTTTTCAAAGCATCACAAAAACACATTGAAATGAAGTCATTAAAACCTGAAGACCTGTTTGGTTAATTTTAATCTCTGCAGTATGTTAAAAAATTAACTAATCTGCTTTAATATCCCAAGGATTTTGCTCAAACTTGTAAGTGCTGACAGCATGAGTTTGGTACACATGCTGGATGCAGGTTCAGGCTTCTACTTACAAGAAATAAAAAAATGAAGCTGTTGTTAAACTGTAGCATTTTCTGAAAGTTAAGTATCATAACATTTTATATATATCTTTAAGAACTTTTCTACAGTTGTAGCTTTTCTTTTTACTTCATTAGGATGATTATATGGAAGCATTAGCTCGGTTGCATCTTACTGTGACCAGAGCCTATAAAGTAAATCCAGATATCAACTTTGAAATCTTTATCCATAAAGTGGATGGTTTATCTGATGATCACAAGATTGAAACACAAAGAGATATTCACCAGAGGGCAAATGATGACCTTGCAGATGCTGGACTGGAGAAGATTCACCTCAGGTGAGAGCAGCTGCTGTGCAGAGAATCCTAAAGAGGAGAGCAACTCAAATAGTGCTCTTGAAGTAGCAGGTAACAAGCTTTTGATAAATGAAGGAAAAGGGTAATCAGAGACATTAAATTTGACCTGAGCCAAACAAAGTATCTTATTTCTAGTTCCTGTCTTGGAGGGAAAGAAGATGAGGAGATGTGCTTATAAATAGGTGGAAAAAAAAAACAGTCCAACCAGTTTTTTTGGCAGCTGCTGTCTTGAAATAAGTTGCTTGGACGGTGGCAGCAACAAGTAGAGCTCTAGATTTATATGCTTCCTACATAACTTCTGCCTTCTTTGAAACCTCTCTGCCTCCCAGTCCCCTCCCAGTCACTAATCCTCACTGCTGTAGCCTGCTTGGAGCCATTGGGAAGACAGGTGCTGTATTTTTGCCTTATGTCTACTGATAAAGCAGAATTTTGTAGCAAATAATGAAAAACAGCATACTTCTGCGGGCTGGAAACTGGAGGACATCAAGTTGTCATGTCTTTCTTAGCACTTAAAGCCAAGTACAAATACATTTTTAAAAGAGTGTCCTGCTCCATTAACGTGCCAGCTTTTTGGAACTCTTAACAACTTGACTGCATCATTGCATTGATAAATGGGTCCACAGCTTTCAAAAAGTAGATCACAACAGATGTACTCAGTAATGTTCCTTTTCTGCAATTTAAAAAATATTTTTGTGAGAATACCAAGGTGGGAATTGCATCATGAAGTTCTACACTGAGGTCTAGTTTGCAGTGTCTAGGTTTTGGGGTTTTTTGTATAGAAATGAAGTCCTATGCTTCAATCATAACATGGGACTTTTGATCACAAGGGGTAATTGCATAAGTGTAGGCACTTGTTGTTTGACAATATTTCATTTCACTCATATTATGAAAGGTACATCATGTTCACAGTATGTGGCTAAAAGGAAAATGTGGTGACATTTTTTTCCAGCTTTTATCTGACAAGCATATATGATCATTCTATATTTGAAGCATTTAGCAAAGTGGTACAGAAACTGATTCCACAGCTTCCAACACTGGAAAACCTGCTTAACATCTTTATTTCAGTAAGTATATGCTTTGTCTGTAGATCTGGCTGTGTGCAACGTGCATGTTCAGATACTCTGCTGCCTTCTGAGAGATTACGAGCAATGTGAATTCTCAGAGAAATTATAAAAACTTAGTTGAAATGCATCCATGTGCAGCTTGGCCTCCCCTCGCTGTCTATTAAATAGTGTTGCTGAGCTGCTGAGATACTCATAGTGTTTCCTCAATCACATAAAGTGGGTTTGCACTAACCCCTTCTCTGCTTATACGTTAATCTGAATGCTGCAAAGTTCTGTGCTGCGTGCATTTGTTCAAGTAATACTGAAAATTTGTGTAAATAAATTCTTAAATGGAACGTCATCTAGTCTGACCTCTTCTGTAGAGCTTCCTAGTGTTAATTATATTTTGTGTCAAAGTTGAAACCACTTAAGGAAATTTCTCTTGTGAAATTTTTGAAGGTGGAGTCACATCGTGATTTTCACAGCTTCCATACTTAAGAATGCCAGTTAGAGAACTTTGTATACCTAGGGGCTTGTTACTACTGTGGAGGTAATTGCTTGCTCCACTGCTCCTGTGTGTTTGTGTTCCCTTCCTCTCCTTTGTACTGATGCTGACACTCACCTGTTCCCTCATGGAGTCACTATGAGATGCATTAATGCACTGTTTAATTTAGGTAAAAAACAGGTCATGGAGGAATCCAACATCCTCTTGTTTTGACACATGATAAAAGATGGGAACATGTGGCCGTGAGGAAAGGAGAACATCATGAGTAGGTTGTGAAAAGGGGGAACTCCACCTTTTGGTGATGGTGAAGTCAGGTCTTAGCAGCTCCCTTTCTTACAGTATTCTGATTTTGCACCTTGCATGTAGCAGTTGTCAAGTTTCATTTTCCAAGCAAGGTATTTTATTGTGCCTTTTTGTGATTTTGAAGTAATTAAATTAATATAATTTAACAGCTTGTAAGATAAAATTAGACTTCACAGTTTCTTGGTGTAGGCTGTGGAAATAGAGAAAAGTTGGATGGGAGAGCTTAGATTAGAGGAAGATTCTTCCAAAACTTGCTTTCTTACTCTTAGGCAACAAATGATGGTACTTCATAATGAATGGTACACAGATAGGTTTCTGTGGAAATGGCTGGACCATATACCAGTTATCATCCAGTCTTTATCTCTACTTAGGTCAGAAAGGTAATGAAGGAGTGATGACAACAGTTCTGGAGCAATTGGATATTGAATGTGCTATGCAGTCTTAAATAAGAACAAGCTGTCTGAATGATAGTCCTCCTTGAGCCAGAGTCACCCCAATCACTCATATTGGGAGTCAGATCTCTGTATGGGGTCTCCTTGATGTTTGGAGTTGGTAAAGAATTTCTGCCAAACCACCAGATGAATCAAGCACAAGCTGCTTCCTGAAGGACTGATGACAGATACTTGTGTGTCTGGAACACCCAGAAGGCAGCTCCAATAATATCTGGAATATCAGATGTAATTTGTGAGGAAGAACAAGTCTTTCAGATGAATGGGAAGTCCAAAAAAAATGGAGAGGTACACTATTTTCCCTATTCAGTAAGGGAAACAGTCTCAGACTGTTTCTTAGTTCCAAATAGAGCAAAATCCAGTTTGTTAACAACCTAGAGCAAGGCATAGAGATATCACTGTGTCTTCAGCATGCTTGTGGTCTGTTTTTAAGATTATCTGCTGTCTGTAGACAGAAGACTCAGAATGACTGTTTGCAAGCACAGGGAGATGTAACCATCATTCTTCAGCACAGAATTAGTTATCAAGTGCCTCTTTAGCAACGGATTGAAAACAAAGTTTGACGTGGATTCTGGTCATGCCTTACCTCAGGAAACCAGTGTGCTTGCTATCAAAGTGTGGGTGTGTTGGTGTTCTAGTTTGGGTTTTGCTGCAACATTCATGAGGATTTGTTTTCGTTTGTGCCATGAAGACTTTCAAAACAAAAAGCTGATGATTGCAAGAATAGATCTGTGATCAGTTTTTAAGTTCACAGCAGGTTTTTGCCTAACTTGATAGTGCCACAGTTAGGTTGTATGTGTGAGGAACCATCAGGGTGATAATACTGCTTCTACATTCTTAATTGTAACTGCTTGTAAAGAATAAAATAACAGTTTGGCATTCAAAACCCACATAAATCTTACCTATCACTCTTTGTCAGCTTCATATAGAAGGATGTATGTTTTTTAACTACCATGGCTTTTTAATTACCAAGTTGTGTGGCACAGGAATGTGGATTTTCATTTTAGGGTTGTTAGGGTTTTCTTAAGGGATATTAAAAGTATGTGTTAATAGCAATGAGTTATCATGGTAAAAATGAAAATAAGTACAGTTTTGTTTAATTATTTAAATTTCATAATTGTAAATTCAAATTTAGTATTTAAAGTAATTCACTACATCTGCTGTTTGCTGCAAGACTTGTTTAAATAACTGCCCAAAATTAATTCCTAACTGTGACTGGTGGTATCCTGTAAGTTCTCTTCAAAATTACTTTTTTAGGGCCAAATTCTGGCTAACTTTTCATACAATCAAGAAGGTAAAAAATGAGCCTATTTACCTAGGCTAGGAATTGGAGTAATGCTACTAGTTTTACTGAACCCATTCTATTTTAAAAAATGGAAACTGCTGTCTACTTTATCAAAACCAGGATAGTTGAGAAGCCTTCTTTGAATTTCAACTACCTCATGGGTTTTACCAATCCAAAATAAAATCTCATCTAGTCATTGCAGATTTTTTGCAGTGACTCTCTTGGTTCAGACCAGCCATGGAATACTCCCACGTCAAGTCAGGGTGCTTGACTGAGCTTCTAGTGTGTGTTGTGTCTTCTTTCTAGACTGGGGCTTGTGTCAGAGATGACTTGCTTATTCTGGCCCTGCTCTCATGGACATCAATTGCAGCATTTAATTCAGTTGCCTGAGGCAGCTGTTGGCCTTTCTTTCTCTAATAAGGAACCCCCCCTGCTCAAGTAACAGAAACAGCTGATTTCTTATTGCCATTTTCCCTGACTGAGTGTTAATGGTATAATGTCTCTTTGAAAAGTATTTTTATCCACTATTTCCTGATTTTTTTTGTGAGTTGTAATTATTGTTAGTACTGGTTTATTGTTGTTTTTTTTTTACCTTAAGCAATTTTGTCTCAAACATTCTGGCAAATCCTTTGCTTTTTCAGTTAAATTTGTTCTAAAAACTCTGGCAAATTAAATCTGTTAAATTATGTGGGTACAGGTTAGTGGTTACTACTCCTGGCAGTCCGTCCTACCTTGTCACTGAGGTTTGTGTCACCATACAGAGTCTGACAGAAACAAGTATGTGGCAGTTTCTCAGCAGGTCCTGCTATGAAGTATTAGTTTCAACTGAAAATGAGCATGGTTTAAATTAAGACACCAAGCTTTGCCCTTACCAGTAGGCCTAACTGCTGGCATGGCAAACATCTCAAGATGAAAACATTTTAAATTTGTCACTGGAAGTCCAGGCAGGCTGCAGCAGAAGGAGCTCTGAGATGGAAAAATCAACTCTCATTGTTAAATATTCTTATATTGTCACTGGCTGCTCAATAATTTAAGATCCATCTTAACCTGTACAGCTGAAATTATCACTGTGTGTTTATATAATCCAAAATTTTATAACAGACTCCTCATGAATGACACTACAGGGCTCTAAGAGTTCCAACTTATTTTGTGTAAAATTACTTCTGTTTTCAAATACATATTTGGGCAATGAATTACAGCTATATACTTATGAGATTTAAAGGTAAATCTTCTCTTAGTCTGATTTGACGGCATCTGTTGAAGTATGTGAGGTGCTGTCAGAATTATTATTTAGAAATCAAAATTACAGAACTATCAGATGTGGTGAGAATAACCAAAATACATATCTGCACATTTTTATTCTTACTGCTCAAAGAATGTAGACCCATAGATCCATGTAGGCTGAATGGGACCTTGAAAAGTCAGCTTTTGCTCAGAGCTAGGCCAGTTACAGCAGGTTGCTTACGGCTGAGTTCAGTACAGCTTTAGGGATCTCCAGGAGTGGAAGTCAGCATGCTCCCAGTGCTTCACTATTCTCACACTGAATTATTTTTTCTTCTGTATCAAGTCAGAATCACTGTAGCTCAGAGAAGAGTTTGGCTCTGTCTTCTGTGCACCCTTACATAAGTTACTTGTAGATGGCAGGCAGCCTTCTCTTCTCCAGGCTGAACAAACCCAGTTCTCTGAGGCTCTCCTTGTGTACGTTGTGTGCTTCAGCCCATGTATCTAAGGTATCCACAGTGTGTACTTTGTTTTGAATATTTTATTAACAAATTTCTGAAATGTGCCACTCAAGAGTCTCTTCTGTGATGAAACGCAGGAAATTCACCTCTATACTTTGTTATTATTGGTGGGTGTTTCCAGCCTTAGTTGCGTGTGCGATGATGGTAGAACTAAGCCTCTTTAAAAAGAAAATGCCCAAAATATTGCTGACCATTGTTCAATTGCATATGTAGGGTTGACATTTTTTATCTGTTTAGTTTCTTCACTATGTGTTAAATAGTTGTTGTAGAAAAGAAGGAAAAAAAGAAAAGTTCTGTAACTCAGAGGAAGCTGAAGCTTTTAAAACTTGTTACAGGTTTTCAATATGTTGTTTGGTAGTTACAAAAGTGCTGTGGGGGCAGTCCCAAGTTATAGTAAAAAGGGAAGCCCATATATGGAGAAAATTCTGTTTGATGGGAGAAAGTTGCTTCTCTTCCTTGTAGATTCTGGAGCATATTTTATAGCTTAAGCTTTGGCATTACTGGGAAGTTTCCCTTTGTGTTCATGCTGGGACAGCTCCCAGGTGCAATGCTTTGATAACTGTAAGCAAAGCTACTGTTTTCAGTTAAACAGTACACATTTTTTCCTGTTTTTCCAGGAAGCAGAGGCTTATGTCAGTTTACTTATCTACGCAAAGAGTATGAGCTAACATTCCTGGCTGGCTTCTTGAGAGCTGCAAATATGATACATCTCCAGTATGGAGGGAGTCTTAATGAGCTTGGCAGGATGACAGGAACACAGCTGTCATCACATTAGCAAGACTAGTATTACAAACATGGCTTTAACCACCACTGCTACATGAAAACTGAAAAAGAAGCATCACATTACTGGTGTTTCTCCTGAGATCCTGCAAGATATTCTAAGGAACCAGACAGTAAAAGAAATACAGACCCTGATGAGACAATTTCTCAGTTTCCTTAAGAAACTAGTTCCTGAGCACCATGGCCTTCTGTGTCCATTAACTTTTTTCCTTGTTTCTGCCTTCTTACATGTCCAGTTAGAATAACTTTAAAGGACAGCTCTTTTTATGTCCGTTGTTACAATGAAAAACCCAAAAGCTTGATCTTGGAAGATTCCCCCCCTCCCCCAACTGCATTTTCCAGTGAAAATAAATGTAATTTCTCCAGATATTTTCCAGAGAGGGGAAGTTTGGGAGTATAACTTGGTGTCATGGCTGCAGTTGGAAGGGCTGTGAGCCTGAGGGTTTGCTACAAATACAACAGTGCTGTATGTATAGTTCTTTCAAAATGAGCTTGACTGCAGTTTTACTTCCACTTCTCCAACCTACTTTATTAACAGGAAAATAGGGGAACAAAAAAAGCTTGATATTAATTTGAAGACATGGCTTCCATTTTATTTTTCTTTCTTTTTTTCTCAAATAGAATTCTGGGATTGAAAAAGCATTTTTATTTGATGTAGTCAGTAAGATCTATATTGCAACGGACAGTACTCCAGTGGATATGCAAACTTATGAGCTCTGCTGTGATATGATAGATGTTGTGATTGACATTTCTTGTATATATGGGTAAGTAAATTGTTAAATGTTTTTCATAAAACCTAGAATCTGAACAGCCTCAAAATTAGAATGGTGTGAGAATGTGTAATTTGTTAGGACAGGAGAGAAGGTCTCTGAGGTACAGATCCCCTGCCAGCAGCAAACATCTTTTGTGAACATCTCCCTCTTTTTATACTAATAATTTTATGTGGAGGAAGGAGCGGGAGGTAACCAACCTAAAATAAAAGGAAGCATTAACTTTTCATTCCCCAAGGACAAACTCAACAGAAGGATGAAAAAAAAAGAAAAAAGTGGTGCCATATTTAGTTTTGCTTACTTTAATAGCTACTGGCCTCTACTGGCCTCAGAGTGCTGCTTCACTCTTAATTCGGTTCTCACTTTGTCCCTTTTTCGCTGCATGACCTTTGTTGTTTTGTTTGGGTTTTTTCTGTTTCCCTTCCTTGTACTTTAGCAACTGGAGATCCCCTGAGGTAGCATGTACATCTCCTTGCAAGCTATGTTTTAAATGGCGTGGCTCTTGGCCAACTGTATTGCCAGCTGTTCCTGGGAAAGGCAGAGGCACGTTGTGAATTAGAGCATTAAGGCGCATAGACTCTGAAGCTAAATTGCAGCATGTTTAGAGTGTGGCATTCCTTGGTGGCTTGCATTTGTACCCATGGATGGACTTCTTGGTGAGGAACGATCCTAGTGCAGATGTGCAGTAAGCATTAGAACTTCAAAAGAACAACAAATTGTTCACTACTTTTCTAAAATTTCTTAGGTTTGTATATTCTACTGTCTGTTCTGGATTTTGGAGTTGGTCTCTTAAGTAACTGTACAAGAACTTCTGTTTTAGAGAGATATACCCCAAATGATGCTGATTCTGTGGCTTTTTTTTTTTTTTTTTTTTTTTGGAGAGAGGAAGATGTCACTATGTAGTTCAAAAGACTGGCTTGAATTATTATCCGTACAACTCCACTTGTGGGGCTCTCTATTCACAAAATGTCTTTGTAGAACCATTTAGCATTTATCACCAGAAATCTGCTTGCTGTGTTTTTAGCTATAGACTAAAGACATGATCTTACAATTCAGTTCTTGTCCTCTGTTCCTGGAGCATCTGTTGAACTTGATGCCTTATATTGCTGATACTAACTATTCTGGGATGTTGGTGATAACCATCCATTTAACAAGATCTGTGTGTGCATTCAGGAATGAGGGTAAAATTACAAGGTATAAAACTAACACAATAATAATCATGACACATCATCTGTAAAGGAGAAACCTCTTTTCATGATATAATGTTGCAAAAGCCAACAATCTCATGAGGGAAGTCTCATGATGGCTTCAACAACCAGTCAGCTGCCACTGCTCAAGTGAGGTTATTAGTACCAACCTACTGGTTCACATGTTTCAGATAAAGTGCATTGCTTAAAAAAAACCCAGACAACCTTGTGAGAAAAGGTTGCCTACTAACAGAGAAAGAAATAAGGCTCTGTGTCAGGTTACTTTGCAATCAAACAACCTGATTTCTAGCCCCAGATCTAAGATTTGGTGTGTGATTGCATAAATGTCTGTGTCGTCCTAGTTTATGTAGTGTATAGTATGAAGAAGAGATTAAAATGAAAATTTCATAAAGTTTGAGACAATCTAGTGAAGGTATAAATGTGGGAGTACTTTTATTAGCTCATCTGGTGGCTTATCTTCTCTTGTTTGTTTGTTTGTTTGTTTGAATATTGCCCCTTAGGCTTAAAGATGATGGCTCTGGAACTCCTTACGACAAAGAATCAATGGCAATCATAAAACTGAACAACACAACTGTCCTTTATTTAAAGGAGGTGACAAAATTCCTTGCTCTTGTTTGTTTTGTCAGAGAAGAAAGCTTTGAGAGAAAAGGTATTTTTCCCTTTTCTAATATTGCTTTATGTTTCCTTTACATTAGCAAGTTAATGAATAACTGTGGTTGTCATTAGCTTTAACAGTCTGTAGCTGTATCACAAGTATTAAACATAAGTACAGCTTGATAGAGCTTAAATAACACATTTAAAGGTATGAGGTATTTGTGCTGGCATTAAGATAAGATGAAATCATAAATGTATTTGACAACTGTCTGATATGAAAGCATATGAAAGTTTATATCCAGTGCAGTGAAGCTTCCATCTGCAACAATAGAACGTGTCAGCTTATCTTGGCTATCATGGATTTGTACCTGGTGGTGCCAGCATATGCATTTGCAACAGCTTGCATGCTGTAACCAAGGGAAAAATCAGTGAAACTGCTGACAGAAAGAAGTGTGTTCTTGCTCTTCTCATCTGTGAGAGGAGGCCTTTGAAAAGCTGCATATTTGGGAACTAGATGGCTTAAAGTAATAAAATTTCTCATTTCTCTTTCTGACCTTGGTCAAGGTCAATATTGAAAGCTTAGTTCACAATCACTCTGCTTGCTGGCGTGATGTTTCTTGAGTTACTAGTTTTAGTGAAATACTCTGAGACCAGAACTGAGCAGTGGAAGAATGAGCCATCATCTGGGCTTGCATCCCCACTGATGAATGCAGTACTTATGCCATGTCTGCTAGGCTGTTTGACAGGCTATTCAGCTTTTATTTTATTGAACTTTTGCTGGTTGATTTTCTCTTCAATACCCATATGGCCTTTATTGCCAGTGAATGTTAGATGTGGGCACTTTCTTTTCCTCCTGTAAGCATAAGAAGTGTTGCTTTGACATACCTACTAAGAACACTGTTTCAGAAAAGACACCATGTTGAATGGACACCAATTAGGGTTTGTCTACAACTGTGTCAGGTTGTTGCATCTACATAGGTAGGGACACTTAGTGCTGTAGCCTTGATTCTTTAACAGTACAGTTCTGGTATTAAAATGCAGATTAGCTTTTGGTGCCTGGTGACTTCCACATTATAATAATTTGTCTAAACTCTAGGGAGAGGGAAGAAGAGTCCTGGAAAAAAAAAATCAAAGTGTAACATGGTGGATTTAAACCACTTAAAATATGTATCATCTCCTATTAGGGAAATTGAAGTGGAAAACACTCCAATATTTGAGTTAAGAAAGCTTATGGCATTAACCTTGAATGAGGTCATATGCTCAGTAGCAGAATTCTAAAATTGTATTGCAGTATTACACAATTGTAGCACCCAGTAAGCCTTCTGATTGACTACCAATATGGCTTTACAGCTTTCTGTGGGATCACAGTCAGCCCACTCACGTGGTAATATCTGCCTATTATGTATTTATGTAATCTAACAGCATGTCTATTGTGCTGTTTTTCAATTACAATGTAAGATGAAATATAACTGGCTTTTATTTGGTAATATTTCTATCAAGTGTCCATTTCAAAGTTAATGCATTATCAAAAAAATGAAAATTCTTTTACTAGATGGTACTTATTTTTCACACAGTTATTCTGTAAAGTTAATTTACTGTATTTTATGAAAGATGTTAGTTTTTCTTGCAGTATACTGAGCACTTGTCCAAAGCTCTGTATTAAGTTCAGGCTGTGTTATCGGCCAATGAACTTCTGCTTGTTTTCTTTTAAGACTAACAAGTATATTTAACATTGGACATAGTGTGAAGTTATAATGCTAATTGAATTATTTGTATTTATCAAATATGCTTTTGCTCAGCACAGAACAAAAATGGCTGGAAAATTCATTGATTGTGACCTCTGGAGAGACAGTGTGGTATTTCACTAAATGCAGAATATAAGCAATTTTTCATTACCTGATTTGTATAAATGTCTTCATTAATGCTGAAACCATTTCTGTCTCTGTAGGATTAATAGACTACAATTTCCATTGCTTTCGAAAAGCCATACAAGAAGTATTTGAAGTAAGAATGAAAGTAGTAAGATCTCGAAAACATCAAAGCCACATGCAAAAAAATAAGAGACCCACTCCCAATGGGACACCAAGAATGCCACTCTAACTGAGGTTTTCAGGCACTGTGGCAAGCAAAGTTTTCATGAAGTTGACGTGACTTCTGCATCTCATTGCACTGAGTGAAGAGGAAAACAAATGGGACTGATGTATTATATGAATTTTCCCTGAACGTTCAGAAAGCACTGTTTAAATATTTTTATCCAATCAGTTTTTTTTCATATAGTGAGCACTTTGAGCAAAATGTTGTATATATAAGCATTGAGGTGAACACTTGTAAGAATTTTCTTAATATATGCTGTAAACCTTTTTCATGCCATATTAAGAAAAAACAGCTGTGACAGAAATACTGGGTACATAATTTGCACTTTTTAATGTTTTCCTTGTGGAGTTGGACTTTGATAAACTTAGTTTTTATGGTGATTTGGATGCATGGTGTCAGGTAAAATGTATGCTGTAGTTTCTTTACCTGCTACAATCAAATTGGTTAGTAAACAATTAAGAAAACTTGGTACAATGCCTTTTAAAATTTGTGACAGCTAATACCTAACATTCATACAGATCTAATTTCCTATATTTTTCAATTTGTAAACAGAAAAATAATTTTGAAGTATTACAGCAATAAGCAGTTACCAGGGATCGTAACTGGTAGGTAAATATTAGCTTTTATAAAACAGGCTTTTGGCCAAATTTCATCCAGAATTCTCCATAACACTGGTCATGCCCTCTGTTGGGTCTGTTTTTATTATTTACCTCAGCATATACCACTAAAATACCTTTCTATAAAGATAATTGTTTTGTAAAATGGCTCTATGTTGCACTGGTATTTTTATAAGGCTTCAGAGGAGGGTGCTGCATCTGAAAGGCTGAATTTTCCTATCTGAGTTTGTTTTGAGATCCTGCACATTTACAGTGGGAGCAGTGAAAAATCTGTATGCTCTGATGTACTGATGGGAAGTCCCAAAGCTGTGAGCACTGGGTTCTGATTCCCTCTAGTAGGGATATGTCTGTGATTAAAATCAAGACCATTAAAAAGAGGACTGGACAATCCACCTGCTGTAATCAGCATACGCCACTACTTTTTATTTAAAATTGAACATGGGCAGAATTGCCACAGGATCAGCCAGGACAGCAGAGCACTCTCAAACCTAAAAAGAAGTAAAACTTACTCCCTGAGTTCTGTATTCACTGTTTTTGTTTAATTAATGATACAAAAGTGCAATTTCTAGTTGGAAGAGCAATTCTTTTTTTCCCAGTCCTGCCACAAACCAGTTGCATGCATGGTCCAGCAGTGGTGTTCAGCAGCTCAAGGAACTGGGAAGAACTTGACCGAATTGAGAGGCAGCTCACCATACACCAGAAGCAGGTAAGGGGAGCTATACCTCACTCATTCATGACCAAGATGCCCCTTAGCTGAGATAGCTCTGGGGACAGAAGAGGGGACAGAATTTGCAAGTTTGCTCTTAGCCACAGTGAGGCATAATGCTGTGTGTCTGTCGGTGAGTTCAGAGCCCCCAGTGTTCACTGGCCTTGGTTGAACAGGA
Organism: Apus apus; assembly: GCF_020740795.1. Lineage (NCBI taxonomy): Eukaryota > Metazoa > Chordata > Aves > Apodiformes > Apodidae > Apus > Apus apus. Next base: position 11,434,716 of record NC_067284.1, read on the forward strand.
GAAGTTTTAACCTGTGGTGAGCACATCTCCATCCACTTGTGGTTTGGATGCCAATGCAAGTTTCTGTGTGCTGCATGTTGGTACATCTTAAGGCTCAAGTGCTATCCTGAATACAAGGGCTGGGAGTGCCAGGCAGCATGAATGCAAAAACTCTCTATGCGGGCATCTGCCAAAAGGGAGATGAGTAGTTTCCAGGCCCTTTACTGCTGCCTGATGCAGTCTTTTGGCAACTAAATGGCTCTTTTGGCATGAGTCTATTAAATATATGTGGAGTTCTTAGAAAAAGCTGCTGCTAAATAGATGGAGCTGAGCTCCATCAAGGCTCACTCAGTAAGTAATGCACTTCTAGGTGCTCAGAAAGGTGAGAAACATTGAGTGTAGCCAAAAGTACCCATCCTGGTGCACGTGTGAAGGAGAATGACAGTAGCTGTATTCAAAGCAGAATGCTTCAAAAATACAGAGTTCAGATTCCTTCTGGTACTGGCACCACCCTTATCTTAGGTGAGGGCAACTCTTCTGACCAACCCCTCAGTTACAGTAATGCAAAGCTGTCTCCAGAGTTCACCACAGCAATGGTAGGCAAGGGGCACCTTTTGACAGCTCTCCAGTCCACAAGGAGGGGATGCCATAATTTCTGGCCACATGTTTGTAATTTTGTTGAGACCCACCACTGGGCCACGGTCTCTGTCCTTCCTTCATATATAGGTGACCCTGAAGGACAAATAACGCCTACCAGAATGGACGTAAGACTGTTGGGGTTTGTTTATTTGGGTTTTTTTTTTTAAATAAAATGTCATCTTGGCTATGGTATGAATCATAACTAAAGAATGTAGTTTTGCCTGAGTTCTATCAGTCATACATATTGTATGACTTGTATTTAGAGACTGTCAACATAAGACAATTAAGTTACCTCCTGTAGTCCCCTCCAGAATTTGGCATAGGATTATGTTGCAAAAGTTAGTGAAGGTGACTTTAGCTAATGTATAAAATTTCTAACTGGATAGCATCAGAGTAAACATAATTTTTATCAGATTACTTGTGTTTCATGTATGGGTAATTATTAAATTGAAAGAATGTTAACAATTAGTTTTATGGTTTAATACTGGTATTTTCAGTTTAGCTGATGACTTGCATGTTTCACTTTTGAGTGATCATTTTCTAACTAGCACCTCAGATTTTCATGTTCTAGCTGAAGCAATGGAGTACTGTGTTAGGCATGCAAGGTTGGGTTCATTTTTTTTTTAAAGAACACATTATTTCAAATCCCATTCTTTTTCTGTTAAATTTTATTGAGATTCTAGTTTTGATTTTAGAGGGATGAAATAGCCCATGTGCAACTAGAGACAATTCTAACAGAGCAGTGTTGAGATAACTTTTTTAAAATTATAAGTTGTACAAGAAGTGATCACATCCTGAGTAGTGCAGCATTTCCAAAATACGTGATGTGGGAGTCTCCATTTTTATGTATTGTTAGAGTTGCCTAGACAGAGTAGGGACTGTTACTGAATTAGCCATGTCTCTTTAATAAAAAAACTGGTTTAGAATAAACCAAAACTATTTTAGTGTCCCATATCCTTAAAGCCAGTACCTGAAAAAACTATAAAACATTGATTCCAACAGCTTAATGTAGTTGAGGAAAGCTCTGCAAGTAATTCAGTAGGCAGCAGCACAGAGTGCTGTATAGATTCTTTGAAGAGTTAAAGTGCATCCTTGAGCATGTACTGCAACGTGACTATTTAAAATGTTACAGTGCTGGAATGCCTTTCAAGAATTCTCTTACCACAGATAGGCTGTGCATAAATGTGGAAGTGTAATCAATGGGAGCAAACTACACTGGTAAAGCATAATTCAGATGGATCATTTGAGTTCTCATGTGTTGTGATGGAACAATTTTTTTTTCTCATTAAAACAAAAATTCTGGGTTTTAAAGAGAAATTTTAAAAACCCATCAACTCCCTCCATTTTTACATGCATCATCAGATTAACCTGAAGAATTAAAGAAAATAACCCTGAACAGGTCATCATACACAGTGGCAGCTGTTTGCTTTAATGACATATTTACTGTCCCTGTCCTTTGCAGTAGTCTTTGCAGAATATTTTTTCTTAACATTCTTTTTCCATTTTTGTACTGAATGCTGTGCATGACATTATTATATAGAGATTTTTGTTACTGCAGCTTTCTCTCTGTCCTGTTTTGATGAGGAAATCAGATCAACACCAAATTTCTCATTCAGATTATAAATATTTATCAATAGCCACATGTGAATTTACTCAATTACAGACAATCACATCAACATCACCCATTTCAGCTGTGTGGAAAATGAGAAATAAGCTTGGTTGGGATATTCTTTTGGGCTCCTCTGATATGGTGGCCATCTGGTTGACATCCCACTTCATTTCCCACTGTGTTAATATTTGCATATTAGCTCCTGCACGTGTTTTCAAATGGTTACATTTTAAAAGACTCTAACAGACTGTTTCTTCTAATTTGTTTTCTCCTTGATATCTTTTGCATTACCTTTCTCATTTTGCTGTCTCTGGAAACATTTTGTCATAAATAGGTCAGACACCCAGTCTCCTTGCTTTCTACCAGCCTGTTCTCTTTGGCTTATAAGTATTATGAGCTACAGGTTAGGTCTTCAGCAAAAAGCTATAGAAAAAATACTGAGTACAAAAATATCTAAGTTGTATAAAATCCATTACATGCTACTAACTTCTTTAAAAAGATACAGCACATTTATGTAATCTTGGTATGCAGGCACACCATAAAATACATGTTCATATTCAGGTTACATTTTATGCTGGCAGTCAGATTTTAAACATTTCTCAGTTACCTCCAGAATATATTTTAAATCAAAAGATTCATATAGATAAATATGTCCGGGGGGGGGGGGGGGGGGGGGGCATAAATCTAATGCAGCAGTCTGTCACAATGTGTCTTGGACTAAAGATATTTTTGATAAGGTAAAAGATTTTCAGGAGCCTAGTCAGAGGAGATACTCTGCTGAATATTTTCCTTAATAACACCAGGAGCTGCTATGAGAAGGAAGGATTGTCTTTCAGAATTGCTGAGTACCAGAAGGTAGGAAAAAAAACATTTATGTCCTTTTAAAAAACAAACAAACAAACAACTAATTTGAGAAGGGTTGGCATTAAACACCTCATAGATTAGTGCAAACATGAGAGATCAAAAATAAAATAGTAGAGTGGCTTAAGGTGTAGCTGAGAACATTTCATAGTTTATTCCAAGCTGCCATCTTTCACAAAATGCAGGCAAGGAAAAGATGATGGGCTTATCATGAGATGCACATATGTACATTGAACCATGGACTGTGTCCAAGAGGAACCTCAGCTTGTCAATGAAAATGGGTCTAAGTTGTGGTGAACATGCCCGTTACCTGAGAGTGCCAGCATCAGGGAATGCTGTAGTCCTAACTCACTTGCTCATCAGCACTGAGATGAACTCCTGTTTGCATGGAGGAGTTTATATGTCAAGTGGGTATCCACTAAACCCGGACCAATCCATTCATCACTGCAAGTTTATGTTCTAGGTCCTCCTAAGCTCCTTCCCACACAAAACCAGAGTCTCACCAGTGTGTGATTCCTTCATAAATACTTCTCTAGTACTTCCTCAACTTCCTGTTATTCCAGATAACCATCCAACAGTTTGGGAGCCATTGATGCTTTCGGAGTCCTTCACACCCAGTGCTGTGAGTTCTCTTCTGCAGGTGGGGTTCCTCTAATGCTGCTGATAAAACTGCCTAATTGGATGGAGTGGTGGATATCCTAGCAATAAAGTTAAAATCTCACCAGCACTCCAGGGGTTTCTAGAAGCCCTGCCAGGCACTTTGCAGAGGTATCATTCAAGGGACTGGACACCTGTGGTACAATTTGTACTTGTTCTGAGGTTGCATCAACTACTGATTGCATTTCTCCCTGTTCATGCACATCCACATCAGTTTTGTGGACTACTTTTATAACAACCAGAGCCATCTGAACCAAGGGAAATGTCATCTGTTTCAGCTCCTTTTACAAAGCGGTATACAGAGAGAACAGGGTGTGCCTTCTGGGAAATCCAGTAGAGCCAAATCATAAGGATTGAACCAAATCAAAACATCCCAGGGCCTGACATCTTTGTCTCTAAACCCTGCACTGAGAAGTGGAACCATCCTCTTGCTTTTCTGCAGTGCCCTTTTCAAAGACTGAATCAGCCTCTGGCAAGCCAAATGGTCTGATCCACAAATTGCTTCTCTTTCAATACTCCACAGCTGCTCACACTTCTTTTGACTGTCAGTATGCCATTCATCACCCTCTCAGGTCTCACATCCTAAGTGCTGGGTACAAGTTCTGCAGCAGAGGCACACAAGTCAGCTCACTCCCACCAGTCCTGTTCCCCTCGCTCAGCACTTTCTGTTCCTGTTCCTTCAGCATTTTCATTTTGTATTTCAATTCCACATCTTCTATCTATAAAGCAGCAGTTGTCATTCCAAGTTCTGCAACTCTTTATAAAGCCTATTATGGAGAAACCTGAGTATTTGGTTTAAATGTAGTGTTTTCTGGACAGATTATAAATACCTTTCCTGCTTTTCTTAGTGCACCCTGTCCCATTAAAGCTTCCTGCTTCTGTGAACTGAGTGCATCCACTTTAAAGTTCCGCAGGATGGAAGAAGTTAATACCCTTCTTCTCTCCCCTGTTTATATTGCTACTGCTGATAGTTCCCATAAAATCAAAGCTATACATCTCTAATTTGAATAGTTATGGCAACACCAAACTGCACAGTTGTTTTCAGCTTCTGTTATTCCTCCTTCAGAATAACAAAATTCCTCTGCATCCCCTGCCAGTCTGCACCCCTTGTGAGTCACTTTGCCAGACACCTTCTGCCACCTGCAAAAAATCCTGCAAGTAGATACACACAATTTAACAGTGTAAAGTAGTCATGTATTGGTGGATACAGGTGGCTATGACTAGCAGGCTACTAGACTGAGCATTAACTTAATCACCTCCCCCTGCAAGACACCAGGTGAGTCTTCACTGGCCACTGTCACCAAATTGCCATTTTCTGACTGCTTTTTCCTTTCAGCGTTTTATACCTTTTCACATCAGTGTTTTAATTCTGGTTCTGCCTTATCTTGCCTGGCTCTGCTAACAGCATCAGATGTGTATGTGTGTGCAATAGAATCAAGCCCTAGATTTCCACTAATCATCTGAGAAACTCCTGGGTGTCCCAGACATCTACAGGATGCTGGCAGTGACAACTGATGACTGAGTATATCTTGGTTCATGACACAGTAAGCTTTGATCATCCTTACAGCAATTGTAAAACATTTTTGAGGAGCTTTAAATTAAAAGCCTGCTCATAAATCCTTTATTCCCATTGCTGAGTCAGTAGGAGCTGTATGCAAGCAGCTGTACATAGGCAGGTACACTCAAGTTCACATTAGGGTCGTGAGTAACATTTTTGGAATGGGCAGGGTGGAAAGACTGCTTGGTGGTAGTCCAACTGACATCATCCTGACTGCCTTCCATGTGATTACCATGTAATTGTGAGGACAGGTGCTCCCTTCCCAGAGGGAAGCTTATGGGACAAAGTTAAAGTGAAGGGGCATGGGGAGGAACTCGTATAAGGAAAAAGTGACAAAAAGAAAATCTGGGGCCTGAAGCCCTGAAGAGGGAGGATCATTAAAAATTGGTGGCATAAGTCAAAGGCTGTGTCTGGTATATACCTGAAGCAAATGAACCAACATAATTTTTAATCAGAGTAGTTCACAACTACTCTCCAACTATCTAGTGCTGCTGTCTGCAAGTTGCAGAGTAGAGTATGCAGCAGAGGAAAATTGTGCCATAATCCGTAGTTGCTAAAGATAGAGTCATTAGATCAGGGAAGTCTGTAGTCACAAACAGCTGTCACTCAGCAGCTTCAGCTTTGACTTGCTTGCACCTTTCTTCTGAACCAAGAAGCCTTCTCAACTCTTACAACAATGATGCCAGAGGAGTGATAGTTAAGTGACTCGCATGACTCTTCCCACTCTTCAGGCATGAAAAAAAAAAGAAGTTAAAAATACATACCTTTATTTGACTTTACATAGTGTGGACTGCTGCAAGATGTTCCACAAACTCTGCACTATCTAGATAAGGCACTGGCTCGCTTGAGCAGTTACAGCAATCTGGTAACTTCTTCCCTCATTCTCTTTCTTCCATTTCTGAAATAATGCTAATTAAAAGACAGCTGGCAAAGCCCTCCTTTTTGTGAGGCGGTTGCTTTAGAGCTAAGCTTGAAGAAAAGACAATAATTGCTTTCCTGAGAAGCACGATGCATCTGTGCAGTTGATACGGGGCATTAGTTACACAACGCTGTGCTTGTTTTTATCAGTGAGGAGGTGGTGCACTTGTTGAATCCAAATTTATCAGCTTTGAATTCACATAAAGGATTTTAAAAGTGGAGACTGTATTAGTCACCAATGAGCACAATAATGATTTCTCTTCCAAGTGAGTCATAGCTGTTCCCACTGATAATCTAGGCATATTAATATTAGATTCCTTAATTCCATTAGAGTTTAATTCTGCAGCCAACTGTCTGTATTGAAAGGGTTGCTTTATAAATGAAGTGAACCACTCTTCATTTTGTGAATTGGTGAAGGCAGGGTGGGAATGCTTTGTACAAAGAACCATTGTATTTTCATAAGCTGTTGTGATCTCAAAACCTCTCGAAGAAGTTATTTGTAGCTGAATTTATCAGACAGCCTGCAAAGCACACAAGCCTCACTCTAAACTGACTTAAACACCTCCCTCTCAACTGACTTCACGGAATCATGTAACGTATCTATAGTGTACATACACTCTTGAAATGTACTTTACCTCACACAGTTATATGACCTGCACAGAGAAATAAATAGTAGTTCAGTGTCACATTACTTAGCGTAATTCCCTGACATCTGCAAGAACATACACTGATGCAGCAGTCCCAAGTGCAAACACTGAACCCCTACGTCACTTGGCCTAATCCCCCTTTGCAGATAATGGAGAAATCCAGGAATGTATAAAGCATGATTTGTTGGACCTACATCTATTCCAGGCAGGATGAACTCTGCTGTAAAAGCTCCTGGTTCTCTCCATTAGCTATAAAGTGAGCCTCTGGTAATCAGCTCAGAAATGTCTATCCATAATCTGCAGTTGTCCTGTAGAATTCTGCCTGTGTGTTTACTCTGAATTGGCCTTTCCTTCACAGTAAAAATGGCTGCAATTGAAGAAATATGCATTTTGTCAGTAGTGATGACTCTGAATAATTTTGTAGGGTTATTTATTTATTTATTTATTTTGCAACAGAGGGGCCTATATATGCTCCTTTGCTTTGAAGCTAGGTGGCTGTACCAGTCTCTGTTTTCATCCAAAAGAAAAAAAAATAAGTATACCATAACTGCAGAAATGAACATAGAAACATAAGTAAAACTATCTTGTTGGAAAGTAGAAATAAGTAGGAATTATTAGGGATTTTTTGGGGGTCAAGCTGAAGTCTTTCTTCAATGTAAAACATTTACAAAAGCCACACAGGTTTTAATCTGTCGAGTTGTCAAGACTGGGGATTCTTGTTGTCCTTCAGCAAATTTGGTGAAGCTGTACAAAACCTTTCTGCAAAGATTTCAGTGTGGTATAAAGTAACGGAATCTTTGTTGCAGCAGTGCTCAAGCAAACTTTCAGTTTCTGTGTATTTCAGCTGAGCAAGTTTATTTTTTCACCAAGTTAGATCATATGACAGGATACACAAGCGATGTGAAGTGCTGCCAGCATGCAGGATTTGACTGCAATTTTGCTACTATATTTGGCATTTGGTTTTAAAAAAACACAAATTCTAACACAAAATGGCTTCTCCGTGCAAAACTCTGAATGAAAGGCAGATGAAAACACAAATCCAAAAGGGCATTTTTGGCCAGAGGCAGGAAGAGGAGGGAGACTGCACCAGATTGGCCACATGGACTGTGGAAGAGCTCTTGCAGTGCCAGCTCCTTGTCTGCCCCAAGCGACATGTGGGGCTGGGAATAATCCCCAAATTTCTACCCCTACACTGTCTACTTCACAGGAGTCGGTGGTGTCACCTGGCAGCATTCACCTCCTGCAGCTCTGACTTTTAACTAATAATACAGCTGAAAGCTAAAGCTCCTACTTCTAGCTCTGCACAATTTCATGTGGCCATTACCCCAGCACCCAGCCAGGCCACATGGAGCTTACTTAAATGGGAAAAATTCACATGGCGTATCAGTGTATTTCTTACTTAGAATTTCAGTCTATTCAACTTGCTTAGCTGTCACATATCTACAGTGACTCTGTATTTCTTTTTTTAGCTAAGAGCCCAAGTTTCTTGTTAACTGCAGGTGCTTCCTCCTCTGTAAAATTACATTTTAGGTGTGACCAGGGTCAAAGTTTAGAGCCCAGAGGGGACAGCTGAACTCCACATCACTCTCAACAAATTCACTTCTCAATTCATGCCATTATTCACATTATGATACCACTTTAAAAGTTATCTTCTATCAAAATAGAACCCAAAACTTATTACATGGGAATCCAAATTTCCAAATGCAAAATACTGCTCTCCTGCTTTGGGAAAGGGCAAGATCTAGTCACAGAAGGTCCCAGAGCCCTTCTCCCACTGCACACAGAAAGATGCCTTTGGTAAATGAGGAAGGATGGGATATACCTGCTAAGAACGACCAAAATAGACTGTAAACATGACACCCAGTGCCTGCAGCTCACTGTCTCCAGAGGTCGGATCAGCTATTGTTAGCCAGAAATGCTGAGGGGTCATCAGGAGTTGTTGGCCATTAAATGTACCCTGGGGTGCTTTTGGTGTGAGAGGGAGCCACAAGGTCTGATTCCATTGCTTCCCTTCCTCTATATACATTATGCTTTGTATTATTCCTAGTGCTTTGTCCTGTAGAAAGGAAGATCACTTTGTCCCCTTTCAAAAATTCAGCTACTTGTTAAGGTGGAGTAAAGTGGCAGTATTTATTTATTGGTGTTGTTACCACAACACCACTTTGGAACAGAACAGGAAAGGGAAGCAGAACGCCTTGTTTTGCAATCCTGGGAACATGAGGAGGTGAAAAAAATATACCTGCTCAAATGTTTTCCATTGCTGCTGAATCAAAGAAGGGAAAGAGGAAGAGAGAACTAAGACATCAAAAGAGGAAAAAGTGCTTTTTAGAGATTATTAGGAAGAATATAAAAAAAGTAGATTAAAGACAATTTGTGAACTAGGGACAAGAGCTTCAAGCTCATGCTGTTGAAGACAAGTACATAGAAGCTTAGTCATGTTTCTTACTTATGGCTTGTACTGAATTAAAGGGAAACCAAGGCTGCTGGGATTCTGACCACTTCAATTTATTTATTTACTTAGCTGTAAATTCCTAAAAGCACTATCCTAAGTGTACTGTGGCTGTAGCCAGGCAGCAGATAAACTGAAGTTGTAGATGCAAACAAGAACTCCTCTGGCATCATGGCATGGAAAAGGTGATTCCCGCATCAAGTCAAGCTCTTGCTGGTAATTCTGCCTAAACCAACAGTCACTGGTGTATGACACAATTTCAGTCTTTCATGATCCTGAAGACCAACAAACAGGATGCTACCACGTCTTGCAGTATGGTTCAGTTCTTTTGGGTGGGGTGTCAGTGTGTCTGCGTGGCCATCAAGTCCCTTTTCTAAGACCTCAGTTTTCAAACCAGCCTCCTCATGCTGAGAACCCTGAGGCACCTCACTCTGTGACCTCTGCAGTTCACAACAGAGACAAGACAGGGACACAGGGGGCATTTGCACCACTGCAGCCACCACGGCAGAACTGTGGCCCAGTGACTGCAGCTTTGCCTCCCACCCCAGCTGTGCCTGGACTCGCCTATCCTCTGAGGCCCCAGGGTCATCCAGTGCTGCTACAAAGCAGCTGCTTCTTCCACGCTGCAACAGAGAAGGATGGGCAGCTTGTGAATGTTAATTTGTGAATCACAGAATCACAGAATATTAGGGGTTGGAAGGGACCTCCGAAGACCATCAAGTCCAACACCCCCCTGCTGGAGCAGGACCAAAAAACCACACACAACTAGGGCAGATCACTCAGAAAGGCATCCAGACAGGTCTTGAAAGCCTCCAGAGAAGGAGACTCCACAACCTCTCTGGGCAGCCTGTTCCAGTGCTCTGTGTCCCTCACAGTAAAGTTCTTCCTCATGTTGAGGTGGAACTTCTGTGCTCGAATTTGAATCCATTGCCCCTCATCGATCACAAGGCACAAGTGAAAAGGGTTGTCTTTGCCTTCTTGCTGCCCAGCCCTCATGTATTTATAGACATTAATTAGATGCCCCCACAGTCTTCTCTCGAGACTGAAAAGCCCCAGGTGTCTCAGCCTTTCCTCACAAGGCAGGTGTTCCAATCACCCTCATAGCCTCTGCTGGACTCTCTCAAGTAGATCCCTGTCCCTCTTGAACCAGGGAGCCCAGAACTGGACACAACAATCCAAGTGAGGTCTCACCAGGGCCAGGGAGGAGAATCTCCCTGGATCTGCTGCAGACACTCCTTTTAATGCACCCCAAGATACCATTGGCCTTCTTGGCAGGGGCACATTGTTGTGCCACGGAGACCGTGTTGTCTACCAGGACTCCAAGGCCCTTCTCCACAGAGCTGCTCTCCAGCAATCACCTCCTAGCCTTCCTGGCCTGTACTGGGGCATTTTGTTGTTCCTTCCCGGGTGCAGGACTCGTGTTGAATCTCAATTAGCTTCCTTTCTCCCGCTCTCCAGCCTGTCCAAATCTCACTGAATGGCTGCACAGCCTTCAGGCGAATCAGCCGATCCTCCCAGCTTGGTGTCCTCAGCAAACCTGCTGAAAAGACACTCCGTCCTGTCATCAAAGTCACGGGTAAAGATGTTGGACAGGACCGGGCCCAGCACTGATCCCACTAGTTACAGCTCTCCAGCTGGACTCTGCACCACGGAGCTCTCGGGGCTCCGCTGCGCAGCCAGCCCTTCGCCCACCCACACACCCGCAGGGCTCCCCAGCCCAGGCCCGTCCCGCGGGGCGGGAGCAGCGCCCGGGGCGGTGCCGGCGCCGCAGGTGCCTCCCCCCGTGGTCGCCGCTGCCACGTCAGGGGAGTTTCCCGAGCCGGGCCGGGCCGGGCCGGGCCCTGCCTTCCTCCTCCTCCTCCTCCTCCTCCGCCCCTCGCCCCGGCTGCCGGAGGACGCTGCGCAGGGAGCGGGCGGGTCGGCGGCGCTCGCTGCCATGGAGGCCCGCTACAACCTCAAGAGCCCGGGTAGGCGGGCGGGCGGGCGCCAGGGAGGGAGGCGGCCGGCCTGGCCTGCAGGCCGCGCCGGGCGGGGGGCGGCAGGGCCGGGCGGGGGTGCCGGGCCGCGTCTCGCAGGGCTGCCCAGGGCGCTGCCGCGGTTCGCGGAGGGCTCGGCGGCCGCCTCCCGGGGCGCGGCGGGACAGGTGCAGCGGCCGGGCCGAGGCCGCGGGGCGGGGGGCGGCCTGGGCCGCGGCGGGGCCGGGGAGGCGGGCTGGGCCGCTTCTGCTTCCCGGTGCGGTGGCGTTGGAAGCTCCCTGCGAACTGGAATTCCCTTGGAAGCAGCCTGGCTCCGTGGGGCTATGGGGGTGTGTGTGTGTGTGCGCCCACGCTTTTTTACTGGCTCGTGGAAGCGAACCTTGGAACTGGCTGTCAGGTGGCTGAGCCGTGTCCTCTGGGTACCGCCTGGGCCCAGGGAGGTGCCTGTGAGAGGACAGATGGCCAACGCCGGCTTTGTTGTTTGTTTTACAGAAGTGTCACTGTGCCGGCTGTATTTACTTGCCTGTATTTACTGTTCTTGGGATTCTGTGTTAAAACTCCTGCCTTCCGACTCCTAGACTTTCTTCTGAATCCTTGAAGTGAGAGAGATGGCTTGGGAGGTGTCTTGAGAAACAGCACTGGAGGGGAAGGTTTTGCTTCCTCGGAAGGGAAACTGAGGACAGGTTGGGTCCCTCCAGTAGGGCTGTGTTGGGGCAGTGGCTGTGTTGTTCATCTCCTGGGAGCTCTGTGGGCAGCCAAGGGCCTGTCGCTGCTGAAGCAAAGCCTCTTCTGCAGCTTGTGAGGGCCAGCTGGGTTTGTGTGTCTATGGCTGTCCTGCCTCTGTGTTACCCTAACCAGGATTTGGGAAGTAGCTTCATTTTATAATGATGAATAGTGGCTTTATTCTTTAATTATGCTGTCCTATTACCAGCATGGGAGGTGGGGAGAAACTCAACATTATGATGACTTGCACCTGAAAAATGTAAATTACAGGCTTATTTACAAAACATGCCTCTTGTGGATGATGTATCTATTGCTAAGTTATGTCCCTTGCCTTCACACCCAAGTTGCATAACTGAAAGATAGGAAAGATCACAAAGCAAATTATGTACTTGTTATAGGTTAAGATATGAGGAAGGAACCCTGTATTCTTTTTATTTGCTTTTTGTAGGAAGATTTGGTGGATATGTTGCATATGAGAACTTACAAGGCCACACAAACATGTTCACTAGTTATGGTTTGCCACGTCATTGGAAATAGTAGTGGTGTCCTGTATGATGTGCTCCTGGGATCTGGGTGGACAGGGCAAACACTTGTGGTTTAATTTAGAAATGCTGTTCTGCTCTGTTACTAGTTTTCAAGATAAATTACCTTTACTGGACTTGATTTTTAGCACCTGTTCTGTTCCACAGCAAAATGGTAAATGATTCATACAATGGGTCGGTATTGTTTCCCCAAGTTAAACATGCTCTATGGCGTATTAATGTATTCAGTTATTTATTTTTATGTGGATGATGAAAGCCTATACATTATTTACATCAGTTTTTAAATCTCTATAATAGGATTTAAAGCACTCATTTCAATAGTCATGAAATCTCTCCTGAAAAAAGATGGGCAAAAAGGTATTGAATAAATAGCAAAAAAAGATTTTGAGTAAGTCTTGTTTCTTCAACAGTTGTTGTCCATTAACTTTAATTGACTGTAGTTATTTATAGCCATTGCTTTTAAACTGACACTCTTGCTAACCAGGTAGATAAGCATATGCAATTGTTTAATATTTTGATGTGAGTTTTACAAATTTTGTGACAGTATCTTTGACTTGCCATCCAGCCAAAGGCTTAAGAGGGAAATGGAGAGTGTTCTAATATAAAGGTGGTTTTAATTAATGTAAACATAAAACCAAATCCACCCCATTTCCTGTTTCAAATGGTTGTGTCATCTGCAAACTGAGGAGATCATTTGGGTAACTGAGCCCACTAGTAGCTGTCCTTGTCCCTGTTCTTGTTCCTCTGCCTTGAACAGAGGAAGAACCAAGCTGCTGACCTTTAGGTCCCTTTTTGGGATCTGGAGTGTACTATCTTGAGGCATAGTGAAGAAAGTAATCATTTTATACCTGCACAAGAGGCCTCTCTGGTTGAAATCTGCTTTTGGACTGGAGCGAGCTCTGGTTACAGCTAGTGACTTCTGTCTGCTCAGTAGCTTTAAAGAGAGCAAATACTACTTACAGTTTTAATATAAGTTATTTTAATGATTATACTAGGCTTTATTCAGAATATTGTAGAGGAAAACACATTTTAAATGGGAAAGTTGTGTTAAACGTGCTTTTATTGATCTTCCTTTTAAACCAAATTCTGCTGTAGAGCTGTGACAGGAGATGAAGTTATATGGTGATATGTCGTTACATGGATCCCTCTTCTATGAGGAGGTTTGCTAGACCAGATTGATGAATGCAGATCAGTTAGTCTCCATAGTGCCTTTCTTTTCTGTATGCTTTCTTATAAACCATGTAAAGAGCAATATTGCTTACAGCTTTGTCTTGCTGCTACTTGCTTTTAGTCAATATGTAATTCTTCTTTATCCCAGTTCCTCCAGCTAATGTTAGCTCATCCCAACATATCTAAAAGACAGTAACTCTCTACAAGAAGAAACAAGTTGTTCCTCTGCACACTGTGACTGTCAATGAGAGGCAGTGCAGCTGGTGCTCTGGCGGCTCTTGGTTTACCATGGGTACATGTGGTGGGTGCTGCCCGTCTGGGCATGGTGGGAGTGGTGTGCTTAGCTGCTGCAGCTCCTGTCAATTACCCTCTGTAAGGGCGGGGAGGTGTGTGGGCATTTACCTGAAGCTGTCTCCTAAGACTGTCTTTGAATGTGGGGGTTTTTTTGGTTCCCCAAAAGTCCATTAATTTTGGAAGGGAAGAAATTTCACACTCCACACTTCAGACTTCTTTCTATTGCCTCAGTAAGATAAAATCTTTTAAGCTGTTGCTTCGTATTTTTAGGTCTGTTTTTGACACATAAAACGGCAAGCTATTTTCCATCTTAGGATTTCAAAATGGATTAGTCAATGGTAGCCTGCTACCATATGGCTGATAAACCTCTCCTACCAATATTAAACTTCAGCTGACTAAAGCATAGGCTTCATCCTCTTCGTGCTTTGGGAACATCCCTATTTTCTGAAATTTGTAAGACAGCTACTTGGAATAATCTCTTTTTTTTTTCTTTTTTCTGTTGTGTTTTTTTTTTCCTTTCTTATGGAGCAGTGACCCTTAGGCTGCTGCAAGATCAGCCACCAAATCTTGTAGCCACTGGTTTTGTAGTGACAGCCTCTCTTTTCATGTAGGATGTTGCCAGGCTTCTGAGCAGGTATTAGCACACCCACACTTGAAGAATTATGAACAGCTACTTATAATGACTCACACAGAGTTCAAAAACTGTGCTTTTGTATTTTGTTTGGGGCAAGTTTTTCTGTTTTCAGACGGCCTCCTCATCTAGAATTTGACTGGTGAGGTCACATGAAGGGAGGTATGGTACCCGTGGCCTGCATTTGCTTTTTGATCTTAGATGCACAGGGAACGTAACGTGCTGAGATTGTGATCCTCTTAGCTGTAATCTTCAATACATGTACTGCTTTTTCTACAAACTGTACTTCTTTCCCAGCTCCATACCTTTTACAAGTAAAGAGTATTGCTTGTCAACAAGCTTGCCTCAGTTCTTTGTTAATAAAAAAGCAGTTAGTAGAAAATAGCAAGTAGGTACTGTGCTGCTTAGTGCCTTCTGTGTATGAAATAAAGATACATTTTTTAAAAAATAAAAAGTTGAATGGATGTTACATCTTAGTGCATTTAACCAGCCCTTTACATTTGGTAAGTTTTATCTCCCTTTGTGCTGACTGAACAGTTGTTTTGAATTGTAACTACAAGGAGTCCTGTGCTTCCAGCTGCTCTGAGGGAAATCAAGACTACAAGTCTCTTGTTTCTGAGGGTGTGTCGCGATCTGCGACCTGTTCTATCTCCTTTTTGGAGTGAATTTAACTTACCGGGATCTGCCAAGAGGTGCGCACGCAGCGCTCGCCTCTCAAGAGAAGCAGTGAACTGCGGCACTGACTTTTCTTCGGGCGAGACACCTGTTGAATGCTCGCTAGTGTTTCCAATAACAGCAGCCAATCCCCAATTAGAATTTACGAATACACGGTTTATTGAGGGGAAAAATAAAACAATTTGGGGCAGGAGACTCAAAGAGGGTAATTGAAAGACATAGATCTGTAAAAGATCTTTAAAACACCAAATACTAAGAACTTACATATGATCTAATACTCATATATATATATAGGTAAACCTGATTTACACACCCAGATTATCTGTGAGGGGAAGAGGAAGGAGGGATATGCCCGACGCTTGTCCCGTATAGGGTCACAGTTTGTGTGCAGGTGAGTGAGACAGGAACACCTCAGGGAGAGAATTATACCCAGAATACAATCCCTTACGTTGTTCCTGAGATGGTCTAGGTACTTTTATAGTAGCTGCGGATTACTTCCCCTGCAACCCGGTCTTAGAACCACGGGTGGCAGGAAGAAGTCTCACCACCCGTGCTCAGCGGCTGGCAGGACCCGCAGGCAAGCCGGGAGCCGGGCTGCAAAAGCCGCGGGCGAGGCGGGACGAGCCGGGAGCCGGGACTAGCAGGTGAACAGGAGCGGGGAACCTCTGGGTGGCAGGCACCCCCAAGGCGCAGGTCACCCCCCAGGAGAAGCAGCAGCAGCTTCAGTGTCCGTCCAGAAGCGCCCCAAGCAGCACACACGCTGTCTCTGTTGCGGGTCTCCTTTGCTCCCAATTGGCCGGTCTCTTGTTTCTGGGGCTTCTCAGCCAATCAGGCAGAGACTTTTTCCCGCCACTGCTGTTACCAGGCGGACTTGCGGTTTGCACCCTTGTTGCCGTTTTCCCGCCACTGCTCCTTTCTAGCTAGCAGCTAGCAGCTAGCAGCTCGCTGCCTCCCCCTCATAGCATCCGAGTTGTTTTCTGGCAGAGGAGGCAGGCAGGAGAGGGTTTAAAGCGCCACGTGGAGCAGCCCTCTTTAAGTCATCTATGACTGCTGACCTAAAGGACATACTATATTCGTGTGAGGAAAGGTCTGGTCCTTCACAGGGTGAGAGGAAAGAGAATAAACTAATTAAAAGTGTTTGTTTGGGTTTTTTTTCCCCCTGTAGTTGTCGATACTTTAAGTACAGGGGGCTTGTG
Source organism: Apus apus (assembly GCF_020740795.1). NCBI lineage: Eukaryota > Metazoa > Chordata > Aves > Apodiformes > Apodidae > Apus > Apus apus. The sequence goes on from NC_067284.1 coordinate 11,451,240, forward strand.
GCTCTTGCTAGAAGTTATTCATGAGGCTGTGAAGATGTAAATTAGCTTTTCAGAAGGCTTGTGGGTCTTGGGAAAGGATGTATCTGAGACCTTGAGGGTGTAAAGCAGCTGGCCTGTCTCTTGGCAAATGGTATTTCCATTTGTTATTGTAGCAGAAGTCAAAGCAACTGTCAAACTGAATTTTAAGATAAAAGCAATTTTGGAACCTGTGGCTGCCACAGACAGTTGTTAAAGAGTTCTGCAATTGCACATTGCAGTTTTGTAAGAACAGTTCTTTTGTCTTGTTACACAAGATCAGCATTAAATGGGTATTTGAGTAGTGGAGAACATCACAGAAGCAGTGAATGATGAGCAGGTTAATTGCCTCCATTTGCTTTTATTTGGACAGAGAAGTGTGATTTTTCTAGTAGGGAGAAACAGTGTTCTACGGTTTGATGTGTAGAATAATGTTGAAACTATAGTAGATTTCAGAAGACATGATTTCAAAATGGTGATGCTGTTCAACTGAGACTGAAGTTTTAACTCCTCTTCATTTTGCCCATTCCTCTAGCACAGGAGAATGTAGGTTGGATAAGGTGGTCACTGGCAGTATTGGAAGGCTCATTAGCCTCGTGCGTTGCTTCCACTGTTGTCTTTTTAGTTCCAGAAGACTGAAGAAATCTGGAAATCTTTGCATGGTCTGTTGCAAGTGTATCTGTTTCTATGTATTTCTGTTGCTGACTTGTCAGAGCAAAGATTTATGTAGTCCACTGTCCACCATAGACAAAGGCATTAGGGAATGCTTTGGAAAAGAGCTTTAAAGAAACAGAATATAGTATGTTCTCCAGCATCAGTGGTTTAAGGATTTGCCCAACTGGAAGTTTCATCTATCTTCCAGGGATTTTATTTAAGATGTATGCAGCTGGGATGTGTGTGTTTTACAAAGAAAGATCCAGTGTCTTGATCCTTATGAAACGTGTTTTGATTCAAAATTACGTGACTATAAACTGCTATGCAAATCTGTATGAAAATATAGTCACATTTTTGTGAAATGACATAGAAAAATATATACTCAAAAATCTGTTTAGACAGGTGTGAATTCAGAAGGGTTAAGAAAGGTGGGGCGAAATGAATAAACACAAGGAATGGATAGGTAGAGGAGAAGAGCATTAGTAATGTGGGGCTCACTTGACAGTGTTCTAATGTGGGCTAATTCTAGAGTAGATACCCTCTGACACTCCATTCCATTCTGCAAATGGATTGTAAATTGTATTTCAGGGTGCTTTTGTTTCAAGCCCCTTTTCTTTCCTTCTTTTACTATTTTTAATTCACTAACGATCACATCATTCACTGGTTCTAAGCTGTCCAGTAAAATCACACCCATAATGGAGCAGTTGACCTACTGGTTACCTAGTGACACTGCAGGTCACTGTGAACCTGCTAGAGTTTCTACAAGACTTAGATTTAATAAAACATTATCTAGAGAATACAACACTACTTAAAAAAATACCGTTCTCCATGTCAAAGAGCTGTACTAAGAACCTTCCATACCTGTCCAGTCTGCTCTGGCTCTTTGCTTTCAATATGGTTTCTTGGATGCTTTGGTGACCACATCATTTGAAGTGATTTTTTTTACTTAAAATATCAGAGATCAAGTGTTGTCATATCACAAGAAATCCTATGTACTTTGCACATAAATTTAATCCTGATTTTTTTTTTTTTTTATTATTTTATTGCATGATCCTGTCTTTGGGCAGTTGAACTGCTGGCTGACTGCAATTTGCTATTGCTTTTCCCCTTACATGAAATTTAAACTTACCTTTAGTAAACAGGATTTTCCTTTGAATGGAAAGTTGGGGGGGAATGAGTTCCCAAGTGCTTTGGGCTGCTGTGAGGACCGATGATGGTGGTTCAGCAGGTGACACTGCACTGTGAGCTCTGGTGGGTACTCTGGCCATGAGTCAGGCACTCTTGGCTCACTTGTCGGGTTTTGAGCAGGGGAGGAAAAACCAAAGCCAGCTGGATTTAAAAAGACTTTCCCAAAACGTCATCCGTGACATATGCATCATCTAAATGAAGGGCCTTGATACTTGTCTCAAATTAGTTGTGCAGTTTCAGTATTTTGTTTTTCTAATAATTTTCCTAGTTGTAGATAGTAGCATAATTAATAGACAAACATATAAGAAAGATGACTTGTATTTTACTAACAGCTTAAAGTGGCTGAATAGTTATAAAACCCTTCATCCCAGAAAAACTTTTAGAGTTTTACTAATTCATTGGAAAATCTGAATTTGGTAAGTAAATTATATCCTTCCTTAAGCTGTCTTTGTCAGCAGAGGCATGGGAAAAAATTACTATTTCTGTGTTTCTCCTGAATAAACCTCTAAATCTTATTTAAAATGAAGAAAAAAAACATCATAGCAGCAGCCACTAAAAAAAAAAAAAGGAAAGTGTTTGTTGAAGCAGTAAAAGCTGTCAGGTTGTTTAACTCCTTTTTCCCAGATCAGGTAAGTCTACTTGAAAGATTAGGAGCTCTCTAGCTTTATGGCAGCTGTTTTGAATTCCTTTATTTATTTGTTTATTATATACTTTCATTTTCAAACAGAACTGAAAATTGGTAGAAGGAAATGGTTGCTGTTCTTTTGAGGAAGAATAGCAGAACCCATGTAACTTAAATGTGAATTTATTTCACTGGTGAACCTTCAGGTCACCTTTGTGTGCACGGAATTCTGTCTCTTCTTGTGATAAAGTACTAGGGGCTGAGCCTTGCCTGACTGGGACCTTGCCCTCCCTGTGTCTGCTAACTTGGGTTTGACAACAGTGTCACCTGCTTCACCTCTGCCCTTCCTCTCGCCTGGATCTGTTTCTCCTGTGGAGCCGTTGTGTCTGAATCCTCTTGCCTTTAGTACACAAGTTGTGGCAGATCTTCATGAAGCTTGTAATGGTGTCTGGGTTTTTGAATCTAGGAGGGAACTGGAACTTGGATCAGATTTTCTGAACTTCCAGTAAGCAAAAGGCTGAAATAAATTCTGTTGCAATGTTGTGTGTTATGTTTACATTAATATAAACTTCATTGCCACATGTACTGTTCATTGATAATGTAAAAATTAAATAAAATCCTTCTTTATTAAATACAGAAGAGTACTAACAAAATAAAGCTCAGTAAGGCTAAATATAGTTGCTTTAATTTAAAACTATTTTTGTTTTCATCATAACAGTTTTTTTTTTTTAAATAAGGCATAATATTTTGCTGAGAGAACACCACTGATGTTCAAATCCCATTCCTTTAAGCAGTAATATTGACATTTATGAAGACTGTTCACTTGCATTTTCCGCATCCAGGAGGGTTTCCTGGGCCAGAGGTGCAGATTAGTTTAGTTGGCCAAGTTTGATAGCAGGAGTACTTGAATGTGACTTCAAGATACATCTAAGAGAAGCAGTTGTGTTAAACAGAAATTTCAGGATAACTTAAGGTAAACATGAATAGGAAGAAGAGGATTTGACCAGGACACAATTTTTGAGAGAAATACATCTACGAATCGCACGCATACGTTACTTAAATTTTGCTCATTTAATTGTGTTACTCCACTGCTCCTCAATCCTGGATCAAGCTGGTGACTTTAAACTTGATTTTCAGATTTTTAACATCCATGTTTTTGTTTTCAGAGAAATCCGGTACGTTTGCTGTAATACAAGAGGAAGATTGTCAGGCAGTGTCTCTGGCCTGTAGCACCTCCTCTTTGATTTCTTCCCCAGAGCAGCAGGGAAGTCCCACACCTGCTGAGGCAGGAATTCTCCTTTGCTCACTAGAATTAGCCCAGACAATTTTCTTAGTGTTTAATTTCAATGAACATTATGATAAATTATTGCCAAATGTGCCTGTAGAAGCATGGTTATTTTTCATGCTGACAGTCATTCTACATTAAAAAATACCTTTATTATTTTGTCTCTGAATACTGTCTTTAACAAAACTAATGTCTTTATTTTAAATTTTTTTGGCTGAACTAGTGATACTTTTTTACTGTCTTGACAGTTTTCAGTTCTTTATTTTTAATGGGTCCAAACCATTCTAATTTTTCAGAATTGCCATTGCCAAACATTTACTCAGATGACTCAGTGTGATTTTAAGTGGGTTGAAATACCATATTTTTCATCAAAACTCTTTTTAATAGTGTTTGGATAAGAACGTAATGTACTTGTTGCAGGCAGACTTTATGAATTATGTTTATTTCTTCTGTTGTTTTCAGTAGCCAAAGGAGGGATTGTGTTTGTGGATACTGCAGATGTGCTTAAAGAAGAAACAATTTAATGCTTTCTTCATTGGATCACAGGTTCTCAGAATGAACCTGTGTCAGTCCAAGCTGTTCTTTGCAACCTATCAGTTGGTATTTTTCAGCAATGTGGAAAGAACCATAGAATGGTTTGGGTTGGAAGGAACCTTAAAGATCATCTAGTTCCAACCCTCCTGTCATGGGCAGGGACATTTTCCACTGGACCAGGTTGGTCAAAGCCCCATCCAGTCTGGCATTGAACACCTCCAGGGAGAGGGCATCCACAGCTACCCTGGGCAGCCTGTTCCAGTGTCTCATCACCCTCATAATAAATAATTTTTTAAGTCCAGTCTCAGCCTTCCCTCTTTCAGTTTAAAACTGTTGCCCCTTGTCCTGTTGCTACAGGCTGTGACAAAAAGTCTCTCTTTGTCTTTCTTCTAAGTCCCTTGGAAGTAGCAAAAGGCAACAGTAAGGCCACCCTGGAGCCTTCTCTTCTCCAGGCTGAACAGCCCCACCTCTCACAGCCTGTCTTTGTATGTATGTGCTGCTTTTTCTCAGCCTTTTTTCATATATATGTGCTTCTTAAGGTATCCTAGGTTGTGTAATACTGAAAGCTTCGTAGAAGCAAATTGTCTCTGTGGTATGCAAAAGCTAAATTACATATTTTGCTGCATTTCATGCTCCAAGACTGGATTAATATTTCATTATTTCAGCAGATTTTATGCTGGCTTCTTAAAATACCTATACTCTGGCTTCTTGATAATAAAATAATGCAATGAAAAATACATACAGTGTCACTGTTAATTAAATGAAATAATATGTTAAAAAAAATACCTTGCTTTAAACTGCCATTTAACTGCTGCCATTTAAAATTCTGCAAAACAGGAGCCTACCTGCTTTTTGTTCCCTCCCCCCAGCAGCTCTCTTTATTACTTCTCGGTGCTAACCCTTGGTTTCTCTGTTTCTACCTGCCAGCTCCTGGCACTTGGCACCAAGGGGACAGTCTTGGAGCTAAAGGAGTAAAAAGGCTGTTCCTTTTGGGACAAATCCAAAGTACCAGTAGACTTTTGTAGAATGGTCTCATATTTTATTTTTTTCTCTAATAGTTAGCTTTCAATTAACATGGGTAACTGCATGTGATATAGGGGGCTTATATTTCTTTTCCCTTGGTCCCTTGTCTGGGAAAACTCAGAGAGTTGTCTGCTTTGTCTACAACTAGTCTGTCTTCATTAGGCTTTATTATATACGTTCTCAGTTTTCTTATGGTTTCCCTTTTGCTTTGAGGGGTGTTCACTCCTGAATTAGGTCATCCTGGTGCATGCCAGTCTTATGAATGCAAGAATCCAGGCATGCTGACTGTGAAGCAGTGCTGGGTCTGAAGCCTTTTCTGGTCCAAACTAGTTTTCTTGTTATTCCTAGTTAATGAACTGCAAACCGTAATGCAGATGAATGAGACAAACTGTTTTTCAGTGGAGCCCAGACACTGCTGCCTGTAACATGACCTCATGGGTTCTACAGGGTTGACACCTCCCCCTGGAAGCAGCAGAATTGGGACAACTGGCAACAGCAAATTTATGCATAGTTTGCTTGCTTTTTGGGTTCTAAGAAGTGAAATTCTCAGCCTTTTAGCTGTTGTTTATAGCTGCCAAGAAATGTGAAGGAGAACTTTTTTTCACAGTAGATTGAAATAAAAATTCCTCTGCTGGAAGGTTAGAGTAGCTTCCCTCACAGCATTATGAAAGAGTAAAGCCCTGTAGTCTGAGCATGCTACACAGCCTGCAGTCAGCTGGTGATGCCAGACTTTGTGAACCAAGGAACTGTAGTTCACTTTCATTGTGTCTTTATACTGTTAAGGGAGTTTGGGCAGCATTTCTCTTTCTAGTTATTTTCATAATTTTGTGCTGGTGTAACTTTTAAGATTTATTGAATGTGATTAATTTATATCGTATTTTGGATTATGAACTCCAGTGAAGAAGCTGGGATGTACTGAAAAAGATTAGTCAGCTGAAAGGAGTTTGCCAATAAATGTTTATGTAATTTTGTATGCAATGGAGATTAATTTTTTTCTTTATTTTCTTTTTCAGCTGTCAAACGTTTAATGAAAGAGGCTGCAGAACTGAAGGATCCTACAGATCATTATCATGCACAGCCTTTGGAGGTTTGTTTCTCCATGTTTGCCAGAGCTTATAATTAGGCTGTGTTGTTGCTGTGTCTTAAGTCCTCTGCATATATATGTATTTATAATGTACATCTTTAGATACTAGTGGACCTTTTAAAATTGATTCTGTTCTTTTTTTCCTATCAGCAGAATTCCACTTTAATGGTATTGTAGTTCCAGGTTGTTAGTGAAAGTACATAATACCAGGTTTACATTGCACCTGAGTAATTCTGTTGCACAGGTATAATAAGTTTATTTCCCCTCCTCCTTCTTGAGACTACATAAATGCATAGTTTAAGTTAAGCTTTTTACACCCAAATATGACATCTGGCTCTGTTGCTGAGTTGTTCAACGAAAGAGTAAGCCTATTTACTATTTTACATACAAAAAAACTGTGAAAAGCATAAATGGGTGCAATTCTGGGTGCATTGGAAGAGAGAATGCCTAGATTCCACTTAAACTGTAGCTTCTAAACACCTAGTTAGGTTTTTGGGCTGAGAGGGTGGTGAAGGTCTGGTAGTTGGAAGCTTAAACAGAAACCTCTCTTGATTTTGCTAGAATAATAAAAAAGGCAGTGTTCTGTGGTACTCAGTTCAGGGTTCAATTTAGCTGCTCACAGAAATGTGTAGCACACTTAACAGGCTTATAGAAAATACCACATTCCTAGGTATTCCTTGAAAAGGCCTTGACTCTGGGTAGTCACTGCTCAGCAATAACTCAAATATCGCTGTATTATCAGCACTGTTTCTATTACAAATCCAAAAGGCAGTCCATACCTGCTTACTATGAAGAAAATTGACTCTATTCTAGCCAAAACAAGCACATTCTGCACTCATTCCATATCATTTATGGTATGGAATGCTCGGGTCTCCCACTATCTAGTACATCCTCATTACCCACCACCTTCCCCCCTCCTATCCTTTGATATAATATGCAGATATTAATTCCCTTTGCGTATGGACCACCCCTGTAAAATGTTCATAACTGTCCACAGAATGTCCATTGAGTTCATCTAGTCCATGAACTTGGGCTCCATCTGTTGTGGTGGTCACTCAGGACAGGAGAGGTGGTGTGTTGCATGGAGTTGCTGGGCACCAAAGCCAGCTCAGGTCACTGCTGCGCTCGCACTGCTTCTTGTAAGGTTCGTCCTCCATTGGTTTTGGTGGTTCCTGCTACAGTAATTCCTGTAACATGCAATTCAAATAATGGATTACAAGAAAGATATATCCATTACAATCTCCACCCCTAGTCCCTTTGGGCCAGACCATCAGGTTTAACATTGCAACAAACTCCCTCCCCTTTCCCTGCTCTGGCTTGGATTTATCAACAGATTGCAGTCCCTTAGGGGTGTACCTGCTCCAGGTGGAGCCATATCTGTGAGCCACAGTCTCTCCAGGGGTATACCTACTATGGCATAGACTCATCCACAGCCACAGTTGCTGTGACGTACACCCATTCCATCTTGGCCTTCTCCATGGGCCACAAGACCTTCAGAGATGTACCTGCTTCAGTGTGGCCTTACAGGCAGTCTTCTCAGGAGTGAACCTGCTCCAACCCATATCAGCAGTCCCTCCAGAGGTGTACCTGCTTTGTCATAGGCTTATCCATGGCCACACACACTTTGAGGTGCTCCATCATATACCTCATGCACAGCCACTTTTGCTTCAGGGTGTCCCTGCTGCATCATGGACTTACCCACAGCTACAGATACTTGGAGGTGTACCTTCTCCAGTGTGGACTTATACTTGGGCCACCATCTCTTCAGTGCTATATTTGCTGCAGCACAGACACAACCATGGCCACAGACACTTTGAGATGTACCTGCTCCCTTTTAGACTCATCCACAGATCACAGTACCCTTGACTCAGCTTCACAAGGGAGTTCCAGCCTGTCTAGTACAGCAGCACAGAAACAGTAGCAATGCCCTTACCATTTGCCAGCCCAGGCACATGGCCAGCAAGCAGCAAAAGCAAAAAGCAGCCGGTAATGAGGACTAGCCTCTAATATGCAGTAAGGCAGGCAAGCCCCATGGCAAGCACAGGGGCCTGCCAGTTAATAGCTGAATACCAGTAACAGCTATAAATTTGATCTGGCACATTCCGATTAAATCTGTCATGATCTCAAACCCTTCAAGTTCATGTTCAGTGCCAGAAAGGACTGTTGTGGTTTAACATCAGTCAGCGACTAAGCACCACGCAGCTGCTTACTCACTCACTCCCCTCTGCTAAGATGGGGGAGAGAATCAGGAGAATAAAAGTGAGAAAATCGTGGGTTGAGGTAAAGACAGTTTAATAGGTAAAGCAAAAGCTGTACATGCAAGCAAAGCAAAACAAGGAATTAATTCACCACTTCCATTGGCAGGCAGGTGTTCAGCCATCTCTAGGAAAGCAGAGCTCCAGGTGACCAGAAAACCTGATCTCACTTCCCCTCCTCAGCTGGGCAGGGGAGAGAATGCTCCTGGGTTGAGATAAGGACAGGGAGATCACTCACCAGTTACCATCACAGGCAAAACATATTCAACTTGGTGAAATTAGTATAGTTTTATAACCAATCAAAATCAAAGTAGAATAATGAGAAATAAAAAATAATTCTTAAAACAGCTTACCCCGCCCCTCCCTTATTCCTGGACTTCAGTCCTGATTTCTCTACCTCCTCCCCCTGCCAGCAGTGCAGGGAGGTGGAGAATGGGGATTGCAGTAATTTCATCACATGTCGTGTATGCTGCACTGTCTTCCTCAAGGGGAGGACTCCTCACACTCTCCCCCTGCTCCACCTTGGGCTCCCTCCCACAGGAGACAGTCTTTCATGAACTTCTCCAAGATGAGTCCTTTCCATGGGCTGCAGTTCTTCACAAGCTGCACTGGCATGGATCCTTTCCACAGGGTGCAGTTCTTCAGGAACAGACTGCTCCAGTGTGGGTCCCTCACAGGGTCACAAGTCCTGCCAGCAAACCTGCTCCAGGGTGGGCTCCTCTCTCAACAGGTCCACAAGTCCTGCCAGGAGCCTCTTCCAGCCTGGGCTTCCCCTCCTTCACTTTGGTGTCTGCAGAGTTGTTCATCTCATGTATTTTCACACTTTCTTCAGACTGCTGTTGCACAGGGTTTTTTTCCATCTTAAATATGTTATCCTAGAGGTGCTGCCACTGTCACTGATGGACTTGGCTTTGGCCAGCAGTGTGTCCACCTCGGAGTCAGCTGGCATTGGCTTTATTTGGCCACTCCTGTAGCCATCCCCCTGCTACCAAAACCTTGCCATGCAAACCAAAGACATTTATGGAGAAGCAAAAGAGGACTGGAATTCTCTGGAGTGAGAGTCAAGTCTGTGTCTCGACTTAGGCATGGAAGGGACTTCAGGGAAGCTGTCATTAATGTGCTTTCTTGGGGTAGGTCTCCCCTCAGTTCTCCGGAAATTATTACTCACAAGGGCAGAGACCCAGTTTGACTTAATTTCCCATTTGTCAGTTAATAAAACTCTCTTCATAATTGACACAACTAGAACGAGAGCTTGGAATAATGAAATTTGAGGGTTTCAACAAAGCCATTGTGTAAAAAAATTTACCAGAACGCTACAATACTTTATCCTTTTAACCAGAATCTTAGTACTGTGTTGATTGTCTTACTCTCCATTTAATTTTGACTTCTTAAAACTTCTGCTGTGCACTGGTTCTTCAGCCTGTCCTTGTTGAAGAAAATGGTGTTCAGTTATCTACTTCTGTGACATGCTCTTTTTTTCCTTCTTCTCCCTTTGGTGGGGGCATTTTAGGATAATCTTTTTGAATGGCACTTCACTGTTAGAGGCCCTCCAGATTCAGATTTTGATGGAGGGATTTATCACGGGCGAATAGTGCTACCACCTGAATATCCCATGAAACCACCCAGCATTATTCTGCTGACAGTAAGTATGTTTACCAGTTTTTCCTTCCTGTGTGTTCAGTTAAACCACAAGTGTCTGAGAGAGAGAGGCTCTTGGCATTTAAGGTAGGGTTGTTTTTGTAAGAAAGGTGATGTACTAAAGTTAATGCTGCCAGTTTAAGACCAGGAGTCTTCTATGGTGACTTCGGTGTTCTTAAATTACATGAAGTCTTGCATCTGTATAAATGGAAGTTTCTCCAGGACTAATCACATTGCTGATGTGATTGTCTAATCTTCCCTCTGTGGACCCGTTTGGTCTCTGTTGGAGACATTGGTCCCATGTAGGAAGGAGACCTATGGTTTAGGGCAAAGGCTCACATTTATACAGTCTCATAGAGCTGTATCTTTTCAGGCTCTCTGCATCTGGTGTATGGGTTACAGGAGCAACAGACAAGCCACCATGTCACACTGGGACATGCCAGGTGTCAGTTACAGGTTTCTTTATGCATGAATAAAAGCAGATGGCAGACTTTGTTCAAAAAGCTGAATGCCAATTTAGTGAAGTTGGCAGTAATATAATTATCAAGTATTGTTTGCACGTAGATTTGTTTGATGATGATTTTTACAGCATGTTTTACTATACCCTCCTTCTTCCTTTGAAGGCCAATGGCAGGTTTGAAGTGGGAAAGAAAATCTGCTTAAGCATCTCAGGACATCATCCTGAAACATGGCAGCCTTCATGGAGTAGTAAGTGACAATTATTTGGAAAATGTTATCCCCATCCAGCAACTAGATCTTTAAACTGAAAAAATTTTCATGAAGACTGCTTATAGTGGAAAAGGAGACAGATCTTGAGGGAGTGAAAGTATGGGAGAATTTAAGAAACGTAAAATCATGAAAGAGCAACATAGGAGGATTTGGGAATGGTATTGAATTAAATGTGGGGTGGTAAGCTCTTCTTTATTTGGATGCACAAACATTAAGAATTATCAGACTACTTAGAATATATATATTTTTAATTGTTCTTATGAAAGCACTTAAAATCCTATTACCTAATCGCTAAAACCAGCTTGAATACTGATGGAGGGGAGCATGCTCAGCTTTTAATTCTGACACTGTACTTCTTAAAACTCGAGAGAAAAGATGTGGTCTGAGCTCAAAATAGCTGAATGTTTTCTACCTTGTTTTTAAGTTTCATTATCATAGGAATTGAGACTTGGCACAGTTCATCCAAGGCAGTATTTCTGTGTTTATAAAATGTGGTAGATGACATAAAACCACTGAGCTTGAGTGCACTAAATTGCAGAATGTGTGTCTAACAGAAAACAACACTGCCTTATGGGTCCTCTCCTTCCTTCCCCTGCTCCCCCCCATTTATGTGTTAATTCTGCCTTACCTTTTTTCTTCCTCAGAACCCCTTTTTAAAGTCTGGAGCTTTAACCTTTATATTGATGCACCATTTTTGTGACAGCTTACCTATGTTGGCTGATGGAAGAATAAGGCCTTACCTTTCATTTATAATGTAAAGTTTAAAAAAATGAAGAAAGCATTGCTGTGTACCACAAAAACATGAAATTCAGAGCACTCCTTTGGACAGGCAGAACTGCGGCTTCTGTACCGTGTAAAGTGAGATGAAGTAACAACCTTTTTTATATCTCTGTTTTCCCATTTTAGTAAGAACAGCTTTACTAGCCATTATTGGATTTATGCCAACGAAAGGTGAAGGAGCAATAGGATCTCTGGATTATACACCAGAAGAAAGAAGAGCTCTTGCAAAGAAGTAAGCATTGTTTACTACTGTAGGTACCTATGTATGTAGTGTCTTTTAATCTTTAAAGCTTTAGGTAGAAATTAAGTCACTTCATTTTGTTCTTTTTCATTTTCTCCAAATATAAAAAAACTTCTGTGCCTTGTGTTTCATTTTTTTTCCTGAATATTGTGTAAACTCAGAACTTTGGTCCAGCAAAATACTTCTTGAGGGCTGTGTTCCTTCCAGCACTGTGTGGTCAAATTTGAGGTTCATCTGAAATTCAGGCTTAGAGATTTAATTAACATTGTGAAACAGTGGTGATTGCAGTGTGGAGGGAAAAGACGTATGATGGAATTGATAGTAAGTGTAAGTGGGGGAGAAAACAGCCAAAACAATGGTGCATCATTTCCTTTGAGTAAATAATAATAATGAAACAAGGACAAAAAATCTGAAGCAACTGCTGCTGAATGATTTTTATGAAATTAACTTAAAAATAGATTTGTGACTTTGATGAAATTATTAGCTTAGTGGTCAAGGGGAAAGTAGTGGATGTTTATTTATCTTGACTTTAGCCAGGCTGTTGGTGCTGTCTTCATACCATCCCCATGGAGAAACTCATGAAGTACAGCCTAGGTAAGTGGGGACAGTAAGGTGGATTAAGAACAGGCTGAGCTGCCTGGCTCAAAGGATTGTGGCAAGCAGCAGTGATTTCAGCTGCAGGCCTGTCACTACAGGTGTACTCCAGGGGTCAATACTGGGGCAAATGCTATTCAGTGTCATTAATCACACTGATGATGGGACAGAGTGCACCCTCAGCAAGTTTGCAGATGATAAAAAACTGGGAGGAGTGGCTGGTACACCAGAAGGTTATGCTGCCATCCAGAGGAACCTCAGCAGGCTGGAGGAATCTCATGAAATTCAACAAAGGGAAAAGTCCTTCCTCTGTACTCAGCACTGGTGAGACGTCTGGAGTGCTGGGTCTAGATCAGGGCTGTGTCCAGGTCAGGGTACAAGAAAAATACGGACTTTCTGGAGCAAATCCAGTGTGCAGTGCCATGAAGATGATGGAGGGGCTGGAACATGTTTCATAGGAAGAGAGACTTAAGAAAGCTGGGAGTGTTCAGCCTGAAGAATAGATGGCTCAAGGGTTCTTATACATGTGTACAAATATCTGAAAGGAAGATATAAAGAGCCAGGCTCTTTACAGTGGCCTCCAATGGCAGGACAAGGAGCAAAGGGCACAAATTGAAACCCACAAAACTAAATCTGGAATGCAACAAACCACTTTCTTACTGTGAAGATGGGTAAAAGCACTAGCACAGATTGTCCAGAGTGGTGGTGAAGTCTCTGCTTCTTGGAGGTATTAAAAATGTGACTGGAGACAAGCCCAAACAACATGCTGTGCTTGACCCTGCTTTAAGCAAGGAAACTGGACTAAGTGATCTCCAGAGGTCCCTCCCAACCTCAAATACTCTGTGATTATCCTTGAATGAAATCTTCTACCTGTGGGTATGATGGAATGAGTTTTATGGTCTTTCTTCTTTCCCCATCTGGGGAGAAGGTACTTGAAAGACCGTATCCCTATCTTATAAGCAAAGTTACTGTATTCCAGGTTGTAACTAGTACCTTATTTTTCAGGCAGATGTGAGCTTATTTTGCCTTTACTCTGAGCCAGTTGGAAGGTGCAGCTTTCCTGTTAGCATGGCACTGAGTCAAAGCTAATAAACCATGCTGAGAGACAGGGCTTAGTGAGTTGGTCTTGATAGTGTATTGTCAAGGCTGTGTGGTTTCTCATTGGCTTGGAGAGCTGCCTGCAGGGTGCCCTGTAGACAAGTTATGTGTGTGGGAGAGGACAGGTAATGCTCTTGCAGAAGCTGAAATTCCTGGATTTCAGGAGCAAGCTCCAGGGTCCAGTTTAATACTTGTAATAACAGCTAGATCTTTATAGTTTACTATTTTAATTTAATGCAGATATAAAGTAAGTTTTACAATGGTAACAATTTTTTAATAAAGTATAGCTAACACCAATGTGTAAGTCACTTGTTAATGTTTTCCTAAATTACATGAATATTTGTAGCATAGATAACTCTCAACATATTTTTTCAAGATAGTGTAATTTGGTGTAGGGAAAAGTACTTTTAAGCTACTGGTCTTGACGCCGTTTATCTTTCTGTGGATTGTTTTGCAAATGGTTTGTTTAAACAAGCACAGAAGAACATTCTGAGAACATGCTGTTTTGAGTTATGTCATTTGTGGCCAGGTCACAAGACTTCTGTTGTGAAATGTGTGGCACATCTATGAAGACAGCCCTCCTACCACTAACATCTGGAAGCGTGTCAAGCCAGGCAGACAAGGAGGCTAAAGAGCTTGCCAGACAAATTAGCTTCAAGGTAAAGTCATTGTTTAAACTTTATATTTCTATTGTATAGAGTTAAAAAAATATATTATTGAGGAAATACTTGTAAATTGCAGAAACATTCATCATTTTATAAACTTTCACCAATCACTACATGGAAATGTGTTTTTTTAGGATATTATGAAAGAGAAAAATAGGAGTGGATCTCTTGCAATGCGCCAATTAATAAATTGTGCCTCTCAAGCACTGATTGATTAGTTTTAATTCAGTGGTGAGCACTGTAGTAAGAACTGCCTTACTATGTTGCTTTTACTTCCATGTTTTCAGTCAATACTAACTTGATTAAATTCTACAGAATTGGCCTTCTCATTAAAGTGTTAGGAAAATTTGGGCAAAGTTAACCTGGATTTATTTTCATTTGTGATTTTTTTTCTTTTTTTTTTTTTTTTCCTCTTTCTTTGGGTTTATGGAAGGAATAAAACATATTCCTACTGAAAAATGGTTGCAAATTCTTTTGAACTACTCTGCAGCTGAAGATACTGAAAGTTGAACTCTGGTATGGAAGTTGCTGTTACCCAAAAATGTGTTCTGTAGCTTGTGTTTCAGTGAAAGTAAGGTTTGTTTAGCTAAATATGTGCCTTAGAAAATTGCATGTCTTGCATGTACAGTGTTGTTTTTCAGTGAATTTTCCACTAAACTCTTAAATCAAGCCACTAAGGAAGACTGCTCTGCATGAGGGCAGGGAACTACAGTGAACAATGACACTGCGGGCATTGGTGCAGAATACATCCTCACTAAGGTCACAGATGCTGATATGTCCCTCTTTATGATCAGTGTTCTCCTAACACTGTCCTAAAGGCTACTTTTTTCCCTCTGTGTGTGTGCCATGAGAGTAAATTGCCTCCTACTGAGCATTACTGCCCATTTTGCAGGACCTGCCTATTCCTGTGTGATCTCACATCTAGACATGTTGACATGGTTGGGTCTGTGTGTAGTAAGACTTACGATAAAAACATGTTGTAGAATCATAAAATCATTGAGTCGTTTTGGTTGGAAAAGACCTTTAAAATCATCAAGTCCAACCATTAGCTTAGCACTCTGATCTCAAAATACCTTACAAAGAAGGGGAGATACGGGAACAGAGTTTTGAAGTAGAGCTACTTGGGTAAGTATAGGATTAATTTTTACTTAAGGACTGCTGATCTTCATCAAGATAAGTTCTAGAAATATCAGAGTGTGTATATATATATATATTTTTAAGAGAAATTTCTTAACTTATATTTCGTACCATTTGTCAGTTTTAAAATGAAAGACTGAATGGCATCAATCTCTAAAGAGTGTTTGTGTGTTCTGTGTATCCACATACTTAACTTCACCTCCTAAGAGCAAGCACACAGCCAGGACCCATCTCACTACAACCTCCTTTCAGGTAGTTTTAGAGGGCAGTGAGGTCTCCTCTCAACCTCCTCCAAACTAGACACCCCCAGTTCCCTCAGCTGCTCCTCATGTGCTTTGTTCTCTAGACCCTGGTAGCTCTCCTCTGGACACGCTCCAGCACCTCAGTGCATGATTTGAGAGAGCCACTCTACTAGCAAGCATACTAGCAATTTCTGCATTATCTTGATCATTAAAAAAGAGATTTTCTCATTTTTTCTCGATGATCCTGGGATTATGAGAAATTATTTCATACCAGCCTTAAGCAAAATGGTAACTTAAAAAACCCCATTTGTGTGGGAGTGTGAAAGGAGTATGAAATTCAGGAGAAAAAAACCCCATTTCCTCTGTACAGTTTCCCTGCTTCTGTGAGCCTCCTCCTTTTCCTGTCTGTTTTAACAGAAAATTAGATTTTTTTTAATCAGCTTTAGATTGACTTGCAAATTGTTTTGTGCATTTTTGGATGCTATATTCCATAAACTCCATTCCTCTTTAAAGAAAAGAAGAAAAGATACATGACTAATAGCATATGCATTACTGTAAAAAAATACCGTTTATCTACATGTGGCGATCACAAGGCATGTTGTTTTGCAGTAAAATTAATTCTCCACTCACCCTCATTATTACATTTAAATATGTTGATCTTCTTTCCTTGATGTCTGTTATCTCCAGCTTTTCTGGAAGCAGAGGTAAGGGCTGGAGGAAGGAGAGACTAGGTGAAAAAATTTAGTTTTGGGAACTTTCAGGTGCTTTATTTTTTTGAATGTTAGTCTGACTTCAGTCTAACATACTGAACTTAGTACTTTCATGAACTAAGATACATCAAATACACTTTTTGTAGTGTATGTGCTTTGTAAAGATTAACAGTAAAGATAAAATGAACTCTTCTTGGAAAATGCAGAATTGTGAAAAGCAGTGGTTGCAGGTTCCAGGGAAGGAACTTAAAACTGGATGTGAGAGAGGACGTGAGTTATTAAATGCTGGAGCAGGCTGCCCAGAAAGGCTTCGGAATCCCCCGCTTTGGAGGTGCTCAAAACTTGACTGAACATGACTCTGCTTTGAGGAGGGAGTCAGACCAGTTGACATCTAGGGGTTATTCCAGCCTAAATTATTCATAATCCTGTGTTGTTTTGTTGCTGCTTCATATTTGAGTCGTAATTGTCCTATCTAATATTAGAGTTCCTAATTGTCAAGTGCAAAAGGAAAGCAGTATTGTTGGACTGTAAGTATTTTTAAATCTTAAATTAATCTTCAGGTTAAGTGACTTATTTTTTTTATTCTTCTGAGATAATATACATCAAGAAACAGGGAATATCACTTCCTCACACAAAATAGTACCATGAAAGAATATTCTTTTCTTGTGATCTTAATCTGCTTGCTATCACCGTAACTGGTTGGTTTCTAATACACTGTATTTCTTGATACTACTACCACTATCTATATCTGCATTTGAAGACAGGTATCAGTTTTGGAATTGTCATCTGTATAATACATTGAGATCTAGATACATGACTTGGGAGGTGACTTGCTTGCTGATAAAAAATGATCTGGTCATGATATTTTTTTTAAATATGTATAAATTTTCAAGTGTTTCAGTTCAGGACTATGATACAATGCCCTTTTCCAATCCCAAGGGATTATTGCAGGCATATATACTATTTTAACAAGAGGGTTGTTTCTCATCTTCTACAAATCACTCCTGCTCTCTTGTCTCCAAGTTCCAAAAGCATGAAACCTAAATTCTGGGAATTTGATGATTACTAGATGTTGTAAAAACGCATACAAGGGCAGTATTATAAGACTTGTATTTTTTCTTTTGCTCTGTCTGTGCTAAAATTTAAAGGCTGGAAAGTGAGGTATGTGTGCCCTTCACAGTGTAGTGCCATGCACATGTGCGCACTCTGGCTGTGAGGAAACTTTGGTACTAGAACCAGTATGGCCATGTTAAATTAGCACTTACTGGAGGACAGTTAGCCCTGCTGAGAAGCAGGCTGTATGAGTTGACTTGTAACAGCAGTAGTCAGCGTTCGGTTAAGGACGTGAGAAGCAGAAGTTTCAAAAATGCTGTTATTTCTGGCATAATGCCTTTGATCTTCTAAAGAATTTTCTATTTTGCTCTCTAAATCTATGCGTTTTTTGAATGTTGTACCTGTGCAAACAAAATTGTTGTTTTAAACGGATGTTCGCACATCTATAGTCTTACCTCTAAAGAATGAGAGTTTCTTTAACCTCTTGGTGTGGAATTGAAATGCAGTTGGTGTCCTTGATCATTGCATTTCAGGAAGTCTCATAATCTCCATGTGTTAAAACATACATTCCAAAATAAGCCAAAGCTTTTTGGAGCAATTTTTTATTTGTGTCTCTGAAGCATACACATGTACTCCTTGTAGGCAGAAGTCAATTCATCCAGCAAGTCTGATGCTGGACCCTCAAACACGTCAGGATTGAGCCCCTCTGCTGCTTCCCGTGAGCCCCAGCAGGACGGCGCCGCGACAGCGTTCCAGGATCCCGCAAGGGCAGCGGTACGGTCGGTCTTTGAGCTTTATCAGTGCCAGTACAGGTGTGGTTTGAGCATGAAATCAGTGCTGTGAAGTTGGTGGGAGGCTTCCTCATGAGTATGTAGTTCTAGTTCATACTACATTTCTTATAGAACTTCTGCCCGCTTTTATATAAACCTTCTAAACTTGAACAAAGAGAACACTGCATCACTTTTAGAAATAGCAGTGTCTTTATTGTTTTTAAGAGAAGGAAGTGAAAGCAATGTTCTTTTAACAGTTCTCGTTCACAGTAGTTCCTTTAATGTATGTCTTATCAGTTCATTAAAATATCATGGTGTCTGAAGTATTACAGTTTACCATCTGCTTAATATATCACAGCTTTTTGCAATAGAATTCTTGGTCAGAGGCAGATGTTTCAGTGATAATTTGTAGCTTTTAAATATTAATTAAGGATATGTTCCTGGTTTTTATAACCTCTTAAGTAAATCTGACTTAAAATATTCTTACCACTTGAAGTATGATTCTTAGGTTTTAATACTGCAAGGTGTAGGGCTTACATAATGGTTTTGGAAGTGACTGAGGCCTGGTGGTGGGCCAAGGCAGCTGCTGTTGTGAGTGTGGCAAATGCGGTCCAAAGTCACTGATAAATTGCAGGCAAATCCCAGCTAAGCTGTCTTTTTTAGAGAGGATGGGGCTGCAGATCATTTAAAAAAACTAAAACACGTCAAGTAACGTCAGACCATCTGTTACGTGTTTCCAACATATTTTCCAGCTATGTAGAAATATAAACATGCTAATAACATACTTTTTCCCCACAATAAGGATTTTTCCAGATTGTTCAGGATTTAATAAACCGTTTTATTATTCTTATTACAAATCCTGGCTAATATAGTAGAACTAGGCAAAATACCACAGCATTGCTATCACTTTCTTGAGGAAAAAGAGACTTGATTTTTTTTTTAAATCCCATTTCTAACAAATTTGTTTTCATCAGTTATGCTGATTTAATAAGTAACGAGTAATTTTCAGCAGAACAGTCCCATGTGAAGTGAGATGTTTGAACATACAAGTGTATGAACACATATTTGTGTGTTATAAACAGTTACTGATGAAAAGTGGATTCATGTTTTAAGGGATCAGACTGTCATACTCATGATTGTTAATATTTGAGTTTGAAGCAATACCTGTGTTTCTGAGCTGCCACGTTTTGAGTGCTAGGAATTTTCTGGAGGCATTGGGGAGTGAAAACTTACAGCCACAGTGAAAGAAAAAAGTGTGTAACAGGAAAGACTATTGGAATGAGTTTGAGCTTGCTATTTTTGTGTTCTTATTCAAGCAAAACTTAATAGAAGTCTTCAAAGTAGGAGGCCAGAGGCCTTGATCTGCTAGTAGGCATGAAAGAGTATCTGTGTGAACTTCAGACCCTTTCTACTCAGCTGGGCTTCTTACAGGTGTAAAATCAGTTTCTTGCTCTAGTTCTTGCTGTGGAAAGACCTAATTCTACTCCACTAATCTAAGTATTAGATGTGACCAACTTTAAAACAAAAAACATCTTTCTATTCTTGGATCACATGTTTACCACTTCCTCAACAAATGTGTGCTTAATTAAAAGCTATTGTAGAAAAATTGCTGTTGTGAACTTGAAATTTATGCCCTTTGAGAATAAAAAAGGCAGAGTTAGACCCAGTACTGAATCCTTGTATTAGCTTGCATAGCAGTTCATTTTAGTATAGTGGATTTAATGTGTCTAGCCCTGTAGTCTGGGCCCTTATTTTTATTCTTATGTTCTGAATGATACATCATTAAAAAGTGTTTCCTTTTATCACTGTTAAGTGGTGTCTTCAGTTTTGTGATACTACAGCAACAATTTTAAATGTCTCGGCAATCAGGACTACTTGGCCCACCTTCAAATAGACATTTTTCTTACTAGCCTTTAAGCCATGCTGTGTCAAACTTCAGCTGTTCTTCAGTTGGAAGTTGTATGGACAAAGTATTTCACCTGTCCTTATAACTTACTATTTCTGTATCTCTCTGAGATCAGGAGTATAACTGAAAAAGACATAAGTAACCCAAAGGATTTATATGTTCTGAGTTCGTAGAGTTACTATGTTTTTAAAACATCCCTTCCAAGCTGATTATTTCATACTTCCAGCATTGTGATAAATTTTTTAAAATAATGGCCTGGAGATATGAGGGATACAGCAAATGCTGCCATCCTTCAGTAGACTGAGCATAGTGTAGGTTTCCTTGCTTGCATTTTGTTATACTCTGGAACTTCTTGTTAATTCCAATATATGTACCTTTCACTAAATTAGCCTTATCTATGAAACTCAGATGTCCTTGAAGCAAAGTTTTCTACCAGTCCTAACAGTTTCAGAAGCATCAGAAATTATATGACACAAAGTGCATATACAGTGACAGTAAAGATCAGGTGCTAAAGATGACTACAGTGTAGCTCTTATTAAATGCTTTAACTTTTAGCCTATTTAAGCCCTCATCCCCCACATTTCCAGTGTGGCTTGGCAGAAAATTGCTTAAGCTTGAATGGAAATTTTACCATGTGAGATGTTGTGTTAATGTAAAAATGTTGACATTTTTGCTTAAGGTGAATTTAAAAACTTGCCATAAGTGAAGACAAGAAGATTGTGATTTTTAAAAAGTGTATAATGCGGCCCATCCGCTATTTTTAGGATTCTTAATTATTAAGTCTTCTAACGAAAAAAAAGTTCATGTAGATGTATAGATAATTTACATACAGTAGCATCTGGTCCCAGATTTATATCAGGTAATTATCACTCTTTTCTAATCTAGCTTGCTTCTGCATGTCTGCTGGTTCTCAGTCATTGATTATGTGGGGAATCCCAAGGCAGTGGATTAGCTCAGCTTTGGTTGAAGTTTTCAGGCTTCTCCTGCCCTGATGCATCTATATAATTTCCTCAAAAAAAAAAGTTAAAGCCTGGCAATTGTCAGTGAGGTTTCTCTTGAATTACAGCACCTTTCACATCAGTGTATGGCACCTTGTCTCATTCAGAACAGGGTCTTTCTGTTTTATTTTTAAAAATGTTCAGTGTTGGGAAGAAAGCCAGAAGTGTGACAGCCAGTGCTGGTTACTTTGGTTAGTAAGTATGAGGGATCGGGAATATTTCTAGACTTTTTTTTTTAATTCCTTTTTAATAGTTACTTTAAGAAGAATAACACTTTGCCTGCTGAATTTGCAGTTCTTGCTTCCTGAATTCGCTTCTCTCCCTCTCCCCTTCTGAAAGATGGGAGTGTAAATGAATCTAGGAACTTCATTTTGAAAGGCTTAGCTTTCCCCAAGTCTTATTTTCCTTGGCATGAGGAGCTTTCAGGTAGGTTCAGTATGAAGCCAAATGACTTTCTTCTGCAGTGTAGTGGAAATCATGGCAAGCAGCTCGTGGTGTTCTTGGCTGTTTCTGCTGATAAAATGAATCTTTTAAAAACATTTTTCTTTGGAGCTACCCAAGCTGATTGCTTGCTTAGGCAGGAAACCTGTGTAAACAAGCAAGCTGTCAAATGCAGTGAGCAATTACATCAGTACTTCTTGTATGTACTATCAGTACAGAGTAGCTGGCCAAGACAGTGCCTAGGGTTATGGATATTATGCCCATTGAAAGGCTTTTGCTTGGAAACAAATATAAAATATCCAGAATGATAGTTTTACCTGCTGTAGTGATCATCAGTCTCTCAGAAGAATGGAACTGTGGATATGTTGACTCTGGAAAATGCAGGTTGCTTTAAGAGGGAATATTTGCAAACTTGAGAAGTGAGAAAAAATCTTTGAGAAGTGAAAAGCAGACTTCAAATAATAACTTTTTGTCAGAGCTGCTTTTTTAAAAAAAAAAACAAACAACTTTAACCTGTTCAAAATATTTATTTCCAACAACTGCTGTGTCACTATTTTTAATGTTAAAATGTTGAAAGTTTGAGCAACATTGCAAGCAGGTTTAGGCCAGTGGAATATCAGAACCTGTAGTTTCAATCTTAACATGAAAAAATATTTTCTTTAGGATAATACTCTCCTGAGCTGAACATCAGTTGCCACCATTTATTTTTTTAATGCTATAATGGTAGACTGGCGTTTGACCAGTAGAGGGCAATATGTATAGGTATGCGGAGGTACAACGCTCATTAATTTTTACTGGAATCACTTGGGTGTTTTGTATTCAGGGTCCGGGTTTTTTTGTGGTGCTGATGAGAACAGACTTTTGGACCCAGCTGTCCACAGGAAGCAGGGCAGCATTGCTCAGTTACAATTAATTGGACTTCTCTCCTTCCTTCCTTGCTGTCCCCAGCTGGTTTCTCTTTCAGTATAGGTGATGTTACAAATCCTCAGAGACTTAACTACCTGGGGGATTATGAAGGGTTTATTGGGCTGTAAAGAGTTAAGCAAATGCTAGACAAAGATACTTGAAATATCTTGATTTGGAACTGATCATTTTGTTTGACAGACTTTCTTCAGACTTTTCCTGTCCTTAGAACTGCTAATACACAGCTTGAAATACTTGGCAGTGTATGGACAAACATGGCTGTAGCAATCTCGTCATTACTAGTGACATCAGGCTTTCAAGTACTAGTCAGTATCTGAAGAGTACATTTTAGTCCTAGTGATTTGATTCCTTGCCAATCTTCTGCCCTGTCTTGTCTCACAACTCTCTCTGTGTTTCCTTTGCAGTCAGAAGCTCAGCAGAGCAGTGCAGCAGGCAGCCAGGAGCACGCTCCACCTGTGCCCACCAGCAGCTCCATGAGCCCTCGGCAGCGCCGTGCCCAGCAGCAGAGCCAGAGACGGGCTCCGACTTCAAATGACTTTAATCGGGTACAGCAGCCAAGAGTCAACATGAACCACACTGGATCAACTCTTCTGATTGTCCTGCTGACTTTTGCATTGGCAGCTCTTATATTTCGTAGAATATGTTTGGCTAATGAGTATATATTTGAGTTATAAGGTTGTTTCTGTCTTAGCAGTGACGGGAATGCTTCGTTGAACATTCTGTATTGGGTATGACGTGAGAACTGTTTACAAAGGTTACTTTTTGTATTTACACTTAAATCCTTATGAATGTTAATGTACCTACAGATACATTACTTTAAGAAGTGCAGAGTTGGACGTTTAACTGCAACAAGTGTTAGTTGAGTGCCCTCTAGACACTTGGAAAAACAGTGCAGTGGAAAGGTAGCATTCAGGCATGGAGGAGGGGAGACCATTTGAGTAATTTGTCAACTAGAAAAAGGCAGTTTTTAAAAAGTGGTTGATTCACTTTTTCATGGAACGTAAATGCAATTACTTGCCCAATTTAAGTTAGTATAGTATTTGAAAATGGAGAAGGAGTTGTCAAATGAAACACTACTATGTGTTTGTGTCCAGTGAACTGTTCATTTAGAAGCGATACAGTTTTATAACCACTTTTATTTACCATGACACATTTCTAGAGGAGGAGCACATACAAATTGGTTGTGATGCTGCTTTGTGTGTGTGATAGGGGGAAATGAGTGGAGGATGAAAGGAGGGGCCAGGAAACTAGTTGCATTATTTTGATTATTATTTTTTTTTTGAAGAAAGATTGGATAATCTTTTGCAAGATTTGAATGTCATCTTCTCATACTTTCAATTGTGTATCTTGTTTTTATTTGTGGGGTTTTTTTTAATTTGAAGATTATATAAAACATGTCTATTCTTGCAATAGTTATAAATATGTAATATAATTATTTACCCAGAGCTATTGTCTTTTAATTATACCAGAAATATACATAATGTGTTAAAATGAATGTTTCATAAGTGGTTTTATTTACTAAAGAAAATTTAAACCTTATTATACTTAAACTCATATATATGAACATGCTTAAGAGAATTATTTATTAAAACCTGGGCAGTAATAAAGAATTTCAAGCTAGTCTTAGGTTATGTTTCAAGTTTCACATGGCCTTTTATTTGTTGTTTTTTGGGTTTTTTCGTTCTAGTTTTTTAGAACCTAAAATCAATGTTTGACCCACAGGTTTTCTGCATTATTAATTTATTTTAAAAATACATAGTTGGTCATTAATGAATGCTGTGAAATCACATATGCAGGCAATAGACCTACAATTGTTAGGTTTTTGAGAGATTTTATCTTGGATGTTTAAGCATTGCAGTGAAGTAGAAGAGCAGTCAGTTGAATAATTTTCCTCTTGTGTTATTATTCAGATTTAGATGTATTCTAGCACGTTTATTTCAAATTTATCTAACTTTATTTTGTGCTGTCAGATGTGGTAGCACTGACTTAAGTGAAACTCTCATCCTGTTTCTCAGCAAGTATTTATCAAGCTACCTACAGCTTTCCTAAATTTTGTTAAATAAAGAATGCTTTTGTGTTTTGAAACACTAGAATAGCTTCTAAAATTAGGAAAGCCAATTGAGTGTCTCAGGGGGATGTGGAAATTTGAAAAAAACCCAGACAGTTCTTTTTTAGCACTTGTGGGTTGTTGAATATGTTGTTTGCAGGCACAGTGGAAGAAAGATCAAAAAATAGTTCTCTTAAGTTTGGACAAAAGCATGTTGTTCCTTCAGCCAGGTCAGTAGATCCTTGCACATTCTGCTGCAGAACAGTTTGGTGTCAGTATATCAATTTATGTGTTTTTGCTTAATTAATATATTTATTCCCTTAGAAGTTTAAAAAAAACCCAAACCACAAAAGCCCAGAAAACCCACACCAAAACCAACCAAACAAAAACCCTCTCTAGATCCTGTAGCCTCTAAAAGAAAAGCACTGTGTTTTCCTAGTTGGTGTGTTGCTGAATACTTGTATTCAAGTGTTGCAGACCTGGGCTCAACAGAAGAGAGTTCTAGAAGAAGTCTGACCCAAAAGGCATCTTTGCTGGGTTTTGAGCCATCTGCTTCTCTGGAATCTTTGCTCTGAACAGGGTTTTCTTTTTCTAGAGCCTCCCTGCTGTGCCAGGCAAACTCAGTCTTGTACCTTTACCACACCCTGGTCATTAGCAAAGCAGCCGAGTCTGCTGCACAGGGGCAGTGTATGTTGCCCTTTGAAGGGGTTGTGAGAAGACAAGCTTGGAGTTGTTTCTAAAAACGGCCTCTTCCTTGTGATGAAAGAAATTGCTGCTTTGTAGCTTTTCATTTTTATTTCAAACTTATAAAAGTTAAATTCCCTGGTTGTGCAAATACCTATTTGAAAAAATAAATATTGATAGTGACTTGTTTGGAGTCTATTGTATGTAATGATACTTTGGGGGTTACTGTGTTTTAATTTTCCTTTAAAATTTAACAGTAAATAAAATCATATTTTTCAGAGGAAATCACTCATTTTTTATCTTCAACAGCATAAGGAGCCAGACTTAAACTGGAACATAAAATCTCAAGTGCTATAACCCCATCAAAATATATACATTTTATGATAATACACATATCTGAAAAGTAGCACAGGCAGTTTCCAGCTGAAATAGATGCCATGAGAGGGAACAGAAAATCTGGAAAGCCGAATGAAAAGGTTCAGCCTGGTTTTACAGTCTGCCAGAAGGAAAGCACTGTCCTGAGATTAGGGGATTGAGCAAAAAGCCGGCGTGCAGAATTGTGGCGTTTTATATAATGGCTTTAGGAAATATCCTCTAGGACCCAGTGGAAAGGTTTGGTGAGGCAAACTTCATGAGTAATGGCCAGTCATTAAGCAGTCATGAGGGGAAAGCTTGGAGCAAGGAGCCTCTGAAAGCCTGTGGAAAACATCACGGTGGGGAAGCAGCGTTTCTGCCACCGATCGCTGATGAACGCACGGCGCCGGATTCGAATCTGATTCAATGTTGAAAGCCGGGGGCACTTCTACTGCAGGAGGTCACTGGAGTGCAGCGTGCCCAGCTCCTGTTTGCAGCAAGATGCCTTGTTTTGCAAAACTCCTTTTATTAATCTTGTGTTTAGTTCTTCTCGTGGAAAGCAGAAAACACAGGAGGAGGAGGTGGACAAGCCAGCTGGAGGTGCAGAAGGCAAGGTAAGGGTAATTAAAACACATTTCCTTCCTTGGGGTATTACAGATTCATCACTACATGGACATAAAAATCTGCCCTGTTAGTGTCTGTGTATATTGTCTGTGCAAACAGCTTATAGATAATATTTTTATAATAGTCTCTGGTAGTATAATCAGTTTTAACTGCAAATGGACACATTGAACGCTAATGTTAACTAACTCTTAATGAGGCAGGTTTTGCAGAATTTATCACTTCAGTGTGGATTGTGGTAAAAACATCCTCAGCCCTGTGTGAATTGCTGAGACAATTCAGAGAAGTTTCAGTTATTCAAATCTCCACATTGTTTCAGCACTGTTTCAAGAGCAGGTTATTTACTCTGCTTGCTGGGCTGTTGGTGCTACTTCTGTTCACTTGAAAACTGCATGTTGTTCTCTAACAATTTGAGGTGGGGATGTCAGTTAGTATGTGTGATCCTAAATTAAAAACAAATCCCTGGGAGTTACCCAGGGGTTGTAAAATTAATAATATATTTAGAAGAAATACTTGGAAATGTTAAAAAGGTATTTTAAAGGCAAGCAAAGGCACAAGAAAGAGTTAAAGGTCTTAGTAAAGTTTATTAGATTTACTGTTGCTGAGATTTGACCAGAGGTTTACATTAGGAAAGATAATCTTCCAAACCTGTCAGACAGTCCAAAGTACGTTATCCTTTTTTGTAGTTAGGTCATCCAGTGGCAATTATATCTTACAAGACTGTTCATTGTTTGAAGGGCTCAAAAATAAAATGGGGTTAATCCATCTTATTAAATGGCTTCACTGTGGCTGTAAACCATCTTTTCATTTATTTTGTTGGGTTTTTTGGTTCAACACTGAACACTTTTACAGGGAGTTTTGACTTGAATGTTGTTGTGACACAATTGAAATCAAAGAATAACTAATATGCTTTCAGATTTACACTACTTGCTGAAAAAATGCAGTAGCATCTGCTTTTAGTGACACAAAGGTTATAAAGCTGAAACAGCTGGGGACTGATCCTGAAATCCTAAACCTAACTGAAGTTTTGCCACTGGTTTCCACAAAATCTTCATTTAACTCTAAAGATTTTTTCCAAGTCTGTTTCTGGGAAAATATGGGGGATTCAACAGTAGCATTTTCTTGCAAACCATCCACATGTAGTAGAGATCATCTACTTTGAAGTAACAAAATAGTGTCTTTCTTTTAAATGTGACTTTATCTAAAAGTGGTGCTGTTCTCTGCATTAGGAAGTTGGCGGAATGGTTTGTATTTTATTTAAACATTGCAAGATTACATTTTTAATTAAACATTGCAAATTTACATTTTTTGCAGTGCTGGGGTTTTTTTTGTGAAGTTGTGATAGAGTGGAAATCAAATCACTGCTAAAATTATTTATATAGATCAGCTTAAAGACTGACTGATGCTGTTTGGTTTCCTGTGAAATACTGATTTTAATGAACAGTTTTCCAGCCATGTAGAACCTGAAGAGCTGTATGTCTTTTATACATGTATTTTTACATGTCCTGTGCAAACAGTGTACTATTTAAAAGTATATAAAAGTGGGTATTAGGGGCTATTAAATGTAAATGACATTTTAAATACAGAGAATTAAAAAAAAAAATTAATTAAAAAAATTGTATGAAACAGTGACACAGGTATCTTAAATTTGCAGTTCCATAGAAAATACAGTTGATTGAACCAGCAATGAATAGTGGACTGTTCTAATAGAAACAAATCAGAAATTCCTGTGCTAGTTTTCTAATCCTATAAGACAATTGAGAACAGTGTCCTTTTAGTAACTCCATCATATTCCTGCTTAGTATTTCTCCTGCTGACTTACCATAAGAAATGCAGTAACTTTTACAGTAAACATATTAACGAAGAAAGCTTATTCCTGTCTTTGGGAATATACATTTTAAAAGGTTGATATTTTGTGTCCTTTAGGGTGATAGGTAAACCTGATCTAAAGATCTTTATATTGATTCAAGGAGTTAGCTTGGGTTGTGTAAGTACAGAAGATCTTCAGTTCTGTAATTCATTATTTGAATGTTCATGGAGGTTTGTTGTATGGAGGTCCTTGCCCACAGAGCTCTGAGGGTTTGGGGTAGCTGGTCCTGCAGGTGCCAAGACACCTGTCTGCCAAGTGTGAGCTGAGAAGTTGAGCCTTCGTGGGAAAGGAAAATGCTAAAGCCATGTTAGGCTGGTGGAGGTCACAGAATTGCTGGAGTTGGAAGGGACCTCTAGAGATTATCTAGTCCAACTCCCCTACTAAAGCAGGATCCCCTAGAGCATATTGCTCAGGACTGCATCCAGGTGGATGGAATATCTCCAGAGAAGGAGAGTCCACAACCCCCCTGGGCAGCCTGTCCCAGGGCTCTGTCAACCTCACCGTAAAGAAGTTTTTCCTCATATTCAAATGGAGCTTCCCACGTTCCAGCTTGTGCCCATTGCCCCTCATTCTGTCACTGGGAACCACTGAAAAGAGTCTGACTCCATCCTCCTTGCACCCACCCTTTAGATACTTGCAGGCATGAATAAGGTCTCCCCTCAGCCTTCTCTTCTCCAGGCTAAAGAGTCCCAGCTCTCTCAGTCTCTCCTCATAAGGGAGATGCTCCAATTCCCCAGTCATCTTTGTTGCCCTCCACTGGACTCTCACTAGTAGTTCCCTGTCTCTCTGGAACTGGGGAGCCCAGAACTGGACAGAATGTTACAGATGTGGTCTCACCAGGGCAGAGTAGAGGGGAGAATGGCCTCTCTTGACCTACTGGCCACATTCTTCCTTATGCACCCCAGGATTCCATTGGCCTTCTTGATGACAAGGGCACATTCCTGGCTGATGGATAATTTACTGTCTACCAGGACTCCCACATCCTTCTCAGAACTACTTTCCAGCAGGTCCACCCCTAACCTATATTGGTGCTTGGGGTTCTTCCTCCCCAGGTGCAGGACCCTACACTTGCCCTTGCTGAGCCTCATTAGGTTCCTCTCTGCCCAGCTCTCCAGCCTGTCCAGGTCACACTGGATGGCAGCACAGCCCTCTGGAGTTTCAGCCACAATTCTGACAAAAAGTAGCTGGAAATGAAAATACAAACAATTTAGGGCAATAATGGAGAAGCCTTTACAGAAACTTAATATCCTCACAAAAGACAGTTTGATCAAACTCCTCCCACATTAGTGAAGTGTAAACAGCAATGAAGTTACATATGAAAAACATGTCCAAAGAAGAAATGCATGGATTTAAATGAGTAGTGGTTAACTGCAGAGGGTACGTAAAGCTGAAGGAAACTGACAAATCTATAATCAGAAGTGCTAAAGACCACCAGGGAGGATTCATGAGGTACCCATGATCAGGTTGTCAGTAAAGGTGCCCAACAAGCAGGAGGGCTCGACACATCCTTCAGCTCTGCAAAGGCACTGGTGGCTGCATTCACCTTGGCTACAGGTAAAGAGATACTTCCTATCCCCAGCAGTGGTGGAGGAGCAGGGGATAACTGCCAGAGAGGCTCAGAAGACACCAGCATAGCTGATGTCATTTAGTGTTATAAAGAACGGGGCTTTTTTAAACAAACTCAGGTTTGCCTTTGGATTAAATTGAAAAAAGTAGTTACACGTTTCAAAGGCTGTGAGGCTTGCCTGTCATTAAAAATAGCTTTATACAAAATCTTTGTAAATGGATTAAATTGGTTAAAAATTAAATGACAGACCTCTGACTGTAAATTCTGAATCGTCAGTCATGTACCAGAGGGATTTGGCATGAACTGATGATTAAATCTGGCTATTAAATCCAGCTCCTGGCTCAGGAAGTTCCTGAAAACCTGTTTTCTTCCTAAGGCAGTGTTGGTGTCCCCAGCCAGCCCTCTGAACCCTCTGCAACCACAGACTTATTCTTAGCAATTCTCCTGTGTGCTAAGGGCTGTTTGATGGTTTTTAAATGAATTGATGAGAGCTTGGCATTTCAGTGAGGCTGTGCCATCAGTGTACAAGGTGGCATTGCACTGCCGGCTGTTTCCCATGCTCTTTCCTCCTGCAGCATGCAATCCAAAGTTTTATTGGATTTTTAGTTTGCTTTCCCCCCCTCATTCTTTGAGTAGAGAGATTTGATTTAACATTCACTGGTGCTTTGGCCTTTCACTGATGGTCAGGCAGACACAGGAAGATCATCATTCTCCACTTGCAACTTTTCAGGCACAGGGGCAGTGCTGCGGACTGCGAAGTAGAGAGCTTTGTTAGCAGCCCTTATCTTTGCAAAGAAACAAACCTCCCCCCTGCAGCAAGCAGTTCAAAGCTTCCCATGAATGGCTGTGCTTGGTTTCATCCCCCTGCTTTTAGGTAACTGCTAATGCAGCCCTGTTAGTGGGAGCGTGTTTGCTCCAGCTGGCTCTTTTGTACAGGCAGCAGCAAGAGAGAGATGCTCTGACATCTCAATTTAAACAGGACCCCGAAGTGAGGTGAGTGGGATCCAAATTTCCCTATTTAGTATGTGCCCTGGAGCACGTGGGATTTTATTTTAAAGGGCTTTTATTCCTTCAGAACATCCATTCAGTCTAATTTTTTAAACTCTGTTGCTTCTTTTTGACCTCCTTATTAAAGTAAACGGGTTATCAGTGTTAGCAGCAGCTGTCAATGCCTCTTCGGGTTTATTGTTTCTTTTCTGAATTGAATGCTTTGTTGGGAAACTTTTGTTTTGTGACTGTTGCTCCCTTTGCTCATATTCATCACACTTTGTATTTTAATGACCCTAAAGCACATTGAGGGCCTCTCCATAGCCACACTGATGTGTGTGGTAATGGTTTTCTAAACTCTGAATTTTTGACCAAGATTTAAAACTTAATTCACCCTAATTTCTCTATCTATAGTAGTCCCTTTATTTTGCCTCCACATATTTTTTGTTCTTTCCTGTCAGTAATATTTCTCCCATGCTGACAAATGAATCTGAACTCTAGTGGGAGGTGTCCCTGCCCATGGCACAGGGGTTGGAACTAGATGATATTTAAGGTCCCTTCCAATCCAAATGATTCTATGATTCTCTGAAACCTTTTGTATAAAATTATTTCTAATTATTATTATTCATTTTAGTAAGTCACTGTCAAACAGCTAATTACAGTAATATTTATAACTTTGTCAGATCTTAGGCCCAGAGCAAAGGGGTTAAGCAACCTTAATAGTTCAAGTCCTCGTTCCTGCACCACTGGGGAGTGGCCAGGGATGCTGATGTGGATTTACTTCCAGATTGCATGCAGTATCTGTCTGATGTTCAGTTATCCTGTTACATGATTTTAGTGACTTTCTTGCGCTTTTCTTGGGGACTTGTTGTCATGCTTGTTCTACTGTTATCATATAATCTCTCAAATAAAAGGTTAGAATTTTTCCTCCCTTACTATTCAGGAAAGTGAAGGATTGCAGATCGTGCTGACTTATTTGGATAAAACCCCACTTTTCCTGCTGCTGTGGAGGGAAATGGGTGACTTTGTCACTGTGCAAAGTCACAAGGCAAAGCGAGCCCGCGCAAACGGCTGGTGCTCAGCTGATGTTTGTGGGGCAGAGTGTCTCAGAGCAGCCTATGACATTGCGTGACCACTGACAAAAAGAGCTTTCGCGTGATAATATCACCTTGATACCCAGCCAAGCCCTGGCTGGGTGATGTGTGGGGCAGAGCCAGCTGCTTCTGCTGCTTCTTGCTTGGTCACGTTTGTTGCATCCTGGCTCCTCTGTCAGACAACGTGCCCTCCGCCTCCTGCCTGCCGGGAGCTGTGGTGTCCAGGCCACAGGGAGCACCGTGTCCGTCTTGGAGCCACACAGAGACAGGCCCAGGCTGGAGCCCAGGCTGTGCAGAGCCGTGCGGGGCTCCAGGCAGAGACAGGCCCAGGCTGTGCGGGGCCATGCTGGGGCTGCCAGCCGGGCCGTGCTCCCTGCCCCGGGGCTGCGCCCATAGAGCTGCGGCAGCTCCTGAAATGGGGCAGGGAGATGCCAGCCCCAGCGTGCTGGTCGGGCACAGGGGCCTCAGACCAATGCTGTTGATGTCTTTTGCAGCCTCGTCTACAGGAGGAATCACGATGTGACCAAAACTTGGAGAGGAAAGACGGAGCAGCTTCTTAGAGTCAACGACCATGACTTCAGCATGCGACCGGCTTTTGGAGGTGAGAATAAAATGGTTCTCTTGATTTCATGCTAATCTAATTAAAGTTTGTCTCATTACCTAATTAACCATCTATTAAAAAAAAAAACACAACAAACGACAAACCACACACAAAACAACAACAACAACAACAACAAAAACCAAACAAACAAAAAAACCAAGCCTCTTCCCCTTGCCAGATGCACCAGAGTGAAGGGAAAGGAGTTGAGTGGTCTTAGGAAATATTCGAGGCAATTTAGAGAAGCCTCATCCTCCTCTCGCAGCCCTCTGTGCTCTGAACAGCTCCTATGCTTTTTCCTGTCACTGAAGTTGGCTCTTTTCTTTTGGCTAGTGTTCCACAGAGCTGAGGATGAAGCCTCCCAATTAGTGTTTTGCTCGGTGGAGAAGATGAACAAGCTGCAGGATTTAATGTTCATTTGTAGTTTGTGAAGTTGCAATGAGCTTTTCAGCTGATGTGATCAAATTGCAAAGTAAAAAACGCATTAGTTGGATCATATCTCATCCTTGTCAGGAGAAAATGGAGTATTTTTGTCCAGATAATGTCACTTCTCAAACTCTCTAAAGCAACAAAAAGAGTAGGAGGAGAGGCCTCCATCACCTTCACTTCTGTCTTCTGTTGTACCCAGTTACAGGAATGTGCTTGACTGATCTTTCTAGACTCACTATTGCAGAGGTAAGAGAGTACCTGAATAAAAAAATGTGCTGGAATACTGGTATGGAAATCCCTCTTCTGATTTGATCAGTAACCAAGCCCCTCCAGCTCTAGTGTCAGAGTTTTCTGCAGTTTTTGCTCAATGACTAATACTGCATCAGTTTGCCTTCCAGGATGCAGTGCAACCTCTCCCTGTCCTCTGGGTCACAGGGCTCTTTTTTATTTTGCACCTAGTCTATAGAACAGAGCTTCTCTGACCTGCTCATTCCTGGTATGGCTGGAGAGACGTTTCTCACCATGCAGGGCAGATGTGCTGATCTGACAGCCCAGTGCTGTCCTCATGCTCACAATATATAGATCTCTGGAGTGCAAAATGTGTCATCACCAGTGGTTTTTTCCCCACCCACTGTAATTTACTAACAAGTTTCAGTCCAGCCTACCCCTTTTGGTAGTCAGTGGTAAACTTGATCTGCTATTTCTAGGGTTGAAGTCTTTGCCTTGAATTGTCCTTGGGGTGGAACATGGGCAAAGCTCCCTGGGTTTGGTGTGAGCACATCTGACAAACCGAGGCATGCAGCTGAGGCTTAGGGCTGAGGTGTGGGAGCTGGCTCTGGAGGCATGTCCAGCCTGCTTCTTTCTGAATTGGCTGTAAGAGTGATGCTGAAGAAGTAGCCTTCAGGCCCCTCAGCTGCTCCAGATGGGTGTCTTCTTGGCAGTGAATCTGCTGCTCCACCCTCTGGTTAGAGAAAGGGAGATTATGGCTTATTACTGATAAGTACTCTCCTGCCAGGTTGCTTCCTTTGGAAGGTGAGCCTTTCAGCAGAGTGGATTTGGGAAGGAACCTGACAAGATGGAAAGACTAGGGAGTCTTGAGATGGGTTTCTTGGACTGACCTAAATCCTCTTGACTCCAGGAAGAGATGGTGACTGTCAGGATTGTCCAGGCAGCCACCCTGTTGGCTCTATCTCCCATGTGTTTGTTTATTGGTCTTGGGTTTATTTGCCTGATTTTTTTTTAGGCTTCTTTTTTCCATTCTTCTGTCTTCAAAGCCTGAATCTGTGAGATGTTGGCTGGATGTCCACTGCCTTCAGCCTGGCTTTGTTTTGTTGGCATGCTGCTCTATCATGGATATTGATCATCCTGTGCCATCTTGCACAGCACAGCAGTGGTTTATCACAGAATCACAGAATGGTTTGGGTTGGAAGGAAGCTTTGAAGATCATCTACTCCAAGCCCCTGCCGTCGGCAGGGATATCTTCCAATAGATCAGATTGCTCAAAGCTCCATCCATCCTGACCTTGAACACCTCTAATGATGGGATCAACACCCATCCTGCCCTCTCTGTTCTGTCCTGGTGAGGTCTCACCTGAAGTCCTGTGTGCAGTTCTGGGCTCCCCAGTTTGAGAAGAATAAGGAACTACTGGAGAGAGTCCAGCGTAGGGCCACTAAGATGATTAAGGCACTGGAGCATCTACCAAATGAGGAAAGGCTGGTTCTGTTTAGCTTAGAGAAAAGGAGACTGAGGAAGGATCTCATCGATTCTTATAAATATCTAAAGGGGCTGACCTATTGTCAGGAGGATGGGGCCAGACTCTTCTCAGTTGTATTAAAATGCAAGAGCAAGTAGAGAAAAACAGCCAGCTCAGAGGGATTGTTCAGCTATGGGATTCTGTTTGTCTTGGTGACTCCAGGTTAAACAGAGTTGGTTTAAACAGGAAATCGTTTTCCCAGTATAGTCATTGACAAACTCTTCATCCCAAAGGGAAGAGATCAGGCTTTCCCTTCAGCAGGAAAAATCAGTGTCAATGTCAGAGAGGGCATCTTTCTAGTCTTCTAGGTAGCAGAGAAAAGTCTCAAAGAAATGCCTCAGAAACCTTAGAAACCCAAATTTTTAATGTTTTGGGTGCTGTGTTAGGTTTTCAGATTATTATTTTTTTAAAGTGGACAGACTACAAGTGCCTCTGTCCTCAGTGCAGCTGTTACTACTCTGGCCAAAAGACCTACTGGCTCCTAGGTCTGATGGGATGGGATGTCAGGGCTTCTCTGGAAGGAAACTGGAAGTTCTTCCCTTAACCCTGTTGAAGATAGCTGGGGTACCACTGTGATTTTGGCTTTTTTTTCCTAGCAGGATATATGTCAAGGCATGATGTCTATGCTTTTTTTGGAGGCTGAGGGGTTTTGTTCTGATGTTTTGTGCTGATGGTTTAGGTTTTGATGTCCAGTGTTACCACTTGGGCCTGTGATGTTATGGTGCAGGTGAGAAAGGCAGCTCAACTCTGGAAAATTTGAATTTTATCATAAGGAAATTGTGAGTGACATGAGACTATAAAGAAACTAAGTACTGTAAATATGATGGTTCCCAAGCTTGATGAAATAATGCACAGCTGTTAACCTTCAACGTTTTTGGTGGATCAGTCTATTAGTTCACCATTGAACTTATAGCTAGAAAGGGGATGGGCTCTATAGCTGCTTTATGGTGGTCACAGTGACTCTTGCTGATCTGCAGAGGACAGTCAGCAAGCTGTCAGCCCAACACAGCTGTGGCCATTGGACAGAGCAGGCTGGGGCTAAGAAAGAAAAACATTAGAGAAAAGTGAAGGGTTTTTCATGAAAAAAAGTATCTTCGTAAAGAGCAAGTGAGCAAGCAAATGTTGTATAAGTTGTGTTATTAACAGCCCAATAAGCATGGTTGTCTTGCCTGCTCCCAGCCCATTAGAAACAGGTTACTGGGTACAGTGGTAATGACAGAGTTTTTTTGCTTTGCTGATGTTCAGAGTAGCCTCCATAAGCTAACACAGACTGCGTTTGTTTTGACCCTTAGGGAGTTATCTCCATGTCAGTGACCTTGTTCTAACTAGCAGATGTTCAGATATTATTTACAAATATTAATATTGAAAGGTTATGTAAATGTTTGGTTTGCTGCCTTCCTTAAACATCCCTTTTAAGCGTTTCATCTACGACATCTCGTATTTTACAGGGAGCCTGTGAATAAGCAGCTTTAGCTGATACTTAAAATAGCTGTATCTTTGCTGAGAAACAGCCTAATGCTGCACTTTTATTATATTTCTTCATAGCCTACTAGCCCAGCATGAGCTGGTCCTCACTGCCCTTTCTGGGCAGTATTTTGTCAGGATGGATGAATGGTGGGGAGAATGAAGCATAGGTGGTTCATTTAGGGTTACTAGCAAAGGCTGGAATAAATCTTGCATCTCCCTCAATGACCAGCTGTCAGTGAGATGCAGAGGAACAAAGCTCTCTGCAGTCATGGGGCAGCTGATGAATGTATCCTGGTGGTGGCTGCCTGGAAGCTGTCTGCACCTAGGAGGTCCCAAACATGTATACATTCATTAAAAAAATAAATTAAAATATATATGCACAGACACATACATGCAGAGACGCTGAAGACTGTTTTGCAGCCTCCAGACATGGGTTGATGTGCACAAAATACCTGGCAGCAAAGGAGTCTCAAACCTGCTTGTGGATATTTTTATCTCGGGGCCTAGGTTTGCCTCAGTCCTTCAAAGATAGAGGAGGCAACAGAGAGATTGTCTTAGAGAAACACAATGAGCCTTTGAAATCACTGCTAAAGAGAAAAATTGAAGAGATGTCACAAAGCTTTAATCTCAGAGCTGGAGTGGCAAACTGACTCCAGCCATTTTCATGGTAGCACATTCTTCCAAAGACTAACGCAGTGATAAAAAATAAAAACCATAATTGTGTCACAGAATCAGAGAATCTGCATGGTTGGAAAGGACCTCTGAGATCACAGAGTCCAACCATCAACACACAAAAAGCCCGGACAAACACAAACAACCACACACACTCCACCAAAAAACACCCAACAAAAAACCCCACCTCAGCCACTAGAGCGTGCCCTGAAGTGCCACATCTACATGTTTCTTGAATACCTCCAAGTATGGTGACTCCACCACCTCCCTGGGCAGGCTGTTCCACACTTTCAGTATAGAAATTCTTCCTAATATCCAATCTAAAAGTCCCCTGCCACAACTTCAGGCCATTTCTTCTGGTCCAGTTGTTATTTACTTGGGAGAAGAGGCCACTGCCCACCTCCCTACAACCTCCTTTCAGGTAGTTGTAGAGGGCAATGAGGACTCCCCTGAGCCTCTTCTTCTCCAAACTGAACATCCCCAGTTCCCTCAGCTGCTCCTTGTGTGACTTGTTCTTCAGACACTTCACCAGCTTGGTGGCTCTTCTCTGGACATGCTCCAGCACCTCCATGTCCTTCTTGTAGTGAGGGGCCCAGAACTGAACACAGTGCTCGAGGTGCAGCCTTAGCAGTGTTGAGTGCAGGGGCACAATCACCTCCCTGCTCCTGCTGGCCACACTATTCCTGATACAAGCCAGGATGCTGTTGGCCTGCTTGGCCTGGGCACACTGCTGACTCATGTTCAGCTGGCTGTGAATCAACACCCGCAGGTCCTTTTCTGCTGGGCAGCTTTCCAGCCACTCCTCCCCAAGCCTGTAGTGTTGCCTGGGCTTGTTGTGGCCAAAATGCAGGACCCAATATTTGGCCTTATTGATCCTCATACAACTGGCCTCGGGCCATCAATCCAGCCTGTCCAGCTCCCTCTGCAGAGGCTTCCTACCCTCTAGCACGTTGACAGTCCCACCCCATTTGTTGTTGTCTGCAAACTTATGGAGGGTGCACTCAATCCCCTCATCCAGATTGATAAAGATCATTGATAAAGATGCTGAACAAGACTGCCTGCAGAACTGAGCCTTGAGAGACACCACTGGTGACCAGAGGCCAACTGGATTTAACCCCATTTACCACAACTCTGGGCTTAGCCATCCAGCCAGTTTTTTACCCAGTGAAGGGTTCACTTGTCTGTCTCATTATTTACCAGCTTTTCCAGGAGAATGCTGTGTGAGAAGGTGTCCAAGGCCTTCCCAAAGTCTAGGTAGACAATGTCCACAGCCTTCCCCTCATCCAAAAGGCAGGTCATATGGTCATAGAAAGAGATCAGTAGAAGCTGTCCCATCAGCCTTGGGAGCCTTGTGCTTCAGGTCACTTAAATCCTCTCTCAACATGCAAGTATAAATATCCTCCTCAGAATGAAAAACTCCTCTTTTCTACTTCCAACTTTTATACAATCAAATTTGCCAAAGACTGTGCAAGTGTCTTGAGCTTGCTCTGAAGCTGCTACTGTGCTACGTCTGAGGTGCAAGGGGATAGTTTATTGCTGGGTTCATTTCTGTGTTGTAAGTGGAAATCTGTGACTTTATGAAGTTTTTTAAGAGTTAACGGTTTGCTTTCTGGTCATATTGGTCCTGCTGAATCAGGATTTGTGTTCTGCAAGATACTGCTTTGGACAGTGATGGAGATAACGCATGTCGACATGTCTGCTGTTTCTGGAAGAAACACTTCACTTGAAGGTTATACAGTTTCTCTCTAGGCCTTGGTCTATAAATATGTGAGCTCATGTTTAATTTGAATAATTCCATGAATGTGGCTGACACTTTTCAGACAGCCTAATGTATGAACTTAAAAGCTTTGCTGGGCTGCTGGCTTTGAGCAAAGCAGCACTGCTTCCTCTTCTCAGCCAAACCCACAGCTTACACATGGATCTGTTTACCTTCCCATCCAGCAGTGAACATTCTAGAAAGGAGCCTGAGCTTTGAGATTTCTCCAGTGTTAGAGCAGTCAGGACTTTTCCTGCTTGTATTTCTCCAAGATGATCCTTCTGTATTTCCCCTTTCTGAAGAAAAAATTATATTGATAAAGTAAAGTTTGTGACAAGGAAGAGCTAGTTCAGGAGGACTTTTTCACATTTAATGCTACAATCTGATCTACTTGTCCTCGGTTCAGTGTGTCAGATGCCACCTCATCTGTTCTTTTCCCTTCCCATTCACATCTTCCTCATCCTTTTCTCCCTCTCAATAAAGGGTTTGTTTTCTGTTTGCTCATCCCTAGTAGCATTTGATGGGGAAATTGGTAAAGCATCTGGAGCCCTGGTGTTTCAACTGTTTAGTTTCCAGAGAGATAGGATTAAAAAGCTAGCAGTTTCCAATTGACTCCATGGATTAGTGAAACCACAGATCTTGTGACATCATTCTGTGACTGATCTACAGCCATTTAATTCAATGGTACGTGTGGTAGCCCAGATGACCTGTAAGGAAACCCTGGCTTTGTTTCCGTAGCTTAAAGAGGGCTTTTCTTTACAGGGCTTCTGTTTTGCTTCAGAGATCACATGCATTTACAATGTTGCTCACATCAAGTGCCTCTGCAAAACTCATCTTTGTAGAAGTTTTCAAGAGTGACTGGGCCAAACGAATATGCAATTAGCATTCTCAGTTATGCTCACCTCTTACAGCAGGACCCGGTGATCATGTAATTCTTATCACTGGCTCCCAGGCAGCAACATTTGGGCTGGCCTCACTGGCCCCTGGCCCACTATTCCCTGCTTCTGCCCAAGCCTTCTCCTAAGGGTCTTGGTATCTCAACATGCCCACATTCCCATTTGTGTGCTTTCTTATTGCCTAGGCCCCAGGTGCTGAATGAGTAGCAGGGAGAAGGGAAAAGCAGTGATTTTTCCTGCTGTCTGCAGTAGGATTTTGCCCAAGAAAGGCAGGGTAAACCTTTCCACTAAGTAAGTTTTACAGTCTCATTGTCATACTGTTTGTATTAACAGCTTCACATCCAGAGTTCAAATGATTTCTCCCTCTCTCTATTATACTAACTGTTTAATCATCCCTCAAATTTGTGATTAACTGCAGGAAAAAAGCTCAATAACAATTAAAAGCAGTTTCACTGATGTGCAGGACACTTAACTCGGCCTCAGGCCTCTTCTCTCAAGGGCTTTTCAGACGGTCCAGCTTGACACTGAATATCCTTTATTTTGGGCTTAATAAAACCTCATGGCAGCTCCAGACTGAACCTTAGACTCTGTCCTTGCAAAAAGGGAACTGCTGGTTGTCTGGGAGCCAAACTGAGCTTTTGGTTCAGGAATATGAAAAAAAAAATAATATGGGCATGTTTTATCTTCAAGAGCAGATAGGGAAGGAGGGAGAGACAGGGACAAGTAACAACTTGGCAGTGTACTGTTTGTGGTCTTGGTTTGTGTTTGAGTTTTGCTTGTTTTGCTTGTTTGCTTTTTTTAATCTGTGATTGATGTCCAGACAAGTGTGAAATTGCAGCAGTAAATAGTATTTGGATGGGTTTTGGTTTCCTGAGTCAAGGCTAAATTAAGCATTCATGCACAGCGTCTGGACGTCGAGGGGGGCTGTGCAGCCTGTGCTGGGCCCACAGCCCCTGGGCACCAGGGAGACCCAGTGGGAAGTACCACGGCCAACTACTGCCTTCCTCTTCTGGCACGACATGATTACACTGTGAAGCTGTCCTGGCAGAGACCCTGTCTCCACTGTTAGCACCATGACTACCAGGACATGACTATTCTGAAGCCCTATGGGCACTACTGCAATGTCAACAGCTCTGTGTGACAACAAATAATATTAACTACCAATGCTTTCTCTGGCAAGAGCCAGAGGCAGTGCTGAGGACAGCCTTGTGCTGGCCCTGCCATGGGCTGTGTTGGACCATGGAGCCATTCTGAAGTGACTTGCTCTGGGCAGTGAGCCTTGCTGTAGCAGAACCCCAAGTTAAGTAATACAAACATGACTACATTGAAGAGCTATTAGGTATTTAAGGGCATTAAGGGACCAGATAAAATCTGAATCATTGCTCAGGCTCTTCTTGACCTCCATGTATGACTTCACAAGGTGTCTGAGCAAAGAAAGGCTAATTGGCTACTGAAGGGCTTGTGTTGTTTCCCTGTTGGTTATATACTACATATAAAAAAATGATTGTTATTACCACAGATATGGGGCTTTTTGAGACCTTGTTTAAAAAACAAAACAAAACAAAGCACATTTTAATGAGCAGGATGAATGTTATACAGAAATTATTTCTCTTGGTGTTGTTCTTAAATTTTGTTTACTCAAGTGTCCTAATTAATCACAGAGAGTAGGAGCATGTGTGGCTGCAACCAAGGTATAAACTCATAGAGTGATTTCAGATTGAAAATAACTGCATTAAAATGTTGTATGTGAGACAGGCACAGTATACAATGAGAGGCAGCATCACTTACTAGATCAACTGAAAGAGCCAGAAGTAACAAACCACCTCCTTAAAAAAGCACTCTGTGAGAAAATTTCCTTGTTAGACTTTATCATACTCCATGATTACTCAACCTAGAAGGACAAAGGGGACCAGAATACTGCAAACCATTGCCAAAGTATTTCCATTTCATGAAGCCACCATTTCCTCTGATCAAACCAGATGATGACACATTTGTGAAGTGACAGAAGGACCATATACTAGTCATTGACTGCAGGCTGCTGGATTGCATGTTTGGAAGAACACATCTGCCTTGAATGTAAGCAATGTCTCCTCTCAGGCCAAGGAGACAGTAAAAAAAAAAAAAGAAAAGGATATATGGCAAAGCTGACAAGAAAAAATATCTGTGATTTTGCCATGGATTTGCCTCTCTTTGACAAGTTACAAGTCTGAAAAGAAATCCACTGGCTGATGAATGGTTGGATCCTGTGGCCAGATCATTAGAGACCAAGCACATTTCTTGACCTGGCAGGCAGGGACTGGCTCATGAGTTGCTGAGCTGGTGCTACCAAAAGCAGAGGGCTCTCTGATCTGCCGTTCTCCTCCCGCTCTGTCTCTTCTGGCCCTAGTGGCCAACTTGGCCACCTGATGGGTCTTTTCCTGGACTGATTCAAGTCACAGATTTGAAAGAAAATAGTCCAATTGCTGCTGCTGTTGGTTGTAGCTGGGTTAATTTTCTGTGGGTCAGTGAGCTGAACAGTCTTACAGAAGGTCCTACTGCAAGCTCAGTCTGCTCCTCCATATAACTTCACCCTTTGTTAAAAGTTATTCCCTTTGCAATTTGGGAGAGGAGTGAGGACTGCTCTTGCCTGTTGAAGGAGCACACCTATGTTGTGAAGCCCTGTGTGCAAGAGGAGAAAATCTTCATCACTTCTTAGCCCCACTGCTGAACATGGTTGTGATATGGCTGCATTTCATCTATGGGTGCAGAGTGGGGCCTTGTGGGTTTTCCCAATTTTGGGGAATACTTAGAAGACAGGGAACTTGACACTAACAGGGTGAGAATTTTCTTGGCCTCCAGTGATTCCTTATAACAGATAAGCAGCTGAAAGGCAGCAAGATGGGCTCATGACATGGGAGTGAAAATTCTTATTAAAGTCTCTGGGCTCCTGAGAAACATGCCAGTGGTGATTAACTGGAATTTCTCCTCAAGTAAATCCTTCTGCAAGCACCCTTCAGCTTGGACAGATGCCACTGAGACATAAAGAAGAGTGAAGAAATGTTTGCATTTTTTTAAAGCATGAAGTGCACAGCTGTGTATCTGAATGTGACATGTAAGTGTTTGGAAGCATGTAGGAGTCATCTGAAAGTGCTGGGTTAGCCATGTTCCAGCTTCATTGCTGCTGGCAACAGTCACTTAAATTGGAGTTAGTGGTGCTGAGGAGCCTGGTCCTGCCCCACAAGGTTTGCTCCAGGGTGCCTGTAGCCAGCACAGCTGCTGTTGGATGGTGTGGGCCCAACAGGCTGGAGCTCTGCGTGCAGAAGGGGGACAATGTCACCCCCAGCACGCTCTGCTGTGATTCAGGGAGACTGGCTTATCAAAGCCCCAGCAACATCTGTACCAGGGCCAGTTGGAGTAATCAGCTTGTCTCATGGGCTTTGTGATTACCTTCTCCCTACCAAAGCCAGGTTGGTGCTTCTTTGTCCTCCAGCAGAGGCAAACATATGGCTGTGTTCAAAAGCCCTGAAGTTGTGTGGGAGTCTGTGCGTGCTGCTGCAGGTACAGGAGCAGGACAGATGGCAGCTTGCAAAAGTGCTCTGCATTCTCAAAACACCAGTTCTGCTGTCTTGTTAGGCTAATGGTGTATTCAGAGCTTGGATGTGGTCTTGAGGAAGATGCTGCTGTGGCTAAATACATGCATGAAGCAGGCCCTGCTGTACATGGCACTGCACAAATATGGGTCTGGATCTACAAAAGTATTGTGCTGCCTCTTAAATACCATCCAGGTTCAAAATCTAGCTGCTAAAAATCTTTGGAAATCTTCATGGAGGTCACTATGGTCCTTGGAAAATTAATTTCTGCTGAGGTAGCTGCAGATATGTCTGCACAGCTACTACTTCCTTCACCATGGTCTGTCTAGCTGACAGTACCCTGGCTGGAGGTACACTTTAGATGCACACATTGGTGTGAACCTTATGTGTCCCACTGCCATACACTGAGAGCTCAAGGTAACAGTGGATCCACCCAGACTGTTCCTCAGCAGTGTCTTGGTGGGTCAGGCATGATTGCACATCTCTGTAGGCACTTGCCTCCTCAGTGCATCAGAAAAAGGAAAAATCTGTGTGAGGGCACACTATGGGGAACCTGAGTAACCTGAGGAGGTGCTGGTCATTAATGAGCAGCCATCTACAGTGATATTTTGATACAGGTTTTCTAGTAATAGAGGAGCATGCATTTATTATGGGATATTTTCTGCCTATTTACTCTCTGGATTCTCTGGTTGCTAATTTTAAAACTACAGTGAAAAAAACATCATCATCATCCAGGAGTCATAAGATTGGAAATGGTGATGGGCTCTTGAGAGTTTAATGTAGCTTGTTGGTAAGAAACAAGAAATCCACAAGGAAAAGCTCATTGCTTGCAGTTTCTTTTTCTCAGTCCCCTGTTCCTGGGGCCAAATTTCCTCATAAAGGCCTAAAATTTTATAGGGATGGCTTGGCTTTTAAAGACATATGCAAATGTTTCATCCAAGCTCTGGATTAACTGCGCAGTGTCAACATTGCAGCACATGCCAAGAGAAAGATAATTCAGTGATTCAAAGGGAGCCCTACATGATTGTTCACTGTCCCTTCCCCAGCCCCCTCATGAAGAATCATGGACAGAAAAGTATAAAATAAATTCAGGAATGTTTTGCTTACTCCTTTATAGTGCTAATTATATGCAGATGATATAAAAGGACAGGTATTTACATATCTAAATCTCATTCTCCTACAGGTCCTGCAATTCCTGTTGGGGTGGATGTGCAAGT
Source organism: Apus apus (assembly GCF_020740795.1). Classification (NCBI taxonomy): domain Eukaryota; kingdom Metazoa; phylum Chordata; class Aves; order Apodiformes; family Apodidae; genus Apus; species Apus apus. The sequence goes on from NC_067284.1 coordinate 11,495,407, forward strand.
TGAAAGTTTGGACAGTATTTCTGAGGTTGACATGGTATGTAATCCTCTTTTAAGCTTCAATTATTCCTAGTCATAAAAGTCCCTCCCACTTGAAACCTATGGATTTCAAATTATTGCTCAGATGAAAGTAATGGCAGCATTTGCCAAAACCAAGGTGGCTGACAGAACTAAAGATCTGATAAAACCAGGTGATCAAAAGCTTATCTCTGTATCTTCAGTTAACAATTAGAAGTATGAAAGAAGACGACCTTAAATAGGAGAATAATCAGTGCTATGAAGGATTTATCACAATCAAAAATATTAACATCTGTGTGTGAAGGTTTGAAGGTAAATGGTGTTCTTCACATAAGCTGTGTTTACTGCAAGAGTTTCCTTCCTTAGGGAACCATTGAGTCCATGTGTTTTAAATGCATTAGTCTAGGAGGCAAATTAGAAAATTAAGGTGGCAGCATTAGTGAAAATGAGCTGCTCCTGCTTCTTCATCACTGGGAGTAACCTCACTGAGACATGTGAGTGGGAGCTGCTATGGGGAGCCTGAACTGCCTCCGCCAAAGAGGAATTTGGTGGGAGAGAAAGAGGCTTTCAGTCACTTATGATGCTGTTTAGGAAATATGCACCAAGTTCAATAGGGATTTAGTATCTTAATTTTTTTACTAATTAAAAAAGAGGAAGAAATGCATGCAGTTGTTAACCTTCAACAAGTTTAAGATGTTCCCAGTAAAAGGAGTGTTCAAAAGCATTTTCCTGATTGTTTGTTGAGGTTGGCTTTTCAAGCCAGGTTGCAACCTAAGTCCTGCTGATAGCAGCAGTCACTGCAAGAGTGTCTCTGGGACTGTAGCTGTAAGGGGAGGGTGGCCAGTGTCCTGTAGGGAACAGCAGTTGGAAGCATCCCTGGTGGGGAGCAGGGATGGAGGCTGGGACCAGACTGCTAAGGTGCTTATCTGCAGGTGGGTGAGCAGAGGTGTCCCTCCAGAAGGTCTCTTTCATGGTCAGAAAGAAGTGTCCAGCCAGCTCTGCCCCATGAAGGGCAGCAAGGCAAGGGCTGGCACTGGAGACTTCTTTGACAAAGTCATGTAAAACCTACTGGCAATGCAAGGCAGTTGCTGGGGAAGCCCTTTGAATGGGAGAGTTAGATTAACCCATGGCTTGTCACTGGCAAAGCCAAATTAGGAGCTGCTGGTGGTTTTAGAATTATAGAATTACAGAATGGTTTGTGTTGGAAGGGACCTAAACCATCATCTAGTTCTAATTGCCCTGCATGGGCAGGGACACCTCCCACTAGATCAGGTTGCTCAGAGCCCCATCCAACCTGTCCATGAACACTTCCAGGGATGGGGCTTTCACAACTTTCCTGTGCAGCCTGTTCCAGTGTCTCACCAGTTGCCAAATGGTTAGGAAGAGGTCCCAGTCTGTGTTCCTGCCTGTACAGGCTTGGCAGCTGCAGCTTCCACAGCCACTCATTTAATTGGGAGCATAAAGAAAACAAGTGTATTTGATCTCTTAGCATGAGAGAGTAAATTCAGCTCTGAAAGCAGCACCTGCCAGGTTGGGATCAACAAACAGATGTTTTCCTTTGTGTGGCTGAAGCTCCTGCCCCCTCAACAAGCTTTAAAGAGAGCTTTGTATACACACTAGTACAGTAGGAAAAACAATTTCCTTATTTGACTGCTGTTTGCAACAGTTTAGACCTTTTGGGGATAAACTGGCTAATGTGATAGCCTGACCATTAAGTTAATTTTGAAAGCTTTTCCTCTTGAACATGCTATTGACACTGTAGCACTTCAAGATAATTCTGCCAGAACTGAAGAATCCTCTCTGTTAGGCAGTGCTTCTCTTGGGGCATATTTATGTCCCTTTTAGGATTCAACATTACTGGACACTGTAATACATTGTTTGGGGGTTTAGGTTTTGTTTTGGCTGATATTATTTCATCTACCTGGTAGGAGTGAGTTTTCTTTCTGGTGTTCCTTAGGCATAGAAAGCAATACTGACAGACCTGTCTCTGCTTCTTTTCCCTTTTTGTGAAGGATTTCACCATGACTCTGTACTTAAGGCATTACTGGAAGGATGAGCGCCTCTCGTTTCCCAGCACCACCAACAAGAGCATGACCTTTGATGGACGGCTGGTGAAGAAGATCTGGGTCCCTGATGTCTTCTTTGTGCACTCCAAAAGGTCCTTCATTCATGACACCACCACAGAAAACATCATGCTACGAGTGTTCCCTGATGGCCATGTCCTCTACAGCATGAGGTAACCGTGCTGCTCTTGAACAACCCCCCTGGGGCTCCACTGTCAATTTTGCCACCAGTATGGTTTTGATGACCAGCAGGACTGCTACTGCTAGCCCTTGTGCTCCCACTGCTGATGCAGAGCCCTGTTTCCAGCACGTTCAGTACAAGATGCTTTGCAGAAAGCTGTGAGGACGCATGCTGTGGGCAGTAACAGGATAATCTCCTCCTGGGGGAAGCATTCCCCTAATTCTTCGCAGTCAGAGGAGGGCTTAGTCAAGCGGGAATGTTCATCCCAGGGTCAGTGTGTGATTAAACTGGAAGCTGCAGATATACCAGATGGTGACCTCTATAATTATCCTATTTTGCTTCTTGTTTGTCTAGAAAAACTCGTTTTGTTTTGTTTTTCGTGGTGGTGTTTGCACATTGATGTAAAAGTTAAAGTTTACCGAAGCTGAAATGGCAGCATTAAAGACACCCTGCAGTCCCTGATTCTCTAGCAGGTTTGTTGGCTGGAAGAATCCTGAGGCATGTCTGTTATGACCCAAAAGGTTACCCAGCCTGTGGGGGTACAGAGGTCATGGCTGTGGATTTGCAGGATTCTGTAATACACAAAGACATGGATGCTTTCTCCTCTAAACTTCTCTACCTTATTACATGACCCAAAAATACCACAAAACTCATCTCTAGTAAGTAAACTACCACAAAATCACCACTAGCAAGTATACCTGTGATGAATAATGTGAATATATATATATATAAAATGCTTTTACAAATTACTGTCAGCTATCAATAATATAGCATCAGTAATTGTATAGCAACAGCCAATAACAACAATAACCAAGTAGGTGTATGCTATTACAGGTTACTATAAACTTATCATTAGTGAAGCAACACTAATATCATCAGCAATATTACAGCAGATATACTCAGGAGAGTTTGCTTATATGGTTGTATAAAATCGGTATCAAGTGATACCATCATCTGAGCAACCTGATCTAGTAGGAGGTGTCACTGCCCATGCAGGGGGGTTGGGACTAGATAATCTTTAAGGTCCCTTCCAACTCAAACTATTCTGTGATTCTGTGATTCTACAACTTCATCCCACAGGTGGGAGAACAAACTGAAACAACCTCAAAATTGGGCCCAGAGAGGAACCAGTGAGACAACAGAGAGCCTCACTTCAGGGATGCTTCGTGTCATGGAATCTGGAGTCAGTCAGGCATCCCCTATGAGAGTCCAACAGCTGGTAGAAAGTTCATGCAGCAAATTGAGCCTGTTGAGGAATGGAGAAGTACATGCAGCAGAGAAAGTGCTTAGAGTGCTCAGAGAAAGAGGCTCCATTTTGGATAAAAATTAAGTCCTCTTTAAATTACCAAGGCATAAGTGAGTGTAGGACACCAACCTTTCGAGCAACCAGTATGTGCTGTTAATTTCAATTTTTTACCTGGAGCAGCCAATAGATGACGATGGTTTTTGTTCTTTCAGAACAATTTTTTTATTTTCCAGACTGTTTCCCACCTTTTCAGACAGTAAGTTGCCATTATAGTCCTTTGTTTTTGGACTTATTGATGATATAATTCAGGATGCCTCAGGTTTCTAGGTACCAGCTTCACTTCAAGGAGGGTGGCTGCATTTCTCAAGGATGCTGCAGATTCCTAGGTTGGCAGGCCTTTATTGGTACTTTTCAGTGTACATTTTCTTTTGCTCAGTAATTCTCCCCTTCTAACCAGGCCAGCAGATTTCATTTCCTTTGAAAAAATGCAGAAAAGAGATGCAGAGAACAAAACATTGCCAGGGGAGAAAAGCTTGTGAGCTCAGACAAGAGAAAATGGGCTCTCAGTGTATCGTGACCTTTGAATGTTTTGTTAGACAAGGATTTCTGTTCTAGAAACTGAACAAGTTCTAAGTTCTGAACTTATTCCCTTCAGCTATCATAAAATAACTTTCAAAAACAAGGAATGTTTTTTTAAAAACTTTGATTTGGGATTCTTTGAAGAATGAGCATAGTGGGTGATATTGTCCCAAGTAGTACAATATCCCACCTAAGCAGGGGGCTCTAAGCTTCACTGGTTTCACAGACTGAATATAATTGCACTGAATTTATTTAAAAACACCCTGGACAAATTATTGAAATCACAAATAAACTGATTTGTGCATAAGGAAGAGAGTTTGCAGCACATGGCTGCTCCATTTCACCTGGTCATAATGATGAAAATCCAGTCTTGACTAAACACTTAGGAACACTTTCCCTGTTCTGAACCCATTTAATAAATCTATTTATTGCATGAAAGGTCTGATTACTCACACCTTAGATGAGCACCCAAAGATGCCATCTATTCTCTTAGAACTGGATGAGGATGAAGGTGCCACACAGCAGGAGAGGCAAAAAGGAGGAAGAAAACTGAAGAAGGAGGTTGGATGTAAGCTTGGGTCAGCACCGAGTGCAGAAGGGCAGGAGAGGGGTAGGGACCTTCTCTACAGATTGTAATTGAATATTGGTTTCCATTGCTCACATCCCACAGTGCTAAAGCCAGCATCATCACACCATGAATTAGCAGTGCTCAACAGCCAAAATGAAGGAACAAATCTTTTTAATGGTAAACATTAGCTCTCCTCAGGTCTGCTCATTTGCCCAGATGCAGCATTTTTACTTTTAAAATTTTCTGTGAGCTGTTGAGAAGGTGATGTGATTTCCTGATGTTACCTCATGAAGCAGAATTATGTGAGTAACCACAGCTGACTGAACAAGTATTAACTGGATAATTTGATTAATAAAATCCAAGGAGAACAAGAATCAAATTATATTTGGCCTGGTGGTGTTTGGGACACTCAGAACATGATCCGGCTGCCCAAGCATGGGTGTCCAGTGACACTGGAAATGCCCTCCAAGATGTCTTGAGATATCTGCACGGGGTTGGCACTGGGCTTTAGCTGAGGGATATCTTATTGATGACCTGAGTTTCCATGCTGCCCCTGCCTAACAAATTTTTAATAACCACAGGTTGTGCCACAATTTAGGTGACCCTGAGGAAAGAAAACAGCACTTTGCAATGAGACTGAATTATGCAACGTTTAACTGCTACACACAGCCATGGGAAATCATTGATATACCTCCTGGAGCATAACCCCAGAAAGCTTCTTTAAGTTTAGCTCATAGGGCAAAATTCTGCTCTAGTTTTATAGTACAAATGAACAGCGTGTGCTTTTCAGGGGTGATGAGTGTGTGGTTCAGAGTAGGATTTGGATCACAATCAAAAGAGTTGCTCTTTATCAACATCTGTGATGAATCTAGAAAATGGTTACGACCAACGTAAGTCAGCTTCTGAAATGATGACTCAGAGCTGATTTGCCCCTACTAAATCAGGAGCTCCACTGCAAATCTGTCTGCAAGGGAAAGTTCAGTGACCCACTGCAAGGCTTGTTATGCAATGTCGTGCACAACTGGATTAATTTAAAACCAGGAGTTGTGATTGCTGCAGCTCTTCAGCTAAGACATAAACTTAACAGGGGCAAATATCACTTGTTAAAAACCAGCTGCACCCATTTTACACCCCCCTCCACCTGAAATACACCCCCCAGATTAAAAAAAAATTGAAGACTGAAATAAAGTGCTTTCCCCTTAATACTGTACTTACTAGAGGAATTTTCTGGCTTGCAACAAGGTTGATCATGTTTCTCAGGCCTGAGTCATTGCTGGGGTGATTATGGAGGGAATATAGCACTAGGGAAAATGAGGGAACCATAACTAAACCAGACATAAGGCAGCCTTCAAATGTAAATGATGTTATTTTATGTTGTTGTCTATGTAAGGAAATAGATTAAAAATATGCAAGTATTCGCACTGACATTAGCATAGATGTAAGGTCCAAGAGGGTACTTTAGTTCCCTCACAGGTATTGAAATTACAGCTTTCTTTGGAATGTCTGTGTATGATCCATCTCACTTGGATGCGGAGAGGCAGTAGGTATCTTTCTGGAGATTTTATGCTGACATAATGCATAATTGCTGGCTTTAAAACTGCAGAATGATTTATCCATGTTAAGATTTTCCCTTCATTGCTCCTCATAGAAACCAATCTTTCTTCTTTTTGACTTCTAGGATCACAGTGACAGCAATGTGTAACATGGACTTCAGCCACTTCCCTCTGGACTCTCAGACATGTTCTCTGGAGCTGGAAAGCTGTATGTTCTATCTATGTTTCTAACTAGACATGCTTCATGGCTGGCTGCACACACATAGTATGGACATGTTTTAGGTTACAGTCTATTTTAGAGCCTGAAAATAACATTCACTAGAATTAATGGAAGTCTTTCTATTGACCTACTGTGTTGTAGATCTAGTCCTTATGCTGTAAGACAGGGGGATTTGCAAGGAAAGCATTTTTGTATGAATTTTAGCAGATGGGACTTTCAAAAAAATACTAAGAGAAATGTTCAACATAAACTGGTTCTCAGCAGCTTGTTGATGAGTAATCTGGAGGAGAGTTTTGCTCTGTTCATTGCTTCTGACAGGAAGGTGGTGCTTTCAAGTGTCACAGTAAAAAGTTGAGTATAATGATCATTAATTTTCTCTAAATTTCATTGCCAGTGTGGTTTATGTATTATATAACTTTTATCCTGCAAATACTGTGTCTTGGGCTCAGCTTCTTTGAGAAGGAGTTATTTTGCAGAGAAATTGATTGAACAGTAAGATTTTCTCCAGGATGTGCCAAGATTAATATAGAATTGTCTTGAGGTCCTCCCAGCTACTTAACTGCAATTTTCCTCTACAAACAACAGAATCACAGGATAATGTAGATTGGGAGGAGAGTTTTAGGTTGGTCTCGAGGTCAGCTGCTCTAATATCCTGCCCAGAGCAGGGAACTTTAGAGTGGGTTACTCAGGGCTGTGTCCAGCTGGGTTTTAAACATGTCCAAGGCAGTGGTGGCACCACAACTTTTCTGTGCAACCTACTGAGATGTTTGACAGCCCTCATCCTGAAGAAGTTTCCTTTTACCTACTTGGAAAAAATTATCTTGCTGCAGCTTTAATCACTTCCCTTTTGTCCTTTCACTCTGCATCTCAGAGAAGTCTGAAGAAAGCTTGTGTCCATCCTCTCTATGACCCCAGCAGGGCAGCTGTTGCACCCAAACACAGACTCTACTTCTTCCAGCTGAACAGACCAAGCCTTCCCCAGCCTCTCATCTTATGCCATGTGTTTCAGCCCCCTGGCCATCTTGATAACCCTTTTTTCTTTCCCCATTCATGGTACCTAGTATGCTTACTAATTCTCCAAGTCTTTAATTTACAGTCTTAAAATATTTCTAGACTTTTGCTTCAAATGGCACCTATAACTTTTGCTTTCATCATTGATAAAAAAAGATAGTTTGAAGTGTCTGTGTTTTCTCCTCCTTCCTCTAAATTCTGGTGTTCTACCCATGACTATTTCATAGAAGCATAGAATTGTTTGGGTTGCAAGGGACCTTAAATATCATCTAGATCCAACTCCCCTGCATGGACAGGGACACCTCCCAGTAGACCAGGTTGCTCCAAGCCCCATCCAACCTGGCCTTGAGTGTTTCCAGGGAGGGGGCATCCACAGCTTCCCTGGGCAACATGTTCCAGTGTCTCACCAGCCACATAGTGAAGAATTTCTTCCTAGTGTCTAACTTAAATCTACCCTCTTCTAGTTTAAAGTCATTTCCTGAATTATTATTATCAGTTAGCAATTACTTGTCTGTGGTTTCTGATACATGATGACCTTGACAGGCTGGAGAGGTGGGCCAGTGCCAACCTCATGAAGTTCAACACAGCCAAGTGCAGGGTCCTGCACCTGGGCTGGCACAACCCCAGGCACAAATACAGGCTGGGGGAAGAATGGCTGGAGAGCAGTCCTGAGGAGAAGGACTTGGGGGTGGTAGTTGATGAGAAGCTGGACATGAGCCACCAGTGTGAGCTGGAGCCCAGAGAGCCAATTGTGTCCTGGGCTGCATCAACAGAAGTGTGGCCAGCAGAGCCAGGGAGGGGATTCTGCCCCTCTGCTCTGGTGAGACCCCACCTGGGATACTGTGTCCAGTTCTGGTGCCCTCAGCACAAGAAAGATATAGACCTGTTGGAGAGGGTCCAGAGAAGGGCCACCAAAATGATCAAAGGGCTGGAGCAGCTCTGCTATGAAGACAGGCTGAGAGAGTTGGGGCTGTTCAGCCTGGAGAAGAGAAGGTTCTGGGGAGACCTTATAGCAGCCTTCCAGGGGCTACAGGAAAGCTGGGGAGGGGCTTTTCATCAGAGAAGATAGTGATAGGACAAGGGGCAATGGTTTTAAACTGAGAGAGGGGAGATTTAGGTCAGACTTTAGGAAGAAATTCTTCACTATCAGGGTGGTGAGGAACTGGAATGGGTTGCCCAGGGAGGTTGTTGATGCCCCATCCTTGGAGGTTTTTAAGGCCAGGTTGGCTGAGGTTTTGTGTGACCTGATCTAGTGGCAGGGTTCCCTGTTCATGGCAGGGGGCTTGGAACTTGATGATTTTTAAGGTCCCTTCCAATCTTAATGATGATTCAATGAATCTATGCTCAGAAAAGGACCATTCTACCTGTCATTTCACCAGTGTGGATTAAAAAGAGGATGTTTTTCTCTGAATCAGGATGACCTGGATTTTTTTTGTTGCTGTTGTAATGGTGTATCTTATGGCAAGACAATTTTACCTCACTGTTGTTAGCGAACTTATTTGTGGCTGTACTTCATGCCAAAGATGCTTTTGTGTTTGTTTACTTTGCCTGCATCTACTAACCTCTTCTTCCCCTCCAAAATAAAGTCTACATAACATCATATTTCTTCTTTCCCTAAGATGCTTACACTGATGAAGATCTGATGCTGTATTGGAAAAATGGGAATGAATCTCTGAAAACTGATGAAAAGATTTCTTTGTCTCAGTTTTTGATACAAAAATTCCACACAACATCCAGACTGGCTTTCTACAGTAGCACAGGTACAGCCTTTTCTGATTTAATACTACTGCTAAAGCTAATGCTGTGGTAACTGATGGTGAGCGAGCTCTTGGGATTATATGTCACTGAAATGTAGTCTCCATGGTCTAAATGATGCATGTTTTGAAAGATCAGTTTATCTTTTCACTACCCTTTAGAAATAATAAACCAAGAAAGGTCTTGTCTCTCTGTGCCCATCAGCCAGGCTGTTCTCACTGATTCTGGCTTTCCTCCTCTCTCAAAGGTTGGTACAATCGTCTCTACATAAACTTCACTTTACGTCGACACATCTTCTTCTTCTTGCTCCAAACCTACTTCCCTGCCACCCTCATGGTCATGTTGTCCTGGGTGTCTTTCTGGATTGATCACCGAGCAGTTCCTGCCAGAGTCTCTTTGGGTGAGAGCAACTGCAACAAGCCACAACTGCCTGAAAGTCTTTGAATGTAAAATTTTTTACAGGAAAGGGAGCTCTTTGTTTTGCTGGTTAAAGATATTGGGCAGGGAAATGTTTGTTTTATCTGATGATTAATAGATTGTAAAAGTTTCAGTTTGTCCTTCACTGCTAACAGTCCTCATGATCTAGACTTAGTGAAGGATGGAAGGGGCAGTAATTTTAAAGCTGGGCAGAGAAGAGAGGTTTCTGTATTTATGAGTCCATGAATTAAGATTTTACCCTCTTGTCCAGTTCTGGAGTTCTGAGAGACATGTTCCATCAGTAAGGGCAGAGTTTCACAGGCATTTAGGCACTTCTGTTCCAACTTTCCTGTTTTTCATGAGCAGGATCCTGCTGTGTCCCAGCTGCTGCAGTGGGTGTCCTAGCCAAGGTATGGATATAGCCTTTCCAGCTGGTGCTGTGGCTGGTGGCTTTCTCCAGGCTGCCTGGAGTGTGCCAATGTGGCATATCTTCACAGTGCTGGGAAACAAGGGCAGCAAGGGATCTAGTCCTATCAGCTCCTGCAGACTTAGGTGTCCCAGGGGACACTCAGGGCATCTCTGTAACATCAGGCCTCAAGCAACGCTGGGGCAGTGAAAGGAATGTGGCTTTGCTCTCACATTGGCAGTACTGAGGATGAGAGGCCACCAGCCATGAGGTCAGACAAAGGTTGGGTTTCTCCTTACCCAAGGGTGCATTGCATTGAGGCTCCATCTTTTCTGGGATAGGGAGGTCTCTCATTTGAGGGAGTGGGAAAGTAAAGAGGGAGTTGCTTGAAAATCCTGTGCATACCAGTCTGCCTCTCTGGACATCTCAAATCCATCAGGAGGAGACTTGCCTACTTCAGGACTGGAGAAAATTAATTCAGCTGAGCATAAAAAGAGCTGATTGGTTTATAACTCCATGCATAGGTTAGAGGAAGGCAAAAATGCAATAGGAAAAATCTCTAAATGTTAATGTGAAAGGCTTCCAATACTATAAGCACAAACCCAGCATTTTATCCCCGCAAGTCTGTCTCACTTAGAGAGCTCTGCAGTGCAGCAAGCATATGGGAAGAGGCAGTCAAGAGTCTGCTGCACTGAAAGAGCTGTGTTCAGTGGGTATTATTTTTAAAAAATTAGATCCTGATGAAGAGTGAACCACAGTAGCTGTGTTTACAGTGGTCACTGCTTTGAAATGGCTGAAGTAGCTATGAATACTTTTTGGCTCTGTTTTCTCTAAGTGGCTTTGGGAACTTGTAAATATTTTTCTCTCCATGACCATCGGAACAAGGTACACATGATTTTGCAGGATTTTATCTGTATCTGTCTAAACATATATATATATATGTTCTCACACATAAATAGGTTTATAAACATAAATACATACATGTTTATAAACACATACACATGCACACATCTATATATATAATATGTTGCTCAAAGCTTTTTGATTCTGACAGAACCATGGAGTCATAGAATGCATGAGGTTGAGAGGGACCTTTAAAGGTCATCTAGTCCAGCCCCCCTGCAGTGCACAGGGACCTTTTTAACTAGATCAGGTTACTCAGAGCCTGGTCAAGCCTGAATTTGAATGTTCCCAGGGATGGGGCCTCCACCACCTCTCTGGGCAACCTGTTACAGTGATCCATTGCCTTAATTGTAAATAACTTACTCCTAACATCTAATCTAAATCTACCCTGCTCTAGTTATAGACCATTGCCCCTCATCTATCACTGCACACCCTTGTAAACAGCCCTTCCCCAGCTTTCCTGTAGGCCCCTGTAGCCTGAACTGTAGACAAATATTCCTAGAGGTAAAACATAAAGCCTTTCCTTTGCATTTTTTCATGCAAAACATTTTATCATTATTGCTCATCTCTTAAGATCAGTAATTTAGATCAAATCCTCTTTGGCTGTGACCAAAAGCCAACACTAGGTTGCCTTCTGGCAGTGCATGTAGCACGGATGGGTACAGCAAGGAAGCAGGAGTCCTTGTCACCACTGGTCTTAGCAGACCTGACTCCAAACACTGTGTTAAAACCCTGGAAGTTAAGGAGAGAGTTAAATGCTGCACCTAACAAAGCGGTGGTTGCTCCATTGCTCCTCAAAACTAAACCCATCATACACACCCCTCTATTCTGCCCTGGTGAGGCAACATCTGGAGTACTGCGTCCAATTCTGGGCTTCCCAGTTCATAAAGGATAAGGAACTACTGGAAAGAGTCCAGCACAGGGCCACAAAGATGATTAGAAGAATGGAGCATCTGCCCTGTGAGGAAAGGCTGAGAGAGCTGGGGCAGTTCAGCCTGGAGGGGACCAGGGGGGGATCCCATAAAAGCTTATAAATATCTAAAGAGGAGTGTCAGGAGGATGGGTCCAGTCTCTTCAGTGGTGTCCAATGACAGGACAAGGGGCAGTGGGCAAAAGCTGGAGCATGGGAAGTTCAAGTTAAACATAAGGAAAAACTTCTTTACTATGAAAGTGACAATCACTGGGACAGGCTGCCCAGAGAGGTTGTGGAGGCTCCTTCACTGGAGACATTCAAAACTCATTTGGACATGTTCCTGTGTGATCTGCTCTAGTTGATCCTGCTCTAGCAGGGGGTTGGACTAGATGATCTTCAGACATCCCTTCCAACCCTGATGGCTATGACACAGAAGCGCAGGCAGTGGAACAGTTCTGCATTGGCAGGAGAGACATTTATCACAAATGTATTTCTTATCTAATATCTTTTAGAGCATAATTTCTGTTTTTCTTGAGACAAAAGCCTTATGGAGTGTATCAGTCACTGGCATGTATTTCTCTTGGTTCTTTCCAGGAATAACCACCGTGCTGACCATGTCCACGATCATCACAGGGGTGAATGCCTCCATGCCCCGTGTTTCCTACATCAAAGCAGTGGACATTTACCTGTGGGTCAGTTTTGTGTTTGTCTTCCTCTCGGTGCTGGAATACGCGGCCGTGAATTACCTGACTACGGTGCAGGAGTGGAAGGAGAGGAAGCTCCGGGACAAGGTGAGAAACAGTTTTGTTTTGTTCATCCATTTGTTCTTTTTTTTTTTTTTTCCTTACAGTTGATCTGGTCTTTATATTGACTAGTTTGTGTCTATAAGTGGGAAAACTCTGACATCTGTGTGTGTATAATTGGGTCTGTTTAGACCCCTCCACCTCAGGCCTGAACTGCCAACACCGAAAAAAGAGGAGTTGGTCTTCTGGGTCTTCACAGACATTTCAGAGAAGAGGAGAGTGTGATCTGAACTAGGGACGACTGCAGCCTGAAATTTTGTGGGGATGTCAAGAGGGGAAAGTATCCAGTCTGACACTTCACTGCAGCTGCCACATTTGCTGTATTTTTAAGCTGAAGGTGTTACTTGGTGCAAGTTCATTTCCTCGTTCTACAGTCAGCTTAACTCTGAAAACTGTATTTGATGAACTAATAGTGGAATTGTTCTCCATCACCAAACAAAAACAACAGCCAGACAAGTTTATACTTGTACTTTTTAGTGTGCTATGAAAAGTCTTGTCCTGCATCATTGGCTTTTTTCAAGACCTGACCAAATACAGCCCCAAGCGGCCTGGGCCTGCTTTCAGCAGGAGACAGGACTGGACACCTCACAAGATCTTTTGCATTATCCTACAGACCTGTCAGCCCTTCTTCTTTGTAGTTAAAAGAAAGCACCATCACCTTTTGAACACTAAGGCTTGAGACCAATTTTTTTTAAGTCCCCACACACCCAGAACATCACTGCTTTACAGCTTCTTTCTTCCCATTGGGAACTCCCCACATAAGTTCATGGGTTACAAAACCTAGAGGTATTTAAAAAGGTAAAACCCCCTCTCCTTTGTCTTTAAGTGCATTGGAGGGATTAAATGGACTTGAGAGGTTTTGTTACTGTTCTGCTAAGTTTTCAGGGATGTTCTTCCACATCCAGTGATGGCATAGCTTGTTACTTATATCACAAATGTGCCCTTTATTGAGTCTTGTGCTTTGAATTCTATATTCAGCAAATGCCTTTTTACTACACAAGGTAAAATATTCTATCCAGTCTTCAGCATGTGACAATATTAATCCTCAGCAGCAGTAATGGGAACAGAAATAATAAGCAGCATTATTTGAGAGGATAGTGGCAAAATGTAGGCAAGTGCTCTTGAAGAAGCAGAATAGACTTTTCTCACTGTAAATATAGATCTTGTCTGCCAGTGCTGTTCCTCTGTGAAAGACCAAAAAAATCCTAGTTTGGATGTTAGGCTGCCCAGAGAAGGGCTCTATGGTATGTCTACAACAAGGAATTAAATGTGCATGGGACAAAGGCTAATGGGCATGGAGTATCTAAATCTAAACCTTCTTTAGGTTCAGAATGGTTGCTGTGAACTGCCACTGGCAAACAGTCTGTGGCCTGTGCTATTTCTAAACTGTACATGGGAACATTGCTGTGCTTGTTGACCTGGACAAAGTTCAGGCCAGAAGCATTTCTGACACTCTGCAAGTACTGTCAGCTGAGTTCCTGTGCCCAGGGAAGCTCTTTGGCAGTGCTTATTAGTGTAGACATGGTCTAAGATTGCTGCAGGATGGAATTATGTAGCATGCTTCTGCATGTCTGTGTCTGTGTGATGATGGCAATAGAAAACCTGCAGATTTTAAGCAGTAGAACAAGATTTTTGCTACTCAAAATTCTACCTGTGTTCATTGGTATTTTTAATCTTGTGGGATGCGTGCTGGTGCTGCTGAAGCCAATGCAAGTTTTGACTTTAACTTCATCAGAGCTGGGACTTTACATTAGGCTTTTAACTGATCCTCTCCTCGGTTTACAATTAGATTTACAAAGAAATCGTGTATCTGTGAAACCAGAACTTGGTCCTTTATTTTCCATAACATGTACTGGATAAGCCATCTCCCCAGATGAAACTACATAATTACATCTTTTACAAGCTGTCTGTTAATAGAAAGTCAGAGTTTCTGTTGCTAATGTGCTCTTCCAGTGTTCAGCTGTATTTCTTGTTTATGTTCCTAGTTTCCATGTACGTGTGGAATACCTCATTCAAAAACTATGATGCTGGATGGAAACTGCAGTGAATTCGATGCCAACAGCCTGACAGGATATACAAGAAACCAGATAGTCCCAGAGGAAGAAAAGCAAGAAAAGATAGTTGTGCATTTAGCTATGAGCAATGCATCTAATTCATCAAGGAAGAGAGGCCTGAAGGGCCATGTGGGTTTGCGCATCATCCAGAACACTCATGCAATTGATAAATACTCAAGATTAGTATTTCCAGGCACCTATATATTTTTTAATTTGATATACTGGTCTGTCTTTAGCTAAGCGTGCTGGCACGGCAGTGACTGGAGCAGAAGACATTTGCAAAACTCTCTTTTGTTGGTTCTTTTCCAGTCTAATCTGGATGCAAAGCCAGAAAATGGATTATTTTATTGCTTCTTTGGAGGATAAAGGAGAGGACAACACCAGTGGGCAACACCATGTATAGGCATAATGGAGGAACCTGCTATGCTGGTTGCTTTTAAACTCACATCCCAACTCCTGTTTGCTTTATGACAGGTGGTTTCTCATACTTGAAAATACATGCTCAGCATTCACCCAAAAGGTGCTGTGACCTTCTTCAATACCATTAGGACAGCTGACTGGCCAGGATCAACAAGGTTGGGTACAGAGTGCAGGTGGTATGTTTCTTTTTGTGGTAATTTTTTTTTCCAGATTAGAAATTAAGGTGTGATGATGCAGCAGAACAAAAAAGCCCACAGATTCATGGAGGATGGCTCCCAGGGTACCTAGATAATGAAAACAGGGGGGTTTAGGCATGTGTTCTCCATATAACTTGAGCACAGCACACAATATGTAGCACCTACCCTCTAAAATGACAGGGAAAGCTGACATGTAGCATGTATAGTCAGCACATGGTGAATGACCAGTGTCTCTAGGACCATCACTTTCCCTCTCCAGAAGAAGAAAACAGTGTTGAGGGAAAGCACTGGTGGCTTTAAAGGATTTTCTTCACCCTTGTGAGGAAAGTGCAGCTCACAGAGAAGCTGTATATCCATCCCAATGTGCCTCTCCCAATCTACTCATAGTCCTTCTGTCCAGGCATTTTGGATCAAGAGGGAGACGTGTCTGCCAGAAGCTCTCTCTGCAGAAATAGAGGCCTGTCAGAGATTTAATGGCCAAGAACGATACTGTGGGGATTCAATGAGATCGTGTCTGCCCTCCAGCTCCAAGGCTGATGTGAGTCCCTTGAAGCTGTTGCAGAGCATTGCAACAAGCTTCTGTGCTTGACATTTCATTTTCATCCTGTGATAGCTCCCTTTGCTAACAACACTGGCAGCAAAACTCAAATATAGAAACATGATAGCAACAAGACAATGGTGTCCACACTTTTTGGCTTGGATGGGGGATTATGTTCATCAAAATATTTGGTTACCCTCAGCAGGGTGGGCAGAGCCTGAAGCATGAAGACCTGTGACTGAGGTTAGAAACTGAGTCAATGATGGGACTAAGTTATACATCTGACTGGGGTTGGGCCATGAAGATTCAGATAAATCACAGGAAGAAAGGAAAAGCAAACAAAAATACTGATAAAACCATAACTATTTGTTGGCATGTGAAATTTTCTGCTTATTGTAGCAGTCATTTTTGTGTCCTAAATCTCCAGGGATACAGAAGATGGCAGGGAAGTGTCAACTTCAGGCTGTCAGCAATACCCAGGTTTAGCCTTGTGCCTCAGATATTGATGCCTAAGCCACACTGATGGTTGCACTGATTTATTGGAAGAAAAATGAAATTTAAACTAACAATTGTGTTCATCTTTCATGAGCTGTTTAAATGACTGACATGAATGGCCTACTGCCTGGTTGTAAAACTAAGAAAACACAGCCCTGAATTCACTGCCAAGAGGAGGAGCCATGGAAGGACAGTATCTGAGAGGAAGGATTGATTGCCCTGTATCCCAGCCTGCCACTTCTCTCCTGAGCCACCATGTCAGTGTATTTGCCACACACAGCTCCTCTTGGAGCTGAAACCTGGACACTTCTCACACCAACAAGTGGAGGTTGTTACAGCAAAGACACAAAATATATGAAAGAAAAAGTTCAGTCATCTTTTGAGAGGTTTAAAGCCCGGACATAACAGTGTGCATCTTCAGCATTAGCAGTTCTGTGTGTAGAGCAGGAACCAACGCTGTGTCTGGCAGCAGGACAGAGCAGTGCATGGACCTTTGCTGGGGGAAGGCAGCAGAGCTGCACCAGCAAGTCACCAGTGCAGGGAGTGAGAGACTCAGTTCCTGTGAGCCCTGTTTTTTCCAGGCTTTCTGCATTACCTGTGGCACTTGCCATTTAACCTCTCAGTGCCTTGTCTCCTTTATCTGGACAGTGAGCACCAGTAAGATTTACCTACCTCATGAGGTGCTGAGGGGCTTAACTTGCTTGACTAGCATGTTTGTGGGGCACAGTTATGATTTCTGAGCAGGTCACCCAGTGGGAATCCAAAGGTTTTTGTCTTAGTTACCAATGAGTTCTTCAAAGGTGTCCTCTGAATCAGTCCAGCTAAAAGAAAGTATCTTCCCTGCCTTACAATGATATTAAGCCAGATAACTCCCCCCCATGATAATGATATTAAATGTAGCCCAACAGCCAAAAATTGAGCATTGACAATGAATAAAGCCTCCTGGCATACAAAAAAAAAGAGAAGAAGAAAGGAGTCCTAGTGCTTTACTTTGCCATTTGGTTTTATTACATCTCCTGTTCCCTGAGGAGTTATGTGGTGACAAAGACTGTCCTTTAGATCCTATAATCATCTTTGTACTAGCACTGCCTATAGTTTAAATACTAGCTAATAAACAGCTTTTGGAGAGGCTACCTTACTGTCATTTTATATGCATGTGTACATAACTGATAGAGATTGATGTCTTTCTACCAGACACAATTATACAGCGTATTAAACCACCAAGGAGAGTATTTTTCCATGAAAGGAAAGTGTCTTAGGCACCACTTAGACTTATTATTCATTAAAAAAATAGATGAAAAGTATAGATGCAAATAAACCCAAGACATCTCCTTCGGGCAGTGTATATATTGTATTTTTCTGTTATTAAGAGGAGAGAGGCTAAGCATGAAGCTACAACAAATATTTGAAATGTGGTGTTGAGAATGGATTTCACCTTTCATCTCCCTTGGATTACAAGAGACTCCATGAGCTCTAACTTCTAGATGCAAGATCCAACCAATGTTTTGAGTAGTGCCTGAAGCTGGACTCTGAATACTCTTTGATGGATACAACCCAATTTCTGTGAAGCATCTGGACAATTAACCTACCAAAGGACAGGAGTTTTGGAAGTGCATAAGGGATTTAGGCACACGAGGCCACTGATGAATACACCTTCTCTGAATAACCTGGTCCAATTTGTGAAGAGAGAAAATGTCAGCCCTGCTCATTCTGCATCTGGCTCCACTGTACCACTTACTTCTAACTGAATCATGTCTTTGAAAGAAAGTAACTCTCTACACAGATATGAACACATATGTATAATATCTATTATGCATATATGCAGGTACCATGATCACAAAGGAAAACACTGGGGCATGTACTTATGTTAAAGAGCATACATATGGGAAACTGTAATATATTGTATGTAATTATGCCCAGAAAACTTACTGTGTTGAACTGAAAAAAAGGCTGTTATGGCCATTCCAAGATAAAGAAATGGGGTATTGGCACAAATTATGGGTGCTGTTTAACATCTTTGTTGGAGACGTGGGCAGTGAGATTGAGTGTCTCCTCAGCAAGTTTGCTGATGATCCCAAGCTGTGTGGTGTGGTTGACACCCTAGAGGGAAGGGACATCATCCAGAGGGAACTTGACAGGCCGGAGAGGTGGGCCAGTGCCAACCTCATGAAGTTCAACAAGGCCAAGTGCAGGGTCCTGCACCTGGGTTGGCACAGCCCCAGGCACAAATACAGGCTGGGGGAAGGATGGCTGGAGAGCAGTCCTGAGGAGAAGGACTTGGGGGTGGTAGTTGATGAGAAGCTGGACATGAGCCACCAGTGTGTGCTGGAGCCCAGAGAGCCAATTGTGTCCTGGGCTGCATCAAAAGAAGTGTGGCCAGCAGAGCCAGGGAGGTGATTCTGCCCCTCTGCTCTGCTCTGGTGAGACCCCACCTGGGATACTGTGTCCAGTTCTGGTGCCCTCAGCACAAGAAAGATATAGACCTGTTGGAGAGGGTCCAGAGAAGGGCCACCAAAATGATCAAAGGGCTGGAGCAGCTCTGCTATGAAGACAGGCTGAGAGAGTGGGGGCTGTTCAGCCTGGAGAAGAGAAGGCTCCAGGGAGACCTTAGAGCACCTTCCAGTACTTGAAAGGGGCTCCAGGAAAGCTGGGGAGGGGCTTTTCATCAGAGAGGGTAGTGGTAGGACAAGGGGCAATGGTTTTAAGCTGAGAGAGGGGAGATTTAGGTCAGACTTTAGGAAGACATTCTTCAGTCTAAGGGTGGTGAGGACCTGGGATGGGTTGCCCAGGGAGGTTGTTGATGCCCCATCCTTGGAGTTTTTTAAGGCCAGGTTGGATGAGGTTTTGTGCAACCTGATCTAGTGGCAGGGTTCCCAGCTCATGGCAGGGAGGTTAGAACTTGATGGTCTTTGAGGTCCCTTCCAACCTTAATGGTTCTATGATTCTATCACATTTTCCTTCTGAAAAAGGAAGTGTTGATGAATTTGCCAGAAAGCCTGAAACTAAACTGGTTGTACAGTGGGTATGAACCACTGTGTTGCTCACTGTAGTCGAACCTGGTAATAAAATAATAGATGGAAAGGGAGGAAAAGAGTCCATTTCATGGCGTGAACTTTAAAATGTTATTTTAATACTGTTTGGAGATCTGTTGCCTATGAGCTAATGCCCAGGAGGAAAGGATTTAAGTAAACATTTAATTTGCAATTGATTTTAGAAAAAAAACATCTCAAAAGGTGGAAGAAATGTAGTGGAAGCATGCAAGTACTTTGAAGTATGCAAAGCTGGTTGGGCCAAATGAGCTGTTAATTACAGCTCTAAGCTACAGAGACCTTCTGTGAAAACTGCAGCCCACAACTGATAGAAATTTACTTTACATTTAAGGGCACATTTTTAAAAGCCCAAATGACAGGTATGTATCTCAATCTCCATTTGACTGTAAGTGAGAACTTGTCATTTAATTCCTCCTTTGTGCCTTTGAAAAGATTGTCTCCACACTTACCAGTGGAAGATAAAGCTGCTCTGAGGCCCTGGCTGCCTGATCCCAGCTATTATCTCTAATCCAGACAATGGGACTCAAGTAAGTGTGCAGGGGTGAGGCTGATACCCAGACCACGGAATAATGGCTGTTGTCTGTCACATTCCCACAATGGAGAGATTACAGCAAGGTACAGTCTAACTAGGTGAGATACTGCCCTGCGGAAATTTAAAGAACAGAAAAAGGTATTTTAAAAACACAAAGACTTTACCTCTATTAAAATTAAAATGTAATCCAGTCTCACACTAAGCTGATTAATTCCTTTGCAAAAATGACATTTGAAATTATGTACCAGGGTGATTACTTTCCTGTGGCCAGAGGAATTACCGTTTCAGATGAAGTGAGAAAGGTTGGGGGAGGGAAATGGTGCACAAAGCAGGGGGCAAGGTTTGGGTACAGCTCTGGCCATGTGTGTCATTAGCTGGTCCCTAGCCAGGGTTTCATGTGGGATCCACATGCCTGCTCTTTGGAACAAGCAGCAAAGCTCTTGGCAGATAATTTGGTACCTGATTTTTAAGATTTGCTGCCTTTGAGAAAATACATAAGACTCATCTTGGCCAGCTGTCCAAACTGGACTTCTTCTGCAAGTCTTTTAGGGGTCTATAAGAGTGGATATGTGCACTTGCAACCATAGAAATTAGCTTAGGAAAAGTGCCTGGAAAGTCAATCCGTGCAAAATGCATATAAATTAGGGGGAGAAGAAACAGAAAAATATTTTACTGCTCTACTTGTCACATAGATTTATAGAAGAAAATTGTGTTTAGCTTAGAGGGAATTCAGAGAGGGAAATGAAAGGACAAGTTAATTGGAGTGACAGTTTGAATTACTTGAACAAATACATTTTGGGAAATGGGACCAGAACATTAGAGTTGTAAAAAGTCTCTACCCTCCTGGCTCCTTCCATCTTACCTGGATTTTTATTAGGGCCCAAATTCATTGCAACCATGAAATTTTAAACCTCTCTTATTAAGGCACATAATGACCACATTTTTATAGGTATGGCTTGGAGGAGACCTCCAGTGCCAGGGAAAGAGTGTGATTGCAGCCGCCTCAGAGTAAAAATACTGCTCCCTTTTCATCTCCCTTTTCAGGAGAACGTCATTCCACAAAATGGGAAAGACAGAGATCCTGTCACATCAGAGTTCCCTTTCATCCCAGTGGGAGAAAAGGATGAGCCCTTGCTTCAACAGGCTGGTTTGTTTGGAGAGGGGCTGGTGTGCAGCACAGAAAGCAGAAGAAAAATTTGAAACAGCAGATCCTGCTGATTATCTGGGGGCCTGTCCTAAGCTCCTGGGCACTCTGTGCCCTAAGTGACAGAGGACATGAAATCTGTGCAACTCAGTTTTGAACTGAGTTGCTAGATGGCAGTGGCACTAGCTGAGCTGCCAGAGCCTTCACAGCCACTCACACAGAGTAAGGCTGGGGTGGGAGCTCTGTCAGTGTCACTCTTTACCTCACCAACACGCTCGGGAATGCCTGGTGCCTGGCAGTGATGCTGCCTGGTGGTGAAGGTACCCAGCAGTGATGCTGCCCAGGAGCAATGCTGACCATCAGCTGGCCTTTCCCCAGGCTCAGCCTCCCACAGAAGGGCTCTCCCCATCTCCTGCCTCCCCTCTTGCAGTGCTTAGCAGGACATGGCTTCCTTGAAAAAGAGAACAAAAATAGGGAAAGAGGAAAAAGAGAACACAAGTCCCTTCACAAATGAAGTATTTTTGTGACTGTGCCAAAGGCAGTATTTTGCCAAGCCATTAGTTGCTTCTCACTTCTCCAGCTTTACTTTAATCATGGCTGTAATATCTGTGCTTGTTCTTCCTTAGTCGTCTGGCAGCTGACGTAAACATTACAGCAAGTCAATATTCTTCCCACCTCTCAGCTGGTGACAAAAGCCATGAAAATAAGTGACTAACAATTTCCATGCAAACCACAGTTCTGCTGGTGCTCTGCCAAGGGAAGAAACCATCGAGGTTGTCTTACAAGTACAAACTCTGTAAAATCATTTCCTAACTGTGTGAATCCAATAAATTGTTTAGTGGAAACAGTTTAATTGGGAGGAGTAAAACAGCCTGGTACAAATGGAAAAAAAAAACAAAACAACTCTGTTTGATTTCACAGAGGAGGAAGCAGCCTCAGAAAGATGTCCAAGGCTCATCCTCACTTCAGGTATCAAGCAAACATGGTGCAGATGCACAGCACGCAGCTGTGAGGGACCTGGCCCGGCCCCACTAGCTGGAAGGTGCAGGTCCAGGCAGCAGCCAACAGGAGGAACCACCAGCACACCAAGGACTGCAGCAGCCACCCAGGAGGCATCTTAGGGCCAGAGTTTCATTTCTCAGTCTCACCATCCCATGCTTCTGGGCTGCCACCTAAGCCCTAAAATGCTTGCTGTTGCCTCCAGGCTCATCTGTTCCCAGTGCAGAGGCAGCCCTGAAGCCTCACGGCCACCCCAAGGCATGGCCAAGGTCCCCTGGCTCAGCCTGTTTGGAGCTGAATCCCTTGATGTTCATTTCTCATGAGCCTTCAGGCTCACCTGCCCAGCTGGCTCCCAGGATCTGCTCAGTGCTGTGGTGTTAAACTGCCCCTGGTGCCCTTTCTCAGCCGCCTTCATGACCCTGGACGTGCCCCAATACCTTGAGCATGTTGCCCATCCCTCAGCCCAGCCTTCCCACTTTCTGCTGTCATCAGGGCAGGAAACAGACTTGAAGACTTCACACACACTTGCTGCCAAGCAGACACCCCTCCAACCACCTCCTGGGGTCTATCTTGACCCTTGTTTCTGCTCCCCGAAGGGCAGCATCGACTGCACTGCACTCACTCCTGACACACACACTCCTGCAGCCTGTGCCTGTGAACCTGCCATCCCACGGCCTTCCCAGGCAGCTTATACCTGTGGTTAACAAGCCTTGAAATGAGGAAGTGTCTGCTGGTAGCCAGGCTGGATCTCCCTTGCTGCAGCTTGGGTCTGTTATGCCCTGTGCTACTTGCAGTGGGTACGAAGGAAAGTTTATGTCCCTGAGTTATTGCAGATGCCTGTCAGATTTCCTTGCTCTTCATGTCTTTGGACTGGGTGGCCTCCACTCTGTGACCCTTCCCAAAGCCCCACGGTTTGTTTACAGAAAATCCTCCCAGCAGCCTTGCTGCAGCCAAACTGCACGAGATCAGCTCACTCCCACCTTTTCCTTCTGTGGAAGAAGCAGCTTGGTTTGAGGTTGGAATTGAATATTATTATTTGTTTTGGCCTATGTGTTTTTCAGCTGTTTCATTAAATGCCTCATTATAGCACATAGAGGTGGGTTGGTGTTCAACCATGAACAACATCACCACCTTTTCCAGCCCTACCTTCTAAGATTATCTGGCAGCCCAGAAGTGACTAGTTTTGAAGGGTTAAAAAACTCTACAGGGCAGAATAAATCCCTCTCCTAAATTAACCATCAATAAACTAACGGATCCCATAAATGCATAGAAGAGGCCTCCCATGCCTTATGCACCCTGCAAACTTTGGTTCCTGCCGTGGTGGCAGAGAATGCCAGGCTCTCCCAGTATAGTTCCAAGAAGGACTTTCCCAGGATGTGCCTCCTTTATCAGCTCAGGTCCCCAGAGGGGAGGCTCTGACAGCCATGTCCTGCAGCCAGGCAGGAGGGAGGCAGGAGGGAGGCAGGAGGGAGGCTGAGCTCCTGCCCTGCTCAGCTGCCCCTGCTCCCCTGCATCCATACACAGGTGGGCAGGCAGGTGGGAAGCTGGGCTGGGATATGGATGAGGGCGTTTTCATATTGCATCTAATGTAATAAGTCAGTTAAATGCCCCTGGTCCTGGGAGGGCAGCATGTTAATAAACAGTCGTTACCAGCAGTTGATGGTTGGCACAGATTAATTCCTAATGAAGAAAAAAACCTCTTTATGTAATGTAGTGCTTCTGGCTGGGGATCAAGGGTTGCAATCATCCACCCACGGCAGACCTTTAAATCCAGCTTTGTTCTACTGTGGGGAAAAATAGACCCCAAAAAAATTCTGCTATTTTTTAAAGGTTATGATTCAGACAGCGTCACTCAGATCCTAATTCCAAGAGTGCTGAGCTGGTTTCCTAAAGTGTACAATATGTTGCACCATAGCCTGGTGGTGGAGGAGGTGGTGTGAGATGGGAGGGGGGCACTGTGCAGACCCCATGCCCTGGAGATGCAGGAGATGGCCTTGTGCAGCCCCAGGCAGCCCAGGGACAGAGTGATGCTGGGTCCCTGGACACAGCCATGGGTGCTTGGGGCAGGTGTCAGGGCATGTTGGGTTGCACAGTCCCCCCAGGAAGCTGTGAGGAGCAGGGGTGCAGCTGTATGGGGCTGTGGTCACTTGTGGGGACAGGGTGTCTAGCCCTAACCTTCCAGCAGCTGTGAGGGCAACGGCTGTAAAAAGCAAGAGGTCAAACCCAGCTTAAGCAGCAGAGATTTGGGCAGGGGACTCTACAGCTGCCCAGAATCTGGCATCCAGTGTCATGACACACACACAGGCTTTCACCTTTGCAGCCATTAGGAGGCTCCTGGGACCTTTATTTCCACTTGCAAGAGAGCAACACATTTCACACTGACTCACTTTCCTCACCCTTCCTTTAAGACATTCCTTGAGATGAGGCTTTAGGAGCTGATTCCTGGGCTCCTCCACAGGTGACATCAACTCTCCAGGCAGTGCCAATGTTACCCTTGCAGGAGGCACTTACAGAGGAACCTGCACCCACCCCAGCAGAGGGTGTGAGATACTATCCCAAAGCCAAGACCAAAACCAAAACTCACCAGAAGGCCAAATCCACAGAAACACCAATAAATAGTATCAATAATTACCAGTGAAGAAGAAAAACTGCTGTGGTCATCCTAAGGATGCTGATACAATAAACCTGGTTCACATACAAGAAAGTGATTGGTACTTGTGAGGACTGTTTACTTTACAGTTGTTCATTTTACCCAGGATCTGATAGGAATCTTTCTACTGATTTGCTGATGATCTCACAGGAAAAATTTGGAATAAATATTACAATTATGGCTTAACCCAAGAAATGCTCCATTTTATATTTTACTGATTTTTATATGAGCATTTTATATTTTACTGTCTCTTGACTTACACAAGCAAACGTGCACAAAGTAGGAGAAGCCCCACAAGCTGTGACACATGAAAAGGTGAAAATGAGCTGTGCATCTCCTGAGCAGG
This sequence comes from Apus apus, assembly GCF_020740795.1. NCBI lineage: Eukaryota > Metazoa > Chordata > Aves > Apodiformes > Apodidae > Apus > Apus apus. The sequence goes on from NC_067284.1 coordinate 11,520,465, forward strand.
GAGTCCCCAGCAGGCAAAAGGGCATCTCCCAGGTGTGGGGCTTTTCTCTCCTCTCCTTCCCGTTTTGCCTCACTTTTCCAGAGTCACTCCAGGCTGCGGAAAGCAGATTAAATCTGTCAGAACTGTGAGAACAAAGTGAGTTCTGTGTAGGCAAAGGACTTCAAATGGGGAGCAGCACTGGCAGCAGAGATACTGTCACAGGCAGAGACTTCCAGAGAGACACAGCAGGTGATTAACTCTGCAACTAATCAGTGCAGCTGGAGTGAGGGGCCCAGGCTGTGAGCCAGGCTGAACTCTGCAAGTTTCTCATTACATGATTCCTTTGAGTTTTTGACCTTTGCACTTGTGTTAAGGGGATGGGGAAAATGTTTTCCACATAAACATCAGAAAAAACTTCTTTCCTGTGAGAGTGACAGAGCACTGGAACAGGCTGCCCAGAGAGGTTGTGGAGGCTCCTTCGTTGGAGACATTCAAAACCCGCCTGGACACGTTCCTGTGTGATGTGCTCTGGATGACCCTGCTCTGGCAGGGGGGTTGGACTGGATGATCTTTTGAGGTCCCTTCCAACCCTTATGATTCTGTGATTCTGTGAAAAGCCCTGTGCTTGTGTCTGGGAGTGTGATGTGGCCCCTCAGGGCTTCCCATCTCCCTAAGCCCCGGGGATGGGAGGGCAGAGGCATCACTGCTGAGGGGTCGTGCTGCCAGTGCAACAGCCTGGCCAGCAGCCCCCTGAAATGACTCTTAAACTAGACACTGTGGCAGATGGAAGGAGCAAAGGGAAACAACATGGGGCTGTTGCCCAGGCTAACACTGCTCAGGGAAGACATCTCTAGGAGTCCCTGACCTGGATGTGCAAACCAGCCTTCCTGACAGGCTGAAATGCAAGCTATGGGGGCTGGGTACTGATGTCAACATGGTCATGGCTCCCTCTCTGAGCCTTTTTCATGCAGGTTTTTACTAGCAAAGTCCATGAGCAGCTTTATGTTTCTCAGCACAAAGTAAAATCCAACTCCTTTTTTACTCATGGGCTACTCTGCCTGTGCTGGGATGGAAACTGCAGGCCAAGTTTATAACCAGCAGAAAATTTTGTGACATCAGTACAAAGTGAGCAATGAAATGGAAACATTTGGTTATTGACATCAGAGATGGAACAGCCCCATTAGGCCATCTTAATAATCTCTCAAAAATGTTGGCTATTTTCTAATACTTTGTCTGGGCTATGAAAGAAGTTACTGTAAGAGGGATGCCAGCCTGGGGGTTGTTAATGGCTTTTTTTGGCTCTGCCTTACTGGGCAATGCTTTAATGCCAAGTGAAGAGATGAGCTCTTCTAAGGAGCTGCAGAAGCCATGTGCAAAAACCATGTACACAACATTAACAACCAGTTTTTAATTTGCTCCAGCACTAGAGAGAAAGACAAAAAAGAACAGATGAGGGTTTGCAGAAATGCCAACTTGTTCTTGGGCTGTGAGGTTTCAAAAGAAACAAGCCTTTAAGAAAAGTTCAGCAATATTTTCAGTCTCAAAACATGCTACTTTAGAAAAGTTTGTTTTGCAGGTTTTATGGTTTTATTTCACGTCCTTGCTCAGTCTTGCTACCAAAGAAACTAGAGAAATGGAGGAAGTGAACAAAAGGAAAAAGTTTGAAAGGCTTGCAGAAATATTTTAGTGGAGAGGGAAGATGGTTCTAAGGTTTTCTTGCTCTATTTTTTTTTTAATGGCATCACCCTCAGAGCCCAGCTCTGGGGAGTAACTTAGCACACCATGCACTGATGGCTCAGTGGTGATGCCTGTGCTGGAGCTTCATGAGCACACAAGGCAGTTCTTCCATGTCTCCCTCCTCTGTGCAGGACTCCCAGACATTTCTCTACCATTCCTTTTTTCCTCTGCTAGAAATATAGTGATCCCACCTTGGGGTCACTGTAGAGTGAGGAAAGGGATTCTCCTCTTATGCAAGGAAATGTTCAGTGCAGTGGCCAAAAAGAAACGTGTTTCCTTCCTCTGACACCATACACACAGATAATGGAAAAGCAACTTTCTCCTCCTGTTAAAATCGAAACTTAAGCCTGATCTTAGAATATTCTTTATTTTGGCACGTTGTTTTCCCAGACATGTTACGCTTTACATACCCAGCACAGAACTCAGTCACTGTGTTCCTACCTACTATGGGCTGAATTGCCAGAGGAGATTTCTGCTTTTCCTAAACAATTTCTGGCTTGACATCAGCACACTGTGCTGCAAAGCCAGAAACTTGCAACTACACACGCCCACGGTCTGCTTTTTGGGTCCTTGCCCAGAGCATCTCAAACCACTGTCTCCCTTCCTATTAGCTCTGCTCTGGATTTCTCTCTGAAATAATTACATTATCTTCCTTCAAAGATAAACCATTCAAATGCTATTAGCATCAAGCCTCCGACAACAGACTCGCTCTTGCCAGTGAGGGAGGGGAAAGGATTTGGCCTAAGAAATCAGAGCCCATTTTCAAGTCCCTGGGAGTGCAGTGAAACTGTCATTCAAACCAAAGCCATAATCAAAACCACTCGAGCTAGGCAGCTTGCCAGAGTCAGTCATGTCTTCTGAAGAGGAAGGGGGACAATAAGATAATATTTTATTGGGGTTTTTTGCACCTTTGGGTGAGTTTTACCAACCACGGGAGCTGCTCAGCAGGCTCCCCTTAAGTCTCCCGTTACCCAGGTGTTAGGGAGGCTGTGGACTGTAGCAACCTGGATTTTTTTTACACTTCCCCCATCCCCAGCAGTTTTACAGGCTGTCCCTTCCCCAGAGGGTACAGAAAGGTGCTGTTTCATGCTAGGGTGAACTCCCCTGATACACCAAATTGCGTGAGCAAGACCCTCAAAAGCCTCACATACAGTGAAGTTCCTGGTCATGGTTTGGTTTTGCTGGGGTTTGTTTGTTAGTTGGTTCGGTTTTTGGTTTGGTTTTGTTTTCAAGTAAAAAAATTTTCCTCTCCCTAGGAATTTTTTTACATTGTTTTTATGTCTCCTTGGCTTTCCACTCCTGCCAGGGCTTCCTTAGGGTGACCAACACACAACCAGCCCCGAGCTGCTCTCCGAACCCCTTTCACCCCCTGCCCAGCCCACCCTGGCCCCAGGGCGATGTTGCTGGGGCAGCGCAGTGTGGACATCCCACCAGTTCCCATCTGCTGGGAACCCTCTTGCCAGGCAGCCCGGAAAAGTGGCTGCGGAGCTGCTTGTCTCCAGCAGGTGGGAGTCTGCCTGCACTGCTGCTGCCTGCACTGCTGCTGCCTGTATTGCTGCTGCCTGCACTGCTGCTGCCTGCACTGCTGCTGCCTGTACTGCTGCTGCCTGTATTGCTGCTGCCTGTATTGCTGCTGCCTGTACTGCTGCTGCCTGCACTGCTGCTGCTGCTGCCTGCACTGCTGCTGCCTGTATTGCTGCTGCCTGCACTGCTGCTGCCTGCACTGCTGCTGCCTGTACTGCTGCTGCCTGCACCACTGCTTGCACTGCTGCCCACTGACCTGCTTGCCTGCCTGCACTGCTGCCTGCTTTCCCACAAACTACCTGCCCTGTTTCCTGCCTGCCCACAACCCTGCTCTGCCACCTGCACCACTGCCACCACCACAGCCCCAACAGTGCCCACCTGCCTGCCCCGCTGCCCACCTTGAGCTCCGAGACACAGGGCACCAGCCTGGGTTGGTGTTGCTTCCCAGGGCAGCCACCTGTAAAGAAATCTGCCAAGCTGGTATTCCACATGGGAAAGCACAAGAAAAACAGCGTGAGCACTAACAAAATTTCCCCCTTTCTTTTCCTTATCCTCCATGTCCCTGCACCCCAGCAGAAATAAAAACTGCAGCCGATCCTGTTCCCCTGGCTGCAATTATGGGAGCAGCCAAAGACTTCAGTGGTGGGTGTAAGGATCCCTCCCATCCCATCTCATCCCCAAAAGTCCCCAGGGGCAGAAGAAGAGCATCCATGATGTGGACACATGTCCTGGGGGACAGGTGGATGCTCAGGACTGCCTTGTCCTGCTGCTGCTGTGCCCCATTCCCTTCTGCATCCCTTCTGAACGTGCAACAAAATGGGAGCAAGAGGTTGGATTAGGATGATGAGATGCTGGCTGTGAGAGGATAAAGGGGACATAAGTGCAAGAAGAGGACAAATGTGCAGAAAACAATGATGTGAGAGTCCAAAAGGGTCATAGCAAAAGCTGCATTGATTATGTTCATGCGTTTGTTGGGTGTAGGGGTGTATCTAATACATCTTCAAGTCTACCACTCTGTTCCTGTGCTTGCAAGGAGTTTCCAGTTTTCTCTTTTGATTATCTGGAAATAGAGTCATGTAAGATAAAAACTGGGTCTTCTCTCTGTTTCCCCTCAGTGAGTTGCTGAGACCTTTCTGATGCACCTTTTGTGCCCTGGTCCCTCCGGCGCTGTTGCCTCGTGCCCCCTCACACTTCAGTGGCTCTTTTCAAGGGCCTCTCACATGACTCTTTTAATGGGACATGCATGGATTCCTGGAACTGACATTGTCCTGGTTTGGAAGGGAAAAGACAAAATGGTGAAACCATGTGGGGAAGTTTAAAAAAAAAAAAATAATTAAAGACTCTCTTTTTCTGTAAGCTTAACCACCACATTACAGCCCCAACACTGCACCCCTTCTTTTTCACCCTCTGGCACTCTGTTATGCCCATGCAGCTTCTGCTCACAGCAGATCAAGGCCTCTCTGACCTGCTGTGCTGGATGTCCCCTCCTTAATCACTGCTCCCAGGTCACGGTGGGAAGCCCTGCTTCTCCCAGTAACTGTGACAGTACATTCTGGAGGCTTTTATGCTTTCCAGGACAGATGGACAGATGGGGTGCTTGGGGACATGGTTTAGTGGTGGTCTTGGCAGTAATAGATTAATGGTTGGACTTGATGATCTTAAAGGTCCTTTCCAACCAAAATAATTCTATTATTCTATTCTGTGACCTGTTCTAAGCGATGCTTTCAAAAGCCAAGAGTCAACAGTCACAAGCTGCAGCAGCTTAGAAGGAGAAAGCTGCCCAGAGAGGCTGTGGAAACTTCATCTTTGAAGGCACCATCAAGACTTATATAGTAGATTGTACAGGAAAACAAGCCTGTTCCTCACTGTGTGCTCATCAGAAAAGAAATGTGAATATCAAGGCCTCCTCATAAGGCTCAGCTCACACTAGTAGAAAGATTCAAATATTCTTGCAAACCAAAAGGATAAATTACACCATGGGCTAAATATGTCAGCTCTAGAGAATGGCTGTGATAATAAAAATTCTGACTCCAAACCATTTCTTGGAAGAGCAAGAAACCAGATACCAAGGCTGACAGTCTCACATCCAAGCCCTATGACTTTATGAGTTGAATGTGCAATGAGCCTATTGAATACTTCAGTAAAATCTCAAGAGATCAATGATAATTTGTGCTGCAAAAGGAACAACAAAATGTTCACAAATAAAAAACTGTAAATTATATGAAGATTGTGATTAATAAAAGCTCTGTTCCAAGCACAAATCTGTGATGCCTTGAAGCCCTGACAGCTAAGAGCTGCTTCTGGCTATGCAGCCTGGGAAATGACAGGATTAACAGTCATGACTTGGGTAACATTAGCAGCAGTAGAGGCTAAAACAGGCAAAGGGGCACCACCTAACTGTGAGCAAGCTGCCCAACACCAGAAGGCCCATCCTGATGGAGAACCCAGAAGGGCTGGTCAGAACCATGCTAAAGATGCTACCATCTTAGCTAAAGATGTCTCTCCATGAGGGGACACAGATGCTGCCATCCAGACCTAGGGCTTTGCCACACAGTGTTTCATCAAAACTCTCTTGCCAGTTGTAACATTTTGAGTTCCACTGGGAGCCCAGATGAATTTCATTATGCAGCCCATCCTCTTCTGCCCAACAGCATGTGAAATCAGGGAAAGATGTGCTGTTGCTGATGAAACTTGTGTACCTGGGGAACCTGCACAAAGTTTGCACTGTCAGATGGACCTCTCCTAAGTGCTGATGGGCTCATCTATTTAAAGCAGCTGAGGAGAAAGGTCTGACTGTCTTGGTCAGGTGGAGAATCCCTACATTTAATAGAGGTGGAAATTGCTCTCCCTTACTGGTAGGACATTGGAAAAATTAGATACTACAGGCTGAAGAGGGTCCAGAGAAGGGCCACGAAGATGATCAAAGGACAGGGAAGCCTGCCACATGAAGAGAGGCTGAGACAACTGGGCTTGTTCAGCCTTGAGAAAATAAGGGTTAGAGGAGACCTTACCACCATGTTCAAGTACTTGATGAGTGGCTTCAAAGAAGGTGGAGACTCCTTTTTACAAGTCCCATGGAAAAGTGGAGGGGTAATGGGTGCAAGTTTGTCCTGGGAGGGTTCCAGCTGGGCACAAGAGGGGAAAAAAAAATGACAATGAGAACAATCAGCCATTGGAACAACCTTCCCAGGGAAATGGTGTGTTCTCCAAAATTGGACACTTTTAAGATTCATCTGGACAGGCTGCTGGGCCATCTTGTGTAGACTGTGCTTTTGTCAAAAAAGGTTGGAGCAGATGATCACTGGGGTCCCTTCTAACCATGTATTCTGTGCTTCTATGATAAAGAGATTGTTAATGGTGCTGTAGGAAGTCACTTATTCAGTAAAGGCAGAAAATACTATCACCAGATATAGAGTATTTGGTAAAACCTCATCTTTAATATTTTGTATTATTCTGGTGACCTAAGTTGAAGAACCATGCGTGTGAACAGGTGCAAGTGAAGGGAAAGAGAACCTGTCTTACAAGGACAGAATTAAAGAGCTTATCTCATAAGCCTTGCAAAGTCATAACGATGAAGGCAAATGTCTGCAATCTGTGGATGCTTCAGGAAGGATAAATGCCAGACAAGGAGAATTATTGATGTCAAAGGGTAAAATGGTCATGAATAGAACTGCTCATGAGTAATGGAAACTAGAACGCTTCTGTCATTAATGTTGAGGGTCTGTGTTACTTACCAAGCAGTGAGGTCAGATAAGCTAAAGTATTGCAAGATGAGGTTTATGAGTTTATGGAGATGAGTATATAGGCTTTGGGCATCCACTTTCTTTGGTTTTTTACAAGGGTGTTGAAAGAAGGCTGGTGGTAAGGGAAGGTGATGGTTGTTAATTGTTTGATGACACGGGTTTAAGACACATACTTCAGTACTGAGCTGGTCATCTTCGCAGTCTGGGACACTGCCTCACCTGCTGCTCTTCATATATGCCCCTTGTGTGAAAAAAAGGGCAGGGGGTCTTTGGTTTTTCTTCCGATAGTGCACCAGAGACTGGACACAAATGGAGGCAGAACTCTTGGCACTAGGGTCTCCTCTTCACACTTGTCCTCAAAAAGCTTTTAGGTGTCTGCTTGATGTGTTTTTCCCGTGAGACCAGATTAGTCTGATCACCAGGTCTGTAATCTGAAAGGAAGTTTTCTCTTGGACCAGACTGGCAGAACAGCTTGTTGGTTTCTTTGGGTGTTTTTGTTTGTTTGCTTGTTTTTCTTTCCCTCTGGGACATGATCCCCTTCCATGAACAGTCTGTGCTGAGGCACCCTCTGCAAGAGGGCAAGCAGGATGCTCTTGCACTCAAGAAGCTTGACAGACATACTAAGCTTGCCCCTTTGCCAAAGGCAGTGATTTCTGTGCTACATAATCACAGAATGTCTTGGGTTGGAAGGGACTTCTAAAGGTCATCTAGTTCAACCCCCTAAAATAAGCAGGGACATCTCCAACTCAACCAGATCTCTCAGAGCCCCATCAAGCTTGACCTTAAATGTCTCCAGGAATGGGGCCTCCACCACATCCCTAGGCAACCTGTTGATTCCTCTACACTTGCAGTCTCTAGCTGCAAAACAAAACCCCTTATTAGTATTTTATTTCTATTAACTATTTCAATCAGACTAATGCTCTACTAATTACTGTCATGTATCATCCCATATCACACCACACAGTATCTGCAGACACAGGGCAGAAGATAAGCTGGTGAAGATACCCAGATTCTTCAGAACTGCAGATCCAGCCCACTAGTCACACAAAGACACTAACAACAGCAGCAAGAGAAACTGGGCAAATGAATGTTTTGTTAAATTGAGGTCCTGGGAGACAATAAAGCAGGAAATTGCTTCAGTTAGATGAAAATGTTTACAAAGAGTGCAAATCCAACCTGTACCCAGTACAAACATGTTTTTATAGGGTATGGATTTGTTGAGAAAATTGTTCAACATAACTTCAGTTCTCCTATATAAATCTGGAGGACAGAACAACTGCAGGCCAGTGGAGTTACACTCCTTGGCAAAAGGCTAAAGGGAGACAGTGGGCAATGTTTGCTGAGGGATTTCTGTTTTGTCCCAGATCTGAAGGCCTGGAAGGACTGTAGGCATTTTGAGATCCAGAGATGGGTAAATAGTACCAGCTGAGGTGGGGAAACTGTGTCAGACAAGTTTATCTGTGCCATTTGGGTCATCTGTGATAACCCATCTAGCAGCTTTTAGAAGCTGGCCACTGAAATCAGAATTGCATGTCAGAGATTTGTGGTTCCTGTTGGCTGTTCTCTTCAAGCTGTGTTTCTGTGCAGTTCATGATATGTTTTGTTTTTTATTACTGCTATGAGGCACCAGTGTTATAGTGATGAAGATCAGTAGCAGAGGAAAAGGAGCTAACTGGTAATTTTCCAAATGACCACGTATAATTGACAGAACTTCTGTACATCCAAATGTCAGACACATCATTTCAGAGCAGAAATTCCAGGGATATTGTTGTTAGAGCTGGCCTGACCTGCAGTTATGTTCCAGTATTATTGCAAAACCATGAAATATCTCATGATTGGCAGACCTGGAGATGCTGCAGCACATTCACAGAAGAAAATGTTCTGCATTTCTTTGTGCCAAAAGGAAAAGGTGGCAGAGACTCCAGTGAGGGCAAACACATAGGAGGCCATTGGGACAGGATGGCCATGGGCACTCACCATATGAGATTCTGTCAGAACAAAACAAGAAGAGAGAGGTGGGACTTGCTGATGTTAATCACACTATTGACTCTGCACACTGAGAAAACCGCTCTCACATGCCCATGAGGAGGAGCCCACAGTGCAGCTCTCTGAATGCCAACCACCCACACCAAGCACCTGACAGACTTAAGACAACTACCTGCTGATAAAATGTGCTGTTTCCTAGAAACACTCCCCCAGCATCACCTGATGGGTGGCTCAGATGTAGCTGTCCATGCTGCAGGTAAGGAATTTGGACAGGCCAGCACTTCAGCTCACTACACAGTGGGAGGTGCAGAATGCTTTGGGCACAGTGCAGGGGCTGCCAGTAGACTACATAGCTTGAAAATCCTTTTTTTCAGTTGTCCTGTTTGTGTGTCCATCCCTAAATAAATCCAAGATAAGCTATATGGACGTCTAGTGTTTGATTGAAAAAGTTAAAAGTGATGAAGCTTTATTTGAAATGTGTGAGTCCTGTGAGTGATGGCCAGACAGCTCATTTGTGTCTAGCTGGTGCATCCACCAGAAACTCACCAGTGAAAGTGGGTGATTCCAAGAGGCAGCTAACCCATTACCCATGTACCTATGTACCTCAGAGTACATCTACCAAGGGAGAATATTGTGATGCTTGTCTTTATTTTAAAAAACACAAACTGTTATAATCTATTATATGTCTAAGAACCTCTTTTTGGCTAATAATGGTGTAAAGCTGAACTGTTGCAACATACTGCTCTCTGAAGTCAATTGTCACTGCCAAATTCAGCAAAAGCTTCAGATTCAAATAAATTTGTCTTTCAAAAGAGCCTTTAGGATTTGCCACATTATCTGGTGCCAATAATTGATGGTTCTGAGCCTGGCTTTTTGGCTGTTTGATCATCTACTCAGTATGGTGCTGGCTATTGGACTTCCCCAGGTTTATCACTGTCTGAGAACCAGCCCTTATCCTTCAGAAAATCATACTATCTGCAGTTAAAAAAATACAGTATTAGAGAAACAAATTTGTTGTTCCTTAAAAACAAGTACAAAATAATTTATTTCTATTTCAAATGTGCCTTCTGTGGTCTTCCAGCCACTGGAACTTGTAAGAGATTTAATGAAGCTATTTTAATAATTCTTTAGTTTGCTGGATAGAGGAAAATGCTTGCTTTCAAGACTCAGCCTGCATCATCACATAAAGAGGTGATATAACTTCCATATTCTTACAGTATTCTCTTTTTTAAAAAACACAAGCTTGCAAATTCTGGCATTTAAAAAAAAAATATTTATTTTTTACTGGAATGTTCTATTCACCTAGTTTTCCAAGACAATTCTCCATGATTGTCCAGAAATTCTCCTTCTTATCCTAAAAATATGACCCACATTCTTGACAGTTGGATGGATAGTTTTGCATTAAGCTGTAGTCAAATAACACTAGTAGTTCCTGGGCTTTTCCCTGTGATATTCCATTTACTCCTTGTCAGTGATCCTTCAGTTTTTCTGATCTACTTCATGCCATTGCAGGCTTGTTCAGAAAGCAGTCTGGGTTCCGTTCTTGCTTATTGACAAGAGCAGAACAGGATGAAGAACCAGTCCCTTTGGGGAGATAATTGCATTGCCTGATGAATATTTGCTGTTTTCAGTCATATTGAATATGAGGATTTTATCCAGTTTTAAAATGTTTCCTTATTTTATCTTGATGCTGTATTGTTGCAGACCCTTAAACAAAATGCCACGTTGTTCAACATAAAATGCCTTACAGAAGCTCATTGCATAGCTTAATTTCCTCCAGCAAACACATTTTAAATTAACCAAAAAAGGATTAGCTTGGAAAGATCTATTTTTTCTTTAAAGCCATGCTAATTGACATTAAACAAATTACCCTCTAATTCTTTATTTATTGAGTGTCATAAGAGTCATTCCAATATTTTGCCTGGGATCAGTGTCAGGTTGAGGGCTGTAATTACTGCAGTTGCTCATTTAATCCCCTCTGAATATTGGCAGAACAACTCTTTTATTAAGCATTTCTGCCTTCTCTGAATTGCTATTGACAGCTCTGTAGCTGTTAATTGTACCTGCATTGGCTTTTGCCTCAAGATGGCCCTGTTGGAGTCTCAGTGTTTGTGTATAAGGATTTCTGACTCATCACCCTTTTTCTTCCATTTTGTTGCTATTGTTTGAAAAGCATTTTTAATGATTTCTTGGTCGACAGGCAGGGGCCCCTAATGTATTACTGATTAAATTTCCCATGGGGGTGATGCAGATGGGCTGTGAGAACAGTAGAAGAAACTGGAAAACCCTTTTTAGCTAAGGTTGGATGTGTAAGAAATGTTTTTATTGCAAAAAATGACATGGGCTGGATAGGAGGGTTGAGGGCCAGAATCCAGTAGCCAAAATGAAACTAGTCTCCATCCAGGATGTGCAGAGCAAAATTTTAATCCAGTCTGAATGCTTTCATACCTTTTTGTTCTGAACCTTCCCCCAGAGCTAAATTTGCACTCTTTAAGGGAGCAGTCCCTCCTGGTAAACAAGTGTACTGTGTGCTCTGGGGATTAGGACATTTGGGGGAGCATCAGGTACCCCTTAACACCTATAGCATCCCATGGCTGCCTCCTCTAGTACATCTGCTCGTAGCAGACAAAAATCCTTCCCAGCAGGCTGCGCTAGGCACTGGTGTGCATCTTCCATAATTTTAATTCAGCCCTCTTAAACTGCTACCAGCAAAGCCTTCTGAAAGTGTCTTTTCATCGTTTATTCATCTTCTACTCTTGCAAGTCTCTCTCCCCAGCTCTCACAGCAGCACCTGCGTGCAGAAGGGCTGCTGCCCCACGGCCGACCACACACAAAGCCGCCTAATCCAGCTCACGCAGCTCGGGGGGAACCGCAGAACAGCCTGAAACAAAAGGCCACGGCTCAGCACGCAAGGCACATAATCTCTCAGGCAGAGTGCAAGGCCACCGAAAGGCACTTGGGAACTCAGATGCATCTCCACAGGCAAGATGACGCATCCTGTGGGGAATAAAAAAAAGCGAAGGCATCCCTGAGGAAAGAGCGCTAATGAAACCAGAGCGGTATTAAAGCTGTGCCTGATGGCAGCAGGGAGGAACAGCAGCCCAACGCATTAGGCCTGAAGCACTGCAGCTCACCCCAGCACATTGCTTGCTGTAACCTCTCAGGGTTCTGCCCAGTGCAGGCTTGGCCTATTTCCCTTGTCTTTCATACAGCACACAATCCATTTAGGGATTTACAGCAGCTTAGAGGCACACGTACAGTGCCTTGCCTCTGTCTGATTTTTATTCTGTGGTAAGAAGGCCTGGGGTCATGGATTCGTTAGCACTTGGCTCCTCCCTGCCATTCATGTTCCATGGAAATCTACTTCTTCTTTGGTGTTTATGATTTCGTGAGGTCCATTAATGTCCTTGGCACTACCTGGAGAAGTCCCAAGGTTTGCTACAAGGAACATGTGAATCTGCTCCAGTGTGATATTATAAGCAAGGGGTGCAAGAGAGACCAGACAAATATGATAATAAAGACCAAGAGCTATTAGCTGTGAAATCCTTGGGGAGTATAAAGTGGTATGATTCCCATGCTGATGCACACATAGGCCAGCTCATACATTGATCTTTAATACTGTTTAGACATTCCCTCCTGCCCCACTCTAGCCAGCAGCTCCTGGTCTCTGCTCTCCACTAACACAGTGTATTTGCCTCTCGTGCCTGACACCACCAGAGTGAAGCTCAGTGGATGTGCCACTTATGCCCAGGTTGTTAAAATTCTGTTCATCATCTGTGCTAATACCCTCCTGGGAGATGATGCCATACCCAATAAACATGAAGGATCCAGCTGATGTATTTCACCCTGCGCACAGTGAGCACATCTCTCCTGTGAACATTCCAAAGGATGGAAGAGCACTTGTTAAAAGGGACACAAGTAATCGATTCAGAAACCCCACTAACTTAATATTAAGCCTGATTTTTAAAGTCTCTGACAGTACCCATCACTGAAGGCACTAACGAAGTAAAAAACTATAGTTTGGCAGTGTGCCCTGGGGACATGGAATGTCATTTCTGAAAGAAACAGAGCAGCACAGGGGAAATAACTTCCCACAAGTCAAACAGCATCCTATCAATCACACAGGTACCCCTGTGCTCCTTCAGCTACTGCAAACGTAAATCACAACAGATACAGTGACACATTCATCCACATTTGCATTGAAAGCTTTTAGATAAAGGCAGACACCCACAGGGTAGAGGTTAGAAAATGTAAATGCCGTGGGCTCTGTGATGTGTGGCTGCTGGAGCCTGATCATAACTCCAGGGTATTTACATGGTGTATTTCATGTATTACTGCACTATTTGAAGTTTGGGGTTATTGATGAAGCAAAAGAGGGCCGGGTTCATGATTTGACTGGAGTTAGTGTTGTGACAGACACACAGCATTGTGCCTTGCCCTCTTGGGTGCTGAAAGTACTCCTGGTTTCCCATCATGGCTGGTGGCTCTTGTAACTCTTCTCCAATCTGGATTTCTACTTTGACACGGTCCGCACAGTACACAGCTGACTCAAAGGCAAAAACAAGTAGTATTTTTTTCTTTCTGACTGTGTTCTCATTGTGGAGACAGATGGGTTATAAACAGAATTTGCAAAACTTGCTGCTTTCTTGCCTGGTTGGTAGTGAGTCATGGATTACTGCTCTTGGGGTACAGCAAGATCAACCGAGCTAAAGGTAGCAATGTTCTGTGCCCATCCTACCAATCTTTCATCAAGAACATGCTTCCCTGTCTTGCTTAGGAGAATGTCATGTGAGATGGAGTTAAAGGATTCTCTAAATCTACTGCTTCTCCCCCAGCTATGAAGTCTGCCAGCCTATCAGGGAAAGAAATTAAGTTTGTTGAACATGTTTGTTCTTGATGAGCTCATGTCTGTTCCTCATCCAGTAATTTTTTTCCAGGAGTTTATATGTTTTCTGACAATTTGTTCCAGGATTTTTTTGTTAGTTGCTTGTTTTGAACTTTTCTATGAACAATGATGCAAAAAAACCCCCCACAAAAATAAGGGGGAGAACTGAACAATTTTTTTTTTTGCCTTCTCTGTATCTTCTAGTAAATTCCCTCTGTTAATCAGAGGATGAATGTTTCCCTTCTCTGCTGTGTACCAAAGGACTTCCAGCTTTTCTAGGGCACCCACATGAATTCATAGTTATCCATTGCTTGTCAATCCCCATTGCTCCCAGGAAACAATCTGGTGCAGAGGCAAGGGACTAGCATTTTTTTTTTAAGTGCATGAAGTAACAATAATGTGTTCCAAAGAGAAGGAAAAGTTCCTTTGATGAAAGACGTGATAAAATGTTGTGTAGATTATCACAAAGACTGAGAAGAGAATATCTAACATCACCCCAGGTGAAAAGAACAGCTATTAAGGTACTTTTTATTGTCCTTGAGAAGGATACGTGAATCAGTGGAAACTGAATGCAGATAATTTTTAAAGATAAGATGGGTACAACTTCTTTGAACAGCAACAGTGATGAACCATTGCAACAAACTGCTGGTGACTGATTGCCCATCTCTTGAAGCCTTTTCAACATTGTGTAGGGGGAATATTTTAGCTCAACACATCATTAAATTGAATCTTGGTTGATGGATTGAAATATCAGTGGCTGTTGATGTGTTGTTTCGGTGGATCCCAAGGCAGTGAAAATGCTCACTGAAGTCAATAAAGCTACAGCAACATAGACCAGGTAGAGATTGGCTTTGTAGGGATTTTTAGAAAGGGCTTTAATGAAAAGAAATAGGTGACTTGGTGAACTGGTGTAAAATAGAAAACCATGGGTAATGAGCAGAGGAAGAAGAACCTTGTCAGCAAAGGGATGGGACAAGGCTGATGGTGTCTCCAAAGCACGGGGCAAGGTCTCCAAGATAAGGCACAAGTGGGACCAGAGCTGTAAGGCCTTGGGGGGAGGCACAGTGGAGGAGAGTAAACATGGAGCTGTGGGTTATGCAGGGAGGGGGGGAAGCTGCACAGATCTGGGCCATGTGGCTGGCTTGACCATGTATTTCTTCCCATGCTGTTTTATTTTCTTTAGCACCAGTGAGGGTTTTGTCAGCCACATGAAACATGAGGTTCCTGATCTCCTCCGGCTCTGGCATTTGCTGCTCTGCTTCAGCAGGGCCCCTCCAAACAGCCCTGTGCAGAAAGGAGAGCTGCCTCCCCCATGCTGTCCCCCCCTTCCTTTGCACACCAGGATATTTTCCAGAGATCCTGCTCAGCAGAGCCGTGAGGTCCATGACACAAGTCCTGGGGACACCGACCACTCCAGCCACAGCACCACTGCCTAGTAAAACAACACAGAAAAGCACCCAGGGTCAAAATACTCTCTTGTAGAGCTGAATGGAAACGAAGCGTTTTTGCTGGAAACCAATACACATTTATTAATACATTTTCAATCTTTTGCAATGTCTGTAACAAATGTTATTGCTCCACAGATAAGTTTGGTGATTAAAGGATGAGTAATGACACCTCCCTGACCAACTGCACTACTTGGTTAAGCGGGCAGGGATACCTGTATGTCATTCCCCACAGGTCTGTGAAAATGGTTCAATTTAAACCAATTAATAACATAACCTGTTTGGGCAAAACACAATTGTTCTCTGAGAACGCATGAATTCAACACTGCTAGAAAATCCCTGCCATCTGACGTAGAAGGATTTATAGGTTTAGTGGAAATTGCTTTCCCCACTGTCCAGATTAAATACTGCAGGATGATTTTTTGTATGAGTAAACATCCTTCCACTAACGATCAGACCGATAATGTCTTAAAAGGAGAAACAGGATCTACATTTTGATTTTCTTCTTCTTGCATGGACTATTTCTGGATACAGAACCTTCAGGTAACATGTTGACTGTCCATAAAATGCATTTTAGCATCTTCCTGCTGTTGTGGGGATGGGTTTTATCCACTGAATGCAGAGCACACCGACAAGGAAAAGAAATACATGAGGTGTACAAAAAAGGCAGGTGAGTATACATATATATTTTTATATATATTACATTCAAATAGCTATTATTTGGAGAAATGTAATGTTTCAGGTGAATATGTAATGGCTAACAGATAATTGGAGTTTGCATTTATAGATTGTGATCTCTCAGTCATATTTCTGTTACTGGTTTTGCCAATGAACAAGTTTTAATGCATTTTCTACAGGGAAAATAATTTCTCCCCTCAAAAAATAAAAAAAGAAATTTGTGAGGTATCTCAGAGATTGAAAGGGTGCAAAAAAAGAATAATTTGCTTATATTTATTTGGGTTAAAATATGGTCGAGTATTTACATGAAAGTGGAGAGGAAACTTAGATCCATGAGGACTGTTGCATTCACTGAAGATTAGACTGACATGAGATCTGAAATGAAAACATTCAGAATTTATTTTGATATTCCCATATCACTTGTTTTATAGACCTTTTGAGAGGAAAAAACAAAAGTGTCTCTGGAAACTTCAACACTATGGTCAGTTATCAGAGGAAGCAGAAAGAGCATTCAGGGTATAGAAGTAAGATATTAAAAAATACTTAAAATATTGTTGATTCTTCTGCTTCTCTCTCACATAGCCTCTCAAAAAGGCTATATGACATTTTTCTCCCACTATTTTGTAGACAGTTATTTTAGGAGGTTTTGAGTTGAGGAAGGTTTTTTGGCTATAACTGAGTTCTGATTATTTATATTATACTTGGGGAATATCTGGAATTTTGGATGAAGATTGTTAGGCATATAACAAGGTATATCTGGAACAAAAAATCCTTTGGGTTTTTCTGGAGGATATAGCTGATATATTTAGATTGCTGGTCAAATGTTGGATACTTGTGCTTGTGACAGACTCAACCTATGTCCCTTCTGTTTTGCTGCCTTCACTGTTTCTATTCTGTATTGACTCTGTGTCACCATCAATACTGTAAGGCGTGTGGGGATGGAAATACAGGAGTTTTGCAGTCATGAGGAATTAAAACCATTCCTGTTAGCCTTCAGGAAAGCTGATTGAAACGTGGAAGGGAAGGATTGCAGAATCACAGAAAGCAAGTCAGGGCTATACTAGAGAGTAATTGCAGTGTCCTGATTGACACTTGGGGGTCAATGAGACATCTTATACACAGGAAATGGCTCTAGCAGTGATGCCACCTTTGTGGAGGTGTAGCTGGCTAAATGGACTCAGTGGTTCTGTTCATGATCAGCCCCCAGGGGAAGCAACCCCAGAGACAGTATGAATGTAGGACCTTTATTTTCACCGAGAGTTCATGACAGTGGCAGCAGAGGTGATGCTGAAAAGCATCCAGCAGAGAGGAATGTGTAGACACAGACATGTTCTTGTTTAGCATCTTTAATGAAAACTCCCACTGCACTGGACACAACAATGTCAGTGTGATTAAGTGATGATCACAAAAGAAAAGAATGTTAACAATATATGAAAATGGAAAATAAGTATTTATTCAGTACACTCAGAAACCACTTCTTCACCTGTGCTTTGTATATATGCTGTGACTGGGATAGGACAAGCCCATCAGAAAGCCCCAACGTATTGAGGATCTGAGAAGCTGAGTTCACTGCCCTCCCAGAGTGGCCATGCTGGCCTGGGAAGTAATTTCTGGCCTATTCCTGCCTAAGCAAAGCAGCACTGATGCTGAGGAGGGCTGATGGGGAGAGAGGACCTGTTCTGGTGCATGGTCATAGGGGTTGTCCATCAGGACTGGGTGCAGAACAGTAGTGCCCAGTACAGTGCTCACTTTCCCCTGTGATGGGATAGGCCACGAGAGACCAGTGGTTTTAACAGACTTATAATTTGCAAGGTTAAAAAGGACAATCATGGTCATCCATCGGATTTACTGCTAAGCTCAAGCAACAAAGCCTTCTGCATGAATTGTACACCAAACACCTAATTTTGGATAATTACCTACAGTGTCAGATAAACTCAGAATAGGCTTGCAAATAATTTTTGCCTTTGGCTTCCATCCATTTTCTCCTAGTCTATGCTAGCTTGTCTCTTCTCCATCTAGATGGATCAAGCCCTCTCTTCATCTCCTCTTAGATATATTAATAAGTCTAAGCTGCTGATATTTCTCAGTGTAGGATGTTTCCCAAACCTTGACTCAGTCATTTGCTTCTATTCCCATGTCCCTTCACTGCTTTTTGAGGGTTGTCACCAGGACTGGGTGAAGTGCTTGCACAGTCCTCACACAGATGCTGCACACAGAGTTTCTCCAGTTGACCTCCTGGGATTGTGGTCATGGTCTCCGTTGCAGCCCAGCAGTGGGAGATCATGTTGGCCCAATATGTCTGGGCATCTGTCTTTGGCAGAACACCTTGTATTAGAGGTACAGCCAGTCCTCTTGTGCTCCCATATAGTTCCCTGTATCTTAAGATGCTGATCACATGAGACAGTTTTGAAATAGGCACTGTTCCTTTGCATTTCAGTCAAACTCAAGGTCCATTTTCATCACAGAATTTAGATCCTGAAAGAAAAACTGAGGAAGAGGGCTTGCTATAGAACATCAGAAAAAGCTTGCAGTGAAGATTGCTCCTGAACATTTTTTTATTAGCACTGTTTCCCTTCCCTTCAGGACTCAAGGCTCAGTCCTGACTATCTATTAAGCAGAAGTTACAGAAATTTACCTTGTTACTCTTCACTGGGCACTGTCACCTCTTGCTCCATAAGACCTGTGGTAAGGACCAGGATGGAAATCCATTCTTTCACTGCTGCTTTTGTCTTCTGAAGAGACCCACATAGCTCACTGGAGGTTGATGGGGGAAATTTATTTGAAGTGGAAAAAGCTGGTTCCACAGCACCCCAAGATGCTCAGGGTGGCTTGATTTGCACTCATGGCCTTCCTAGCCTCCAGAAGCCCTTTAGAGGCACAAGACCATCTGCTTGCCCTACTGCCAGAGCTCAGTGTCAGCCACGGGTGTTGGCAGGCAGTGCAGGCACCTGCTGTAGAGACCTGCCACCACGGGTGCACTGCCAGAATCTTGCTGTCCCTCACAGGCATGTCCAGCTTTGCTCCGGATTCTCATGGTGCAGCTGACGAAGGCAATACACAGGCTTCTGGCTTGATTCTCTGGATGGTGCCTTTGTGCAAATGTTAGTTTCATCCAAAGAGATTCACTTGGTTTGAACTATGCCTTCAAATAAAAGCTCACCATTTGCTCAGCCCTTTTTCAGCTCCAGGGCTTGTTCTTTCACTTAGCCAAATCCACAACCTTTGCACTCCTGATACAGTGAACAGGGTAGGGGGCTGCAGGGTCAGAGACATCCTCTGTCACAATTTTTTGGCACTGCAGGTGCCTCAAGGTAGCCATTCTCTCATGAGGCAGAACTGAAGAGGGGAGAGCACACAGACATGGTTTTCCTCATGAGTGTTCATGCATGCACCTCAGTCTTTTGCGGACAAGTTTGGCATTACAGGAATTTTTCTAAAGGTCCCAGATAACTCCTGAAATAAAACTGATCAGGCTTTGGGACACAGTGCAGAGTGTGAAAGAAACTGGTGAAGAAATGTAGGTCAGAGTATGCATACAGGCACAGTGAAAGCAGCAAAAGAGACAGCTTTATTGTATGGGACTTACTACAGAGCCCTCCAATATTGTAATTCACTGTAAAAATGTCTGTATGCCAGTCAAAGACTCAACTACTTATATTTGCTAATCTCCAGGACAAATCACCTCAAAGGAATTTCACTTCAAAAGAGCAGCAATATAAAAATAAAACCTTTCTCACCTTGCAGACCTGTTCACGGTTTGCAGTCAACCATGTGCAAATCCTGCAGGGTTTGCAAAGCTTTTTACTCCTGCTAAATCCACAGTGTCAAAACTCCTACAGGAAAGAGCTGAGATCTGGAGCACCAGCAACAGGACTCTCTGCTGCTTTCCCAACTGCTCAGGCTCTTGGAAAGCCACCAAGCTGCATGGGTGTCACCAGAAGGGTACAAAGGATCACTGAAGGTCACAACATCCTTATGCCAACAAAAGGGCCAATGCCTGTGTTGCTAATTAGACTTGCAGAATCTGCTAGAGAGGATGACCAATACGGAAAGAACTGGCCTGGAGCTGAGCCCAGGTTGTTCTGCCAGAGATAACTGCTGGGGAAAAAAAGATCTCTTTTAACACTAACATCTCCCTGGATGGCATTATAACCACCTTTCAGACAGACAACTCAGCAGAAGAGATTTCACTGTATAAGATTTACAGATCATGTTTCTTTAATCTTAGCTAAGAGACCCTCTTCATGTTCTTAGTCATGTCCCTAACATTTTCTGGCCACGTTACAACATAACATGTTATAGATGTTATTAAGATTAGTGACACTACCCTTAAGTGATGGGAGCCACCCTGCATCACCATGGCCATGGCTCCTTCCTGGTCGTTTCTCAAAAGCTCAGCATCATACAGCACAACATTCCAGTTACCTTCCCTTGCTTTTGTTTGATTTGGATAAGCCTTCTGTGTTGTCAGCTCCTCCATACCCTGGCCATGTTGTGAGCAAGCTCCCTGCAGTATGTAAACTACACGTGGCTGTCCTGGTACCCTTACTGGGACTGCCTCCTACAAGCAGGTCAGCTCCTACTTTCTTGCCCTCCAATGCTTTCTCTGGCTTTATAAATTAATCCCTAGCAGGATTTGTTCCTTTACTTCCCAGCAACCTTAAGCTGTTCTCTTGTCCTAGAGTTTTGCTCTTGCATCTTATCTTCAGGATTGATCCTGAAAGCACTTATTTCCATGAACAAAGCTTACTAATGCAAGCTGTCTTTAGATCAGATCTTCAGAGGGCACGATAAGCCCATAAAACACCCCATGAAAGCGTTGCCTATAGGAGCACAGGGAGCCAGATCCCATGGAGCTTTGAGCACCTGCAGCTCCCAGGGCACTGCTTTTCAAGAGCAGCAGCTTGGGCTGTGCCCTGACACCACATGCACCAGCAGCGCTGGGTATGGGGTGAGCAATAAGAAGCCCAGAGTGCATTGCAGGCCAATGCAACTGGAGTCTCTCCATCTCCCCTGTTAGTAACTTGCCTTCCCCCTTCCTCCTTTCACCTGCATCTCCTTCATTCCTTTTCTTTCCCCATTCAAAGTTCCTGCTCGTCTGCAACTTGCTATCTTTTTTTGTCCTAGAGTTTCTCTGCCCTCTGCATCAGCTGCCTGATTTTTTGACCCTAGGCACAGCCATTTCCCCATCACACTGTTCTGCCAGATTTTCTACAGTTGCTTTTAACTCTGTATTATTCTGTAACTTCCTTCTCTCCTCTGGCAGCAGTTGCTGCTGCCTGTCTTACCTCTTCTTCCACTTGCCAGAAATCTTTTTCTTCTGTACAAGACTGCTCATCTTCTTTATCTTGTTATACTTTAAGTTATTTTTTATTATTGTTTTGCTATTTCTCTCAATTTTCTTTTCTGTCCCTGTTTTTCTTTCAAGTAACTTCAATTCTACATGACAACTTTTCTTATAAGTCTTGTAGTTTTCCCTCACAACCAAGTCAAAAGCATCCTCTTTCTGCTTATCACTGCAAATTATGATGCTTTGAAAATTATATTTTCTACATTCATCCTTATCACAAGCCTTCTTTCATCCTGTCTAGAACTTATTTTGGGTCTACTCTTCACTAAGCTTCCTATCTCTGTTCAGGTGAGTCATGTTGGAACATTGCCTCTACTGGGACTTCTGTAGCTACATTCATACATCCATGTACTGTGTCACTTCACTGTGCCACTGGTGATAATATTTCAAGTCAACATTCCCTCCATGTAACTTGCTCAAGATCAGCAGCTTCACATTGTCTTCTAGCCCATCACTACTCCAATGTGTTTTATGAGATGGTGTTAAAAGACATAACAGACTCTAAAGCCCAGGAAAAAACACAACAAACCCAACACACCCAAAGATAGTGCAAGGCAGTTTCCTCCCTCCTGAGTATGTATAAATGGTTAGATTTTCTGATTAAAAGGTTGGATTCACATGTGAAATGCTCCTGCTGGTCTTCTCTGAACTGCCCAATCATCTTCCAAACTCACTCTCAGTTTTCAGTGAAAGTGAATTTCAGTGTGATGACATGCTGTGTTCATGCACTTCCTTTCAAAATTCTTCTCCTTGTTATGTGTTAGGAAAAGCCTGAAGCAACAAATTCCTGTTCACCCTTACCATGCCACTCCTGATTTATATCATTGCACCATATCACTCGGCTGTTGTCTCCCTTCCCTCCTGGAGAGCCCTGCTCAAGCTGCCTGGGAGCCCTCACCACCTCCAAATTGTCTTTCTTCTCTTCCTGTGCTCTGTTTTTCCCAACGATGGGCATTGGATATGTGAGGTGTGGGCATGTCTTGGTGTTACTAACAGCACTGAAACACTTGCTCTTTGGTTTGCTCCTCCATTCCCAGTAACATCTAAGATCCTCTTTGTTGTGGTTTTTTTTTTGAGCACTGTGGAGCATTAAGCTGATGTTTACAAAGAAATAACCACAACAGCACTGAGACCTGCTTCCTAAGCAGCAACAGGTGATTTGGAGACCACCATTATCTCAACATTGTTTCCAACAGTACACTGAAAATATGCAAAAATACAAGGTACAGACCTGTGTGTGCTGTTACCAATGTACTAACACTGAATTTCTGCTCAGTTTATCTCAATTCACTTGACATCATTGAAGTTCTGCCATAATTCTCCACTCCCAGTTCTGACTTTTACTACCTTGAATGGTTACAAATCCTCAGTAAACATTGCTACCAGTAGTTATCTTTTTCTCCCAAATAATTTATGAAATTATTGAACAACAGAGATCCTGTAATAGATTTCCAGGAGGCTATACTGAAAACCTCTCTTCAGAGTGAAAGCTCTCTATTATTCCTTTTCTTTTTTATTTTGCAATCATTCACATGAAGGGGTCTTCACTCTTTCTGACCAGTTGGTTTCTTTACAAGCCTTTGGAAAAGATCTGTCAGCATCCCTTTGGAAACTGAGGTAACCTGTGTCATCATGATCACCCTCATCTATAAGGTCAATAACTCTTTAGAGAAGTCTGTTATACTTTAAAGTGCATAACATCCCTCAAGAAAAACTGTACTGACTGTTGCTCTTTTTCAATATATACTGCATTTATCTGGTGTCTAACATTGGTGTTTTTTACTATTCTTGTAGGTATTTTGCCCAGTGGAGTAGCCTGTAGCTTCTCAGATTCTACTTGGAGTGGAAAGTGTAGTAGAAAATTGTAACCTTTCAGTCCTGTGACACCAGGGACAATTTAAGTGCTGGTTCAACAGTTTCTTATTTGGCTTTCTTCTGGGTTAAAGCCAGCTGACTTGCTACTGTTCAGTCCATTTACTTCAAATCCATCTCTCGTCCTGTGCCAATGTGGCTACTTCTTAACATTGGCCCAACAGCAGATTTGTTACAATTCTGTATTTTTTGTAGTGCAAACAAATTCCTTAGTTGTTGATGTTTTTGATGCCCCTTATAAAGGCAGAGTGCTTTTATTGCTGTAAATAACAAACTAAGACAAGTGCAGTATTGATAATTAGCTAGTTATTCCCCATTCTGCATCCATACAATTATTTTCCTGTACTCCATGCAGTTCTTTGTATTCTCTTTTACTGAAATTCATCTTGTTGACATCAGAGCGTTTCTCCAACGTGCTGAGGCTGCTTTGAATCCTGATCCAAGATCCCAAATTGCCCATTTCTCTTTCAAACATGCTGTCATGTGTGAGTTTTATAGTTCTGTAATCTGCATCATTATTGAAAATATTAACTAGTAATTTCCAGGATGAAATCTGTGAGATGCTATTTAATATCTCTTGACAGCAAAGTAAGAGCAGTTATGCTAACCACAGTTTGCCAACCATGCTCAAAGTCATAGTTTCATCTCAACCTTATTTCCTTAGTTTAGTAATGAAATATTAAAACCTTAATTCAAACCTACTTTTCATCCCACTGACATTAAGACAGCCAGTTACACTGTCAGAAAGACATTAAGACTGTTTTGATGTCATCTATTGCAAAGATTCACTTTGAGTGATCTTTATAATCTCGTTACCTGTGGGGAGGCAGACAAATGGATCGTGAGTTTGTCCCAGTTTCTTTTGAAATGTCAAAACTCCAGTATAATTCGTTTGTCCCCTGCTTAAAACCAGGTTTTGTGTTCACCCTCTCTCAGGGGTATCACCCATCTGTGAGGAGTCCTTGGAGGTACCTCTGTACAACTCAGAGACTGTAACTGCTGGTACTCCCAGTGCTCCCAGGGCAATGCCATCACCAGCCTCTGTTGACTCAAATACCTCCAATTCATCTCAATATTCCTTAACGTGCCCTTTCTGATCTGCACTGTGCTGACGTCTGCTTGCAGGTAAACACTGTGCATTGCCCCATTAGTTGCTCTCCTTCCCTTCACCCATTTCTCATTTTCACTTAACTGAGTCCCAGCACTGTGTCTGCCTCAGCTGGCAGGACAGAACCTCAGTCACACTCCTGCTTCCTCTCACCCTTCCTTTCAACCTGGATAACACAACCCCCCAAAAAAACCACACACACTGGATGCAATTTCTGCCACACAAGGCCACTTTCATTTTTGCAACATCAGCTACAGTGCCAAGACCTCAGATGCCATTACATTTCTGTGAATAACCAACGTGTAGGTTTGTTTCTTTTTTCTTTCTTTTTTTTTCTTTCTTTTTTTTCTTTTGCCAGTGTTTATGTCCATGCAAAGAACAAAGGAAGTGCAAAATTTAAAGGGTGCATAGATGTCACCTGTCCCTGCATATTTGTCATTCCAAGACTCACATATATGCAAGTATTACTGGATTAAAAAAGGGTTCTCACTGAATTTTCTGTATCACTGAAAAACAAGATAGCAGAACAGCTCTGAATCCCACTGTGTCTCAGACTATGTGATGTGAACATCCAAAATAGTGCACTTTCCCCATTTTTTTCCATAGATTTGACCACCTATAATAGCAATGGGTCACCTTTCTTCACCATCTTCAAACCTACACTTCATGAGGACACATGACCCAACATAATTACAAGCAAACAAGGGCTTGACAAACGCCAAGATAAAATACCTTTTATGATTAATTTCCCTCGGTTTTTAGTGGTTTGTTTACAGGTCACAACTTTGAAACTCTCCCAATTTAAGCACAAGTTAGTGGGTTTCTATCCTGTGTCATCCCTGGGAATTAGTATGCTACACAGTGCATGTTGCTGGGTAAGAGCATCTTCCTCCCATGGCAACTTTGCTCTCTCCCCCCTCAGGTGCTGGGTGGTTTTTCTACCCATTTAGCTACCTCCGTTTCCTCCTTCCCCAAGCCCCTCTCTGGGCTCTGGATGACATCTCCATCTTCATCCAGACCTGCTGCACCACCTGTCCACCAGCATCTCCTGCTCACTGAGAAGGTCTTCCCCAGTCTTTTGCAGGCAGATTATGAGGGAACTTTGTGAACTTTCTGCCCTAAAATCTTTTTCCTTTGGGATGCAGGCTGGGAGGTTCTTTAGCCCAGCGAGGCTCATGGATCTGCAGGGGTTGGGAAGCATCACTCTGCAGTGAGGGGTCACCTGTGCTCATGCAGGACTGTATAGGGTGTCTGTGCCCCAGGAGTCATCCCACACAATGATGAGGCACCATTTGAGCCTGATGTCTCCTCTTTGCTCCTTCTGTCATCTCTCCCTCTGGCCTTACTCAGTGTCTCCCCTCCCTCCCCATCTCTGCCTATCCAGCCTCCTTTCTCTGCAGTCTCACCCCATGCTTATGCTCTGTTGCAGATCCAAGCTCTCTTTGCCTCTGCCCCACGTTTTTCTGCAGAAACCTTCTGTATGATTGTGCATGTAATTCCCCATTCCTTCCTGCTTCTTCCCTATTGCCTGGTCTGAACATGATGCCGAGGTGGTATGAACCCAAGGCACTAACTGGTCATAAAACAGAGGGATAATCAACACATATTTATGCACAGACCTTTTCATAGACCTTTTCACTCTCACGGCTCTTCAGTAGTCTGAAAACACCTTCCCCATTCCTACGTCCTCCCTGCCAAGGCTTTGTCCCCTGCAGGGAGCTGGGCTGCCTCCACTGCTCCCTCCTGATCCTTCTGCCTGTCCTTCATCAGGGCATTGCTCAGCCATGATTTTACAGACAGACCAAGGGGAACGTGGCTCCTGCTGTTTCCTGGCCCAGCACAGCATGAAGGCTGTGCAGCTTAATGGGTGCAGGATGGGAGGCACTGCACAAGCTGCTCACCAGTGTCCACCCAGGGACAGGGAGCCCATAGGCACAGCTGGCAGGAAGGGGGGAGTTTGCATCACTTTCATTACTTTCCAGTTCAAAGTCCTGCTGAAAACTGGCTCCACAAGATCCATGCTCTCCCTTGCCTTGTGTCAGTGGCAGGAGAGGCTGTGGATCAACTGCAAGGCAGCACAGCACGAGCTGCAGAGCTTGTGTCTGACAAAATTAAGCGCGTGGTGGTTTCAGAGAGTAGGGGTGGAGAGTCCATAGTCTCTTGCACTGGAGAAGGGGTGTAGGCATCACCCAGACAGGAGATAAGCAGAGAGGAAATGTGCACCCTGGGTGTCTGCCCCAGCTGCTGGCTTGCAGGTTTCCCAGGGCAGCAGACACCTCTGTTCAGGGTAGGAGGTTTGGGGTCAGTTGCAGCCCCCCAACCAAGCTGCTGCTGCTGATGCAAGTAACTGAAGGGACAGCGATAATGTGACAGCCACATCTCAATGATATTTCCTGAGACAGGATCTGTTCTGACAACTCTTCTCTGACCTGCCATCCTCTTTGCAGACCTAAGAATACCATAAATGATGGAGAGAACAGACTGCCCCCCAGAATTTAATGAAATCTAATAATAATAGCATTAGTGTTAGTCTGCCAAACCCACCAGCACTGTTCCTCGAGGATGTCATTCCTTGGACTCAAGAAAGACAGTGTGAATCTGACTCCATTACTTCAATGACTTACTTTCACTTCTTTCTTGAGGAAAATACATTGGGTCTTACTTTTTCCTGAAGAACTGAAACTGTTTCTTGACTAAACTCCTCAAGGAAGAAATGTTCTCAGATCTTGATGAGATTTTCCTAACAAGAGTGCAAAACATGACACTGTCTATTACAGGTGTATTGCCTGTAGAAGAAAGAAGGAAATGCATCCCGCAGGAGTAATTAAAACTAAAATGCTAAGATGGGTACTGACTTCTATCATATTTGTTGTGGTTGCTTCCAAAAGCTCTTATTTCAAAGGTGAAGAATACTGGGGGCTTTCCAGTGAACACTGCCAGTGTGGACCTGACACTTCTCTGGCACAAGTCCTATGAAGCTGGGCATTTGAAAATGCCTGCTGGGAGCTTCAGATGTCATAGTTGGACTGTCTCTTCTGAAAATCAGACATGGTCCCTAATCGTGCAACTCTTTTTACTGTGTTGGATGGACTATAAGTGCGACAGTAAAACTAGGGCTTTTTTTTTTTTTAAAAAAAAAAAAAAGAGAGTAACTGCTTTTTGCCTTGTGTCCCTGGCGGTAGTGAGGAAAATCTGGTTTTGCTTAATTTTTTTTGCCTACCTATCCTCAGCTTCAGTCACCTCCTTTCCCCAGTGAGCCTCAGCCTTTGGGGCAGGGGCATCCCATGATCCCTTGAAACTGTGGGGGGATCCGGGTGAATAGTGAAGACTTTGGAGAGGCTGGGTTACTTCAGCTGCCACCAGGGGCCCGAGCGCTACTCTAGCAGTGACATTGACACTGCAGGGAAAAAAAAGGTTATTAATTATTCCACTCCTAGAGTTATCTGTTAGTTTTGAAGATTACCCCAGTGAAGGAGCAAGACTATCACAGGTCTTGTGACCTGTGGGGGCAAACAATTGCACTGAACAATCTGTGAGCATCACCTGGGTCGAATCTCCTGAGTGTGGCTGTCACAAATGCTCGGGGACAGCGGGCAGGTGAGGGGAAGCCACAGTGGCAGACTAATGGGGTCCCATGGTGGAGCCACCACTGGTCACTGAGCCAGCAGAGCTCTCTCCAGGAAGTGGACCAGGAAACCTATTTATTGAGTAGAATGAAATGGGGCTTCAAATTGCAGTAATTGGGTAAAAATCATTTGCTGTCACAGCAGGAGGCAAGAAGGAGGGGGTAGCTCAGTAACTTCAGACCTGTGATGAGGGGAATGGGACTGTCAAAAAGCAGTGAAGGAACCAACCACAGCTGACATGAACACAGTCCCATACTGTGGCTGGAGCATGGAAGACATTTTGCATAGGTTTGTGAGAAAAAAATAAAGCTTAGTTTAGAGGCAGTGCAGAATCACTGAAAGAAATAAGAGGAACCACCAGGGTTGCTGGGTTTAGAAGACAGGAAGGATTTGGCCATGAGTCCTCATGGCCATGCCTTGAAGGCTCCCTGGACAGGCAGCATGGGGCCAGGGCCAACATGAAGCTCTACAAAGAGAAATGAAAAATAGAAATCGCATGAACATACCCTGCTTCATCCTGTTTGAATACCAGCATTATTCCTGAACAGCCAAGAGTTTACTAGGGCACTTTGAAGTCATGTAAGTAGGTCAGCTCGTTGCCAGAATCTGTTTATCCCCAAACACGTGAAATTACTTCCTGATGGCCAGCAGATGAGAAGCAAGTAGCAGTGAGATACAACAGTAGCTTGCAAGAGCGTATCTCTAAGGCTGAAGACTCTAGGAACTGTATTTTGCGTTTGCAAGTGCGTTTTGCAGCACAGTGTCCAGAACCAGGGAAGCTGCTCCTTGCGATAGCAACGGTGCTGCAAGGCTCCCCACAGCAGGGGTCTGCAAGGCCTGGGGCTCAGCCATCACCCACCAAGGGGGCAATGAGGTTGTGACGCCTCTTCTCGCAAAAGGAGTTTTGCCTCTGTAGATCTCTACAGCTGGATTTGAAATATATGTTAATGGGCAAAAACCTCCTTAGTTGAGCTGATTAGCCTTAGTGTTTATTACAGAGAGAAGCTGGTTTTTTTTCAACTTTTAATTAAAGATGAGTCAGAGCTCTTAAACTTTTAAAACGTTACTTTTGCATCCAGAAGGCTCCCTGGGCAGCCTGTGCCAGTGGCTCACCACCCTCACACGAAAGAATTTATTCCTAATATCTAACCTAAATCTACCCTCTTCCAGTTTAAAGCCATTATCCCTTCTCCTAGCGTGACATACCCTTATGAAGAGTCCCTCCCCAGCCTTCTTGTAGGCCCCTTTCAGGTACTTGTCATGCCCCAGCCTCCAGCCCCCAACACCCCTGCTCCCCGCTGCTGCGCCCTGGCTTGCCACCAGCCTTTGGTAAAAAGGCAAAAAAAACAAAAGGTAAGAGCCATTTTGCACGTGTGACAGAAGGCAAGGCGGTGGGGATCTGGCGCTTCCCACCACGGCTCACCCGCTGCCCATGGCCGCCCAGTCTCAGCTCTCCCTTTCCCTGTCGCCCCGTGCAGCCAGCCCCAGCGGCAGAGACGCGAGGCCCGCGGCGAGGCGCACAAGCAAGGCAGGTAGGCACAGCCCCCCAGCCCCTCGGCTGAGCTGGGGCCGCGGCAGGGGAAGGAGGGGGTCACCCCGGCGGTGTTGGGGTGGGAGCCGCGCCATCAGCAGGATCCAGCGGGTCTCGGGGGAAGCTGCGCTGCCCAGCCTTCCCTGATGGGTGCTCACAACACCACAGGTCTTTTAGAAGCTGAATTAAATCTAAAGCAAAAGCAGGGGCCATCTCTAAAAATGCCGGAGGGTTAATTAACGTCTCAAAGAACTCTCTGAGGGAAGCAGAGGACTTGCTGCTCCTAGAAGTTATTAAACTGAGACCAAGCATCTTTCTAAGATACTCAGGAGTCCAGATAAAGCTCTGGGATTGAGAAGGAGGTGGCTGGTAACACTGCTAGCCTCTGTTGGGGGAGCTTCTCATGGTACAACTGCCCATGAACCTGTGAGAAGTACAGCACAGCTAAGCAGTCTCACTTCAGAGGAACTTTATCTCAGGAACATATTCCCTGTTTCTTTGTTGTCCTGTTTTCCATTAGATTAATGGAAAAGATTGTTTCCAACTTGTCTTGTGTATAGACACATGCCCCTCTGAGTGTGCCATCTTTTCTCAAACCAAGAACCAGCAAAAGCCTTCCTCCTGTTTTTGAGCCCTCCTGCCACCCCAGTGTCTGGCACACAGATGGCTCTGAGGGCAGTCAGGCTTCACCTACAAGATGAGGCAACCGAGGAGCTGCTGCCACCACCATCCCCGCCAAAGCACTGGGGCACTGAGCAGCATTTGGCACCTTGATGTGGAGGAGGAGCAGAGCATCCTCTGCCCAGCATTTCGTGCAACTCCAGGAGCTTCTGGAATGACCCTCTCAGGCTTTTTAATGCTCAGAAAAGTCCCAGGTCTTTAATGCTCCTTTTTATCCATGTTAGAAATCTGGGACAGGAGCTAATAACTTTAACCCAGGTTAAGGGAGGGGCCTGTCTCCTGGCCTGGTTCCCAGCTTGCCTCCATTTTGTTCCTGGTCAATAGCCAGCAGCTTATTTGATATATTGTCTCCCTAATTCCTGGCCTCAGGCCCTGCCATGACTATGTCAGAAATGCTTCCCCCTCATTTCCATTTCCCCGCTTTCCCACTCACACTGTTCCTCCAGCCCACACTTCTGAATTATTGTCTCCAAACTCTGCCATAAGAAAAGCTAATTTTTACAGAGGAAAAAAGTCCCTGAACAGATGTTTTCTCAGTGCCAGTATTATCATGGGAACCTAAATTGTATGTTGAGGGCAGGAATTGTATTTTAATGACACGATGCCAACCACTGCAGGCAGTCTCCTGGTTATGGTCTAAGGGGTAATGCAGCGTGTACCTACAGGCATGGCCTAGGACTCACAGCTCTGCTTCTCTTCCTGGCAGCCCAATCTTAAAACGAAGTCCTGACATCACCAAGTCTCCCCTGACAAAGTCAGAGCAGCTGTTGCGAATAGACGACCATGACTTCAGCATGAGACCAGGTTTTGGAGGTATGAAACGTGCACATTTGTCACTGCTCCTGTTTTACACTGTTACTTCTTTATACACTAACATGTTGTCAGATGAACAAGCAGGTTGGCAAGCAGAGCTTTTTCTGTCTCTAGTTTTTGTTAGTTTGTGTTGTGAATTCATGACATGCTCAGGGACATAGGGGTGCAGTAAAATAGCCTTCTTCCTTGGATGAGCAAGTAGCTTAGTCAAAGGCATGGAAAATACAGGCAATATAATATTCCTGGTACTCAATGACATTTTCTTCTGATAAAAAAACCTGCAAATATGCCTTATGTTTATTCCCGGATTATGAGTAAATTCTATGATTTCATCTTACTATGGCCACAAGTACATAATCAAACCACATACTATGCTTGCTGACCTGGTCCTTTCATTTATAACCCTAAAGTAAAGATTTTAACTGCTGTGTTTTAATGCTTGCTCACAATTTTCTGGCTATATGTTAGAGCAACCTAAGCTTTCAGGGAAATGGATGAAGGAGAACACGTTTTCTTTCAGTCCATCAGATTAGAGAATGTTGTAATTTATCTACCCTTTCTGGCTGACAGATGGTCATTCAAATCCAGGATACCCTTATATACTCTGATGGAAGAAGATTTTATTGCTAAATGCTCAATATACCAAATACCCGCATGTTCAATTAATTTAATAAGGTTTCAGTTTCACAGCAGTTCTCTAATGTGAGCACTATTTATCTTGACAGATATCCTGTACTGTAATTGCCAGAGGTATGCGAGGGCTAGTCAAAGCCTGGAGGAGGAAAAAAAGATCAATATCCCTGTTTTGTGGGGTCACAGCCTCACCCTTCCCCCCGGGAGCCCTGGGCTCAGTGGCACATGCTTGTGCATCCCCTTTGTCACCCTGTCTTTTCTACAGCCAGCCACTGAGTGATGTGAAAGCCAAGCACAAGGAGCAGCTCTCGGTGCTGCTGTTGGCCCAAGAGGGGAGCAGAACCAGTGAAAGAAAAATTTGGAGCAACCCTCTCACATCCCCTTAGCTGCTCTGCTGCTGCTCTCCCTGGGAGTTGCTGCCCTGCTGGGCAT
The DNA here is from genome assembly GCF_020740795.1 of Apus apus. Lineage (NCBI taxonomy): Eukaryota > Metazoa > Chordata > Aves > Apodiformes > Apodidae > Apus > Apus apus. The sequence goes on from NC_067284.1 coordinate 11,552,488, forward strand.
CCAGCTGGTGAGCCCTGGACCTGAGCTCTAGCAGCTGGGCTTTTAAATTTTCAAGGAACATGTGTAGGATGTCACAACAAAAAGAGAATGCCAGTAATAGATCAGTCTCATTGCTGATTTTGATTGTGATTAGGAGTTTTTTTTGTTACAAATTCTAACAATTTATGTTTTTAATTGGTTTACTGTTGTTCTGTTTTCAGACTGGTCATCTATTTTTACCTCTAAGATACAAAAGCCAGAAGATTAGTTTGTCTCACCAGGTTTATACTTTCTTAACTTTTTGTTTTCACCCCAGGCCCTGCAATTCCTGTTGGGGTGGATGTCCAAGTTGAAAGTCTGGACAGCATTTCTGAGGTGGACATGGTAAGAGTGACAGAAGAGCTAAGGTCAGATGGGATGTCTGAAGACCATCTAGACCAAACTCCTGCTGAGTCTAGGCCAGCTAGAGCAGGCTGCCCAGGTCTGTGTCTGTGGGGTTTGAATACCTACCTCCAAGGACAGAGATTCCACAGCCTCCAGGAGGCAGATTTGGGTTTCATTTGAGTCTACTAACAATTACTTCTGTTGACCTCATGCTAGCATTTAATCTGCCTTGAAGAATAAGGAAGAAGTCTGGCATTTCTTTTTCTCTAGAGCGAAATGATGTAATACTGCTAAGACTGTCCCAAAGGATTGGGGTTTTCACTTTTTCTTAGGAAGTGGTAATATGTTTAAAGGCTCTGAGGAAACCAATTAATGTGTTAGTTTTAAGGCACTTTGATACACTGCAGACACAGTCTCACTTTGGCCATATTCTGAGGTGGTCAGGAGCCAGCTAGCTCCCAACCAGAAGCCATATAGCCATCCTGAGAGCAACGCTGGTGCAGACTGGTAAGTCCTGCTCTCAACAAGGCAGCCAGAATGAACTCAGGGGAGATAAGTTTCTCCAGAACCTGCCTTTGGTCCATTAGCAGTTGTATCACCCCTGCTGTGTGCTGGGGGCCTTCCTGTGTCTTCACATGGATGCTGAAGTAGGATTTCAGGGGCATGCAGGACTGACACTGGTGCTCTGCACAGACTAAATTCCTTACTGAGTCTCTGTTCTTCCATTCCTAGATTACAATTAGCAGTGTGAATACTGACAGGTTTCAAATGCTCTCATAGTGGTGCAGATTTTAGTTGTGATCATTTTTCCTGGAGCGGCTTTTTTCCTCACAGAGCACTGCTGAAAGTAAGGTATGATTTCTGCAGCAGATTTTCCATAGGAAGGTATTACATGCAGGCAGGGTGTGTAAACAATGGCCTGTGCAGGACAGCAGGAGCCCAGAAGGGGAATGGGAGGTGGCCCTGCTTGTACATTGCAAAACCTACACCAATTTTATTCACCATTTCAAAGCCCAGAGCTTGTCAGATCTACCCTGTTAGAGCATCCCCAGAGTCTCAGCAGCTCAACTTCTGCTTTGGAGGGGGGAAAAAAAAAATCACATCCTGGTACAGACTACTTTTCAAAATGTTTTGCTCTTTCAACAAGCGTATCCAACAGCTCTGAAGCTTTCAGAGGAAGCCCTAACTTCACTGTTCTCCTAATTAACAGCCACAGCATTAAAAAAGCCTGTGCCAGACCTCCCATGTCTAGGCCAGAAGCATGGCTGGGTGGTGGTACAGCTGGCATTGGGCAGCCACCCTGCTACCACACCAGGCTCCTCTGGCTGCAGCTATTTCAGCTTCAGAGCAGGCTGGGGTATCTGCAGTCACTTGACCACTTGCAGGGTGCAGTGGGGCTGCAGTGCTGGGGCACATCCATGTGCACATTCTCCCCAGCCCCGGGGAGACCTCCAGTTGTCCCCCCGTCTCTGGTGCTTCTGGCACCCTGACTTCCAGCCATGGCAACTCCAAGCTTTCACCTCTCCTGGGATGGTCCCAGCCCTTCTGGTTGAGGAGAAAGCTCATGAAGGTGGTTAGACAGCCCCTGAAAAGCTTTGGAACTTGAAAGCAAAGAGAAATAACTTAATACTGAGAATTTTAAAGCAAAAAACCTAACAAACCCATTCATTTTTAAGCAAGCATGATGATTTTGAACTACTTCCTCTGGTTTTTGAATACTGTCCCTGCTCCTTCTGTAACGTGGTGCTGCAGCACCCAGCAACACGGGAAAAGCACCATGTGGCCTTGGGTGAGAAAAACATTCAGGGTCAATATTGGCTGTGTGCAAAATAACACTGGAGAGGACTTTATATTGTCAGAGTTAATGCTTTTTAACTCATGTAGCTTTACAGAAAAAAGCCATGTCATTGCTTGCTTTTTAAATGAAGAGACATCAGTGACAGAGATAGTGACTCTGTACTAAATTTAAGCTCCAGAATTTAGATATATCAGTCTTCCTTTTTTTTTTTTTTTTCTTTTACTTTCTGATTATTAGCAAGAAAGTGGTAAAATAATGAAGGACATAATAAAAGTTCATTAGGATGTCAAAAAAATCAGATTCTTTTTTATCCAATTAATTAAGAAAATTATAAATATCTATTATGGGCCACTAACACTGAAATTAACTGAGCTATTGCAGGATGTGTGGGGCAGCTGTTTTATCTGGAGGAAAGATGGGAAGAAGGAATCCTGTTATCCATGACTGGAAATTCATTTTCAAACATAATGTGAAAGCTAACAGTATTTATGAGAAATGGACCAAAAGAAGAGGGAGATACTATATGGTTGTTGCTTGGGGGGGTTTCAGATGATTGTTGTAAAATATTGTGGTTATCAGTTTGATAGCCTAAAACTAATATAATAAATCTTTGCTAATGAAAGCTGACAATACTTGATTTTTCCACAGCAACCATAAATGTAACTTTATGCAAAAATGTGAGGCACTGACTTCTCACTGAAGAACAAATATCTGTCCATTTATTGATGTTTAAAGGACACATTAACACAGGAGTCACTGTAAAAGGTTTCCCAGAATTATCTTATTTATATTTGAATGCAGGGAAGAGATCCTGCATTCAGTGGTCAGTGGCTTTGGGAGCTTCACTTGGATGGATATAAAGCATTTCCAATAATTATATTTGCCTCTAGTATAATTATAGCACAGGCTGCAACTAACAAATCACTTGTACTGAAAAAAGCCTGCAGAACCTCCCATATTTCAAAACTGCTTGGGAAGTGGTGTGAGAAAAATTTACACCTGAAACCCATCTGACTTTCTCTACCCCAGACACTAGGGCAGACTGGTCAGTCTTCAACAGTTCCCTCAGTTCATGGGCAATATATGATGCTACTCTCAAGAATAAAAATGCTGATAAACAGGTGTGTGTGAGCTTGTCTTCAGATATGTGAGGGCTTCCTTTGAAATCAGGCAAACCCGAGTGTACGTGCCTCCGGGGTCTGACTCCAAATACAAGAGAGCTCAAAGAGAAGGAGTGTGCCTTTGATCTAAGAGTATGATATGTGAGGAGAAAGAGTAAAATAAAGACCATTTTGGTCAATTACCAAGCCCAGAAGATTTCAGTGGCTGTGCGGGATGATGAGCTCCCACTGCAACATGCTCTTCCATCTGCCTGGGAGAAGCCAGCTGCTGGAGCAGCAAACGTCTTCACTGTTGGCTCCAAAACCATGGCATCCCGTGGTTGTGGGGGATTCAGTGCTTACCAGCACCTTCCACCTACTACTGCCTTGGCATGTCTGCCTTTTGGTCCTTGGAATGGCTAGCAGACACCAAAAATGCATTTCAGAGGTGGACTTCCCACCTGGTTGGCCTCTGATTTCTGAATCCAGTAAGTCAGTCTGACCTAAGGAATAAAAAAGCTGCAGCTGGTAGTTTCCTCCAGAGCTCAGGGAGCAGATGTGCCTTCAGGAATGGTGCTTTAAGCTTGTGGTTTGTCCTAGAAAGGAGAAATCACTGCTATGCTGATAAGGTGTAAGTTGTGACACAAGCCTGTTTGTTGCAGGACTTCACCATGACGCTCTATCTGAGGCACTACTGGAAAGATGAGAGGCTGTCCTTCCCCAGCACCAACAACCAAAGCATGACCTTTGATGGAAGGCTGGTGAAGAAGATCTGGGTCCCTGACATGTTCTTTGTCCACTCCAAGCGTTCTTTCATCCATGACACCACCACAGACAACGTCATGCTGCGGGTCCAGCCAGATGGGAAGGTGCTTTATAGCCTCAGGTAAAGCTGCATTTGGTCAGTGGGAGCCATTAGTGGAGTAACAGAGAAAGTGGTTTAATTGATTCCTGTGTGGGGGTTTTGCATGGCTTCATACTAAAAAAAACAACCCAACATAAAAAGAGCAGATATGCTGACTGTCCACCAACATCTGGGTCTCCATGCAAGTTCATTAAGTGCCTGTTGCACAAAGTCAGTTTCTGTGCCAACATTTCTGGTTCCATCAGTGTCCCTTCACCTTTCGTGCACAACTGGTCCCTGCCCCAGCTGTTGGGAAGCTGTGACCAGGTGCAGCAGTCCCTTGGTGCAGGTCCCTGGGCTGCCGGCCCCACAGGGCACTGCTGAAGAGGTGAGACAGAATCTAAGGAGGAGGGTAATGTCTGGTGATAAAAAGAAGTCCAGAGCAGCTCTAGGTATCCACTTCACTAGACATCAAAGCCTCTGGACCCAGCAAAATGTGCAGTTTCTATTCTGGTAGGTAATTATGAAGAAGTATGAATTATACTGGGTGTGGGTTTAGCTTTATGATAAGCGACAAAACAGATGGAATATCCTGCAGCACATGAAGTGAGAAGCTTCAGAGCAAGGGTATATAGCTCCTGGTGACTCACATGAATGGCTAGAGCAACTCAAACACCTGACTTCAATTCTTCCTGGTTTTTGCTCACATTTGATGTGAAATGCATGAAGCTCCTTGAAGGGGAATTTTGGGTAAATGTTCTATTCTCTAGTTTGAGGGGTGATCCCAGCCCTGGCTTTCTCCCTTCTTTTCCAGCTGGCTGATCAGCTTTGAGAGGAACATCACTAACCTAACTCTGAACATTATTAAACCAGGATGTTTTTCTTTGTAATAAGTCACACTTTCATATTTGGAAACACTAACTAAGAAGCATCTGTCAATCTCCAAAAGTCACTAAAATTGGTGCTTCTGTTTTTCTTCCCTGTAGCTCCATCAAGTTAGAAAACTAGTGTTGCCAAATGACCCATAAAATCCTATTAGAGAGGAAATTGCTGTACAATATTCTGGTGCAAGAATGTTGACATCACCCCCCCCCCCCCCCCAGCAATGAAATAGCAAAATACATGATAAATAAAGCATCAGATGATAGATAATGTATTACAGAGGACAAAAATAAGGAAAATCTGACTAATAGGAGGTCAGTATCAGCAAGATACATAGATCTAAGTAATGATAAAGTTGCAGAACACGTTGCTTTGGGAGGCTGGGGAGGTCTTTGGGGCCAGCAGCTTTAGGAGTGGCAGAGGTAGAGCTGAGCCTTCCATGAGGTGAGGCGATCAACTTCTCAACCAGACAAAGCGATTTTATGAAAGGAAAGCAAGCAAAGCAATTCTTGTTTTCCTGTGGGGTATCAATTTGACCAGAATTTTCTTGTTCTCTGCTATTTTTATTCTTACTTTTCATTGGAATCCATGGCCTGAACAGTGTCTACCTTCTTGGTATTAAAGCTGTTCCTTCACTCAGCATGTCAGACAAAGTTCAGGTGTTCCTTAGGCCTTTTCAAAGTTTGCTCAAGCCCTCAGCACAATAAAAAAAGGACAATAAAATGACATAATGTTCAGCTGTAGCATGCATGCCTTATGTACTCTCTCATTTAGCTGCATGATACCTACCAATCATCTGCATTGCAAGCATTTATGGTTGTTTAAAACAGATGAGAACAAAATAATATCAAACTACTCCAATCCTGCCACAGGGTCTTGTGCTTAAACAACTGTCCTGTACAAAATGGTAGTGAACATCTTGAACAGAAAATTGTCGGAGTTTTAATATTTTATTCAGTGGCAACTGCAGGCTGGAGTGCTTTGTGAGTGCTGGAGAAGTATGGATGCTGATCTCCCCCTAAAAGCAAGCTGGTCACTACTGCCTGTCTTTGCTGGATGCCTTTGCCTGTAGATGGTATTTTTCCTTGGTGTCTGCCTTTTAAGGTTCTTTCCCAGGCTTTGTTTTCTCTTGGAAACCACTGTAGACCTCACTGGCACCTAAAGAGCACATCCGAGCTGAGCACTTTCACTCAAAGGCTAAATCCAGATAGGAAAGCAACATCAGCAGGAACCTGCAAATGCAGAAGGACTGACAGGAGGGATTGCATTGTGTTTTTATGCTTATGTGACAGATGGTTGTCTACCATTAGCCCTGCTGTAATTAATTAATTCTTTCCCCATTATGATTTATACTTTTAATTTACTTAACCAGAGTTCGAGCCAGTTGTGTCAAGATTTACAGATGCTTCCAGTGCAATCACAAAGTTTTGCTATTAAACATGAGATAATCGGGTTACAGCAAAACCAGAGCTTTCGATTGATGGGGCAGAGCATTTCAGTGGTCTCTGTCGTGCACCAGCTCCAGCCCTCACTTGAGGCACTGCCTGTGCCCTCTGGTGGCTGGTAGCCAGGTGTGATCACTTGGCTTCTCATTGAGCAGCTGGAAATTCGCCGTGTGTGGAGAAATTACCTGCTTCCCTCACGGTACTAGGATGGTTTTGATCAATGTAAAATACTTCATCTTACAAAGCACCTTTTGAAAGCACAGATCTCTGCAAAGAGACATTTGCTGATAGTCAAAGAGGAAAAAGCGTCCTCGCTGCTCTTTCCCATTTCCTTGTCTATTATCTTTGTCGTCTAGTAGCAATTTGTGGTGGCCTAACATTCCAGTTGTCTTTTCTAACACGAATTTGATGAGAAGAAAAGGCTTTAAGTTAAGTGGAATTTCTTTAGCTGAATGGAAGATATTTCTTTTCAGTGGGTGATTACTGTCCAGATAGTTACTTAATAAAAAATGAAACTTGCAGCTTTACTGTTTTTCAGTCACATAAGAAGACAAGTGTTTAATGGAGTGGTCTTTATTATCCCTAGAGTTACAGTAACAGCAATGTGCAACATGGATTTTAGTCGCTTTCCCCTGGACACACAGACTTGTTCCCTGGAGATTGAAAGCTGTAAGTAAAGCAGACACATAGGGGAGCCAAGGGCTGCACCTCATGGGGACCCAAACTTTTTAAATTATGTAAATAATTATACCAATAATGAAACTGCTGCTATATTAATGGGAGCTCTAACCAAAGTCAGCAGACTTCAACACTAAGAAAAACTCCTTGCCCATATTTTTTGACTAGTAGATGATGTTTGCAACAGTGCAGTATTTTTAAACACCAGTGGTGTAATTTATTTTTTCTCTGTCACTAGGAAGAGATTTTACTCCCTATCTGAAAGGCTTAACTTTACTATATTTCCACGTGTTAAAAGAAAAAAAAACAAACATGCATCACAGGCAGAAAATTTACCCAAGAGTTTATCCTTCCACATGCCTCCCGTTGCCTCAGCCTGTTCCTCCCATTACCCCAAGTAGGTTCTTCCCTCCAAGTCTCCTTTGTTTTGCTTCTGCTTTTAGGACAATTATAAGGGACAGTTTTTCAAGTTCTGATGTGGTAGGTTACCTGACACATATTATGTGTGTAAGATTGTGACTAGAGAAACAAAAGGGTTTGCAAAACACACTGGGCATTAGGTCTGAGGGCTGTGACAATGAGCTAGTCCTCTCCTTGCCACGGGTCATGCTCCCTGTCACTGAGGCTCTCAGCTGGGTGGTGACATTTGGCCTTTTCAGCTGGGACCTCATAGGTAACCTGGAAGGAGTGTGGGCACACCCTGGTCTGTGGGCATGATGACTCAGGGCACTGCTCTGCTCCCCTAGATGCCTACACTGAAGATGACCTCATGCTCTACTGGAAGAATGGTAATGAATCCCTAAAAACAGATGAGAGGATATCGCTCTCCCAGTTCCTGATCCAGGAGTTTCACACCACCACAAAGCTTGCCTTTTACAGCAGCACAGGTAAGTATCGCGGTGCTTGCCAGAGAGTCTGCTGGTGAAAGTGATGCAAACTGTCCCTTTAGACCTTGGCCACGGAAGACTGTTCTTTGGGAGGTCTCCCTGTGGCCCTGCTTCTCTTCTCTTCCATGCCAAGCCTGCTGTCCCCGACACAGAATTCCATCTTGAAGGTTATGTAGTCTTGCAGTCTTGAAAGGCAATCCCTCTTCAAGACCACACCCAGCCCTAGCATGAGTTAAAACTCTCCAGGTGCACAGGTTATATTGCCTTCTTTAGAAGGTGGGGTCCTGAGATACTTGATGGCTGGTGCAGTAAAGAGTATTTTCTGTAAACTTCAATGTGTGTTTCTAAAAGCAAATGAGGTGCTGTTCCCCTGATGAAACAACACCTTACCTGAAAGTAGTTCAACGTTGATGTGACTTCTCTTTTCCTTTCTCTCTGTTACACAGGGTGGTACAATCGCCTCTACATAAACTTCACTTTACGTCGACACATCTTCTTCTTCTTGCTCCAAACCTACTTCCCTGCCACCCTCATGGTCATGTTGTCCTGGGTGTCCTTCTGGATCGATCGCCGAGCAGTTCCTGCCAGAGTCCCTTTAGGTAAAAACAGTCTTGTAGGCAGCAGGTCTCAGAGACAATTACTGCAAGTCTGGCCTTGACCATCAAGACAAACTCCCCCGTGCAATGCCCTGCCCCAGCATTGCCCTCTGGCACAGAAATCAGCCATGCCACACAAATCAGCCATGCCACACATCACTCATGCAGGGACTGGCCATGGTACAAACTCCCCCCTGCCCTGCAGTGCCAAGTGAATTGCTCTCCCTGCATGCACAAGCAGTAGCTGCATGTAGTGCAAATCAGGGAACAAACGTCCCTCTCTGCTTTTAAGGCTATTAAGAGACAGCACAGTAAGAGCCAAAGTGTCAGTATCCTTCAGGGACTTCAGTGAGCAAAAAGGTGAAAATCAGTATTAGCAGCTCTGACAAAGTTCCAGTTTTTTGAGTCCAGCTGTATTTGTGATGAAAGCTCTAGTTTGGCAGTGTCTGACAGTCCCTCTGCTGGTGTGTTCCTAGGAATAACCACCGTGCTGACCATGTCCACGATCATCACAGGGGTGAATGCCTCCATGCCCCGTGTTTCCTACATCAAAGCAGTGGACATTTACCTGTGGGTCAGTTTTGTGTTTGTCTTCCTCTCGGTGCTGGAATACGCGGCCGTGAATTACCTGACTACGGTGCAGGAGCGCAAGGAGAGGAAGCTCCGGGACAAGGTGAGGTTTTCTATCTCCAGTGCAGCTTTATGCCCCTGGGAAAAGGTATGACAAATGTCTGGAAATGTTCAAAAGTTTGCAGCTACTGCATGCTGCTCTCAGCTGCCTGGGGAGAATGCAGTGGGTGCAAGAAGACATCAGCAGAAAGGCAGTCTGGGTTAGAAAGATTGGCTACAGACAACCCACGGCCAGCTCACTGCTGGGCACTCTGTCTCTCCTCATGTAGCCCTCCACTGCCTGTACAAATGGGATAGGCTTTAGGATTTTTATCTTTTTCTTTTAGTGCTGAGGATCCAAGCCTGTGAATAGGACCAGCTGATACTGTGCTTTGGGTTTCAGATAACGTGGCAGATTTCCTCCACCTTTCTCCAGGCACAGTTTAACCACAATGATCCAAACTCCCCTCTTCTGCCCTTGTTACATCAAATTATGATCACCCAAAATTTCAGCCTAAACTCTTCTTTGCAAGTGGGGCAAGCTTGATACATTCCTCCTTTCAGATTCCCTCTGCCCTCTTCACTGATTGTCTCTTCTCAAGGCACAGGTTTATTTACACCAATAGCCCCACTTAAGCCAAATGAGCTTTTCCACAGTCAGTCCCACTCTCTCCCTGGCTGGGCTGTCTGGCAGACATGCAAATGGAGGAACAAAAAGCTGCTGCCCAGCTCCAACCTCTCATTCTCCTTGTGTCCCAGCAGCCTGAATTCTCCAGGCTTGTCCCTTCCCTCTGCTTTTGTAAGGTTTCTCCTCCCGTCCTTTAAGGGATGTTTGCGTGGATCTGGGCACGAGTCAAAACCATCTTGCCCCTTCCTGTGTCCACAGCCCCCCTGTGCCTGCAGCCTGCCTCAGCCCCGCCCCATGATGATGGACGGCAGCTACAACGACGGGGACATGAGCGAGCTGGGGCACTACGTGCCTGAGAACGGAGACAAGCAGGAGCGAATGATGGTGCAGCTGGCGCTGGGGGCAGAGAGGGGCTCGGGCAGGAGGAAAAGCCAGAGATACGTCAGCATGCGGATCGACACCCACGCCATCGACAAGTACTCCAGGATCATATTCCCTGGTGCCTACATCCTATTCAATTTGATATACTGGTCCATTTTTTCATAAACACACCCAACCTCTCTGTAGTCGCAGAGCGTTGTGACATGAGGTGGAGGTACCACCTAATAGGCTAATGGAAAGAAAACAGGGAATTGTTTTAACTGGATGGAAGATTGTTGTGGGGTGGGGTTTTTTTCTTCAGGATTTTTTTTTTTTATTAGATGCAACTCCTATGTGGCATAAATAATTGTGCAAGTTTCACATGTCAGCAAAATACAGGACATACAATCTAAAACGTTATACATATTTAAAGCTGTGCTATGTTCCTTCTTGTGCCTCACAGGCCACTGCAAACTATTTTAACAAGTGACTCTAATTGCCAGCTGCTTATTTATGGTGCATCTTCCATTTTGTGCCCCTGAGAGCCTAATTCTCTAAGCACCTGAGTGCATCCATCCATCTCTAAACTCAGCAGACTGACCACGCTCAATACTAGTAAACACAAAGAATATGCAAATACTTGCATGTTTGCAGGATGAGGTCAGAAATGGTCATTAAAAACAAAATATCCAGTACCAGGAAAGACTTTGGCAAGGTTATTACTGGCTAAAGCTTTTTTACACTGCTAAATACGTGCTGTCCTAGCAGTACTGCACTGACAGGTCCACACAGGAAAGGAATACTTTCAGATTTGTGCTTTATCTTGATCTTATTTAAGACAAATCTTTCCAGGGTGTTTTGACTCTTTTAAAAATATGAATTGCAATGTACTAAGGAATGAACAAAAGCTGGACTTTCTGCAATGCTAACCAAATCCTCTGGGAAATACAGGAGCTCTCCTTGGATATGCTCATTTGGGTCAGTGGGAGTTTTGCCCTTTAATTTCCCGGGAAAGAACACAGGTTTCTCTACAAAATGATCCAGTGAGGACAAGTAGATGTCTACAAATAACGGAATGTTTTGGGTTGGAAGGGATCTTAAGCTTCACCTACTTCCAACCCCCCTGCATGGGCAGGGACATCTCCCACTAGACCAGGTTGCTCAGAGCCCCATCCAACCTGCCCTTGAACACTTTCAGGGATGAGGCTTCCCTGGGCAACCCATCCACTGTCTCACCACCCTCACAATGAATAATTTCTTCCTAATGTCTAACCTAAATCTACTGTCTTCCAGTTTAAAGTCATTATCCCTTGTCCTATCACTACATACCTTTGTAAAAAGTCCTTCTCCACCTTTCCTGTAGGCCCTTCAGGTTCTGGAAGGCTGCTGTAAAGTCTCCCTAGAGCCTTCTTAACCCCAACTCTCTCAGCATGTCTTCACTGGAGAGGTGCTCCAGCCCTCTGATTATTTTCATGTCCCTTCTCTTGGACTTCCTCCAAGAGCTCCATGTCCTTATTATGTTGGGGGCTCCAGAACTGGGCACAGTACTTCAGGTGGGGTCTCATGAGAGCAGAGGGAGAGACTCACCTCCCTTGACCTGTTGGGTTGCACTTCTTTTAATGCAGCCCAGAATACAGCTGACTTCCTGGGCTGCAAGAACACATTGCTGGCTCATGTTGAGCTTCTCATCAACCAAAAAGACTAAAACTACTATAGAAGCTGCTTCTCTCTGATATAGTCTGGATGTTACTGGTCTGTACAGCCAGAGGAACCTGTTGCAGACTCTTAACTTCTGGTAACTGCTAAAGCCACTGGTAACTGCACTTGCTTCCAGGAAAAGCCTAGTTAATCCATTTTTAGTAAATGCAAAATAGAAAGATGCTTAACAGGTAACAAAGCACTTGTAAGGTCTTTATATCTGAGTTAAAGATACCATGCCAAAAACTTTGAAATGAAGTAAAAAAGAACTTCTACCACAGGACAGCAGCTCCACTGCAGACCCAGGTACACTTGACCAGCTGTTTTCATGCTGCATCTGTCCCACCAGCACCTTGCAGCCCACTATGTCCTTAAAGCAGGCTCAGCACCTTCCAGGGCAGCAACAAGGAGACACAGCTGGGGGCACTCAGCATTTACTTCAGTCCCAAACTCTACATCAGTTTCTGCAAAACAGCCAGTCAGCATAAACACTCCATATGGAAAAGGCAAAATATGTCACCCAGAAGTGATAAAATATTAGGAAAACAAGCATTGGAGGAATGGAATCAGGGGCCTTTACAATAATAACTGGAGCACCAAAGGTGTCTCAGAAGGTAAGGCTGTTCAGTTTATCTGCTGCCTTGTGTTACCCACCTATGTCAATAAAGCTAACTGGTTTGGATTAACCAGACTTCAAATACAAGATTTTGCAGACAATTAAGAAATCCATTACTCCCCACACAACAGATGCTGTTGTCTTTCACAGTGTAGCTGCTCTGATAATCAAAGTAGTTGTGTCTCCAAAATGAAACTGAATCTCCTTACAGGAAATCCTCCCTGGACTGACTGATCTGATGCTCTATGCATCAGGTTTGTGATACAGATAGTGCAGTTGTTTAACACTGCTGGATGTTGCTTTAATTTCTTATGTAAATAAATGTCATGGAAACATACTCAGCATTTCTTACAACTGCTAAAATAATGAGCTGCAAAACTACCTACTCATCTTGCACTTACAGCCTACACTCCATGGGTGAGGCAATGAAATCACAAAAGCTAAAATCATTAGAAGACACCCCCATCCGTAAGACAGTTTTACTACTCATTTCCACACGCACATACCACCTTAGCTTCATTTTACCAAGTTTCCTTCACATTATTCTCCAGTGAGGTTTTTTTCAAGAGATTAAAAAATACATTATTGTCTTGTCATATAAACATTTTGGTCAGACTAAGCTAGAAAGGTCACTACTCTGGAAAAAGCAGATGAAAGACTGCCCACCAGGTTGGGCCACCCTCCCTTAACCCAGTGGCCCCTTCTCCCACAAGTAGCTCCAAGATTTCAAAGGCATGTACTTGCATGGGAATGTACTGATATTCTCAGTATTGTAAAAACCCATTTATTTCTACAATTTAAGAGCAGCATGAACAGGACTGGCAGATTTCACAGTAAACCCTCCAGGTTCATAAGCAGCTTAATGCTATGTAGCTTGCTACAGTACTGTACATCCCCTTATAGACTCATTAATCTCACACCACATACATTATTTGGCATCTGACCAGGTTTTTAAGACACAAATGTGAGCTGGACTTTTGAATTCTCTGGGTTTCAGTGGGAAACTGGTTTCTCAATTCCCATGTGATTTTCAAAGTTTCCCTTCCTGCATGTCTCCCTAAATAGATTCCCCAACCTCCATATTTGGATTTACATTAACTTACTTGTGTTTTATTTGGGAAATTCTAGTGCCTTTTCAGTCTTGTACAAATGTGTATATAGATGTATTCTATAAGTACAGGATATGTCATATATAACCAGTGTTTGCTGTAAATTACTGCACTCATTAAACATATACATACAAGGGTTTTTTGGCTTTTAAACTTCCAGTGTGTTTTTGGCATCCAATCATTAACATCCTGCTCCTTTCCATTACCACAAGAAATTAATAATTATTTCTTAGGGTTTATTTCTAGAAATGCTCAAAATCACAATAAAACTTCACATTTATACAGCACTGCATGTTTTCTACCTCCAAAGGAATGATCTCCATGAGTTTATACATGTACATAAGACCTTTTTGCTAAGGAGCTCATCCAGCCAAATACCAAACATCCTCAAATCCTGTGATGCTGGTATTTGGCTGGAGAGCCCTGGGATTTCATGGGCAGGGCCCTGGAAGAAGCCTGCATGCAAACTCCAAACCAGCAAGAAGATGACACTAAGCTTTCCACTCCCTGTGTATGTTGCAATCCTGGTTCCTCTTCCTTAGGGTGATACTCTGCAATATAATTCAGACCAATCTCTCAGAGGTTAACTCAAAACCTAGCCTAGGGTGATGCTCTTCATAGAAGCTGAAGTGTATTGGCTGGCCTGTGTAAATTATGGACAGACAAGTTCCACCTGTGAGCATGTCTAGGTTAAGAGCTTTGCAGACTGAAGCCTTTCATAGTAGTCTTTAAGGCTGCTGATAATTACTGATAGGATGAAGCACCAAGGAAAACTTAAGTCAGAAACAGAAGAGCACAAGAACACGAAGAAAGAGCAAAGATCCTTCTCCTTCCCCAGTAAAAATATACTCATAATCAAATAATTAGATGTCTTTCTTTCTTACATGTTACTGCAAGTGATTATCTCAGTACAAACCAGATCCAAACTCCTTGCCAAGACCTGATGAGTAAGCAGAAAAAACCCCTGGGGCTCCTCTCTCCCATTCTTGTTCATGTGGTAAGATGGTATTTTAATGGAGCACTGAAGCAGCAGCAATGAGAAATGAAAAGCAACTGTGAGACCATCTAAACCAAGTGTTCCAGAAGAGGACAGAACTAGCTCAGCAGCACTGCAATGCTTTAAGGCTGTTCAGGTGCTAAAACAAACCCATGAAAGCCAAACAAATTGTAGGATGTGAAGCATGTTCCAGTCTCCAAGAACCAAAGTACATATACACAGGAAAACTACAACTCCTGATTAAGTACCTACCAAACTTATGAAGCAAGACTCCAGCACTGTAACTCTAACTTTAAATCCCAAACTGATTTTAGTTTTGGACCTTAAGAACAAGTGTTCTGAGACACAAATCAGAACTAACTTGTCTGGGCAAATTGAAAAGCCTCTATCCTTGGAGGCTTCTAGGATTCAGCAAATGAAGCCAAGCTCATCTGATCCAATGTTTGTGATAATTGTGCTTCAAGCTGGAGGCTGGGACAGGTTTAGCCTAACGGATCCTCCAGAGAGCCCTCCCAAGCACTATTCCTATTATTCTATGAATTCTAACATGTGTTAAAATATTAAAACAGCCCTAAGATTATAAAGACTACCAATAATACTGTATTTGAAATGCATTAACCCTTAAAAAAACCAAGCTCACTATGTCAGATAGAAATGCAAAGCTTAAGTCTCTCTCAGTCTGACATAATCATACCCAACTGGGAGGAAGAAAAAAGCCCCACACTACTCAAATGAAGTCAGGGAACATTCCAATATTAATAAAAAGACAAGAAAATTCAGTCACAATTAAATTGCTTTATTGCAATCAATCCATCTTTAAATCAGTATTTCAGTTTCACTTTGATTCCAGCAATGATTGCAACAAAATTAAGATGTGCTTTTAGAGAAGAAATGTTTAATTAAATGATCTTGGACAAGATGCAGGCAACAGCCAGCTAGTCTGGACAAAGAACTTGGAAGGCTGTAATGCACTTCAGTGTGTAAGAAACCCAGCAAGGCAGCATATATTCCTATCACCACGATTCCAAAACTACATCTTAAAAACAGCAACACAAGAAGTTAAGCATCTCATACAGGAGGAAATTATGATAGGGAAATTAATAAACTATTCATCAACCCAGCAGAATTTAGTAATTCTAATTGTGTCTGAGAACAAGGGTAGGGTTTAATAGTTAAGCAGAAAGTTTCTTTGACAGATATCAGACCAAATTTCAGTTAAACATCTAACTTACTATCCTGACCTCCCTATAGCTCAGAGTCCAATCCTCATCTGTTTCATGCATTTACCTGTCAAAACTGTCTGCTAACAAAAACAAGGATACTGGTGTAAGGACAGACCATCCTGTAGCCTGGAATACTGAAGGTTATGCTCAACATTTCAAATAACTGTGATTGTTGTACTGTAACAGGCTTGTAATACAAAACAAAACCCTTTATTTTTTGTGCCTTTACTTTACAGAAACAGATGCAAAGTTACTTTCTTTTTCCAAAGACACTGAGCATTTAACACATTAGCAGATACTCTGCACCCTGTTACTACAGAGACCTAAGTATCAGAAAGTCTGAAAACTGCCAAATGATGTTGTCTCTACTGTCCACATGAGATACAAACAGAAGTCAGCCTAGTTGTACTTTTTTCCTTCCTAGATGGAAGAGTCTTAATAGAATTCTTAAATAGCAGCTGGAGGTCTGTTTTATAGTGCACAGAAATGCAGAGGGAGTGCACAGTTATACCAAGATAAGGAATCTGGGTTTTTTCCAAACTTAGAAATTGAATATAGCAATTAATAAAACAAATTCTGGTTAGAATTCTAGAGCTTACCATTTAGAGACTAGTGTTGTTAAACACAAGGTTTCTGAAATTATTTGGGGTATTTGGACTTGCTGGGGAACAGGGCTTGCCTGGCTTCTCTTCAGAAGCTTCCTACAATACCTATGGCTTAGGAAAATGCAAAGCAGTAAGCTGCTTTTTCACTCAGTCTGTATTGGCTCAGCAATTTCTATCTCAACAAAAGATTAGTTCCTTCTCTTTGTACTCATGTGAGCCTCTATCAAGCAAATGAAAATAAATTCATAACAGGTTTGACAAACAGAACACCACCGAGATGAAATATGCAACAAATTTATCTGGGAAGCAAAATAACCAGGATGAAACAGTCTAACCACGCAACACAAAGTACAACTGGCAAGAATTAACAGATGTGCTGCTTAGGATATGGGAACAAACAATTTTGAGAAGCCCGTTACTGCACAAGCAATCCTCAGTGCAAGTTTCTCAAAGCTTACCACAGGGGTGTGCACACAAATCAGCTTATGGTTACTTCATTGACTGCATCGTGGTACCACGCTTGCATCTCAGGGAAAAAGATTTCCACTGGGTTAGCTAACTTCATACACACCCTTCAGAGCAGTTAAACTAGTGCAACACCTTGTGTGGACACCTGTATTGTCTCAAAGCAGAACTTGAAAAAAGGTGCACACCATTTTCCTGCAGTAATTCAAATGTGTTCATTTAAACCAATAAACATTCAGTTGCTTTCTGAACTTTTGATCAATGACTTCACCTCCAAAACTTACTAGGAGGAAGGTCAATACATTTCAGGACAATCAACCTTTACAGATCACATTTCCATACAAACAGTTCCCTTCCACTGCTAGAAGCAGCTATTATCAAAACCAGGCATGCTTCCAAACATACAGCTTTCTCTCCAGTGAAACCAGCTCAAGTTTTAAGTCTCCATCTTGTCCCAAGAAAAAGTGACTGGTCAGAAAGAAACGTCTCACAGATCAGATTCAGCCTGTGATGAATGATGTGAACAGTGCTTATTTTAGAACATTTCCATATAAATGCTGTATTTCCCCTACAAGGAATATTACTCCAGCAATACATAGAAAATCACTGACAAGGGATCTAAACACTATCATTTATTCAACACTGCAACTTAAAGACAACATATTTGAGATGTTTCTCTGAAATTCATCACCATATTGAATGCAGCAAACATTATAGCTAGATGAAATTGCACATTTTTAAAAGCAATTATTCTACTTGTTTCTCCCCTGGTAAAAAAAAAAACAACAACAAACATTTATTCAGCTGTATGTTTATCCAGCTTCTTCTGGAATTTCAGTCCAGGATCTGCATTAAGACAATCCTACTGAGAGAGATTTAATGAAGTTTAATGTGATGCACATGCTCCTGTGCCAACACTGGACGCTTTGTTAGATTCTACTGGATTTATTTGCCCCTCTTCTTTTAGCTTCACCTGTCTAAAGTCTTCCCTGACTTCTTCCAGCAGACCTGGCTTGAAAATGACATCCAGGGCTGTCATTGCCAAAGCTTTTGCTGTGCGCAAAGCGTAGAACTGAGCAGTCTGTGACCCTGCAGAAAAAAAAACAACACACTTCAGGTCAGATGATTATGTATTAGCTGCAAACCACAAGCTTACTGCAGAAGGCATATTCTGTAAAAGATCTTCACGTTTCAACGGCAAGAGGAGTTCCTTAAAAAATCTACTTGAATGAAATATGTCTATTTTCTGAACCCTCCAGACAAATATTCACTTGCAAGTACTTAACTTTTTGCTACTGATCTAATCAACTGAGACTCAAAACAGGAAAGAAGTGTTCACATTTTTCTTTTTAGAAAATGCAGACTTTTATACCTTTATCTCTATTACATTTCTGGAGTACTGTGCTTTAGGAGTGAAATTACTTTTATCTTTTAGTTCATGTTTAGGAAGTCTTCTGAATATGCTACTAGGAATAATCCTTCTGATTTCTTCTGTTGAGATGGTATATAAGTTAATTGTTCTAGTATACTTCCCACATACCTTTAACTTTTAACACAACAATAGAAATTGATGTTTTGTCAGCTTTTTTCTGCAACTCTACAATTAACCAAGTTCATTGTTTCAGGACAGCTCAGATCCCACCATTCCTGAAGAAAGTTACTCCCTTTCTATATAGGCATTTACATGCAGCCACTTCCAGATCTAGTACTTAAGCTTTTATATACATTTACTACCCTGCAACTTTGATTACCACAGAAGCATGTAAAAGCTTTAATCCTCTGTAATTTGAAATATTTTTAATTTCTAGATTTGCTGTAATGAAGAGCAAGCAACCGGTCCCTACAATGCATAATGGTTCCAAATATAAAGCTCCAACCCTTTTCATTTCCACCCACCTGCAGCTTCTGTGTATTCCTCAGTATGATTCAATGCATCAGAGCCAATATAGAAATAAGGATGAAGCCCAGGGACTACAAATGTAACATTTCCAAAGTCTGTGGAACCTAGAATCAGTATAGAAATTTTCATAATGAACAAGCATGGAAGAGTTCTAAATGCTGTAAGAAAACATATGATAGGTATTATCTCCAGCCCATATCTAAACTAGAATATCCTTTGCCCCAAATACTAAAGTAAAAGCATTTCTAGAGTCATTATCCAGAGAAAAAACCTCCCATTACCAAAATGTTTTCCCTACCTAGCCATCTTCAGATGCTGCTCTCCATGTGCGTCTAATCAACAATCAGTCTGCAAGGAACATGTATCAGCATGTTTCTATGCCATTTACTGCTATTTTTTTATAGAGCATCTACTGATAGTAAGCTGTTAACTCAAAATAGAAAAGCTGCAAACCTTAGAGATTTGGGCAGTTCAGCTATTTTCCTGCTACAGCCTTAGAAGCACGCCCAACAATTCCCGCTATTCACCAATATGCAAATACTTATGAGGTAGGAGACTCTGAAGGAGGAACAATCTATCTTTAAGCAAAAATAGCCTGAGGACAACTATTTGTGCCTGCCCATGAAGAGGGGTTGAAACCAGATGATCTTTAAAGGTCCCTTCCAACCCAAACCATTCTATTCTATTTTTTCCTGGGTTTTTTGATTATTCTCAGTTATGGAAACCGTAACAGCAAAACATTCTTGAAACAATCAGATCAGAACTACACTCCAGACACAACACTAGTGCTTTGTAGACATTTTAAAAATCCTTGATAGCAATGCTGCAGGTTTTGATGATGACTTTCATGTCTGACTAGCACTTTCAGTATGTTAGCCAGTGATAGGACTTATCTCTCACAGTACTGCCTTATCTATTAAACAATATCATAGAGAAGTAGTAGATCCTTCATAGTAAATCATCCAAGAGTTTGCAACTACTTCCCAAGTGCCTTTTTGTTTTACTCAAACAAGCAATCCACTCAGTATTTGTTAAAATTGCATTTGAAAGCTGGAAAAAAATCAACATACCAGTTATTGTGAAATTCAGGTAACAGAGGAAGCCTTGTTTAGTAGCAGGGAAAAACAGGAATGACAAACTTGGATCTCAATTAACTTTTTTCAGGCCAATCCAGAGCTGCAAGGTTTTTTTTCTTTAGCAATGGCATATAAAATGACTGTTTCAAAGATTGAAAATTATTTGTGACATATCAGGTTGCCTCCATATCATGATACTTCATGGAGAGAAGATACTGCTAATGCCTTTAAGGCTTAGTAATTAAATGATTGAAGAATACTGATTTTACTTGGAAGCCTATAGTTACCAAAAGCACATCCACAGAGCCTACATAATGTCAACAGAAGACAAAACTAGCTTGCTATTTGCTCTGCATACAGACAGAGGCAGCAAGGCTTATCCAAAAACCCTATTTTCCCACAAATTCAGTATGCATGTGAAGAAAACCCAACTCCTGGCACAGCAACAAGTTACTTTAATTTTCAGTAATCTACACTATTGATCCATTCTTTCATCAGCCTGAAAAGACAAACCAGAAGCCTAGAACTTCTGACTACTCCAGATTAAACCAAGAGTTCTAAACTTGGCCTTATTAAGCTCTAATCAACAAATGGCTGGAAAGACCATGTTGGTACATGAAGCATTAAAAGTTTCGGTGCATCCCACCTCTCAGTCATGTAATCTCACTTAAATTTATATCAAAATCCATTCTACTACCAGTTTACAAGTTATTTTTGCTGAATGTAAGGGATTTAAACTTGGTATTTTCTAGTGAGATGGAGAGCTTACCAAAACAAAATCAAGGCAGCTTTTAATAAAAACATGACAGTCAAATCTTTCCCTCTATCAGAAAAAATGTTACACTCTGTAGTAATAATAACCTAGTGGCATGTTTAAAAACATCAGTTATTCCAAAAGTTTCCATACAAAGATCTGGAACTGTACACTTGCTAGAGATGTTCAAATAGGGATTCCTTCTACAAGCATAAATAATTGCACAGTTATCAATGCAATATACAGACTTGTGCACTGTCTTCAGTAGAAAGGCACTGGTAGCTCCAGCCTCTCAAGAATATATCCTGAAGCTGCTACTGAAGCCTCTTCAAGTCACTGAGCATGTACTGGAAGCCTGTATTACCACAAACATGGCTGGAGAGGGAAAATGCAAAAGATTCCAGGAAGTATATACAGCCTCAAGCTTCAAAAGCGGTATTTTCAAAACATACTGGCTCCTTCTAACTATTACCTGTTTCAGTCTTGCACACAGGTGGCCAGTGAACTCCATGAATGCTACAAATATTACAGTAAGTTATGACAGGCATGGGTGCTTCAGCTGAGGCACGCTGAACTGAGCTGTCTGCCTTGGGAGGTCACCAGTGCCCTGCGGCAGAGCTACGCTACCAGCAGGAGAAACAGGTCATGGCATCTGGTCAAAGCTAACTCAGATCCACAGTATTTCCCATGATCCTGGCACTGTGACAAAAGGAGCAGAGTGTGCACAAAGCACACACAGGGCAGTGTGATGTGATGGACTACAGGAACCCTTCACATTGCTCAGCTGCCCGGGGCAGTACCTGCGAGCAGACCGACACTAATGCCCATGCAGAGGTGGCAGCCAGTATGCTCATCTCTAAATGACTTTGCTGCTGCACAGACATGGAGAAGCAACTGAGCTATCTTCCTTCCCTTTCAACAGAAGGAACTGATATCCTAAAAGAAAACACTGAAAACCTTATGAAAGCCAAACTGAAAAAGAGAGGTCTTGAAAAAGATAAGACAAAATACTCAACCCCTCCCAAGAAAGGGCAGCATACAAAATTCCACTCCTATGTCTCTGGAGACTGGGCTTTGTTATCACTCCTGAATCCCCACTGCAAAAATTGAGAGAAGCAGCTGTGGAAAGCAAATTCAGTAAGGCCCAAAATAACTGCTTCTTACTTGAAATATTTTCAGAAATATTATGGAAAGCAGTAACCATTTTCTGATACCTGTTGGGAACATTTCAAATACAGAAACACAGGACAGAGCTTCTGTTTTTTTCTTTTGGCTTTTTAATTATGAACAAACTATGTTTAGCCTACCTCTATCCCAATATTATACACACCTTGAGTTGATTAATCTAAGCTTTAATCCTAACAAAAAAAAACAAAAACAGATTAACTTACCTGACAAACCATTCAAGATAGAGTCTTCTGATATAAACTCTATTCCAAGCTTCTTTCCATTCTCCTTGTAAACCTTCTGCAGGCTCTTATTTGGAAGCACATTGTAATAATCATTTTCACCACCTTTTATTTCCACCTAGAAAAAAAAAAACAACCCCCATTATTAGAAATTTTTCACCAACTTAAGCCAGTTTAATGTCAACAACTTAAAGCCTGGAAAGTTAAATACATGTCCATACTTTAAAAGCCCATGTCAAAACAAACAAGTGCTAAGTTTTTTTAAAAAATGTAATATTCTGCTAAATATTATCCTTGATCAAAACACAGTTCTGTCAAGTTTCTGCTAGACAGAAAAATTACAGAAGCATGGATTTCAGAGAGCATCTGCAAAAACGGTAAGCAAACATTTCCTGTAACAGCTTCCAATTATTTCCACTACAGGTACTATTAAACTACACAGAGATCAATTCAGCCTTTCACCAAATTCCATCCTGTTTAGAACACTTCCAGTAACTACAACCCCATTCATGAAATGACTTCACACAGACAGGAAGTTTGAACCCAAATGTAAAAAAACAACATAATAAAACAGGTCTTAACTTTCATTCTGCATAAAGCAGAGACACTTCGAAATCCACACAGCACTGAGCAATCTGGTCTGATTGGTGCTGCTCTGAACAGAGGGTTAGACTAGAGACCTCCAGATCTGTCCCAACCTAGATTATTCTATCATTCTGTGACATGCTGTTTATAAAACAAAGCTTTCTTTCTGGACACAAAGCAACAGAATAGCAAATAGTATCATTGACATTTTGATTATTTTCAACTAAGCACCATGCAGACAAATGCTGTACGCCTCCATTTTCCATTCTGGCCTCGTTTATCTCCAACATAATAGAAACACAAGGCCATGAGCACATTCTTACTTTGCATCCTGTGGCCAGTGCTGCTGATCTGAAGCAGTTCTCAACCTTCTCTGTCAGAAGAGCAAGATCTGTCATTGAAGGGGCACGCAAGTAAAACTCTAGTTCAGTGTAAGAAGGAATGATGTTAGGTTTCACGCCACCATTTTTTATTACACCTGCAGGAAGGGAAAAAGTCATGTTACCAGTGCTAAATACAAACGTTTGATCTTCAGCCTTGTCATGAAACCCCTTGCTTGAGAACTAAATATAAATAAAAAAACAACAAAATGTCAACTGAAGATGAAATACATAGAGACTGTAAAAAATACACATGTTGACAGAATTTCTTCATTATGTCAGTTTAAGTGGAATATGTACATTTTTCAGCACAATTTCACTGTGTTCTTTGGTTATATACTTCAAGACAAGCCAAACTTGCATTTGCAATAAATCTATTGAAATTCAAAGCATGAGCTGTAAAATAATCTGGCTGCCACTGAAAATGAAAATATTTTTTTGATAAAGACCACCTTGGATTCCAACTTTCAAAGGTTTCCTCAACTAGAATGTTTCCAACTTATTTTGCCAACTTAACCAAGTTAAGTTACATTTCTCAGCAATACTGGAACAATGAGTGTGCTGCAGTGCACAGAAGGATCATTACACTCCTCATACTAATAATTTAGAAATTATTCTTTAGAAATATTACAGTGTATATTAAACAGTTTTATTAAAAAATGAAGTCTGTGTTGAAAGTGTTCCCTCAAAGAGTTGTGTAGCAATAGTTTTCAATTATGTTAAAGACACTGCCATAAAGACCACAGTTAGATATCTCAACAAAAAAAAAAAAGGATTGTAGACTTCAAGTCCACATTAGATTTTAATGCATTAACAGGTCATTGCTTTCAACAGGCTGCTTTTTCCCCTAGCCCCCTACCCTCAGTTTATATATGTGGAATTAAGTTTTCTATGGAAGCTGAAACACCATCTACCTTAGATGGAAATACTGCATAAAGTTACTGATGTGTCACTGAAGCCTGAAAAGACAGCACTATCAGGAAGGAAATATGTAACAAATGTTTACTTTTGGTGCAGAAAACCTATTAATACTACAAACCCCTCCCTTCATTAAAGCCATTACCAGTCTCAAATAGAGTCAAAGTACTGAGTGTTGAATTAAATCACTATCAGTGCTAGTTCATAACAAAAGAGATAGCTCAGGAAGAGGGAAAAACATCACAAAAGGAGCCAGCAAATCAGCAAGGAATCATGCAAATTTGCATGACACATCACAACATGTTTGATAAAACACATAAATGAATGATCTTTCATTTGTCTTCTAACACATCTGTAAATGGAACTGGATAGAGTCTAAGAGAATATCAGTGCTGACATTTCAAACCATCTCCAATATGGACTGGACAGCAGAGCTTACAAGTAGCTGCCTGCACACTACTAACAGTACCTGGTTTGCCCTGCTTCTAGATGGCACTTTCTTTTTTTACAGCCTGTTTCATACAATTTCTTGAACAGAGAAAAAAAAAATATCTACATTCCTGTTTTTCAAGGGGGCAACACTTATACCACTTATAAGCAGGGAAGAAAGAAACTTCACAAATATTAGACAAACTCAAACCAACACTGCTCAAGTACATAAAACATTGCCTAGAAATTCTAGACTTCCAAGTAATGGAAAATATTTCAGTTCTTGTTAGTGGGTTAACACTAGGATTTTTAGGATCACTTAAGCCACCCGTGGCTGTTAGTGCAAGTCTGCAATATAAAATCTCCAACACACTGTTGCAAAGAAAGCATCCCTAAAATTAAATCCCATTCCGGCTGCTTATACTTCCCCAAAGTTATATTAGATATTTCCAGTTTGAAAACTAGGTTTATGATAACAACTGTATCAACACAGTCATTTAAGTTTTGCTGTGGTTCAGGAAGTGTTACCTCTGAGAGGTTTGTTTCGATACTAATTTTTTTGCCCAATGTAGCCTGTAGAAACTATAAAGAAAGTAGTTTTTAGAGCTTCAGGCTTAGGCACCTCCAACCTTAAACCTGCAACAATTGAGTTTCAGACACCACAACTTGTAATTAAGTGTCTTGTTTCCTACAGAGCAATAGGAGAGAGAGCTAAGGCTGTGTCCACTGTCTGAAAATCATTTGGGAATGCCACACAGCAGAACTGCAAACATCTTCATCTACAATCAAAAGGGCTTCCAGACTCCTCTCAACTATCCTGGAGAGAAATACACATGTGAAGTATACAGCACAAGATGTGTAACAGTTAATTAGCTCAGAATTCTGCAATTGTTTTAAGCTCATGACAAATTTTCCAAATAAGCAATTCTACATTTCTGAGTCCAGTAGAAATGGCAAAGTTTTTAATTTCAACTTGGAATAAGTTGTTTGGGTGTAAGAAGGAAAACATGGGTTTATAGCTGAAGAGCAGCTTCCGTCTCAACTTCTGAAACTTTCTCACTGTACAAAAAAAAATGCATGATGTTGAAGGAGTACAAACTAAGCTTAATGGTTAACATGTCTTATTGCAAAATGACCTGTCTACTTCAAGGTCTTCTAGATATTAAATATTAGAATCCAATGCACATGTAGTTGATTGGGCTACTAACTAGACCTAAAGGTTTCTGCCATCACCATTTTTTTTGTACTTCAGTAAATAAACCTCAGTCTCAGTAGACTGATCACTACAATCTTCCATAAAAGTAATCTAATTGAAGGAATGTGTACTACAAAAACCATGCAGCAACACTTCATTTTTCAGAAGCATTTAATCTTACATCTACACAATAACACATACGTTAACTTTAAGGAATTCAAGCCCATGTACCAAAATAAACTTAGTGGGATTTTTTTTTTCCTGAACTGCAACTCTTAACAGTTGCCTGGTCTCTACCTTGATACCAGTTTCCTCTTTTGAATCTGAGCCATAAGCCTATCTTCAGAAGTTAGTTCTGAACTAACATGATCTGAAAGATTACAGACAAACTATTTAAATGAAATGGTGCTATTTCATAAATA
Source organism: Apus apus (assembly GCF_020740795.1). Lineage (NCBI taxonomy): Eukaryota > Metazoa > Chordata > Aves > Apodiformes > Apodidae > Apus > Apus apus. The sequence continues at coordinate 11,578,459 of NC_067284.1, forward strand.
TTGAAGTTACCATAATAATTTAGTGCAATAATGCAGTATTTTGAATTGTGGGGGGTTTTAAAGTTAGTATTTTAACAGGCTAAACTCTTTATTTGCTGGACATTATATTTAATGAAGATCTCACCATGAACTCTCCAGGTCGGTTTCATTTGCTGTCTTAAAACAGACAGATTGTTGTATGCAAGAACAGCAGCATCTAAAGCATTAACTCCTTCCCAAGGATAAGCAGCAGCATGAGAAGCTTTTCCATAGTATTTCACAGTCACACTAGGAAATAAAAGGCATTGCTTATTTGTTTTTCATTCACTGAAAAAAACCCTCTAAAATAAAAAGGTTGCTTTTTTGTTCACACAAATATTTAAGTTCTGTGTAGCAGAACACCAATTTACCTGACACTGCCACTGTTGCAAAGTTGAACTATCTTTGAGTGTGGGATGATTTTGAAAGACTTCTAGAAAATCAGTTAAATGGAACATAATCAAGAGCAAATCAGGCAAGAGGCCTACCAGTAACATAGCACTACACAGCCTTTTCCTGAGAACTACAGGCTTCACATACAAATTAAATGTCTCAAACACTTTTTTTTAATACCTCCTGACTGCTTTTGAGACCTAAAGTTACCAACATTCTTCTCAGATGGAAACAGAACCTTTCCCCTGATTGAAAATTAGAAGCTGATTGTCCTAATTCTCAAACTTCAATAAAACATGTACAGTATATAAACAGCAACAGTGCATTACTAAGATCACATGCAAGCCATGTCTAAATAGCACAAGTCAAATTTTTATCAATACTAGAGATTTTAACTAAATCTGGTTGTATTCAATACCCAGTCCTTTACATAAAAAACTCCATCCTCAAGCTCATAGAGTTGCCCCAAGACACACAAGCTGTCTCTTACCCAGCTAGGACCAGCCTAACTTGCTTGTCCCTCTGTCTGGCTCAGATGCCAGCTTAGGCATTTAGCTTTACCTGACCCCTCATGCTCTGAACCAGGCCATAGCTGTAGGGCAATACCAGAACTTAAATACTAGATAGCAAAGAGGGACACAATGGAATATCCTGTTTCACCAGCAAACATCTGCTACCGCCTGCAACCAAAATAAACTATGTCCTTTTCCATCCTCTTTTATCCTCCCGGACAACCACACATCCCATCTTAATAAAGTTTGTATTTCACAGAAACTTATTTAAAAAAACTTATCCATTAACATCCCAAGTATTAGCTGGAACCCTTCAAATCAGCTCACAAAGAAAGCAGGACAGATCCCTGGATATTCTTAAAAAAAAAAAAATGGAAATAAGGCAACATAAAGCAAAAAGCCATGTTGCAATCTTTTTTTTTTTACCCCAAAGAAACATGTGCTTCTTATTTAAAAGTGTTCTTTCTTGTACTGCTATTGCTACACAAATGTCACCTACTCTCTGAAGAAACCTAACAGATTTTTGTCCAGTAACAAAACTCTAAGCCAGTTTTAAGAGTATTAGCAGAAGAATGTAGATCCTGTTTGAATAACAATAAATAGGCAGATTAGGTAAAGAATAAGTGAATAAGAATCAGAAAATTTTGGCACGTTTTCACCAGTTATCCCAGTTTGTTAAATTTACTTCATGCACATGCCAGCATTTGCAGATACACTAAGATTAGTAATTTAGTAGTGATGGCCAGTCCTTCAACTCCTTGAAAACAAGCAAAAGATCAATTACAAGTAATCAAAACAGTCTTTGTTCCTTTGGAATTTCATTATTACGTAAATAAAGAGATAAGCTGAGTACATCAAGTTTTTGGAAGCAGCAAGCTGTTCCCCTCAGTTCTTCAGTTTCATGCCTCCTCCATACTCAAGGTTTAAAGGCTACCTAGGACTTGTATGCTACAGCAAACCATCAGCTTTGAAGGGAGTCCTGAATCTTCAAACTCAAAAGGTATTGCAACAGTTTAAATGAACAGAAAGACAGAACTATCAAGGAAAACTGCACCTTGAAGATTTTAAATACAAGTATAAGGTACAGCAGCCAAAAGCCAAGCTAAGCCTCGAACGATGTAACAAAAACCAGGTAAGACTCTTCAGAAACAGGACAGGATACAGCAGAGGGTTAGCTAGGCAAGGCAGACTAGCGGCTGCCAACTTCATCAGCTTCTACCATAAAACTCAGCACTAACAAAAGCAAATTATCCACCAAGAACAGCACTGGCAAAAGCAAAATGGCCAATAAAATTAAGCACATAGGTGTCTGGAAGGTAGCACAACCAAGATGAAAACAGCAGTACATCAAGTCAGAGAAATGGCTGGAAAACCAGTTATTTAAATACTACAGAATTTAGCCAGAGACAGACAAATGTAACACTTGGAAAAAACTGCTGCACTTGAAGGAGGTTACTAGTGGAGTCTTTACAAGACCTTATCACTAAGAATTATTATGAACTGTGGCATAAAATGTAAAATCAAAACCTGCTAAGAGGTTACTGCTGGGACACTATAAAACCAGAAGGTTTGTAATAACCAAAGAAGAACAGCATGGCCTGGCAGACTGGCAGAGCAAGAACAGAATTAAACTCAAAAGTATTTTTTAAAAATCATGTACTTACAGACTAAGCATTTGTCTATGAGTTGATTGCTTGGAAATGACTGAGGAGGAAGCCCCAAACACAACAGCTGTCTCCAAAACGGTAAGTAGACACTATAGTCTCAGCATCCACTGAGTAAGATGTAAGGAAATTCTACCTCAGGGACTGCATACTGGTTACGTACACCCAGCAAGGACAGGTCAAGTCATTCCAAGTACAAACAAGCAAGTGCTCACACTGAACGGCAGGGCTAATCAAAAGAAGACAAGGCATAACTTCTGAAGAGTTATATGGCTATCTAGCAAAGAAAAAGCTACTTATTTTGGGGGGTAAACATGAAGGAAAGTCAAGGACTACTTTGAACAAAAAAGTTGACGTGAGAGTTAATAGATGCAACGTAGCCATGATTAAATTTAAGCTGGAAGTTAATAAGGATGCAAACAACAGCAGTCAGGCTCAACTGTCTGCTTCTTCCAAAATTGGCAGAGAAAACCTGAAACACTATCAAAACTCATGAAAACACACAGAGGACTACATGACCTCGCACCCAGGAAAGCAAGGAAGTACAATCAATGAGACTCCCTCCAGATGCAGGTTCTGAAATTTAAGGAATGGATGTTTTTAAATGAAACTTTTTTTAACAGACAAGAATCACAATCACGTACAAAAAGAAACGCCTAGCCACATCAGAAAAAAAGAACGGATTTTGGGGACTCATGCAAGTTTACCTCTGAACAGCCAGGGATCCTGAACACTAGGCTGAGCACTGAACTCTGGAGGAACGGCTCAGAGGGTCCAGAACTGCCACCTGGCTCCTCAGCTGCCCGCAAACACTGTCTCAAGGGCACCTGCCAGGTCCCCGGCCCTAAGCTCAGCTCTCTCCGGAGAGGAAAGAGAGGAGGAGAGCAGAAAAGGCTGATCACAAGCCAGCCCGTTCCACCCCACGCTGCTCAACTCACTCGTGCTCGGCCACGTCGGGCAGGTAGGCCGCGTCTTCTTGCGAGGGGTGCGCCATGAAGACCACGTCCAGCCCGTCGAACGCTCCCGCCTTGATCAGGTCTATCTTCCCTCCTCCCTGTTCCTCCGCAGGCGTCCCCAGCACCGTGACCTGCGGCGCAGACCAGCAGGGTCAGGGCCCGCCGGGCCCGGAGGGGCCGAGGCCGCAGCCCCCGCCTCCCCCCCCAACCCAACCCCGGGGCTCTCACCTGCGCGGCCGCGGCCGCCTCGGGCGCCAGGCTCTCCAGGGCGGCCTTCAGCCCCAGCGCGGCGCCGGCTCCCACCTCGGCGATCAGGTTGTGCCCGCAGGCGTGGCCGATGCCGGGCAAGGCGTCGTACTCGCAGAGGAAAGCGAGGCGGAGCGGCCGAGCGCCCTGCGGCGGGGCGGCCGCGGCCCAGTCGGCGCGGAAGGCCGTGCCCAGCTTGTAGCGCGGCTGCACGGCCCAGGCGGCGCCCGGCAGCTCCGCGCTGGAGAAGAAGCCGGTCATGCTGTCGTGCGCCTGCTGCTCCTGGTAGGCCAGCTCGGGCCGGCTCCAGATGCGGCGGCTCAGCGCGCCCAGCCGCGCCGCGCTGCGCTCCACGGCCTCGCACGCCCGCTGCTTCAGCGCCTCCAGCGCGGCGGGGCCGCCCGGCGGGGGCGGCTGCTGCGGCCTCATCCCGCGCTGCTCCCGCTGCCTCTCCCGCCTCCTCCGGGGCCCGAGCCGCGCTCCCCTGCTGCCGCCCCCGCTTTATGGCAGCCCGGGCGCGGAGCGCTGCCAGCCGGGGCTGGCCCGCGGCAGCGGGGCGGGGAAAGGCCTCGCCCCGGCCCGGAGCGCGGTTGCCGCTAGAACCAGCCCGTGTCCGTCCTTAGCCACGTTCTCGGGTCGCCTCCTTCCAGACCTGAAGTGCCTGCGGAACGCACGGCAGGTATCCCAAACACCTTGTTCTGGTCCGCTCGATAAAAAGGGATGGGGGGGGGGAGGGGGGGCACAAAACTGCATTGGAAAAAACAAGGTGAAAAACCCCACGCTGGTGTATTGATTGTGGCAAACAAGCTGTAACGCGTTAGTAGCCTGGGAAAAACACACTCTAGAGGAAATACGGTCTGGACAACATCGTGGTTCTTGTGGGGGGGCGGGGGGGGGGGGGAAAGCAAGAATCGTGCGTGTGTTGATTTGTGTGTAAACGAGAACAAGCTTTGCAGCTGCTAATTCAATCCGTGTTCTTGGAATCAAACTGTCAACAAACGCTCGTGGTTTTGTTTTTGGAGGGTGGATGAGGTTTGGTAGCTTTCCATTGGTCTGAAGGAGGAACATCTGTTGTGGCCATAAAAAACCTGATGATCTAGTGTACCACATCCCACATTAGCAACGCTGGGTATTTAGGTTGAAATCCAGATCAGACTGAACTCAGTGGAAGTGTCGCTGTTAAATTCAAAGTGGCCTGCACTTCAAGCCAAAATCCAGAGCTTTAAAAACAATAGCACAGTGAGTACGACCAACAAAAGAAGGCTGTTGCTGTGTGTAGGAGCCACACACTGACTTGCCTAAGATAACATTCCAGTCTGGTTTACAAATAGCTTCCTGTTAGGATGTATGGAGACATACCATGCTGCAAAAGTGGATTGTGTATTGAAAAATGAAGCATGATAAGGGCTTCTTTGGTCAGATCATAATATCAGTATCACCAAAGAGCAGAATTTTAAATATCTCAGGAAGAGAAATGACTTAAGGCACTGAGGTACATTGTCTCTAACCATTAATGGATCAAGGATGCAACTACATCTTACACATTTCTTATCAAAGGAAAAGAAATGCAGGATAGATGGATTCAGACAAGTAAAGCCTTTTTCCTATAGATTTATCATTCCTGGCTCTTAAGAGTTGGTGATAGTGTGGTCAAATTTTCATTGCCTAGAGCAGACTGAGTTAGAAACTATGGGAGCAATGCTCTCCTAAGATTTGGTTCCATCACATACAAAACTTGGAGTTAAATCTGAAATTCCTCAGACAGCATGTTTATTCCTCAGGACCTTCTTCACCTTCCTTTCCCAGTCATCTGTGTATTAGCTATTTGACTTAGTGATTAAGACCTCACTGTTTGTCCGAATGCTGTGAACCTGTACCCAAAATAGCAAGGTAAATCCCGTGCTCAGGGCTCAGATGCACGCACTGAGAAGGCAGCTGTGGCTGTTTGAGACACTGCTGCCCCCAGCTCCTTGTACCTGCCGAAGGGTGCCTGCCCAGCTCTGGTGGCAGGCTGGGACTCCAGTGTCTGAGCTGTTGAGTGCAACGCCCAAGAGATTAACACAAGCTGCCCCCACTTCCCTTGGCATTTTATGCTTTTAAAACACTGGACTTTATCTTGAAGCAGCTTAGAATTACCTAAGTTTTCAGTCTGCTGACTCTGCTGTGTGGGTGATATCCTCTGGGAGAGAGGCAATAATATTTTAAACAGACACAGTTACTTTCAAAACAATCACTTTTATGCACCATTAGCTACTGGTATAAGCTTTGCTAGCTTTAGACTGGTTTCAAAAACAGTTCTCTTCTGTCCAGTGCAGATTTTCATTTGCGCTCTTGACAGCTGCAAGAAAGCACTAAGAGCTTAGTTGTGTCTGTATTTTGATTATTGTTTTGTTCTTTTTTTTTTTCTTTTTTTCCAGCTGGAGTGAGACTTCTTAACGAGAAACATCAGTTAACTCCAAGAAGAGTTCAAAAGTTGCCTGACGAATGCATTGCCAATTAGGGCAAGGAACTGTTCAAGAGGCAGGGCTGGATAAATTTGTATTTCTTGCTTTGGTTTGGCTCTCTGAAGAGTTACATAAAACCAAGCAGCTATTATGGGGCTCCTCGAAGAGTGCACAGTGTAATGTAAACAGAGAATTAAATCTCTGGTGTTACTGATATCCAATACTCTTTAAGAGGCAAAATGTACTGACTTCTTGCTCTCTCTCTTTCCTACTCAAACTTCTTTACTTTTGTAACAGCAAGGAAAGTGTTAAATACCAAAGATCAGACCTTGGAGAAAAATGCCTTGAACCTCCTCCCACTCCTCCAATAATAAAAAAACCCTGCCTCAACTATGTCCTTCTTACACTGCTCAATTTACATATGTATTTTAACCTCTAATATGGTCATGTATTTCATATTATACTATGGGTCAGTTGCTATATTTGTGTAATTTCTGTAGCAGCAGCATTACAGTCATAATGCTATTCCAGCTTGAAAAGATCTGTGATGAAAATGGCCTGATCATATAGATGCCCCATCAAGACACTTGATGCTAAAACAGCTCAATTACTGCCACTTTGAGCCTTAATTTGTTAATATTTGTTTAATTATTATGTTGTTATATTATAATTGATTGTGTCTTAAGTGTCCTCTTCAAGGCAGATGAGGCTTATTTAAAGTCAGATAAATTCGGCGATTGATTTCACAGCATGATTTACTAACAGGGTAATAAGCACAAACAGCCCAAAGTGGAAGGAAGAAGAGACTATGAGATGTGAATGGCTTAAATCCCTGTTGCTGCCAGCTCCTCTCTACAGCCTGAGCAACAAGCTACCTTACCTTTGGGAAGGACAGGAGCAAGCACATGAACAGTTTTTCCTACCGTGGGTTTGCTGGCTGACTCAGAGACCACTCGTGTTGTGGGCAGCCCCTGAAACAGGCAGGGGTTTAATGGTCAAAACCTGCAGGCACTTTGCCTATCAGTGTTACCTTCCCCCCACACACACCTGTAAAAGAGGGTTAATCCAACTCTGGATTCATGAGCCCAAATGTTCTCCCCTTTAAATCTTCATAGAGTTAAAGAGAAAGTGAAAAATTGTTACACAAACAACTACACATTTAATTGCTTCTCCCCTCTGCCAGTTTTTAAAATGGTTGATAATATTTTTATTATTTATGACAGTGCAAATGCAAGTGAAAAATGAAATGTAGACTGTGCTAAAATTACCAAAGCAGTGAAAAAAATGTGATCTTTCCTGATGTTAAAATGCCCCTTTACTAATACATGTATGCCACTGGTTACTTACAATGACACCTTGTGCTGTTAGAAATAAAGTGTAATTTTGCTATTGATTAAAACCAAACTATAGTCGGGCCCCAGCTCTTTTATTCCCTTAGAGGAAGAAAGTATTTTACAGCTCTTACAGATCTTTTTCTTAATTAGTTGAGTCTTTGAAGTGTTACAGCTGCTTGTTCATAAACAGTATCTTATCTGTGGGTAAAACAGACAGATGATCACTCAACTCAAACAGTTCAATATTCCAATTTCTATTTTAAAATTTCAATTTAAATATAGATGGAGATTTGTATCTCATAAAAATGGCGAAATCCTCTAGTTTGTTTCATATGACTATACTATTTTGTAGGTAGACAGCAAAATGATGATGTATTTACAACCCACAGGAATCTTAAGTGGATTACTTCTGCTGGGAATCACAAATTACTATTACGTAATTACTTTGTTGTGGATTTAGTGGTACTGAGGAGCTCTTGAGGCAGCAAACCAGCAGCTTATTGTGTCTAATTGAAAATCCTTCTACCCCCAAAGCTTTTTTATTCTTTTTTTTTTTTTTAATCTGAAGTATGATACATTGCATAATCACAAATACACTCGTATTTCAAGTGTTGACACTTTCCATAATACCTTAGAAAATGACATTTAAAAGAGTAATTATTTTTCCTCCTATTACTGAACAGATTTGTAGTAATCATGCACATGAAAACACAACAAGCCTTGTGGGTGTTCATTAATAATAATGACTTGCTTAAGATATTAATTTCAAAATAAAGATTTGCAAAACCATACTTTATCTATTCACAGTGGGAATGTACAAAGCAATATCACACTGGCAATAGCCATTATAACACACAATGACTTAGTCTTTATTTAATTTATGTGATCTCACAAACTTAAACACTTACAGAGTATGTTTGCACTCAGCACCTCTACTCTTGGCTTTACTGCTGACAAGCAGAGGTTTATGAGTATAGTGGATTTGCAAATTTGTTCGACTTTATATCAGTTTTCTGGAAAAAAAAAAGCAAATAAGTGCAAAAGGGAAAAAAATGTATTTGTCTGCAGAGCTACTAAAAAAAATAGTATTTCTAATTTACATTACTATGAACTTTGCTGACCTTGTTTATATGAATAACTCACAACAGTCCACTTGGATTTTTTCAGGTCAACGTAATACACATACAGCTTTGTCAGAGTTTTAGGGCAAAGTCATCGCTGCAGATCTTTTTGTATTTCTAAAATTCAAGGAAATTAGGACAGTCAGTATATCCAGAGGCCTGTGAACAGGTACTGCACATTGCAAACAGTTGTGGTCAAACTGTATTACTGTACAAACTAGTCCAATCCATTTTGGTTTGAACTAATGGTTAAAATGGTTTAGAACTGGAGTCACATCTGGCAACCTTAGGTAATGTGTTCTAGTTGTTTCTAGTCCAAGAGAGCTTGATCTTTAGTTATCCTGGCCTGTTTGTCACCGCGTAAAGTTATTTTGGTTTTAAGCAGGTCATAATGATCTCGAGTCACAGTTTGTTCAGATACTTCAGAAACTTACTACCTTTTCATGGTTTATTATGAAACTCATACAGTCTGTGCATTTACATTTTGTAGAGCTCTGATTCCCCTTTCACTGTCCCAAATCTTTTAATGAAACAGGAAACAGAGGTGGCTCAACATTAGCAGCTGGAAGATGAGTAGATCTCAAACAGCATCCAGTCAGTACCAAGGTGGCCAGGGCCAATTCCTGTGATTAAAAAGTTCATCTCCTTCATACTCATGCACAATCTTCATGCACCACTAGATGTTTGTCTGCTCTATCATATGTTTTATGCATGCTTTGTATCACATGCATGTGACCTCCCCTCTCCATATCAGTGCTGCTTACTCTATCACATACCAAAGATGCATCCCCTGTTCACTCATGTGGAGATGTGCCTTTCCAGGAATCTGCCTGTGGGTAACTTGAATGTCTTAACTTCATATTAAGAAAAATAAATAAATAAATGGAAATTTTTGCAGTGTATGGGTAATTCATAATGAATTAAGCACATGAGAGGGAGCTGAGGGTGCTGAGCAAAGCAGTTAAGAGACACAACTGTGGACATGAAACGCTCCTTATTTCACATGCTCACCGTTACAGAATAGGAGAAGCAAATTTACCTGGAGCCTGAGAAGATCCACAATATGCCCATCTGGGACTGATTGCTTCCCTAAGCTTTCAATAAGGCTGCTGGAGAAGCAGAAAGCAAACAAACATGAGCACCTCTTTGCTAAGAGCAGTGTTGGCCAGAATTCACCATCAGCAAAAAACATCAGCCCCTTCTTGTTGCATTTCCTCCTGACTCAGTTATATGCACCTCTAGCTTATTCATCCAAGACCTGCTCTCAGTTGCTAAAACATTACCTGATTGAATGTACTCTTGAGATTAGTAGTCTCACTACATCCAACAGCTAGGCAGAGCGAAAGGGTATTAAAAATATATGTTAAACTGCAGGATACCATAGGGAATCTGGAAACTTCTGTGGCTTTTAAGTGTTAACAGATGGCACAGAGTGACCTACTTTGGGATAAATAAATAAAAAAGAGAGGCTAGGGCTGCTGTGCTGTGGCAAGGAGTGCCAGTGCTGGTACTAGGAAGCGGCAGAGCACAGGGGACTGACAATGGGGTGTCTGGAGGCTGCCAGCTGACTTCGCCACCCAGGCATCATTAGTATGTGCTGGCTGTTCTGTAGCCTACTCAATATGTGATGGTAATATTAATCTGGGCTCCTTAGCAGCAGGTGCCTCTATCATAAGACTCTCTAGCATGATTACTTTGCAGATTGGCAGAAAGTCCAAGGTTTGTGTGACTTGAAAGAGCAAAATTAAATTTCCAACCCTAGCAACGTCTCTTCTGGATTCAGGCTGGGTATTGATTCTACAGTATCACTTTTCACTTCTAATAGATACTTAAGGGAAAATTACTTCATTCTCCAAAGAAAAAAATATAGTCTGGTGCTTTAAATCAGCACTACAGACAGAAAAGCAATTATCAGATTTTTCCACTCCCCTCTTATAGTTACTTTAAGGTATATGCCATTTCTTGGTACTACTGCAGATTTCAATGGGAAAAACTCTAAAATGATGTTATTCCTAAAACATAAATGTCCTCCCTCTCCTCACCAGGAGGTGTATTTTGTAAATTCCACTATTTTCACTTTTCCCAGAAATTTCCGGAAACAAAGAACATATAAATCCTTCCAAAAGTATAAATGAAAATTAAACTCCGATAAAATTTTATACTATGAGACACAATGTATGGACAGGTCAGGTACTTTAATGAGCTCTGCATGTTGAGTAACATGGTTGTGAAACTGGTGGTACCAGCAGGTATTTACTTGATTTTCTGGACAGCTAATGCAAAACTACTATTTGCCACCTGGCGAGCAGAACAAGTTCTCTGAAGCCTGCTGAGCATCCTGTTTGTGCAACAATATCACAAATTTATTTCCAGTATGGATAATTCCATTTTTCTTATCTGTTCAATTTTTCACAATTTACATCTATATAAACATTTACTTCACTTCTGAGTACAGCCCATGTGCTTGGCTGCCTGTGTGTTACATAAGGATATGCTTTCCCACCAATCTGGGACAAACACTCCCAAGGGACATTAGGCTAAATATTTGGGTTTTTTTAGATAACAACTGCAGAATTAAAACACTTTACACAAAATCCATTGTAATTTTTTTCAGTCCCTCCTGCTCATTCTTAAATATTTTATACCTTTCAAGTCTTTTAACCTGACATGCAGAAAACAGGAACAGATTGATGTCAAAGCTTTCCCCAACCGTTAGCATTACGGAGCTATATTTAAACTCTCTGACAGGGAGAATCCTGTACGACAAGAAGAGGTTGAAGCAACTCAGTCATCCAACCTTCTGCCAGGCTGCATTTCAGATGATCAGAACTGGCCCTGAGCAATCTGGTCTAGCCCTGTAGCTGACCCTGCTGTGAGCAAGAGGATGGACCAGAGGACTCCTGAGGTCCCTTCCAGCCTGAGTTACCTTATGGTCAGGTATTTGGAACTACTGCTTGCATTATATTTAATATGGTGAGTCCTAGCAAAGGGATTTTTTCTGGAGTCCCAAAGGCACTTTCCAAACCTCCAAATGTTGCAGAAACAATGTGGGTGGAGAGCAGCAGACAGACCTGCAGCTCTCCCTGTGGCATTGGTATTCAGCTCACATGAGAAACACCTCAGATACCCCACGTTGGAACCAGACACCTGCCTCAAAGGAGAACAAGAAATTATTTCCTCAAGTAACTCACAGATATCCTCAAAATATACATCTCATTTCCTACAACAGCTGTTGCAGACATCTCTTTCTGCTCCTTTTCTTGTGACAAACCACCAGCTGTGGCTGCTGGAGTCCCTGGAGAGCCACACTGGCACTGCAGCAGGTCATGCTGGCCACAGACTTTCCCATCAAGCAGGCACAAATCCTTACCTCCCACCCACGGTAGCAGCACTGACATCACCTCATTGGCTGGGAGGGTAGAAACCATAAAAAGAATTCTCAAATAGATGGCCTGCAGCACACAACATGTTTCTTTCCTGCCTTGAAAGACTGCATGAACAGTCCTTGCATGAGTGTGTGTGCACTGAATTGAGGTGATGGTGGAGGAACAACACACCCTTCTCATGGGGCAGATCTTGCCCCAGTCTGTGGGGTGACCACCATCTGTCACATTTGTCTCCTCAGTGCCCTTTGTGGGATGCAAAGTATAGATGGGGGGACTGAAAACTATGAAGGTGTAGATGGAGTTTATGGAGAAATTATTAGTAACCTCATGGTTAATATGCAAACATGGATCTGGTAAGGCTCTGAGCATGAAGACAGGTTAATTAAGTCACGGTCCAAGTCATTAAGGGAAAGGTCAAGTATGTGGAAAAATCAGGGTCAAGCTCCCAACAAAAGTCCTCCAGTTCAGGGACAAAATAAAGATTTTCTTTTTCAATGCTGAGACCTCTCCCAGTCTCCCCAGAGATTTTGTCCTCATCTTCCAGCTGCCGTTTTGGAAAAACAGAAGCTGAACAAAACCAAAAACATTAAACTTTTTTTTTCCTTCTATGCTATTTGCTGTCTTTTCAGTGTCCTAACACAACAGTGCAACCATAATTCAACAATATTCTGACCCAAGAAATTACTGCCTGAGGCTCACTTATAATAAACAGATTGTACTGAGCCACAAGTACAGATTCAGCTGCTGCTGGCTGTGTTTTCCATCTGCAGAGCCTTTTCCAAAACTTCCTGATGACATCCCATGGATTGTTCCAGCTGAATGGGATCTCACAAAGCCTCTGTGTCACGCAGACATTAGCAACAGCAGGTACTAGCAGTGGACATGAACTCAATGAAGCAGCAGAGTAAAGCAGACAGAACATTTTTCAGGGTGCTTGCGTCTGCATGGGAACTAATGACAAGTAAATACAGGGAAGGAACTATTTAATCTTTTTACATAACTCACTTAAAATTAACTTGCAATTAGGCCCTCCCCAGGAATTACTCAGTGATTATACCCTCCAGCTACCTAATACAAGCATGGGGTCTGGGGCAAGGCCAGGAGGAGCGATGCACTGCTGCTCCCAAAACGGGTCCTTTCGGGGCCACCCATGGGAACTGCCCAGGCAAGCCACTGGAGGGAACTCAGCCTGCTCCCTACAAGCCCTTGGCACTGGACTTTCCTTCCTACTCACTTACTAGGACTTTCACTTTAAGCTATATGCATATGCTTTAAAGACACCTGCCACAGTAACTCCTCCTGTTAAGGGACATGTACCATTGTTCTTCTGTATTGCACATGCACATGATATGTTTCATCTTTTATGTTTGTAGTAATGCAGTTGTTTAACATTTTTCTGCCTTAGTTCTTTTCTTTCCCCATCATTTCTGTGTCTACAAGGTATAAGTGTTCTCTGGAAGTGAACCAAAAAGTTACTGAATGTGCTCCTGGTGACTAGTGGGTGTGTAAAATATGTTCCTTGCATTTCTGCCAAGAAAAGAACTTGGGAGTAGGAAATTAAGGAAGGGTAGAGACTTGCTAGTAGACCTCAAAGTTGAGGTTGGGGGGCTGGCTGTAACTGAGGAAGACAAGTGGAGAAAAATTTCTAAGTGAGCAAAGAGTTCTGTCTTTTGGTCATTACATATTTGCTTTCTGTTCCTTCAATTCCTCAGTGTCTTACATCTGCCCAGAGGGAAACACTGTCCTTCACCATCCTTGGGTGTCAGCCCATATAACCATCTTGGTAATGTTAAAAGTAAGCAAGGCCCTTCCTAAGAAAACTGACTAAGCTGGCATTTGAATCAAGATGGGAAGACTGGATCAAGATTACTTTTACCTTTCCCCTTGTATCTTCACATTGTGTCCTCACTGTATTTGAAAAGTAGGGCACGATTGTGTTGAAAATTACATAAAACCACAACAGTTTGGGAAAGTGCAAGTTATCAGTTATAACAGCAATAATATATTAATTGCATTTTATGTACTATGCAGTGGGATGAGGAAGATTTGCAGATCACACAGCAACTGCATCTACTAGCAAAGGAAAAACTTGCCTGGAGCTCCCATGGTTCTGCCTGGGTTAGTGAACAGCCTGCTGAGTGATCTTAAGCAACTTCTTTTCACTTCTCTGTGCCTGTTTTTTCAGCTGTAAAATGTGAAGGCTGCAGGCACGTGCATGCTTTATCTGACCTCTTCCAAAAACCCGTGGAAGCCTGGCAGCAGTAAGCACTTGTAGAGAGTTCTGTGATCCTTCAAGCAGGACTAGCCATCACGAGTGCTGTGCCAAGGCACCATATCTAGTTATGAAAAATAGGTACTGATCAGACAGAAAAAGTCAGTTACAAGGCATGCCAGCTCATACTGTCTTTCCCCAGATGGTCCCAGTCATAAACTGGTAGCAAACTGCATTTCATCGAGTTGTTAAAATGCCCGGAATTTGCAGTAACATCAGATACTTGGGGAGATAATTTTTTAGTGCAGTTATCTTTTCTCCTCACATGATACAGCGGTGACATCTATGCTGCTTCTCTCTTATCTCTTAGTTGACTTTGTTTTTCAGGTTTTCTTTCCTCTCTGTCTCATCAATTATTTTTCCTTATCACTCCTAGTACAGGGCACAAAAATGTATCAGCACTTTCTTTCGTGCTTGTGTACAAAGAGTATCTAAAATTTCAACAAGGTCTATCCATTTACTACCCCATTAATCCCTACAGTGACCTATCCATATTCTAAATACAACAACATACAATTTTTGAATATTCTGATGCTAGAAACGCAACATAAAAAAGCTTCATTTTATTTATGTATACAATACATAAAAGCAAATCGTAGATCTCAAGCTATACATTATTTCAGGTAACGGCACACATTCTTTCTCATGCAGCTACATCAACAGGCAGTAAAGAACACAGGACTGAGGTGATGAGAGAAAGCAAGAGAAAGGCCTGACTCTATATTTACTAAGCCCTTTATTGAACGTAGCTTTAGGTCTTGTTTCAGGGAATAAAAAACAAAGTAAATTTTGATGGCCATTGCCATCACCACTTAGAAGGACATTTGCAAGTTAAAGTTCATAGACCTACCTGATGAAAGCACACAGCTTCATTAAAGGTGCAAATTACATCTTTCATTGAAACAGAATCTCCTCAAAACTTTATGCTTCATGACTTTAAGAATGGCAAAATTGCAATGATGATTACAACAGTTCTAGAAATAAAGGCAGCCATATACTGAATGACAACTAAAGACTCAGCAAAGTCCTATAAATACAAGAACAGTCCTTGATGCCCAAAATCCTCTTTCAGGCATAAATTGCAGAAATCACACCAGTTTGCTCACCAGTGGCAACCCACATACATACACATAATCAATGTAATCCTCAAACTGAAGACAAGGTTTTATGAACCACTCAAGTTAAATGACTGCATCTGCCACACACAATCAAAATACATGTAAATAGTAGCAATATCCCTAGACTAATGTTAACCTGAAGCACCAATACAGTGCTTCCAACAGTTAGGGCTTTGTATCATCTAAAGGCCTGTTCTCTGGGACTTGATTAAATGACATTTTATCACCTCATTGGGAAAAAAAAAAGTTAGGGAGGAATGCTGACTTCAACATGGGTGAAGAAGTATCTCTGCTCTGATGTGTTCACTGTGAAAATTAATTCCTGAGGATTTTTTTTTTTTTAAATCCAGCTGAATTCTTGACCTTCCTGTCTTAGGTCTGATAACATTCTTCTACCTTCTCAATGCAAAATAAAAAGTTCACAGCCTCTACATTGCTGATAACATTGTATTGCTCAACTTCTGTAATTAGGTCCTTTTATTGGATAATGTGTTTCTCCTTAATGGATGGATGTTCCCTTCATAAATCTTTTCTATTGAATCAGCAACTAAACGTTTCCTGATATTAAAAAAATTTAACACTGGGTTTTCTGTTCAACAAGGTAGCATTAATTTTTCACAGATGTTCACATTTTACAAGCTTTTGCTTGCTTAGCTCCTAGCATCATTAGGGCAAGGACCAGCCTAACAGAAAAACTTCTTAGAAATTACAACAGAAAATAATTCCCCTTACATAATTCAGGCAGGCAGGCATGCATTATGAAAAAGAAATATTTAGAGAAAGACTGTGAAACCAAAATTCAGAGTTCAAGGAGCTGTAGAAGAAAATAGGGAATGTCTTTAATGACAGAAGCGTCAAGACTTTCTATGCTGAGAAAAAGGTAAACATATATCCAAAATTACATGAAAACCAATCTATAATCTTTGGTCTTCATATAGTCTATAAGCTTCATATTTTATCTCAAAACTGGGTAAAGCAGAAAAAAATCCTGAAGTGCGGCAGCTATCAAATGCTTTATAATGCAAACGCTTAAAAATACCCTCTGAAACTAATTACAAGAATTGCTTAAAATTACACTACTTGGATCAGCTGAAATTAAATTCAATTTATTGAAAAAGTTACAGCCTCTATAATATAAAGGCTATTTAAAAATTTAACAGCATCTCTGAGATCCTGGTGTAACAGTTCAGCTGCAGGTGGGACTTCCAGCTCCTGTTGCATGAGGAGACAGAAGCATTTCAGCTTCAGCAGAGCTCCAAGCCAGCGTTACTAACGAGGCTGCCTAACGGGCTGGGCCTCAGCCACGCATGAAAGCCCAACAACAGATACTCCTGCACTCCATGAAAGCTACTTTTTCAGGACCAGCACCACATGACATTTAACTGTTTAAATGTAAGCTGGCAGTTCACTGAGTTGATTCCCCTGCAGCTCCACACAGAATTGCACTGGAGATCTGAGAACAGAAAAGGTTTTTATTTAACCACAATGCAGTACGTTCAGTGTCCTCGGTCTGACTGAACTTGGAAGATTTAATAAGCAATTTATTTATTCCTGTACAGCAGACATGCAACCAGCTGATGATAACACATCTACTATGTTTTTTATTTCCTTCCTTAAAGGCTGTTCACTTCAAAAGACATTACACTGTATTATTGCAAGTTGTAAGTCCTCCAAACATGCCACTAATGTTTTCCTTTTGTTCACTGGCTCTAAACTCAAACCACACTATGTTCATGTAATACATTGTGTCGCCTTCAGGGAACTAGGATGAGTAATCTGTCCAAGCAAAGGAAACCTTGAAAGTCAAAATCCCTCTAAGAAAACACTGTAGAAAGATAAAGGAAAAAAACGTGGGAGAGTGATAAACTAAGAGCAGAATAGGGCCCTAATTGATGACAATGCCCTTGTTCTTCAGGCTATCTTGCTCAAGTGTGTATTGCATGTAGGCCTAGTGTTGTAATTCAGTCAGGACCCAAAGGTCCTAAGAAGGTAAGAAACCAGAAGTGCCCCAACACTTCTGGGAGATCACAAGAGGACCAGTGATACTGGCACAGAATTAGCTAACTGAGCTTTTTTTTCTTTTTTTTCCACTGTTTGAAAAGACCAGATGACAGACACTTCACCATACCCTGAAAACCTTCACGGTCCAACAAGCTATGGGAAGTTTTAAATTTTCAAGACTTCAGAATTCTCATCCAACCTTTTTAAAAGATTTGGCTGAGGAGCTAAGAACCATCAGCACTTACATTTAATGAATTTTGTAACCCCCAGGGAGGTGTCAGCAGATCAGGGTAGAAATAAGGAGGCATGTGATGTTGGTAAATTTTACATCAGCTCAGAGCTAGCATTCAAAATATGCAATGGGATGTCAGCTCCAAGGGGCTGGGAAGAGGCAAATGGTAACAGAGATGGTGGAAAAAAAGCATACCTTCTCTTAAACAATGCCAACTTATTTGGCTGATGGAAACTAGCTCTTGCCAAGCTACTTACCAAGATTCAAGACAATCACAAGTTCAGCTGACGAAATGAACCGTGGCCTAAAGCTATGGGGAATTGCTAAGGGTATTTTCCTCTGTGCTTGATGACATTCAGGCAAAAGCAAGGAAGGGAAAAAAAAAAAAAAAAAGCACAAGAGTAGATCAATAGAGTGTACACCAAATATAGTAAACTGGGACTTACAGTCTTAGTTGAGTCATCCTTAGTAAGATTCCAGTAGAATTTTTCTTTGCCCTAACACTGTTTATTCAAAAACGTTAAAAGGAGGATTTTTGTTCATTTTTAAGACTACAAGCTAGGAAACACTGAATTATGGAGTATTTAGGTTAGGCAGCAAACTGGGCTGTTAAACCAGTCATTTGCCTCAAGCAAGGACCATCATTAATCAAGTAATACAGACCTATTTGGCAAGACAGTGAACCTGAAGCCTTTCGTATGATCTTCTAAGTCTAGACCATAGTCTAACAGGATTATAATGAAAAATCCTGCACCCATATAAATAATTTATAAAAACAAAGCAAAGAAATTCTCCTGGTTTTGACCCATCAAAATATTAATGGATGCTGCCAATTCCCATGCCCAGCACAAAGTGATACTATCAGAAGCAGTACATGTGCATTAAGGGAGCTGAGGTTGCTCACTCTGAAGCCCTGGAAACACCACTCAGGCTAAGGAACCAGCTCAGCAGGGACCCTGCTGCCAGCATTTTCTTTCTACGGATCCTTCCTAGCACCCAAAGGATTTTTATTTTTCCCAATGGATCTGAAAACTTGAAACTTAAAAATGCTTTTCTATCTTATGCAAATTCCACATATGTCCTGCTTATTCATCTTATTTAAATACTAGATTAGTAAAATAACTGCAGACCTAAATAATCTCCTTAGCGTGCCTGTCCGACCAATCTACAGCCCCATGGAATGGGATTTTCAGCACAGATGTCAGCAAGAGACAGGTCTGGTGAAAAATACTAGGTTTAACTTAACGTGATGCCCCATCAATGCTTTTGTGTCATTGCTACCTTTCAGTATCAACTGCTTCAAGAACCACTTACTATGAACTATAATTGAGGAGCTTTGCAACATTAATCTGAATGTGCAATTGCTCAACTTTCTTGAGATCTAAGTTTCAAGAAACAATAGGACAAGGAATCTAAAATATCACAAAGGAAACATTTTTAAAAACACACAGAATTCTTAATGGGCTATTGATTCTCTTAATTATTTGGATAGTTAAAGGCTGAGAAGGAAAAAGATATTCCTACTGATGCACTAGAAGACAATCAAGTAATTGAAGTTCACATACTGAATTAAAAGACACATACACAAAAGAAAAACAGAGACATGCTTAAGGGGAGGCCAAATTGTTTTATTTAATTTTTTGGTGACCAATTGGATTTTTGGCAGAAAGCTCTGCTCCTTTCTTTTTCCTTTTTTTTTTTTATTTTTTTTTCTTTTTCTTTTTTTTTTTTTCCTCTTTAAAGAAATCAGCAGTGCTCAAATTGATGGGTTGGAATTTCACTCAAATTCCAGTTAATTTTAAAAATGAACAGATGGAACAGGAATGCCAAATACTGTTTCCAGAGCAGAGAGCAAAACTTCACATTTGTATGAAAATTCCATGTTTATACTTGATTGGGACACAGAAGGTAAAACTATTGTCAGTAGTGCATGAATAAAACATTCACATTTGATCTGGAACCTTAAAATCAGAAAGCTGTACTCTCCTTTCAAAATTTTCATTACCTTGTGCAAATCAAGTCAAGTCTTCATGTGTCAAGCACACACTTAAAAGTTGTCCATATTGTATATACAAGACATCTACCATTCAGGCAGTGCAAAATACATCATTTCATAACAAAACTAAAATGTACCTCTCAAAGTATGAACAAGAATATACACATAATACATGATGTACACTATTTACACGACCATAAAAAATATAATACAAGGATTTGTTAACATGGTAAGACTTGACAGTCTTTTGCAATTTTTGTTGCAACAAGGCATGTTTTTTTAAGTTTCCTGGATGAGTTTTCTTTGCCAATTACTCAAGAGATCTTGGAAACTATGCTTGAACTTTAAGGAGAGTTTTCAAGTGGACTGCCATCAACTCCCTGTTTTGGTCAGACGGTTCAGCTGTGCCACCCACCCAGTGGCTGGGAGGCTTTGGAAGGACACTAGGAGATGGTGGGTCGCTAAATTTTGCCCCAGCGTAATTTTCTTTCTGGCTGGCTTCAGTCAGGGCAACAGGTTTCTTGGACCTGGTATTTCTGAAGTTCTCCGCGTTTTTAAGTGGCTTTTTCTCCTGCTTCTGAACGATGTCTTGCGACACAGAATCTTGCCAAAAGTTCTCGATCTTTTTTGCCGAGGTGATCTTTGCCAGGGGCACGTTACATTTGCTCTTCTGCCTGGTGATCTTTGGTTGCTCACACAGATGCAAACCGTGAACAGGGGGGCTGTAGGGGACGGCGGCCTTCTCGGTCTTTCCCATCTTGCTCTTTAAGAACTGCAGAGACAAAGAGCTCACGTCGACACGCTTCTCCTCCTCAGCGGGCCCCTCCGGCCGCAGCCCCGCCGCCGGGACAGCGGCTGAGCGGGCTCCCGGCCGCGCTGCCGGGGCCGGGGCGGCGGGCGGGGGCTGCGGGCACCGGGCGGGTCTCGAACCCGCCGCCATGGGGCGCTGCGCCCCCCGCACGTCCCGCCCTGCGCGCGCAGGGGCGGCTGGCGCGCGGCCCGCGGGCTAAATCCGGCTGTTGCTGGGCGCAGCGGCGGGCGCCGATTGGCTGCCCCGACCCACCAATCAGCGCCCGCGGTCGCGCTCTCTCGTTGTGCCCCCCCCCCCCCCCCCGCCCCGTCCGAGCGGGCGTAACGGAAACTCTGCCCCCCCCCCCACTCCCGCCCGGGCCCCGCAGCTGGGACCCCCCCCCCCCCCGGGGAAGGGGGACGGGAGGGGGAAAGCGGGGAGAGCTGAGCCGGGGTAGCGGAGCTGGGTCGTTACCTCCTTCCTGAGGGGCTTGCTCGGCGCGGGTCTCGAGGGGGCGGGCGCGGGGGGCTCCTCCGAGCGGCCCGTTCCCGGGCCGGCGGCCGGGGAGGCTGCGGGCGCGGGGTGAGCGCGGAGTTCGCCCTGGCCGTGCGTTCCCAGCGAGGTCCTTCTCCCCAGGCCGGCGCGGTGCTGTTGGTACTGTTGGTAGCGGCTGGGCAGGAGCCCCGCGGGGCTGGGCCGGATCTTCCCCTTCCTCCGCCGGACTCTCTTCAGCGCGGGCCGCGCGCTGCCCCCCGGGCCCGCCAGGCAGCAGCTGGGCTGGTTCTCACAGGTGCCGTCCCCTCGCCTGAGGCGCTGGAAGAGAGCGGAGGGCAGCCGCCGGGGGTCTTCGGTGCCTGCCGAGATCCGAGCCAGGAAGGGCGGCGGCGCCGTGGTGGTGACCATGGCGGGACGTGGGTACCCAGAGTTGTGTCGGGAAGCGGGGGGTCGAGCCCAGGCAGGGGGTGAGCGGGTCGGGTCGCTGGGGAAGGGTCTGCCTGGGCTTTGTGGGCTGAGGCGGTGGCGCAATCGCACCCGCTGCTAGGAGAACATGGCGGGGAGTGAAACGAGCGGCCAGCGGCGCCCGGTGTTGTTACCGGGGCGGGCCACGCCCCCTTCCGCCCTCCCGCCAATCACCGTGCGGGGATGGCGCGAGCGGCACGCCTCTCCACCCGGCTCCGCCAATCGCGGCCAAAAGGCTACCTCGCTGGCTCCGCCTCGGCCAATCAGAAGCGACACAAACACTTGGGGCCACGCCCGCTTCCGCAGGCTGGCCAATCCGGACAGACACAAACATCGGGCGCGCCCCAGTCTCCGAGTGACGGGGCGGCAGGAGGAAGGGAGCGGAGGGGGCGGGCGCTTCTCCTGGCGAGAGGGGCCGGCCAATCGGACGGCAGACCAGCCGCCTGGGTCACGCCCCCCTCGCTCCGCAGCCAATCGCGGAGCACGGGAGCAGGCGGGGACACGCCCCCCTGGGGCCGCGGCGGCGGGGCAGGCTCGGGGCGCCCGCCATGGAGGTCCCGGCGCAGCGGCCCGTGGCGGCCCCGGCGGGGCAGGAGGAGCAGGAGGAGGAGCAGGTGCCGGGCCGTGAGGCGCCGGGGCGGAGGCGGGACGCGCGGAGCCTGGAGGCGCTGAGCCTCGCCGCAGGCGGCGGCGGCGGAGCGGCGGCGGGGCGGCAGCAGCTGCTGGAGGGGCGGCGGGCGACGCTGGCGAGCGCGCTGGAGCTGGAGGGGACGGTGCTGCGGGAGGGCCGCCTCACCCAGTTCGTGGCCAACAACCTGGAGCGGCGGATCCGGCTGAGCGGCGCCCCGCGGGGGGAGCCCGCGGCGGCGGGAGGCGGCGGCTCCATCCCCGCCATCGACCCCGGGGCGCTGCAGGACGTGGTGGCGCTGGCCGGGCAGGTGGCGGGGCAGGTGGACGAGCTGCTGCGCCACGTGCACTGCGGCCTGCAGGCCCTGACGGCGCTCAGCGTGGGCTGCATCCAGACCTACCGCGACGGGGTGGAGAGCCTGGGCGAGGCGGCCGACCTCAGCATCCGCGCCATGTACGCGCTGGTGGCGCGCTGCGAGGAGCTGGACCGCGCCATGCAGCCCGTGCCCGCGCTGGCCAAGCGCATCCGCGACATGAAGGGCACCCTGGAGCGCCTGGAGGGGCTCTGCAAGTAAGCGGGAGGCCGCGCCCGCCTTCCTGCCCTGCCCGCTGACACGCGGGGTGCTGCGGAGCCGGGGCCTCGCCGGGCGCCGGGGGGAGGCCGGGCCGCTCCGCCCCCCCGGGCTGCTGCGCTGCCGCCCCGGCAGCCCCCCCGGCGGGGCGGTCAGCTCCCCGCCCGCACCTCCTTCCTCCCTCCGTGCCCCTCTGCCTGCCCAGCCGGGATCTGCGGCCCCGTTCCCTGGTGTTCGCGTGGAGGAGGCGAGGCTGGTGCGGCCGGGGAAGGAAGAAGTTGGGACGGTGGGGTGAATGGCAGGTTTTTAGCTGCAGCTCCATTAAAGGTTTTGGATTCCACATGCCTTATGCTTTCTATTTATTGAAGGCTAGGAAAGAAAAAACTAACCGGTCTTCGTTAAAAGCAGCTGTTAATTTTATTTTTTTAACCAAATTTGAAATTGTTACGAATACTTGCTTGATGCTCACAGTCATCTGTGCTTATTTGTGGTTGACTTAGTGCCTGGCAAGTGATTCTTACTTCTGCTGTGACAGCAAATAAACGTGCAGAACACTGCTGTCTCTTACAGGACACAGCTGGAAGGGAAGATAAGAGGAAATTTCATATATATAGCAAAGTCGTTTGTTTTTGGAGTAGAATATAAAATCCATGGAGTATAATTGAAATTCAGAGAACAAATCCATATGCAAAGTTCTGAATAAAAGCCTTCAGATGAAATATGCTTTGCCTCTATTGGTCTCTACAGTTTTCACAGTGTAGAAGTTTAAATGGCATCACTGTGAAATGATCCTGTGTGGTGTTTTGTTTTCAATGGGGAAAATAATTAAATGAGGAACATGAGTATGTGGTGACAGTACTTGGGTGTATGGCTGACATGAAATGGGTACCTTGGGAGGAATTATTTGTGTAACATGAAGATTTTGTGTCTGCATCACTGTATGCAGGAGTGATTTTGCTGTATCAGTAAGTATTTCCTCTGAGGCCTGAGAGTAGCTGAAGTCTCTGCTGACTGTGGTTCCTATGCAGTTAACCTCTTAGATGGTGCTTTTAGTGATACATTTAGGTCACAAATGCCTGTGTAACAAGACATCAGCAGAGAAATGATCACTGTGATCTTTCTTACGTATGTGTAATGGTGCTTTTGGTGACCAATGGCTCCTAAAAACCTTGGAGCAAAGGTAGCTGGAAGTACTGTATGAGTCCTGTGACTTCTGGTTGAAGAGCAGATAGGTTTATTATAGGTGCAGCTGCTGCCCCTCCTTAATCTCATTAAAGACACTGACTGAGGGGGGATGGTGTGATGTACTGTGCTGCTGCATGTAGATAATACTAAATTGTAACAAAATAATTTGGTTTTATGCCACTCTGGTTTGCATACTACTAGTCTCTGGCCTATTTTGGGGCCTCCTGATATGGCCATGTTTTTCCCTCAGCAGAGGGGTGTGTTTTACCTGTGGCCTTCTAGCCCTAGCAATGGCAGAGGGCTGGAAATGGGCTGTGCCAAGGCCTCTTTGTGGTTGCAGCTCTTGTGGTGCTGTCTTCTGGGGAATAGTTGTGGCTCCAGAATGGGGAGCAGAGGTCTAATAGAGACTAGAGGAGAGAAAAAGGATAAATTAACTGCCCCTGGCCCTACAAGACACTAAAGTTTCCATAACTCCACAGCAACAGCTGTGGTCTTAATGGTTCTGGGGTGTTACTCCTCAGAAACTTTGAACTTGCCTATCATGGAGATACAGTTGCTTTGCTGAGTATGTTTTGTGGATGTCAAGAGTGAAAACCAACGTTTGATCTTGCTCAAGTTGTGAGTATTGTTGAAATACACAGGAAAGACCTGCAAGCTTATTTGTGTAGCCACAAATGTACAGAGAAGCTTTATTTGTACAGGCTGAGGTGAAGCCTTTGAAGCATATGAGTTTCAGTGCACTGTTGGTTCTTGGTAGCATTTCCTTTGCAGTCATCTATGTTCAATGCCAATTCCTTGCAAAAACTGTCAAGTCTGTAGAATAAAAGGACTACTTGTATGTTTTTAATTCTTAGTGATTTGTTGCTGAAGCATTTCACTTCTCAATTATTGCTTTTCTTATTTGGTAAAATAATTTGAGAGCTAATTTATACTCTGTTCTTGCATCTGTACAGGGACCCATGCGTGTGATTGCAGAGCTGGTTTCAGCCTAGGTCCTCAGGCAGTAATTTCTGACAGTGGTGTCATTCATGTGATGAAAAAGGGATGACTAGGGAATTACAATCATGAAGGAACAGTAATTACACTGCTGGGGTTGGTTTTTTAATGTCTGTCTGAAAAACTCAAGATTGTTTGAAGACTTGACTGAGCTTGGTGAAGTGGCTCCTGTTCCCTGGTGTCTGCCCTGTACATTTGCTGTCCCTGGGGCAGGCATGGCCAAACGATGTGAGCCTGTTCTGTGCCACCACGGTCAATATCAACGTTACCACATATGTGCTGTGGTTTCCAGCCCCCAAGCCCCTCCATCCATACCAGCCTCTGTTGCTGCAGGAAAGGTGACACTTGCCAGCCTCTGTGTCAGCACAGCTCTGGTACCAGCCCTGCCCTTCAGGTCCCATGTGAACCACTTGAGAGCTATGTGCAGCCAGGAGTGAATCTAGTCCTTCTGCAGCCAGAGACTTTTGTACTGCCCTTTTGATCCCAGTCCAGACTTTGTTGTGAATCTTCTGTGTTAATTCTGGCACTTTCCAACTCCTGGATGTTGAGTGGGAAGCTTTCACGTTCTTGTAGCCTTTATTTGCTTAACTGGTCATTGAGCAGAGTAAAACTGTGTTTGGATTTTCAAAGACCTTCAAATGGGTTTGCATCCATTTTCTTGCTTAGTCACTCAGCTTTACAGCTGGTCTTGTTTTCCTTTCTGTGTCAGCTGCCAAGTGAACTTCCAGTGTAACAAGATGGGCAAGGTTGAAGAAAACCAACAAAATACAATGACGTGCAGAGCACTAAGCAAAGCCTGAGAGTTAGCTGTGTGCCAGGAATGACTGCCCTGCTCTGACAACTGCCAGTGACTCTGTTAGGAATTAGGTTACTCGGTTAGGAATTAGGTTAGGTTTTGGGTTTGGTGTGGGTTTGTGGGGTTTTTTTTGTTGTTTGGGATTTTCTTGTTCTTCAGGACAAGTGTCTTTTTTCTGTCCAGGTCTATGAAAATCCTCTTTCTGATGAAGGTGTGGTTGATTCTTCTTCATTTGGGCTTTTTCTTCCTTCTTTTCTTTAGAGTCAGGGAATACAAAACTTCACAAACTGATTCCATTTCCATGATATTTAAAGGAGCTTTACCAGATAAATCTTATTACAGCTGAAAAAAACCAGCCAGACACCCGAGGCAGGAATGAACATAACTGACATTTCGCCTTGAAGGCTTTTTTTTTTCAGTGTTACTTAATTGCATCAGATATTCAGTAAGTAAATACATCAACTTTTTGTGTGTCTTGCTGCCAGCCAGAGACTAAAATAACTAAGTATTTTGGCTGGAATGTCCAGATTTATGGTAGTTCTTAGTCTCATGACATAGGTCTTTACTGAGTTACTGGCATGAGAAACAACATGTGGAATGAATCCAAGAGCAGACCTCTTACCATTAAAGATCCAACTATTTTGTAATGGTTTCAAATAGCATGACTGTACTACCAGACAAAAACCTTAATTTTAAAGCTTCAGAATTAGTAGCTTTCCAGAGGAGTCCGTAGATCAGCTCTTGTAGCAAACTGTGTTAGCTGAAGATGAGGAGTCTTTTAAGATAGAGGCTTCTTGCAATAGGTGTCATCCAACCTAAGACAGGTTCTTGCTGTCAGATGCCACAGTACCTTGTCCTGATCAACACTGGTGTGTACACCAGAAAAAAATCTCAGCTTTAAAAGATCAGGAGATGTATTTATGTTGCTGTCACAAGCTGCCTTGTTGGTTTTTTTTCCCTTCTCTTTCTAGAAAGGGAATTTCCTTTTCCTAGGAAATTGCTTTGAGGAAAGGACATTCCTATAAAAATCATAAAGGGTCCAATTTGTACAATTTTTGTATTGTCTCCACCCTGACCCCATTCAGGAAACATATCCTGGATCCTGCCATGCATGAAGGAGCACACATGGAGGAGAAGTTCATGTCATTTCTCTTTTAGAAAGCTTAACACAGTTATTGCATCAGATGCAGGGAACTGAAACTGATCTGGATTTCACATCTGCTGCTCCAACTTGGTGCCTGGGGAAAGCTTTTGTTATCATTAGTCTCTGCTGTTCAAAGCTCTGTAAGAAGAGACAGGATCAATGAACTCGGGCCCTGAGCTTCCACCTTAGAGCTCAAGATCCTCCTGCCCCTCATTACAACAATAGTAGCTTTATGCCCTTATCTAGTAACAGGAAAAATTATAAAGAATCAAAATTTCAAACCTTCCTGCAGTTCTGGTTCCCTACTACTAATTGTAGCCATTAGAAGCAATGCTAAAACTAAATAAAAAACCCAACCATAATACCCTCTCCCTCCCCAACAAAGGCTGCTAACTGATCCTCTTTCCAAATCGGAGACGACGTGAGTAGGTTGCCAGTTTAATAAAAAATAATAGTTATTGGCTGTCAAGGATTATGGGTTTGAGATGGCTCTTGCTGTAGTGTTGATTCTGATGAGACTTGAGAGAACATGAATTTAAAGAAAATAAAATACTACAACTTAGTTGCATTGATAGGGCAGGCTACACAACACTTGAAAAACTGGCATCTGTTGTTTGTTACCAGGGTTGGATGTCATGTGCATCAGTCAGGATGCAACAGCATTCATTATGTGGGAGAGCAGAAAAGCAGAGTTAAAACTATCTTGATTATTTTCCTGGATTGCAGCTAGAAAGCCTGTCACTGTAATTGATCCCAGAATATAAGTTAATGTTGCTGCGATGAATTACTGTGAAGTACCTTTCTTGAAAGTTGATTTATTTCAGAGAAGGGTGGTAATTTTTGTCAGGATTTTTCTTTTCATGAAGGCTAGTTACAGAGAGAAGAAACTTAGAATTTTGTCCAGTGCTGTAGTTCTTGTCTCGGTATGACTAGCCATGTTTTTTCCTTGTTTTCTTTATGGACAGTGCAGGAAAAATTCCCAGCATTGAACTTGACTGTAAGGTAAAGAGTTGTGCCCAGTGAGTTGTTAGGAAGTGCTTTGTTGAGGATGGCTTCCTTGTCTGGACATACATGTAAATGAAGGGGGAAAAATTTCACAGACTTGCTAGGCAATAATTTATAATTTTACAGTGATGTAATAATCCTGGGTATCTGCTTTGTCACTGGCATCGTCTGACCACACTCAGCAGCAGAAAATGAAAATAAAACCCAAGTTAGATCTTAGTGTTTTAATACATGGCCTTTCTATGGCCTAATAGCAGCAGTGACTTTTACCAGCCATTTTCACTCTAGTGACATTTTTCTTGTCTAAACCTGAGCTGCTGCCATTCAGGGAAATGCTAACCTGAAAATAAACTCCTTTAAAGTCAAAGTATCATTTGACTTTGTTCCTCTTTCTGTTTTCACTGCCTACGCAAGTTGTGTACTTGGTGGATTTTTTTTTATGCAGGCTGGGACTTTCCAGTGACGTGTCCTCAGCTGGAAGGAGAGGGGAGTTTCTCACTGCAGAGCAACACTGGGGTTTTCCATTTTCCAGAACTCTTCCTGTGTGCCATTTATAGTCAATGATACAGATCAGGTTTGGTTTTGTTTCCCTCTTTAAAGAACGAGATGTGCAACTGCAAGCCTTTTATCTCTCCTGCTCTGATGTAATCAGTTTTCTTTTGTCTGCTGAGATGAACTAGAAGGTTTTGTCCTTCCCCCCTCACAATTTTCCACAGCCACAGTTCCTCTGGCAAAACCTTGTTCTGGACTTCGTCAGGTCTCAGTGTTATTATTAGATCCCACTTATCAGCTGCAACACTACATCAGTGTTGTTATCATACTGCCAAGGCACCAGCCTTCTTACTTAGCTCAGTTATGTCTTCTTTCATCTGCTCTTGTTTTCTGTTCCTATTCTGCCTCAAATTAAAAACAGTCATCTGCAAGTCCTGTCCAAGGCTAGCTTCTGCTTCCTACCTGACCTATTCCCTTTCAATGTCACCCATTCCTTTATCTTTTAAAATGTCTCTGTAAACTACCTTATACTTTCTTTTGCTAGGAGTCCCTTGTTGCTGTCTTCCTCAATACTCCCTGTATCCAGAATACCCAACACCAATTGTCTTGTTTTTAAATCAACTCTTGGGAGCAGGCAACTCAGAAACCACATGGATAGTAGATTTCTACTTGTTATACTAAGCAGAAGACATTACAGAAAAATTAAACATCTGTAACAGAACTAGATCTTATTACTTTGTTCTGATCTATTTTAATAATATGCCAACAAATGCAAATGAAACTGAACAAACTACTTGCAAAATAATACTGGTGTAACTGTGTGTGCTATGATGTACCTGGTAAGAGATTCTGCTGCTTACATAGGCTCTTGGGAACGGGGTTATAGAATACTAAATACCATGTGAGATGGTGAGGTGGTGCAATATTTACAGAACACATGCAAGTCCCCAAAGCAAACTATATTGTTTTTCCTTTTAATCGTAGAGAAATTAGGTAAATACTGGAGTAGACTACTGTGAAATGGAATTCTGGTCTCCCTGCCTTCCCCTTGTACATGTACACAGGGCTCTCTCATTTACTTTACTGAGAACTGTATATATTTATTTGGAAGTTATGAAACTTATTACTTGCAATGAACCTTGGAAAGGAAAAGTGGTAAAGAAGGATGAGCTTGAGTATTAATAGTCTAGGATATGGCAAACCAGTTCCTCCCATTCATTCACCAAAAGTCACAGGTACATACTATACTATGGCAAATAAATTCCTTTTAAAAAAAGATTCTTCTTCCCTTTAAGTGATGCACAATCAATGGACAAACGCAAGTCACAACCAAAGGAGTAATCCTACATAAATATTAAATATCATTTTAAAACAAAAACCAATATTTAGCTGTACTGAGTTGATTAGCTGTAAAAAGCCAAGCTTAAAAGCTGTTAAAAATCAAGTTTTAGTAAGGCTTAACTAGGCAGTTCTTAATTAGTATGTACAATTTTTTTATTAAAATATCTATCAATCAGCAGCAATTGCAAAGACTTCAGTGCAACCAGATGCCAGGATCGGTCTGTTTCTTAACACTTTAACTTAACTGTAAGTAAGTGAGGTCACTGATTTGGACATTCAGTAAAGTAGGAGTCATGGAACATGTTTCCCTTATGTGTTTAATATAAACCAGAAAAAATTGTGTAACTTGTTGATGACTACTGGAACTTGCGTAGCACCGTAGGAATTTCAGTTCCAGCATTCATTCACCAGCACTTAGGGTTGTGAAATCAAATGCACACAGTCTTTGTCCTTGACTGTTTCATAGCTAGGCTTCGAGATAGGGTTGAATACTTTGTCTCAGAAATAGCTCAGTTGCACTGAAAGACAAAACAAAGACTGAGACAAAACGATGTATTTCTCTAGGATTCTCTAAGTGATACTTTGATTTATTTTTTTTTTTCCATTTGCACAATACTTTGGAAAAAAAGTTTCCTGGGTTGATCATAGGCAATCAACCTCTGGTTGCACAACAGACCTTGAGCAGCATGACTTGTCACTGCTGCCTGCTGGATAGCATATCTTTAATGTTCTGTATTACTTCAGTAGAAAGGCAGCTGCATGATGCAAACACGGGAGTCATATCAAAAGGTTTCTCTGTTACACTCTTTTATTAGGACTTGTTTTCTTCTGATCCCCTTTTGGTTTTTGTTAGTTCCCCAGGGAAATGCCACAGCTGAGCCCTTTTTTTCCATTCCCAGCTTTCCTTCTCATTAGTGAATCATTTTTGTAGGTTACACCACAGTTTTAAGCTACCTCTAGGAAACTAAATCAACAAATACACTGTGCATACATTGTGTTGGCACTGCCAGTGTGCTGATAGGCTGAAATACTTGTATTTGGGAAGCTTATTCAGTAGCAGGCATGGTTGAAAGTGAATTCTCACTGCAGAAGAAGAGCGTTTCTGTGAGTCACTGCAGAAGTGTCATGCCCCTAGGGCAGAAAGGAATCAGAGGTCCCACAGGGAAATCTGCAAGCTTGGCTCCAGGTTGCTTCTGGAGAAGTCAGAATTGTAAGAATAAATAGGTCAGGTGGCAGGTTGCCTGTGTCACCACAGATCTGCCTGAGTGGATCTGTGGTGTTGGCAGTTACTCACTGCAGCCACTATCTCCTTCAGTGACAGAAATTACTTTTATCTCTGAGGTGATTAATGCTGTTGAAACTGGATACACATTTATTTATCACACTTTTGAATGCCATAGTTCATGTAGAAGAAAATAATATTTAGCATTAAACAGATGATGAATGTATTTGAACCATCTTTTGTAGCCCACACTCCATTAAAAAAAGAGAAAGCAATTGCAAATTTTTTATGTGTGGTTTTGCCACTTAGCAGTAAAAAAAAATATTTTATGGTGACAGTGGGTGTCAGTAACAGATGGAAAAGAACATAGCTGGATCAGGAACAATGGTGGATATAACCGTAGTTTTCTGATTGTGGTTATCTGAGACCTGTCCCAAGTCTAACATTGTTTTGGTCTTTTCCACATTGGAAATCTTAAAAAATACAGCAATAAAATTCCCACACAGTTTTTCCGTTAAAATACAAGTGAAATGTTTGTTTCAAGGTCTGGATTAATAATGTCAGCTGTGTAGTTTTATTATTTCAGCTTCACACGTTAAACCGATCCAAATTTCCTTCAGATCCTTGGCTCATCACAGGTCTAAGAGAAACTGAGGCCATATTTTGCTACTTGGTGGCAATGCTGGGCAGGTGTTCATGCAGCCTGGGCAGTCCCTCTCCTGCCCCAACCCTGCCTGTGTGTTCCTGACCACTTATTGCATTTCCCTCCGAGTTTATCCGTGCTACTTATGCAGCCACAGAAGGAACCAGAGCGAGGAACTCGGCCCAGCAGAGCCCAGCAAATAGGGGAGAGGGAGGCTTGCTTGCTTTTGGGCTGCATTGACTGGATTGTCTCACTGCAGGAGTGCAGACAGTTGCTCAGCACAAGGGAGGAATCCACATGGAGAAAACAGGCTGTGTGAGCCTGATGCTCGGAGCTGAGATGAGGGAAGTGCTGAGGGGGGGATTCGCAGCTGCTACTGCCCAAATCGTGTTGACCTACAGCCTACAAAAATGTGTTGCTTGTGCTGGTGGTTGGGTTGCTCCCAGAAAAGAGGGCCATAACTGGATGCAGGGGTGCACTGGAAACAGTCATTAAAACAATGGTTTATATTTTAATGTTATGCAGTTAGAAATGGAAAAACTTTTTTGCATGGCTGAAACTTCAGCTACCAAGGGGGTCAGGAAGATGACCCGGCAACAGCTCTAGCAGTGTTGAGGCTGGCACAAACTGCAGTGTAGAGAAAATAAAATAATGAAGTAGGTTGTGTTCCAGGTCAAAATGCCTTTTCATTCTGCCTGCTCCCTCTGTGCTGATCAAGCATTGCATCTAAGATTCAAACAATCAAAACAGGCTTCCTATTTTAAACCAACATATCCTTGTGTATAACCAGCACTGTGCCCATACTTTTTAAAATCATTTGAGACTCCCTAGCTCTGTGTCATTGTTCAAAAATTTACATGTAATAAATTACTTTAGTTCTATTCCTGACTCTCTGCTGTTGTTTACCAATGTTTCTTGGCATGTTTTTCTAATTCTCCATGCTAGACAACACGTATAGGTAGGCCCTGAGTCACAGTCAGCTGAAACTGTTAAGTCTTTCACTGACGTTTAGAAAGCTCAGAATGTGTCACGTAGCAGGTCTCTGACAAAACATCCAATTATAGTAAAGGACACAATACTAGACTTATTTTAGCAGACCTGACTCCCAGTACCTGGAAGGATATGTGGAGATTTTTCTCCCCAAAGGGATTTTTGAAAAGCAGTTTCTGTAAAGCAGATGTAGATACAAGAATTCACAAAGTAACTTTTCAGAAGAAGTGTTAACATTTTCCAGGAATCAGTGCATAAGAATTGTTAGCCAAGCCCCTGAAATGTTAATCTAGTCAGAGATCTAGGATTTAATTTCTGGCAAGTAAAAGAATAATCTTCGTGCCTCCTCCCCTTTCTCAAGGACCATAATCTCTAAGTAACTCCCTAAAAGTCCCTCTGGACAAGCAGTTTCATACCCATACTGAGTGAAGGTTGTGAGTACAAGGATAATAGCTGGTTTTCCCCCACTTTGATCTCAGCCTAGTTACAGCAGGTAAAACCAGCAGTGAAAAGAAGTAGCGTGGACTTCAGCTGTAGTTCTATGAATAGTAATGAGCCAGAGGCACTATGATCTCTGAGGCAAAGTCTGTTCCATAATACCCATCATAAATTGTCACCATGCTATGAAGCCTGACGTGGTGAGAATGTGAAAAAAGAGCATTTCTAGGGAACAGCAAACATATTTCAAAATAATAATTAAAAAAATCCTTTTTCTAAGGAATTCTTTGGAAGATCTGAATTTACAACCTAAACAATGTCATTGACTAAAATGACAGTTGCAATAGTACTCTTAAGGTTTCATAGATCAGTGATGCTGCAAATGTATATTCCAGGAAATTCTTCTCACTCACTGCTTCCTTCTGAGGGAGGCTTTTTCAGGAAAGAGTAGCATGTGTTCTTGTAAAGCTTGTTCCACAATGCATACTGACAGAAAGCAAAACTAACCTCACAAGGGAAGCATTTGAGCATCTGATTATATACATATATGTATACACATATTTTACCATAACTCAATATGTACGCAATATACATATATATTCAGATTTACTTTTAAAAAAGCCTGTGTGGCTGCCAGAATGGACATTTTGCTTTACTCCACGTTCCTTTTATTTGCCTTTGGCCAGTTTCTTGCAGTATTTTTAGGACTACAAAGACCTCAAGAGGGAGCATTTGGTCTTCATTTACATTTGTACAGTATGTTATGCATATTTTATATAGTAAAGCCATACAAATAAAAACAGGTCTGTAGGTATTTTCTCAGCTACTATATTAGAGCTCACACATGTATTAGTCTTCACAGGCTTTATATTCATGTGTATCCATAGTATATCCATCCCTGGAGACATTCCAAACCTGCCTGGACATGTTCCTGTGTGATCTGCTATAGGGGATCCTGCTCTAGCAGGGGGGTTAGACTAGATGATCTCCAGAGGTCCCTTCCAGCCCCTACCATTCCATGATTGTGTGATCTATAGGCACTATCTGCTGATGCAGATGGTCTGTGAGACTGCCCACGGATAATAGTATTTTCTTCGTGTGACTGATCACATGAGAAAAGATTTCTGCCAGTATAGCCACCCAGATCATCACATATGCAGGTTTGTAGGCTGAAACACTGAAACACTCTTGGCCGTTTCAGGCTGTAGAGGAGTGATAACCCTTCATCAGCAGCTACTGACTGCTCTAGTCTGCCTCCTTCAGTAACCAGGACTTCAGTTACTCGATTAGTTTTAAACACAACCTCCATTCAGGGCAAGATTTTAACTAAAGTGTCCATATTCAGGCAGTAGAGAGACTAGGAAGTGTAGCAACAGAATGCTGCTCTACTTTGTGGAACCCAGTCCCTCCTCAGCCCAGCTCCAAAGGCTGTGAGTCATTATTATGTAAATTAGATGAGTTTCTCACACATTATGCCATACTTTTCCCTAGTACTACTCATCTTTCTTTGTGAGATATTAGTTGGTTCATTATTTATCCATACTCAAAGCACACTACTACCATAAGATTTAATTTTATGCAGTAGAGCATATATTCTTAAATGTTACATCTGGGTGTTTTTGACAGTGTAGGTTCCCACTGAAGCCATCCTTCACCCCTCTTGTGAGTAAGGCCTCAGGGGTTTAGGTCAAACCATAGGAAGCCCAGGGAGACCAGCATCACTTCTCAAGGAATGAGAGGCTTCTTGCTTGTAAGCCTGCTCTCTGTTAAATCAAGCACACCACCATTTTAGCTGCAGAGGAACAACAGCAAGGCATCTTGTTTTTCAGGCCTGCAAGTCAGTGCTTGAAGCCTCAGCTGTCGTTCTTCAAGAACAGCACCCCTCTGGACAGACAGGCTGCTCCTTCCTTCTGCAAATGCATGTGTGTGCAGACACACATCTTCTGGACTCCTTCCCAGGTAGATCTGATAAGTAAATCACCTGCTAAGTAAATAGTCTGACATGTCTGCATGTCAAAGCTAAGACTGTTAATGTCCCCTGCAGTGTTGTAAGACTCAGTGTCATGTAGACTTACATGCTGGAGTGAGTTCAGAGAAGGAGCAACCAAGCTGGTGAAGGGGCTGAAGAGCAAGACCTGTGAGAGAACTGAGATTGTTTAGCTTGAAGAGGAGGCTGAGGGGAAACCTAATTGCTCTCTACAACTACCTGAAAGGAGGTTGTAGGGAGGTGGGTGTTGGCCTCTTCTCTCAAGTAAATAAGACTAGAGGAAATGGCCTGAAGTTGTGGCAGGGGAAGTTTAGATTAGGTATTAGGAATAATTTATTTATTGAAAGAGTAGTCAGGTGATGGAATGGGCTGCCCAGGGAGGTGCTGGAGTCACCCTCCCTGGAGGTATTCAAAAACCATGTAAATGAGCCACTTCAGGACATGCTCTAGTGTGTACTTTATTTATTTATTTGTGTTTTAATTCTGAGGCAGGGGGTGGTTGAAGGTTGGATGTGGTGACCTTAGAGATCTTTTCCTACTACAACAATTCTGTGATTCTGTGATCATTACAGCACCTACATGTTTGGTGATGACTACCCCAAACATGATACCCAAATCAGGGACCTGGATTTAAAACAGCTTCATCCCAAGCTCACTGTGTGTTTGTTCCCTGCCTGTTCAGAGATTTACTGTACAGGTTGAGCTAATGCCGTAATACCTTAGAGGCTTGAGCTGAAAATGTCCTGTTGCCAGAACAAAGCCCTGAAGAAAAAATTCAGATTTAAATAAAGACTTGAAGTCAAGCTGCTTACATTACATCCATTAGTTTTATTACTCTTACAGAAAGAAGGGTGTAGTCAATGTTCTAATACAAGTCTGGGTTGTCTTCTGTTGGAAATTTTATTAAGAGCCATATCATAATCTTGCACTAGGGAATGACTCCAGAAGTTGATTTTGCTACTTTATGCTGCTTCCTGTTTACTTTGGAAAGAAAAATAACTGTACTTTAACTTATTTAAAGCCTGTGAAGTCCTCATGCCCCCTAATGCCTTGAAGAGTGAAGACTGGTAATTCTGTTGCTGAGTTCCTCTCAAAGGTCTCTTTAGGAGGAACACTGTAAATGACATTTTTATTTTTCAAAGACACTAGAGCACTCAAAATTTTGCTTCAGCGTCCCTTTTGGTGTTGTATACACATAAAGAATAAAACAATTCTCTTTTAAAATCTTTATTTCGTTTTCAGACCTGGAAAAGTAATTTATTGTCTCAGAAGTTACATGCTTAATTATTTGTTGACATCAAACAAATAGGCATGAACTAAAAAATGTTGAGCTCCTTTCATTTTCTTTTAATTTTTAAAATATTCAGTGCATGCTCTGCATTTTTAAATGTAGAAGCCTACATTAGTATTAGAGAACTTAACCATAAGCAACCACAGTATTAACTTTCACTTAAATCTAAAAGTATGTTTTCATTGCACTTTTTTTAGGGTGTTTTTTTTTCCTTCTGATGCCATTAAAATCTGAGTACTAATGGCATAAAATATGACTAAAGTTAAAGAAGTTAACATTTTTATCCAGATAAAAATGCCCTGCCCACAAAAGCTTCACGCATACTGCAAGTAAACCAGTCATAAAGGAACACTGTACTAGACATATATTCTGTCCTAAGTAAATTTGCCATGAACATTAAAGCAACAAGCAAGGAATGAATTAATTCAATGAGTAAATTGAAAAATACAAGTATAGTTTGCTCTGTTCTACATATAATAACTTACAAGTTTATGGCATAAAATCTTTTTCCAGGTAAACAACTATAACATGAAGTGGAAAAATACTATATGAATCATGATTGCATATATAGTTAGCCTCTTTCACAATTACTTTCACTTAAGTAAATCCTGTTGTCTCAGTTTAGCAAATGATCTGTTTGATCTCTGTTTTTTTTTCTTTTTTTTAAGAAAACACATTTACTAGATGGAGTCAGAAATGTCTGTTTCGTAGAACACCCTGAGGGATGTTTTTATTTTATTATTACAGTCATTATTACTCTATGAACACATGGGAAAATATTGTTACAATAAAACAGAACAGTAATAGGGTTGTTGACCTATATCAGTACAGAGGAGGACAACACATGTTCTTCCTTGGGGCAAAATATGTTGTGTAACCACTTTGTGTAGAACTAGTAACTGAAACGACTTAGCTACTTACAATATGAATATATGACATCCATCAGCAGTAATTTGCAAAATTGTTCAGTTTGTAATTAGTTAAAAGTTCCAAGTGAGTGTGGAGGGTTTGGTGTGTGGGATTTTTTATGGTTTAAGTCAAGGGAGAACATAAATGCAGCACTCCACCACCAGAAACAACATGTCTTGAGTTCAGAACCAAGGAAGTCACCACACCCAATGTGCAAGGGATAAACAGCATCTTGAAAAACTGACTTTTTGATTGTAGAGTCTGCTCTGACAGGAAAAGGATTTAAATTGGTAAGCAAAAACCAGGGTAAGGATCCAGGCACCTGAATGCTTCTAGATAAAAAAAACCGACATGCAGAAAAGAGGGAAAGTGATATAATAGATTGCAGTTGCTTTATCAAACAAGTCCTCGAAAGAACCACTGCAGCCACCTTCGTGTTCCTCGTTCAAACACAGAAAGTGCTGGCTTTTGAAAGCCACAGGGAGACTCGAGGAGCTCGGTGCCCTCTGCTGGTACCTCAGGAATAAGTAATTTTAACTATTAATCTTACAACGTCAAGCAAGAAAGTTCACAAGAACTGTTTGATGTCACACCCAAACATCAACCTACGCCTGCATAAATTGTTTCAAAGTGTCTAACACGGCACGGTCCAGTGCATACGGTATGTGCACAGCACTCAATGCTAGCCTGGAAATAACCTGTTCTCCAGACCAGGACACCAACACCAAGGCTAGAGCAAGTTAAGGGTAAACTGAGTCACCTGAAATGTGCTGTATCTGTGGGAGGCAAGGCAGCAGCACTTTCTCAAACGTGCAAATACAGTTAGTCTGCAGAAGAATACTGGTCTTTTGGGTGACTGAATCTTCCCCAAGGAACACACTGAACAACAATGACAGCAACAGGCATTCCTTGCTTCTCTATTCCCTGTCCTATATTCCACCTGTGAATGTCTTATTTATAGCATACTGACTCTTAAGACCTAGATGAAAAACACTCTTTCCATGTCACCATCAACAGATCAACCATTCTGTAGCAGCTGTGACATTTCTTTTTTTGGGGAAAAAAAAAAGGGATGAACAACCTGCTCCCTCCTTTCTCCTTCAACAGCTGGCTTCAAACTGTCATTGTTTTTGGTACTTGATGAGGAGCAGGATGGTGGGTGGCAAGCAGACCTAGGCTGTATGTCACACCTCAGGAAGCGCCCTCTGGCTGGGGAAGGTGCTCTGCCCAACGGCTGCTCACTCTTTGCCAGAGGGACTTCCCAAACTCTGCTCAGCCAACCCCAGAACCACCAAAAGCCCAAACTATGCACGATGCCTGGCCAAACTAATTTTTGGCTGTATGCTCCTTAACTTCCATTAAAAGTTTCAAATATTTTGTTTGCATTGCTCATTGCTAAGTAAGAACTGATGTACACATCCTCCCAGATTAACATTACATCTTTACACAGAAGTGTTTTTGCTCTGTAGCTGTTAAGGTTCTTTTAAAAACAGATCTTTAAGCTAGACTGTGAGAACAGACATTATTTCTCAATCATTATATATTTTTGTACTATTTTGCACACCTGAAAATGGTTTTATTCCTAATTTTGCCATACTGATAATGTAACTCTACGTTGCTCCTAACTCACTGCAATCAGACACCGAGTATCCTGCAGCTAATGATTGCTTGTTGCTCCTTCTGAACACTCCTTGCACTCAAGTGTCCCTTTCTTTTCTGGCTGGTCTTCAGCACCACCTGGTGTCTGACTGCTGCTTGTTTGTTCTGTAAAGAAAAAATGACCTTATTTCAAACATCATACAGTTGGGACGTAACTGAAGTGCACTTAACAGTTAGGGAAAAGAATATAGTCTTTCACAAGCAAGACTCTTAATTTTTAGCTAGAATGAGAATATCTGATGATGACAAAAGCCTTAGAAGACAAAATTCAGAAGCTTCTAATGTAGTATGAGAACCTGATGACTCACATATGCAAACTACTTAACTGATAACCTCAAGTACTTTGAGAGGATGTTACAGGGAGGAAATTATGTCTCATCAAATCTAAGTGATGAAATGCAGCAGCAAACATGGTCACTGTGTAATTCTGGACAGATCAGATTATTTCCATTGTTTTGATGTGTTAACACACACCTAAAGGTTACCTGTTTTGTCTGAAGATGTGACAGCAGCTAGTTTTTTAAGCTGTTGCAGCTACTGTCCTGCAAAGGCAGCACACCTGGTATATGGAAAAACAGGAAGTACTGAAATGTAACTGGAAAATAAACTTCCAAGTGAAACCACCTGTGATGGTTTTGGCTGGGATAGTTAATTTTCTTCATAGTAGCTCATGTGGTGCTGTGTTTTGGATTTGTGACCAAAACAGTGCTAGTAACGCCAGCATGTTTCAGCTGTTGCTGTGCAGTTCTTGCAGTGTCAAGGCCTTTTCTCACCCCACCCCACCAGGCTGGGGTTACACAGTGAGTCGTGACAGCTGATCCCAGCTGACCCAGGGGATATTCCAGCAATAACACCTGGAAGGAGGGAAACATTTGAAGTGAAGTTGTTTGTCTTCCCAAGTAACCACTGCAAGTGGTGGAGGCTTGCTTTCCAGAAGGTGGCTAAACACCTGCCTGACAACGGGAAGCAGTGAATGAATTCCTTATTTTTCCTTATCTGTAGCTTGACCCACAAGTTTCCTCATTTTTATCCTTTGGATTCTCTCCCTCCTCTCGCTGCAGGGAGAAAAGCAACTCAGTGGCTGTGTGAGGCTTAGGGGCCTCCTGGGGCTAAACCCTGGCCCCTTAAACATTCCTTTCACACAGGCAAACACTGCCAGGCTACTGTTCTTCAGCAGAGCCCATGGAAGCAGACCACTTTCATCCCATGGGCAATTTTCACTGGGATTCTGTCTAGAAACACAGTTTTTGTTATGTGAACCTATCTGCAAGCCTAACCTTTCTGGCCATGCCTTTTTCCTGAAGAGAAGGCCCAGTGCAGAGGCACCTCTGCTGCACTAGCAGAGCCACTGCACGGGACTGGAATAGATCCACCACTAGCTGGAGCACAGACCCACCTAATTCCACCTCCAGTCCCAGCTACCAGGGAAAATTAAGGTTCAGAACGGCTATCCAAGCTTCCAGCTATTTGCAGCTCAGGCTCAGGCTGCGTTTCATGAGCCTGGCGCAGTCTCTGCGGCCTGAGGAGCCTTCAGCTCCTTTCTCTCAGACCCCGCTCTCCCCCGAAGCCTCCCGCAGCCCCCTCACCCACCCGGCAGCCCCCGCAGCCGCGCTTCCTGTCTCACGAGCGATCCCCGCCGCTGCTCCCGCTCCCTCCTTCCCGACCCCCGGAGCCTTCCCTGCCCGGCAGGACGCGGGGCCGGGATCCCCCCTTTCCCGAGCCGCCTCTAGGCCAGGCCTGCCTTAGGTTGCCCTCCGCGAGAGGAAAACCTCCCTCACGTTTACCCCGGGAGCCTTTCCCTGCCTTCCTCGGCGCGGAGGTGAGCCCAAGCTCGGCCGGCAGCGCGGCCCGTCTGCCGGCACAGCCCGGTACCGCCCCGCGGCCCGGCCCGGCCCTGCCGCGGAGCCGCTGCTTCCCCGCCCCGGTCCGCAGGCCCCGGCCCGGAAGCGGAAGCGGGAGCGGGAGCGCGGGGCAGTGTGGGCGGCGGCGGCTGAGGCGGAGCCGGGTCCGAATGAAGGCGCCGCGGGCGAGGGGCCGCTGAGCGCCCCGGGCCCCGCTCCCCGGCCCCGGCAGGCAGCGGCCGCCCGGGCCCCGCCATGTCCTACAACAAGATCCCGCCGCGCTGGCTCCACTGCCCCAGGAGGGGGCAGCCCGTGGCAGGTGAGCGCCCGGCCCGGCCCCGGGGGGGGCTGCGTGGCGGGGACGGGGCCTTCCCCTCCGGGCCGCTCCCCTGCCCGCCGCTCCTGCTCCTCAGCCGGGCGGGCGGGGGTCTCTGTGGGGCGGCCGCGGCCCCTCGCCCTCCGGCCCGGCCGGGCTCTTTGTCCCGGGGCGCCGAGCAGCCTTTCGTGCCGAGCGCCGGGGTCGGTGCTGCCCCAGAGCTGGCTTCCCCCGGGTGGGCTGTGTTCCCTGTGCTCTCAGCTCGGGGTCTCGCCCTGCCCTCGGCTGGTGCAGCCCTGACACCGACTGGCCCCTGCAGGGCTCCGGGCTCTCCCCTGCCCTCGGCAGCCGTCGTGCCGGGTGCTCGCTTCGCACTTGTTGCGTTTAGGGCTGAAACTTTTCTCTCCTGTCACGTCCGACGAGGCAGGCGGCAGAGCTGCCCTCCGGAGCGTTCCTCAGCCCTGGCGAGTCCCTGGTGCAGCCTCTTCCTTGCTTGTTTGTTTGATTTTCCCGAAGGCTCTGATGTTTATCAGTTCTGCCTGTTACTGGGCCGACTGACAGTGCCAGTCGCTGGTGCGTTCCTGAGCTGTTGAGCTGGAGGATGAGTTGAAGTGTTGTCCTCCAGAGTTTCATGCCGATGTCAGGTTCTGTCTCTCACTGATTGCTGTCATCTTGGATGTTCTTGCCCGTAACACACTGTCTCCACTGCTGCTAGGTATCCAGTCTTGCTGGCATCTCGTGGTTAGGTACCATGTAAACTCACATTTTTTTGTTTGTGAATTATCCTACTGACTTCAGATGAATGTTTTCCCAGCTGCCTGATATGAGATAGAGTGAACAAACTTTGCACTTTTCACTTTTCTCAAGTTCTTATTTCCTTTTAACAGTAAGCAGTTCCAACCAACAGGGTTTTTTTCCAGAATATTTTCAAGTTTGCACTCCTTTAATCTTACTGTAATAATTTAAAGTTTTTTTTTTTTTTAAAACACAGCACTTGCTACTCAATATGCTATTCTAGATGACACTGTGCCATGGTTTGCTTAATAGTTAAAACTCCTGTGTTTTCTTTCCCACGTTTCCACATCGTCATCTTACATTTTTTTGGTGGCACTTGGTTGTGAAAAAGCTGAAAACACTGATGACTGTTTACAGGTTTGTTTAGAATCTGGTGAGACATCACAGTAGGCTTAATCTTCCCATCAAAATGCATTTTTTGGCATTTATTAATATTTAATTTCAGTTGTATATTTTGTGTGTTACTGGTTTCCCTCAGGTCCCTTCTGTGTTTCTTATATGAACTTGACTGAATTGTCATATTGCTTATCTTCATTATCTCTGTTTCCTGACTGCTGGCAAATGCACTGCTTTGAATCTAATAAGAGATTTGACAGCCTAAGTTGCTAGCCTGTGACCACGTGAAAAATAGACTAATGACTCTATTATTTATTTGTTTACCTTCTCAGCAAGTTCTTGATCTCTAGAAGTTGTTGCTTTTGTTTGTCTGTCTTTGAAGCCATGGATTCTCAGAAATAGTAACATAGAGTAAGCAAGAATGCAGGTCATCAGCATGTCATCTGCTGTGCCATCACTGCTTGTGTGTTTGTTTGTTCAGTAACTGCAAGGTAATTATTTTCCATTTGGTGTGATCGTGCACAAGAAGTTACTGCACACAAAAAAGGAAGGTGCTTGGTTAATTTCTTTGGCTGCTTTACCTTAATGTAGTCTTACTTTAGTTCACCTGTTTTTTAGTTTTTTAGTTCTTACAACTTAGCAAAAGTCCTAGTGCACCATTAGTCTTCTCTCATTTTTTCTGTTTTACTTTTCAAAGACACGTAACTGTTTTATTGAGAGATAATTTTTAGACTTTATTGATGTTGACACTGTCTCCCAGATGTTTT
Organism: Apus apus; assembly: GCF_020740795.1. NCBI lineage: Eukaryota > Metazoa > Chordata > Aves > Apodiformes > Apodidae > Apus > Apus apus. The sequence goes on from NC_067284.1 coordinate 11,621,254, forward strand.
AGTATGTTTTTGGGTCAAATTTCTAAGCATCTGTGTGTGATTTTATTCTCATCTGGTAGTGTAATAGTAGTAATACTGCTGAACAAGGTTTGTCTGGCTTTTGTAGATTAATATTCATGGATTGTTTGGTCATGACCCCCTCTTATCTTATGGTTGTGGCATCTCAAATTTCTTGGTGACCTCAAATACTCAAGTATTGGTGACCTCAAGTACTAGTGAGGTTTGGAGCTCTTCTGTTGGTGAGATAGGATTCATTCAGGTTAAAAGGACCCTTCATTCTGAATGAGGTGAATTGATCCATGATTCCCATTATTTTCCTCTTTACTTTTGTAAAGCAGTTCTTTAGAATGGCATGTTTTCACGTTTATTGCCTTGTGGTAGCACCTCAATCGTGTACTTGGTGAAAAGATCTTTCTCTGAACTCTTAGATCAGGTTGCATCACACTTGCTGTCCTGGCATCACCATCTCTGCAGGTACCCATGTTTTGTAGCCACCAGAAGCTCAGTCCATTTTGGTTTTTCATGGAAAATACTAGCAGGATATTGAAGAACAGACAGGAAAAGTGTCTCAACAGTGTCTTCTAGTCTCCTTCTATTGGTTCATATTAGTGAATCCTCTTCTAGACATATGCAGCATGTGGAGGGATGAGATATTAAAAATATCCATATTGCATATAGTTATAGATCTAGCACCCTAGATAAAAGAGTAACCCCTCTGGTTCAGGAGGCTGCTGAGCTATAGCTTCTGGTAGTTGGGAAGAATATTCTGATGAGGAGTTGTCATTGTCCTGGTTTTGTACTCTTTGCTGGGCATCTGTTCCTGGCTTGTTCTGGTGATGAGTTACTAGGTGAAATGGATGCTTTGACCCAGCATAGTTGTTCCAGAAGGAGAAAACTCTTTACTTTTTAGGGGGGGGAAGGTGGTTGTTTTCTTTTTTTTCAGTTGTGGATTTTACTATTTCATTTTATTCAAGTTTCCCTTTCTTAACCTTGGTTACTTTACACAGCCTAGCCTTCCTAATCAATGCTCAATCTCAACATACCATGGTCATACATAATTAGTGGCTGCTGTAATGTATTGAGTTGATAGCTTCATGCCACAGAAAATTAGGCTAAATTAAGGGTAGCCTTTTTACTGGTATGCTGTAGAATTCAAATTGTATGACAGAAAATGTGCCAAAATTAGAGCATGTATGTGTAGGAAATGAGTTGTTTTATGTTGTTCACTTTTATTTCTCTCAGGTTTATCCACTTGATGTCTATACTCTGACATACTGGGCTCTTATTTTTAGAATTTCTACCTATTTTTCAACGCAAAGCATTTGGAAAATGGGTTTTAATATCCAATTTCCAAAACTATTTGACAAATTTGAACTTAATTGTGGAAGTAATTATCAAGTGTCAGGGTTCCAGTAACATTTTGAAGTTAATTTGAAAATTTGATCGAGGAGTTATGATCATTATAACCATTTAGTTTAGATACACTAATGACCTGGGATGCTTTGATATCCCTGTAAAATATCAGCTTCTTACTGTCAGATCACCTTATTCAACATAAAGAATGGATTATTTAATCTTCAAAAGCTTGTGCATGGAGGCTTGAGTTGCAGTCAGTTTTTATTTCTGCAATCACTTCTTTAGTGTAAGCTGCAGGGCAAAACTGCAGCAGAAATTGTAGCTACTACCTCATTTATACTAATCCATATTACTCAGAAAGGATAGAACTTTGTTAGAATTAAAAGCTTAGATTTTCTGTAGCTTAATGACAGTCACCTGACAGGGGCTTATATATGCACAGGGAAGGAGGATTTTCAAGCTTCTGTAGAAAGATCAAATAGCAAATTTGCTAGGTATGTAAATTTGGTTTTCTGTTATAAGATGGAACACAATATGATACTATATTCAAGATCTTGGGGGTTGGACTAGATGACCTTTATAGGTCCCTTCCAACCCAATACATCCTGTGATTCCATCTTTAATGCATGTGTAGCAGTAAAAATTTAGAAGATAGTGCATAGAAATATTGTGAAATTATGTTGCAGAGAAATGTAATTTATAAAGCCGAAGCAACCCAAAAGAAAAAACAACAACAACAACAACAAAACCCAGAGCCATTGTTTTTGTAATCTGATTACAAAATTTCCCTAAATTGCATGAATTCACTGTTTTCTTCTAGCCTTGGCAGGCAGCTTGTTTGCTGCCATATAAGCTCTGTGTCTCAGTGATACTGCCAAACTGGAATCTGTAGAACTTGGGCACCTAAATACTTCCCAATATCTGGTTTAGATCTTTGGAGATTATAGTAAATGGACTCTATTAAATGCTCATCACTTCCACTGCTGTGTAAGGGTGTTCAAATGCTGCAGGGGATGCTGACTAGACTGTCTTTTCCTGGTGATGATCAGGATTGTATTATCATTGCTCAGAAGGAAATCAGAGTGAAAATCAGACACTAAATCAAGGTCTGCTACCAAGAAGAGAATGAACGTGTTCTCTGTTCTGCAAGATGGAGGATGGGAGAGTCTTTGGTGTGATTGTACAGTCTCTAATTGGATGCTACAGGAAACAGTCTTAACCTCTAGGCAGTGTTTTCCAACTCTATATTCTTTTTTCTCAGCATCTCATAAAAGATGGTCATTTTCTTATGTATCCATTGACTAATTTAACAGTCCTTTTCTTAATTGAATGCCTTGGCTACAGCTAGTTTATTTCCATTCTTCCTGTTTGGTAATGGGCAAGGAGATGTATCAGGGTGGGAGTGGCAAGTGGCAAAGTTAAAACACTTTCAAGCATGCTTGGTGTTTTGCAAAACTTGGGAAAAAAAAAAAAAAAAAGGAATCCAAAATTAGGATTTGCATAAGCATTCTGTACAGAGGAAGATTACAAGTTAATCTGGAAGGGTTAATAGTGAGTGAGAGAGAGGCTGGACAGTAATGTTGAAGGTGATGACAAAGTGTGAAGAAAATCAAAGTAGATAGATCAAGAAAAGAGGAAACGGGGGATGTACCCAGCTTAACAGCCATGACCAGCAGGATGTGTAACTGTTGCAGCCATGACCAGGGAAGGAGGATGTGTAACTCTTGGAATGAAAGGGCAAAGGGAAGTAAAGTGCAGTTAGGAGTTCTTCTAGCAGTCAAATAAGTTGAAGTGACTAGAAATTTATTACCGTGTAATGTGTATTTTGACTATATGACTGAATAACTTTCCTTTTAGCTCTGAAGTTTGAATGGTCTCAGACAAGTGTAACAGTGAGGGTGTTTCTCATGTTGCTGATTAACATCAAACCTCAGCTGACAAGTTATGTGAAGATTCTCATTTTCCATAACTGTCTGTCTTCTGTGGTTTATGGTGTCACTTTCCTAGAATTGAAATGCTTATTTGAGACTGTATGTTTTAATAGAATTTAAGGCTACAAAGAACTTGTATGAGCTTTAATTTATTGTATAGAGAACGATCTCAGCTGCATTCATTTAGTAAAAATGGAATGTGTTTTTCTACTTCTATGAAGATTAGTGAGCTTCTTTCTCAAAACTTGATTTCAAGCTGAATACAATGGGCATTTTAGTGTCTTTTCATTCCATATGGTTTTGTTTTGCTGAAAACGAGAGAGTTTTGATTCTTTTATTATGAAGAAATGTTTTGTCTTGATGAGAAAGCAGTACTTTCATGAGTAATGTAGAAGAATTTTTTAGGCTTAGTGCTGGGTGTGCTGATTCCCTTGAGGATCTGAAGCTGAACATTGAAATGCTATGTCAAGACTAGTGGTTGGTGGCTGTTACTCCATGTTACACAGCTGAACAGATGCTTCAGATGGTTTAAGGAGTAGTATAGAAAGGTGTTCTTTTCCTTACTTCAAAATATCATGTGGGTATTTGTGTTTCTAAATAGGAAAAGCTTTTTAAAAGTTGCTGAAGTTAAAAAAAAAAAAGTATAGAATCAACTCTGTTTTTTTTTTTTCTTTGAGGTTCATCTGTCTTTGAGTATCATTCATTTACATATTTACATAGCTCTTTAGAAATGCTGAGGTTCCCTTGGTTTCACTCCCTGACTATACCATTAACCTTGGTGTGGCTTGGCAGACGTGCCAGGTCTCTTTCTTATTCTCAATTTGCATTGTTTTTCCAGGGTCCCAGGGGTGTGTGAGGAGACACACTGCTTCCCAGGCAGATGTGGTGGTGGTGGTAGTGACCTGGGCTTTAAGTTCTCCTTGTCTCTTTGTGGAAGCACAGGAAGAGCCGTTGGGTCAGGACATGCTGCTCAGATGCGTGTTCCTGCTGCCCTGGGAGGGAAGGCATGTCTGTAGCTTGCTGGGGTTCAGAAGGAAAGAGCTAGAGTTCTCGCATCTTCTGCAGTGGGCATGATGGATTAAAAATAAAATCAATATTAAAAAAAAAATAATAGGAATTTCTAGGGAGTGATGTATGTAGTCCAGTAAGTACTAATTCCAGTACTTTCCAGCTCTTGTTGCTGTTTTGTGACTTCCCCATGTCTGAACCACAGGTAGGTGGTGTCTTTTGGAGGGAAGGTGGAACTGCCACAGAACTCCTCCAACATGCCTTAAGGAGCACATAAGAAAGACCTGTAGTGTGTAGATGTTCTGGACCAAAGAGTGGGGTGTTTTGTTTTTTTTTTGTTTTTTTTTTTTTTTTTTAGTGATCTTTACCATATTTTGCATTTGCAGGAAATCAACCTGATGTTTACATGGTTGTGTAACAAAATGTGATTTAAAGTGATATTTTCATGTTTTAACTCTACTAAGTTTCCATTTTCTCTTTTCTGTTGTGTACTGTAGCTCTGCAGCTTAGATCACACAAAAAGTTAGCTAAAAATGTTCAATTACTTTGTTTTAGATGAGCTGACCTGTAGTTCCTTTAAACTTCTAAACTTATTTGTGAATTCTGAGAGCTCATAACTAAAGTATTCCAACTCAACTGTTATTGTTACTTTTCCTGCCATTATTTTTCATTGAAGGTGAACCTGTAAATCTGTTCAGCGTGTTGCTTTGAAATCACTACGTTGTAAGTGTCCACATACATAAGGATACATATAATGCTGCAAAATTTGATTATCTTTCACAGGGAAGTTTTTACCATTGAAGACAATGCTAGGACCAAGATATGATGAGCAGGTTGCTGAAGAAAATCGTTTTCACCCAAGTATGTTATCCAACTACTTGAAGAGTCTGAAGGTAAAGTTTACATTTTCCAGTAACTGAACATTACTTTCATTATTAATATTTATTCAAATGCTGCTTTTCAGATTTAAGAAAAAAGTGGTCAATGGCTTCCTTTGGGACAGTTGTGCTGAAATGTATTGTTTACATGTTCAGGTTTTCTTTGCAACTCCTAAATTTCCAAAAGTACTTTATTACAGGCAAGAATTGTGCAAAATCCTCCAGCTCATGCACTATATTAGCAGCAAGAATCTCGCTCTTCTGTGTTATAACTGTTGCATCTTGGAGGGGTGTAATTGTCAAAATACTGTTAGTCTTGAGTTTGTAGTTTTACAGACTCTGGCATATGGCTTTGTAAAGTTACAGTTTTGCTTACATGAGTGAAAGCATTTGAAAGTGAAAGGAGAATTTTGTGGAAGTCTTCTGCAGTTTCAATGCATAATTTTCTTCGTTTGATGCACAGAATATTTCATGGTATCTAACCAGTCATTCCCAAGTATGGAAGCAAACAATTTATGGGTTTTATCCATTAACTTCTAGTGAAAATAAATACATAAATAGAAAAAAGAATTAAATTAGGTGCATGGACTGGGACTCACGAAGGTGGGTTGTTGCTGTGGTTAGATATTTGTGCTTCTGGCTTATTTTTTTCATTTTCAGTTTGACCTATTTCTGCCTTGCATGTTACTCTGCACCGTAGCACAACTTTGACAATAAAGGTAGGAAACAGGACCTTTCCAGCCTTTCATGGAGGTCTGTGAAGTGTTGTGCCCAGTCCAGTGCATCTGGAGATATGAAAAATGGGATTTTGAACCTCCCAGGCAAAGGAAGGCCTACAGCCTAATTAATTTAATCTGTTTATTAAATTGTTATATAGAAGATTAGCATTGTTTTATTTTTGGTTGTGTTTTATAAAACTAATCACACTAGTGACATTTTTTCTGCGGGTGTTGTTTTTTTTTTTGCCGTTCATCTAGATGGAATTAACTTTGAACTTGTTAAACAATATCAGAATAATCAGTTGACTAGAATATGGGAACCTTCATTTTATTAATCTTATTTAGGCTTAGGTGTAAAGTAGATGAGTGAGCTACTACTCCGTGTAGCAGCAATGCAAATACTTGTGAGTGTGTACCAAAGTATTATCAGTGAAGAACACGTGCCTGTTCTCAGGTGCTTGAACTGGTATGATTTTTCATGTTTAAATTTTAGATCCATGCATCTAAATTCTACTTGAGTTCCTCTTTTATGCATTATATTGTTTTTGAGTCTGACCTGCTTTTATGGGCATGCCTAGAAATTTTCCAAAACTAGTCTTATTCGTGGTTTAAAGTGATTCAAAATTCTGCATATTTTGAAGTTCTAGAGAACTTCAGAGACTTAACTCAAAATTTCTGACTATTCGCTTGTTAATGGTTTGTCACCAAAAAAGAAATCATAGTGAGCCTTTGTAGACTTTCCACTAGACACATTAAGCAATTGTATTGTATTGCAATACTACAAATTCCTCATGTCTTGAGTGACATCAGATGATTAGAATCTGATGGTACAATTAGAAGCATGAGGATCCCCACTCATAGTTTGGTAATCTGGGTTAACAAGCAGAATATAAAATTTCTCTCAAACTCTCTTATCAAATCAATATTGTCTTGAACTGTGATATCATTGCTAAATGTTTGCTATTTGAAAATGTACAATTTTTTATTTGCTAAGATATGCAATAGGTTACTGGAGAGCACTGTTTGTAGAACAGCAGTTTACCAATAGTCTGGCAATAAGATGAACAGGCAACTGAGGAGGTGCTGAAAAGTGGATTTTCCCCAGGCAAAAGTAGCTCACTGTGCCTGGTTCTCATCTTTTTACTGCAGTGTGTTTTACTGCTGATACTTAGCAGAATGAATCACTTCTCAAGCCTGGTTATTACTTAAGTCCATATAATTTATCTCCCAAATAAGAGACTTCAGCAGAAACTTCTAGATCTTGATTTTGGCAATACTGAGATATTGCTGCTACTACAGATTTTTGAAAGTACCAGTGGAGCATTTAAGACATCTGTCTGGGAGGAACTTTTTCTAACAAACTTTCTGCGTGATTCCTTTTCTCATGGAGCTGGTTGCAGGAAAACTGAATGCTAGAAACTGATTTGATAAGGGATAGCAACCCTGTTTTTCTTCTGGTTGCCAATATTGACATAGCATTTTAATGGTCTCATAAAAAAAATTGCAGGAGCACCTGGTGACAGTGTGAACTTTTTCTTTCTTTCTTGAGTAGGTTAGTACCTTTTTTGCATTATAGAAGGAACCTTTATTTCTGTTATGAAGAACTAGGACATCAGCTAACTAAAAAGAATGTTTGGGCAATTAGTATGCTCAAGTTACAATTTTCCTGTTAGGAAAGCTAGTCACTAGTTTTCCACCACGTTATTGTTTTCACAGATAAATTAAATCACTGATTTAAACTATTTTCCTCAAATAAGAAATGCAAGGAAAAAAAATGCTGGGACTGGAGAGATTTCAGTGTATTGTAGTGTACTCCCTCCCTCCTGGGGAGAATATTTTCAAGTCCAGTGTCTAATGAGAAACTTCTGGGGTCATACAAGGGGAGGAGGGCTAAGGCCATTTCATCGCACAGCAGCAGCAGAGTGTAGGCATTGATAGCTGGAGATAGCTTGAGTGTGAGAGAGTGAGGAAGAAGTCTATTAAAACGGTAGGAGGACATAGAGAGCCTGGACAAAATGGGTATAAGGCGAATGGAGGTGGTATGAAGATCTTGTTATTATTGTATGTAGATGAGAATTTCAAGTCATCGCTGAGCCTTTTTTTTCCAGTCGTCTTTTACAATTGGAAGCAGGAAGAATAGCTAGCTTCAATTGTGTTTCAATGTGGTGTCCAAGATTGGAGTGTTGCAACAGTCCTTGCAAGAAATAAATGTGTGTTTTAGTGAGAAGTGGCTCAACAATTTAAAAATTATTCTTTCTTCCAAAGCAGTGTCATCCAATGGGTGTGGTGGACTGAAAGATGTGATTAAAGCAAAAAATGTTGACTGGGGAAACAGCTTGGTGTTGTTTTTTTTTTTTCTCTCTTTTTTTTTTTTTTTTTTTTCCTGCAGTGAGTGGCTATTAGCTTAGTCTTCTACTAATGAAGTAGCTTGTATTTCTGTGAAACATAGTGATGAAAGCAAATAAGGCATTCTGAATATACAAAATTGAAGTAAACAAGGAGAAAACCAGAACTGGTTTGAATATTACACTACAAATGGTTAATGCTGCTTACATGATGTTATGGTTCTTTTTAATATCTGAGAGATAAAAGTATTATGAAAGTGCAGAAGTATTATAAAAGTATATAATTGGAACTTTGAATACTGTGGATAACTACCTCTGTAGATAGTGGGAATTTTGTCTTTGGAGTCTACTAAACAACATATCCATGTGAAACAGCTGCTTCTGAACTGTATTCCAGTCATAATTGGCATTTTTCTTTTTTTTTCTTGTCTGGAAGCAGTGTTTCAATTTATAATTCTTCCAACTGCACTGTGAATTATTGCCAGTCCATCGACCTTAACAGAAATAGAACCTGATCAAAATCCTTTTATTAGAATCTGCTGGAGTTTTAACTATATTGAAGCTGCAGTGTTCTGTGTTTTTGCATGCATAACATTCTTCAGTGTTAGTGTATTTTTAAGAGCACTACTGATGTATCTTAAAAAAAGACAAAGCTATGGAACAAGGGGTTTGCAAAAATGCCACTCTTAAAGTGCCTTTTAAAAAGACAGCTGGTTTCATGGTGAGGATCCTACTTGTAAGCGTGACATTCAGCAGTTTGACCAAAAGCAATTACTTTTGAGGCAGGAAACCAGAAATACTTTCAGTAGACAGGTGCATTAGTGAGCTGTTTCTGCACAGTAATATTGGGAGGCTTATGGCTGGTAGAAATTTTTTATGGACCAAGGATCAATAGGATGCACGTTACTGATGTTCTCTGTGTGTTGGATGCCACCCAGTGGAATTACTGCTTTCCATTTTGCTTTCAACAAACATTGTAACTTCCACAAGGCTGCTTTAGAAGACCCATTTTACAGATACAGAATATAAAAAGTAAGTTGGTGCACAAGGGGACACATTAGGGTAGAGTGGGGAAGGCAGCCTGAGTTCAGGTACGTTGTAACATCTGAGTGGTTGACACTTCCACTGTAATTACTGACAGCATCTTTGAAGATTTCAAGTTGTTTCACATTTTAGCTTTGAATAAAATATTTCAGAGAATTTAAGGGAATTTTTGTTTTAGACTAAAAAAATACGTAAGCTTGTCTTGCGCTCTTAATTTAGGGGGATGGGTAAATTAGCATGAGTTATTTTCTCTGAGAGTGTAGTTGCACATGAGTCTCAGTAGTCAGTTTTTCTTATTGTACTTCCACTGTGCCAGTATTTAATACTGTTCTACTTAAATTATAAGAGTGCCCAATTCCACCTTGTTTGTCTTTTAACATGTTAAAGTCATTCTTTACCATATACTTTATGCTTTTAGCAGATCTTACTTATTTAGAAACATTGGTGGGAACAAAGAAGTTTTTTAATTGATGACTAGTGCTAATTCAGACACGAGCTTTCCTAAAGAAACAGATTCTTGTGATGGTGATAAAATATGGATTTTATGAACAGATGCAATATTTAACAATTTTTAAACTTGCAACTGTAGCCTGCTGTTGCTTTTAATTTGAATGTTATTAGCTGTTTAGTATTTATGCACTGACATTTGAACCACATCTAAGTTTACTTTGATTTTTTGTTGTTGTTTTTTTTTTTTTTTAGGTTAAAATGGGTTTACTGGTAGACTTGACCAACACCACTAGATTCTATGATAGGAATGATATAGAAAAAGAGGGCATTAAATATATAAAGCTCCAGTGTAAAGGGTAAGTTGTCTGCACTTTTTTAATATTTAGCTTTTAATTTGAAAGATCGCATTGAAGTAATTACTTTTTTTTCCATTTTTATTTTTTTCCCTCCCTCTTCCCTTTCCCATAGTCTCCTAATCTGTGTGTTCCTGTTTTTCAGGCATGGTGAGTGCCCTACACCTGAGAATACAGAAACATTTATCCGTGTTTGTGAACACTTCAGTGATAAGAATCCCTCAGAGCTTATAGGTATGTTTCCTTGTGTTCTTTATATTCATCATTAGTTTTTACTGTTCATTTATTTCTTATTTATTTGTAACTGCAGGCTATTATTCTTCAAAGACTAAGCAAAGGAATTTCCTCAGCACAGTGTTAATGCATATATAGATTTGATTGCTTTTATTCCAGAAAGCAGTATGTTTCTGTTTTTCACAGAAACTAGGATGTTTGAGCATCTCTGAATTTGGTTGCAGCTATTGACTTAATACAGAAAATACACAGACTTCAGAACAGTCTACAAATACATGATTCTTGCTTTGTGTTTTTGTAACTTCTGCTGATACAAATGCAGGTGATGTATTGCTAAGTGTTGTTTTGGCACTTGATGGTCTGGCTTAGTTGGAGTCATGCTTGGTAACTGAATTATTAGAGAGTACCTGATTAATTGTTGGAAATTGGTCGTAAATGTTAGGTTAAGTTTTCCTTCTGTGTCACACTCTCTTGAGTGAATATTTGAATGTTCTTAACTGTAATTTTTTTTTTTTTTTTTACTCTGAGCATAGTTAGTTCTGACTTTAATGTTGGTGGCTTCTAGTTTTAGTTAAAACCATTTTATTCTGATTTCTGTTAAGCATATTAACTCGGTCTGCAAACTGTCAGAGACAAGGAATTACTTTGCAGCTGAGTTTCCAGAGTCAGAATGGGTGTTGTCCTCAAGCCTCTCTGATTATATACTCTGCAACGTTCCTGAATCTGAGTATCTGCCTACAAGTGCATGGAATCATTGTTTGTGTAGCTGTCATTGAGAAGAGCTTGATAAACTAAGCTGGTATGTTCATACCGTTCAGGATTTGTGCAGAATTACAGAATTAGACAATAGTTGGGGTTGTTGGAGGGAATCTGTGTAAATCAGCTAGTCAGGTGAAGCTACCCTTCCCTAGAGCAGGGCCAGCTAAAGCAATTTGCTCAGGACTGCTCCCATTTGGGTTTTAACCATCTCTCTGCCAGATAAAGCCAGTCTTACTACAGATGAGCCTAGGGGTGGTATGGTGGTCAGGTCAGCTAGTCAGGCAACCTTCCTGAAGACCCAGCTTAAATGCCTTTATACAAATGCACCCAGCATGGGGAATAAACAGGAGGAGTGAGAGATGAGGGTTAGCCTGCAGGGCTATGATCTCTTTGGCATCCCTGAGACATGGTGGGATGGCTCCTATGACTGGAGCGTTGGAATGGAGGGTTATAAACTCTTTAGGAAGGACAGGCAGGGAAGATGAGGTGGAGGTGTTGCCCTCTATGTCAAAGACCAGCTGGAGAGCATGGAGCTCTCCCTGGGGATGGATGAGGAGCTAACAGAGAGCTTATGGGTTAAAATTAAGGGGAAGAAAGGCCAAGGTGACATCACGGTGGGGGTTTGCTACAGGTTGCCTGAGCAGGAGGATAATATAGATGAGGCACTATATAGACAGATAGGAGCAGCTTCACATTCACAAGCCGTGGTCCTCATGGGAGACTTCAACCACTCAGTGGATAAGTAATTGGCTGGATGGCCACACCCAGAGAGTTGTGGTCAATGGCTCAATGTCCAAGTGGAGGCAGGTGACAAGTAGTGTCCCTCAGGGGTCAGTACTGGGACCAGTGCTTGTGTTGACTAAGCTTTTAAATAACGTGGTTTAGTCTTTCATTGTAAGTGGGAGAAATGTTGGGGTTTTCCGTTTCCCTTCCATGAATTATTGAAAAGTTGTTTCAAGTTTCCTCTGACGGAGCATCAGGGGGACTGGTGTGGAGCATGTTTTTATCAAAGGTGAAGGTAGTGTGCAGCAGTGATAGTACTGCACCCTGTGTGATCTTCCCTTCCAAGCCATTTGTCTCATCGCTGAAATGCATCTTACCTTTGCCATGTGTATAAAATTATTGACTTAACCTTGGTAGCAGTAACAGCTGCAGGACTTACTGATAGCAGTTGTGTGCAATTTCGTTTCCACTGTCAAGATTAGATATGAAGAGAGACTGAAATGGGAATGATAAGTGAACACAATTTTCTATTCAGCTAGAACAATATGGGATGGAAACTTTATTTTTGCAGCTTGAAGAACTGGAGTGTGCCTGCCAACCTTAAGGGAACCAAGTGCAAAAAGAATTTGCTTAAGCAGAAAACAAAGGAGAAGTGATTGAGGGGAAAAAATTCTCTAAGGAAGCTAAAATTAATTTTATTTGATGCAGGTTACACAGTTTTTAATAGTATTAAATAGAATGAGTGAATCTGAGAAATTCATAGTAGTTTTTGCTGTGCTTTATGGAGAAGGGAAGCTTGGTGGGGTGAGCACAAAACCCAACCCTGACACAGGTGGTATGTGTTTTTGTTTACCTGTAGAAAGTTTCTGGATTTTACCAGTCTACTCTTTGTAGGCATTTTTTGGATCTCCAGTAAAAAAATAAATAAAATAAATACTTGCAGTGTAGGGAAGCATGTAGAAGAAAAGATAGATACTCACATACTGTCTGAATAAGCATCAAGTCAATTGTTGCTAAAATAACTTGGTAGAAAAACTAACATAACTATGGTAGAAAAAAAAGGAAATCAATACAAGCTTAAATAACTTGCTTTATGATTGTGTTTGGTTTTAGTGAATACTCTGATATTTAAAATGCAGTGTGAGGAAGAGGCAAAATCTTGCCTGAGTCCTTCACAGCGTTTTTAGCAGCACACATTTTCAGTCTGACTTACTTAACACTAGATGGTGCTGCTGCCTTGAGAGAGAAAAAATGCATTTCAGTCTTCCACTGCTGTCACTGGGAAATGAATTCAGTAAAATTGAGGCTGAAGACTTAGTTCTTTTTTTTTTTTTTTCTTACATTGATAAATAATTCTAGGTGATTACACTGTTGTGTAGTTTTCTCTTTGTAGTAGTTTTTCAAAATTAGTATGTCTGGTCTTGGCATGGTAATAGAAAATTTGAAATAGGATTGTGCTCTATTGACACTGCTTTCAAGTTTGAGGTGCAGTAATCTGGATAGGACTTTCATGCCTGATGGTGTGAAATGAATGTAATGCCTGTTGGACCCACTAAAAGCACAATTATTGAATTTGATTTTATTGTCTTTTGATAAGCATTTGAGCAGTCATAAGAAATACTTTGAATCTGATCTGTATTAGCCATATTGCAGTTGCATTAAGTTTGTCATCTTCAGTTGGGATAAACTGAAGTATTCTATACTCTTGTTGCTAATAATTTGCAGAAAGAATATAGTAAATTCTTTTTTTAGGTTCATGTGCCTTACATTTTCTGGGCTGCCTTGGTGGGAATAGAGTGGACTCTTTAATGTTACTGATGAAGGTAGAAGGATCTAAAAACACACTTGTGAAATTAAAGCATGTTTATTAAACTACTTGTAAATAATTATGCCCTTTTCTTTTCTTGTATAGGTGTCCATTGCACACATGGTTTCAACAGAACTGGATTTCTGATCTGTGCCTTTCTGGTTGAGAAGCTGGACTGGAGGTAACTTTGAATGTTAATTCCTAGAGATTTGTGAAGAGTGGCCAAAGGCATATTCTATATGTTTTACTCTTTTTCCTGACAGCTATCCTAATGTATTCACTGATTCTTATTTTAAAGCTGCCTACTGACCTTGAGCAAATAACCTATATTAACATTATTTATATAATCCCTTGTTATCTTAGCCTGTTTCAGTCAAGCTTTCCAGCTACAATAAAGTCCTGTAGAATATAAGTCAGCTGTACCTGCTGTGTGTTGGCTTTTAGGAATATGTATGTTGTATTGTTCTCTTCCCTGTGAAATGTCCCATAGATGAGCTAGAGCAGCAGCAGTGACATACTCGCTTCTGAAATGCTGGGGGGAGACAAAGTCCTTGTTTCCAGTGGCTTGTTTGGCTAAAGCCTACAACATGCTTCTATATGGACTCACCTGGCTTTTTTATTATTAAAAAATGCTGGTGCCTTCATAGAGTAATCATCTTTTTTCTAATAACATTAGTGTACCTAAAAAATTGCCTGTACAGTGCTGGTGGGCATGACTTCTGCATGCTTGGTACTATTCACAAAACACTGTTTCATTCCTGATGGGGTCCCATGCAAGGCATGTTTCTTTACAAGCCCCTTAAGCATTCTGATGGCATTTCTTGTATGGTCCTTTAAATGAAGAAAATTCTACTCCTGTTGAAGCATTTTCTTAAGACTGGACATACAGTTATTTGATGCTCAGCATGCATGTACAAGCTGTTTGCTAAAACTAGGTCATTGTTCTCTGTTAGTAAATTAGGAATGAAGACATTGGAGTAATGGAGACAGAACACCATTAGTAGTGGGTGGCTGAATCCTGGCAGAATCTTAGCTGAGTATAGGAAGTAGACACAAACACAAATATCTCTGTAGTTATCTCAAGTTATTCCTATGAACTATCAAATTTGTATGCTTTTAATCTAACAATTTTAAAGCAGCATGCAATAATCAGACTCAGAATTGATCCTTTGTTCTGAAGAGGAGATGCACTTGAAACCATTTGAATCCCCTGCTTTTATGCAGCCTCTCTTTATTTTAAAACCTCTATGGGAAAAGCCTTAAAACTTAACAACCATGTCTTTTTTTTTGTTTTGTTTTTTTTTCACCACCCTTTCTTTCTTTATTTCTTCATTTGGGTAGGTAATTGTATCAAGTTTATTAATCTTATTCAGATTTATTTATTTTGTAACAGAACACCCAGATATCGCCTGGTAGGGAAAAATGTCCACAGGAAAAGAATGAATTTTAGCAAGGTGGTAGTTAATGCTACACATTGCATCAAGATAAGTGCAAGTTGCTATATCATCCTTCAGAATAAGGCACTGTTATTTGCTGATGAGGAGATAAGATTTTCCTGATGGAAAAATCCATCCATATTCATTCCTTAATCATATGATACAGGAATGCTGGTGATGTATTGTGAATACTGAGGTGTGCTTTATAGTTAGTTTAAAGGAAGATGATCCAGACTGGAAGCTCTTCAGCTAGAGATCAGATACCCTACTCAATTCTCTTTTTCACAATTCATTTTTCCCAAAGACTGCTATGTTTCTAGAATTAGCAGAATGTTTCTTTCAGCTAGGTTACTGTGGTTGAAATCTGTGCTGCCTCTTTTGCCTTTCATTGCCGTCTATTCCAGAACAGTATAGAGTTCCTCTGATATTGTCAAAAACAAATGTATGATAGTGATAGTCTGACTCTGGAAAATGTTTTGTTTTCTACTTACCAGACAAAAAAGAGCCTTTTAATTTAAATTCTTTTTTCTATTTTAGCTCTCTGTTTTCCTCATTCCAGTGGCAGGGTATTTTCTTACCTGCAAAAAATTATTTTCACAGCATGTAATACGTTTTTTTTGTTCCAGCTTTGAATATGTGCTTGTCAAGAAGCTTAGGAAGGACAATGTACCTTTTGTGATTTCTCCTCACTTACATTTAGCAAGATTTCTAAATGTTTCTAAATGGAGCATTACTTCTTGTAGCCATGAAAAACTGAAGACAGAATTATGTCCAGTATTTTCAGTTAAACATTCCAAAAGATGAGGATGCTTTTTCTCAGTGTGATGATAAAACCTCTAATGAAGGAAAGATAGTTTTTAGAGTAGGAAATGTATCTGTATTCAAATCTGAACACTTGCATTTTTCTTCATTTAGTTTGTTAATCTTTTTCTGTGGTCTTTTTTGTCTTCCTTCAGTCCTTAAGTATTTACTTAAATGTCACTCCTTCCCCTTCTGTAGCAATAACAGAAGTTTTACCTAGGTGGCCAGCAAGCCACTGTTAGCTATGAGAAGGAGATGAAGCAGTGCAAGTTACTTCTGTGAACGCACATAGCACCTACACGTTTATGCAGAATCTTCTGCAAGTTCAACTGTTGCCAGGCTGATCTAAGCTGATGTTTCAAGTATAATGAATGTTTTTGCAATTACTAGCTTGGAATTTGCATTGATTCTCAGTCCCAACGATCTTATGTTTGGTAAGGCATAACGTAACTAAAACATGTACGTTGAGAATCCAGAGTAATTTTCAGTTTTCCTTTGACAGTATCGAGGCTGCTGTGGCTACTTTTGCTCAGGCTAGACCACCAGGTATTTACAAAGGTGACTATTTGAAGGAATTGTTTCGTCGTTACGGAGATGAAGATGATGCACCATCACCACCTGAGCTACCAGAGTGGTGCTTTGATGAAGATGAAGAGGAGGATGATGATAATGGTAAAATGGGAGGCCAAGAAACAGAACCTGGGTCATCAAGCTCTTCCTTTGGCAAGAGGAGAAAAGAACGCCTAAAACTGGTATTTTTTTATTAAGAACTTAATATTTTAGTTGTTGAAGTGAATTTCATAAACTCATAGTCATCAATTACTGCATAATACGTGCTATACAAGGGTCAGTGCTCTTGCAAATGAGAACTGGTAAGTATTGTCTCTAGCCAGTAAAAACTGGTAGATACATTGCAGGCTTTCTTAAATTTTCTAGTTGAACCTTGAACTTTAACACTCAACACCTCAACTATTCCAGTTGTAAAAATGATGTGACATTTTTCTAATACAGCCTTTTTTTTAGGCTTGAGATAGTAAAGCACTTTTAAAATTATTCACTTGTGTGTAGAGGTGAAATGTTACGGAAGGTGTTTGTAAATATTTTTTACTTGGTTTTTGAAGCTACATGGATGAAATACAATTTTTTAAAAAATTCAGTGCTTATTTTGGTAAATACTCTTACTTTCAGAAATTCTGGAGGATTCAGAAGCAAATTAGCAAAACCAATATGAGCTGAAAAACCCCAAGGCAGCTTTGAAATGACGTTTTCTTCAAAGCTGTTTTAACTGTATAATAAGAAATATGGCTGACCACTTATTGTGATTATTTTGATATACAACTGCATAATTCTGATGAAATAAGTTACTGTAGTTGCCATATTACAGAACTAATACTCAAAGATAAAAAAATACATGTAGGCTCTAAAGACTCAGTTGTCTCCAAGTTCCTGACTCTTTTTTTTATTTGCAGATAAAGTAGGAGAGAATGTTGCTGTGTGTGCAAAGATAGTTTTAGTTCTTTTTGCAAAAAAATTGAACTTAATTATTTTACTTGTCTGCTGAGGTGTGTTTGTTTGCAAACACTGCGAAATCCTCATGTGAAATAATGCTGCAAAAATGCATATTGTTGTTATTGCAGCTGCTCAACATGTTTTACAAATGGAGTAGGGAAGAAATTAGCCTGAAAAGGATACAGAATCTAATACAAAGAAACCAGATGAACTTTGAAAACTTTAAAATGGTCTATCATGTGAAATAAAAAATTGCCAATGCTGTAAAAACCCTGTAGAAAAAAACCCAAATCACTGTGAAAAATTAATAGTTAAAATATATTCAGGGATATAGCCACTACCTTTATTAGTCTTGTGGTAAAAACATTGTTATCTAAAAAGATGTATTTGGGCTGCAACCTCAGAACTGTTTTTTTGACTTGCCTTTTGTAAGGCATTAGCAACTGAGGTGTGATGGGGAGGTCAAGTGATGACCTGTTTTCAGCAAGTGTAAAACTAAACTGGTCTGTTTAATGGGAATCAGGTCACTGGCTTCCCAGGCTTTTTCTTATCTGCCACCATAATTTTTTTGAAAGCTGGAAGCTAAATTATACGAATAAGCATATTAATAACTAAAAGTGAATAATGAACTAGAGAATTTATGAAAGAAAGAATAATCTAGTTAATATGCATATTCGTATAATTCAGTTTTGCAGCTCTGGAGGAACATTCTTTGACATGAAGAGGAGGAATGGGGAGGATTCTTTACCGTGGTTCTTGGCTGGCAGATTGGACTGCTTCTTTACTCAGTAGAGATGGGTAAAATCTATTTGTGATTCCTTGTAAATATGTGATCTACAGGGGGAATGTTTATCAGGTAAATACCTCTTGCTCAGATTTTCTTATTTCACTGTCTAAGGGGCTAAATTTTCAGCATTATGTTGATTACCCGCAGCAGATGTTTTCAGTCTTCTAATTTGACTCTTTCTGTAAACATCTAGGTGTAATTAGTGTCAAACTAGATGTTGCTGTGCTGACAGTGATGTCCTGAAATACTTTCATTTTGACCCAAAACTTTGTGGGAATAGAAAAAGAGCTTAGGGGCAGAGGAGGAAACACCTTCCAGGCATCTTGCCAGGATAACAAGTTGTCAAAAGGAACTACCCAGCAGTTAGTGAAGTTAGCAGGCTGTCCATTTCAGAAATTCCATCTTGGATGTGAGGAGCTTTACAGCAACATCTTTCACTAAAACTTCCAAATTTTGATGTCAAAGTCTTGAAAGCCTTTCTTCTCTACATGACAGAAACTGTGGGAACTGTTAGAACAAAATGCCATGATTACACTTTCCTTTGTCATCACCCAAATGTCGTTGACAGGTAACAAGGGTAGCCTCAGATGCTACACAGGAAATCTGGATGCATTTGAAGTTCATCAGTGTGTGTCATAGTGATTGTAACTTTGGAGCAACAATGTTAACTGACACTCAGAATCTTGCTGCAGGAAAAATAATCTGCTGGGAAAAAACACTTGATTTTGCAAATAGGACAAAAAGTTTCAATCTGCAGAACCTTCAAACTTTTCCTGGGTCAGCTGGATCTTTTACTGTTTATTAAGGAATGCCATCTGTTCTAGTCCCATGTCAGTTGCATGTTTCTCAGGCATTACAGGGTGTATTACATAGCGCTTCTAAAACGGATGGTTACATCTCAAACTGTCTGGAATAGATGGTAGCTGTTAATTATTTTCTTCATGATTTTGAGTGCAGGTGTCTTGTCATCTGCAAGACAGAGTGAAACCATTAAACTCATGGTTGACATGGTTAGCGAGGGTAATATTTATTATTTAACTTTCAAAGTACATTATTCTATATATTAGTGACTTTAGTTTTTTCTACTTTTTTGCCAAAGTTTAATCCCTATACTCACAATTTTGCCCTTCGGTGTCTTGATGAATATAGGAAAAAGACTATTTTCTGATATTGCAGGAGCATTAAATGTACTTGCATATGGATGTAATTTTCTTTTAGTTTTCTCTTTTTCCATATTAAATGCCAATTTGCTCACTTTTTCCCTGCATTCCATTTTTCATACTGCTGACCATTCTTGTGATTCTTTTTATTCTGTCATGGTGACTTGTGTTTTTCTGAGACTGTGGTGCCAATAATTGAGCACAGGCCTCTAGTTGGGACCACACTAATGCTTAATAGGGAGGAACTAATTTCACGTGTCTTAAGGCTAATACTTCTGTTCATATGTGTCATGATAATTGCGTTTTACATGACAGAATAATACTAATTCAGTTTTTGGTCTCTTGCTACCTCCATATCTTTTTCCCTAATTATATACCAGTGTGTGTTTGTGTAATTGCTGATTCCTTATTAAATGTGGAACTTTCTTTATACTGAATTGCACCGTGTTTTTTCCAGCCTATTTGTAAAATTAAGGTTAATGCTGAATTCTTAAGCTACCATCACAGTGTGTATCCCTGTTACTAAATTCATGGATGTCACAAAAATAAGCATATGCTAGTAGGAAATTGAGGGAAAGTAAATGAATTCTCTTAAACCTAAACCAGACCCTGCAGGTACTCCTAAAAATAATCTTCCATTTAATTATTGAACCATTAAATCTGAACCTGGTTTTGAAACAGGTTGCTCTTCTCTTCTGTAGAAGTTGTCTCCCTGATGTTTTCTGAGTTCCTCTATGAGAGCAAGACAAGCAAAGAGAAAAAACTAGTAAAGACAAAATCCAGCATCAGATGATGTGATTTTTTTTTTTTCCTGCTTCTCCCAATTCTGTGAAGCCTGTCTCAGCACCAAAACCAAGTGATTAGTTGAACACTGTTGTTCCTGAGTGACAGTGTGATTTTGTTCCATCTTCTTTGCTTCTACATGCCTAGAGGTCTTGTATTTCTAGGTATTAAATCTTCAGCTGATCAGTGTCGCTCCCTAGCTCTCCCTTCCTCTCCTTCAGAAGATGCAGACCTTCTCTCTTCCTGACATATTCTGGAATGTTTCTTGTCCCCTGGAAGGCAGTCTCTGAGCATGCTGGCAGTCAGTCAAGTCTGAGTAGCTGAAGGTGGCTCTCACCCAGGCCTGGTGATAGCCATTAGGGTCAGGGAGGTGTGTGTTTAGGGCTGTTCCCACTCACCCACTCCTCCAGATGGCATTTAGGATCTGAAACAACACAAGATGATACACATTACCACTTCTCCTTCAGCTTAAGTGAAGAGACACAGTGGCAAGTGGAGAAAGTTTGATTAGTACAGATGATGTGAAGGTTGTGCTGAGTGTGAAGCCTAAGTGCATGTAGTTACCTTGGATCCATTGGGGCTTTTAAGTCTTGACTTCATAGTGTGAGAAACGTCTGTTGTGCCAATGAACAGGCCCACACAGGTCCTTCAGCGAAGCACAGTTTATTTACATTCTTGCAAGAATGGGTGACCTAAACAAGTAGGCACACCCATAGCAAGGTGAATAATGGTTTATATTCCCTATTCCCGATGCAAAGTTCCCTCCCCTGTTTCCCCACGGGCTGGGTACTCCAGAGTTTACAGCCTATCCCACGCTTCAAATTATCCTCTAAGTTTCCCGCCCCTGTTTACACATTCCATTCTAGCAGTTTACTTTTTACCTTTTAAGGTAAAATTTTGACCTTTCTTGCCCCCTTGGCTGTCTTCCTAATTAACAGGATGACTGGTGTCATCCTGCCCTGAGGAGCAACATAGAAGTAGCTTTGTTCGGCCTTATCTTGGGCCATAAATCCTTCTCCATGTTCAGATCCCCCAGATGGAGCCCAATTAAGTCCCTCAGTTTCTTGGGCCATAAACCAGTCCAGATGTCATTGGAATGTGCAGATATCTCACTTATCTCAAGCAAACTATTATATTCCTAACACTAAAGTATATATATATATATATATGTGAACCAAACCCAACACTATGTTTCTAACACTAGAATTCAAAATCAACACTACATTTCATTTCTAACAATAGCAGCACTTGAGGTGCTTCTGCTGAGCTGACTGCACTGGTATCTCTGCACCATATTTCCTTGGGGGGTTGTTACCTCAACAGTGGTGCAGACAGTGCATGCATCTGGCTCAGTTTTGGCTCCTTATCCAGGGAAATGTTCTCAGGGCTGAGCTAGCCAAGCACGAATGCCCAAGTGAATCACCTTGTTTTCATAGTTGATTGGCCAGAGACACTTTCAAATGGCAGGCACCGATTTCATGTTTATGATTTTCTGGTTTCTGGAAAATCTTTCCTGTTGCCTGCCTTTTCCTTTCATCTTAGCAGTTGTATTGCTGACGTGCTCTGCCATTACTCTTGAGAAGCAAGGCACAACTGTCTTCCTTTATTTCATGGTGCTCTCGACCACTTACTCAGAATTCAGACAACATGCTGACCAGGCATGTGTGGCTGTCTGACCCCTCCCCCAGTCACCTCTGTACTGTTGCACCCCTGGGTGCCCAGAGAAATAATATGGCATAAGTGCTGCACTGAAAGTCAGTGGAGCTTAAGGTTATGAACTAGTATATTTCTTCAGAATGTTCTATTCTCAGAATATGAATTGGTGGTGCAACTGAGCCAATTTTCAGTAAATGGAGGATGAAAACTGAAAACTCCTGTCCTGCTTTTCCTGCACTCCCTGTGTTCCTTTTTCTTCCCCTGTGCAGGCACTAGTGCTGACTCATCCCATGATGAGCTAGTTTCAGTTACTAATTTGGCAAAAAATTACTAATTTATGATGTTATTTTTGCCAACCTAGTTTGTAGACTTGCTCAAGAGTAGAACAAATGAGTTCCATGGTGTGTGGAAAGAGCAAAAAGGCTCCTTTCATCAGTATTATGCAGGTAGGTTTGTTAAGACAAGTTTCAAGCATTGTAGAAAACAGATACAAAATACTGGTATCTTCATCTGCAGGATTCATAGCCCAACAGGTGAAGCTTTATGCTCTGTTCCTTCTTATTCTGCATTGAGAAATTATCTGAGGTGCTGTAGAAGTAAGTCTGCTCAGTTTGGGATCTCTATACTAACCTTAATTACATATCTTGGTAGATCTGAAGGCTTTAATGTGTTCTGTTGTGCAGAATTTGTTTTTATTCCACTTGGTGTCAAACTTTCTCAGGAATATACAAGTTAATTTAGAGTTTTATTTTCAATATTCTTTTATTGATCTTTACTTTGGCTTTTCTATGACATCCAGGGTAACACCTCCACTTTAGTAACCTGATTTAGATTGAGAATTGTCAATGTCTATTTTTATACAAATACTTTGTTACAAACCAGCTGTTTATGTTTTCTCTTTTGTAAATAAATCTGTCCTAGATCAACAGAGAACCCTCAAAGTTTGATGCTGCATAAGTATATTCATTCTTTAAATTTTTTCCTGAGTTCTGAGTCATATAAGGTGGTACATCACTCAGTTAGAAGTGGAATCCTTATAACTGAACTTCTTGTACTGGAATTGCTATCTAGGTCTGATAAAATTAACAGAATTAATTTAAAACATGAATCTCAAGGATTTGCAGGGAGAAAAGTAGAACTTAAAGTCTTTGTCGGCCGAGATGTTTGTTTTAAAAAAAATACACACCAAAAACCTTGTGTAAAGATGTTTCCCAATGACTTTAATGCACTAATTACCAAGCTGCTTAGGTTTATCTCATGTCACTTACCATTTACCTTCTTCTAAATTTAAAAAAGAGTATTTTTTTTCCCCCCCCCATAAATAATTCTTTTAAGTTCCTGAGTTCATAGTGTGGATCACCAGTGATTTTACTGGCAAAGCTCAGCTGATGTATTTTGGTACTTAAATTAAATGTTCCTTAGAGATTTATTCCTAAGCTAGTATTGCTTTTAAGGGTCAAGTTGTAAAAACAGGCTTAATCTTGTATTGACGTGTTCTGATCTGCTTTTATGAAGACTGAAATACTAATTTTACATATTTTTTTTATTTAGGGTGCAATTTTTTTGGAAGGAATAACAGTTAAATGTGTGACGCAGGTGACAACACAACCAAAGTTAGGAGGAATACAGCAAAAATGTCAGCAGTTCTGTGGATGGGAAGGGTATGAGTACATTTAGAACATTTGTATTTATATTGTCTAGAAATAAGTGTAATGTTTTTAGTTTTGCAGAAGGAAACTGCTTATTGTAAAAGTGAATTGCTTTTCCGTTGAGGTGACAAAATGTATTCACGTGAATTATTGCCTTGCAAATTCCAGACATGGTTTAGTCCAGGTGTTTGTGTAAAATCCAGTGCTTGCTCGAGCAGTAGACTTATTTATACAACTGCTGTTAGGCTTCAGTATTGAGGTGTAATACTCGTTTGTATAGCCAACTTGATATTTGTGTACAGTGTTAATGAGAATGTTGATTTTAATGTCTCCGATTCTGAACACCTCCTCCCTAAAGCTAAGGATCCAGAGAGTTACTCACGGTGCTTCCTAACTTGCTGGTTATTACAGTTCCTGTAGTGCTTATAATTTTGAATTCAAATATCTCTTTTTCTGAAGTTAAAACTTCAAAGTCCCACATAATTGAGTATTTTGTCATAAGCAAATACCCTTGTACTTGCGTTTGATTCCTCTTGCAAAAGACCTTATAGGAGAAGATGTTCTAAACCAAAGTTAACCTTGTGGCAAGTCTGGTACAAGGTGTGACTTCTAAGGTAAAAAATGAATGGCCTTGTGTAACTATTCATTGCAGCACATTAGTAAAAATGGTTCTTTTTTTTTCTTTTATTTAGGTCTGGATTCCCTGGAGCACAGCCTGTTTCCATGGACAAACAAAATATTAAATTTTTGGAGCAGAAGCCATACAAAGTT
The DNA here is from genome assembly GCF_020740795.1 of Apus apus. NCBI lineage: Eukaryota > Metazoa > Chordata > Aves > Apodiformes > Apodidae > Apus > Apus apus. Next base: position 11,645,413 of record NC_067284.1, read on the forward strand.
AGCTGGAAAGCAGACGGCACTCGGTAAGTTAATCTTAAATGAAAAAGTAACACCCAGTAAATTGGGTATATGGTTTGTATTTTCTCAAGGGAGTGAATTCACTTGAACAAGGGGCAAAGCATAACAAAACCGACTCAAAAAATTCATTGTTTGCTGTCTTGGTACCCACTGCTGAAATTTGAGGCCAAGTTTCTTTTTAGCAGCTGTTCTGCAGACTGACTATAAATGTATGTACTTTTATTCTTCTCCATAACCTTTGCCTGTCTGTCAGTTGAGACTTGCCATCAAGGTCTTAGACTAATCTTAGATAAAAGTAAGAGTTTGTTAAGCTGAATAATTTGTCTGTAAAAGCTAAATAAAACCTTCTAATTGATCCTTCAGAAGCTGGCTACTATTAGAAATTTCATAGGTATTTTTTATTCATACCGTATCCTTAGTTCAAGTTTGTGGTTCTGGTCAAAGAGTGAGCAGTTTCATCTTCCCTCACCAGTTCTCTTACATTCATTGAAGAGGTGACTTTTTTCTAATTACAGACTGCAACCCGATGGGATTGTTGTGTTGAACCTCTTCAGTGTTCTGTTGTGAAATTCATGCTTGTATTTAATATCTCCAATATTCTCAAGCTAGCATTTCAAAGTAAGAGAAATGCCATACAGCATCAAATACAGAATGGCAAAGCACTTTTTTGTCTGATTATAACTGGTTTAGATAAGTCACAACTTCATGAAACTCAGTTATCTAAACAACTGCATCTGGTATCACGGGGTTTTCTTTGTCTCATATGAAAAAGCCACGTGGCACTGAGTCTCTTGCCTCTACAGCCAGCAGCTTGGTTGACGGGCAGAAAGCATTTGCTATTCACATTGAAATAAAACTCCACTGAGGTACCCCCTTTTCCTTGGACTCTTGCTAAGAGGTACTGTGGCTCTTCATACAAACCAGTCTTTCTTGAATAAAATTCAAAACCTCCAAAATGGTACTTATTTTCATAGGACAGAATATTTTAATAGGTTGGAACAGCTGTGAAATTATGGCTGTTTTCTTGAGGTTTTGAAATAACTGATGAGGACTGATACTCTCAGCTTCTGTTTTTCTTCAGTATTTCTGGATTAAAAACTAAAATGAAGAATCCCAGATTTGAATGGAAATGGTTTTAACCTATGCTACTCATAGCATTCAGAGCACAATCTTTCTTTTCGTTGTGGCTGCTATCTTAGGGTAATTAATAATAGTCAGTAGTGTCTTAGTAACAGGAGGAATTGAAATTGTGTGACACATCTAATTAATTTCAATAGCTTAATTCTTTGCATACAGTAGCATTTAAGCAATTGCAGTCTGTGCTAAGTGGAATAACTTTAGTTGTTATTAACTTAGAAAAATGAGTAGATTTTTAACTTGCTTTGACTTGATGAGAAAAGGTGCAGTAACAATGAATACAAACATGGTAAGAGTACTGTTTCATTTGTGCGTGGTGCTTTAGAATAGCAAAAGAGTTCAGTGTTCACAGATGTAGAAGGCCTCAGTTATGTGGAGAAATTTATGTTTTCAAAAATAGGAGGTAAGAATTTTTGTTTTCAGACTGGTAAAGTTAAAATACTGGTTTGTATCTAGGTATGGGCAAAAGAAGCTTTCTTTTGGCAGTGCAGTGGAAAGCATTCTCCTTTCCATGTGCTGAGACAACAACGTAAAGTTTTAATACTAAGTAAAGAAACAGTGTAGGCTGTCCTCTAAAGTTGTTCCTGCATTCTTTATTTTAGAATCATAGAATCACTAAGGTTGGAAAAGACCTCTTAGATTATCAAGTCCAACTGTCAGCCCGACACCACCATGCTCACTAAACTAAGTCCTGAAGTTCTACAATAACATGTTATTTGAACACCTCCAGGAATGGTGACTCCACCACTTCCCTGGGCAACCTGCTAGGCTTTTTGTTAGGTTTGTTATCTTTAGTAAAAAAATGGAGTATCTGAGATAATTAAAAGCCTGGAAAGGATGGGGAATTGGGTGTCTCAGGAGAATTACCAAGTGGCTCTGCATGCAGTCAGTCAGGATTCAGCACAATTCAGCCAGAACTAAGAGGTCTTCTGTACAAAAAAAAAAAAACCCTCAGGTGTTTCTCATCTGTGGAGTTAGTACTTCAGAGATTTATTAGCTTGAGCAGAGCATGTTGTGAAAACACAAGGTAAGCTTTCACTCAGCATGGCATCCAGGCTTTAGGGGTGGGAACAGCTGGCTTGCTGACACTGACTGGCTGGCTGACCTGGGTGGGGTGTGAGGTGACAAGAGATACGGTGCTGGGAGCCGCAAGCTCATTCTCAGAGCGGTACAGTGCTCTCAGAAGCTGCTGAGCGTAAACAAATGAACTTGGCCAATTTGAACTGGTCATGCAAAGAGCCAGATGGGAGTCTTTGCATTTATTATGCTTTTAATCCACATTCCAGACATATTGCCAGTGAACTTGACTTGTATAACTATGAAAATATGTTTACAAAGTATTAATGTCCTGTGCAGCTCAGATGTTGGCAATCCTTGCCTTTTTTCACAGCTTAGTCCTTTGGGAAGCCTTTGTTTAAGGTATTGGTTTACACTAGTGTTTTAGTATGCATTAAAGATGGTTTATGGAAATGTTTTAATGTAATTTAAGCCTATTGCTTCAAGAACTAGCAATAGCAGAAAATAATTATGTTTTAAAAATAATTTCATTATAGAAGGCCATTTAGTATTAAAAGAAAAAATGGCTTCATCTGCAGTGTCTCCAGTGTGTATTGTTATTGAAGAATAAGCTGTTCAAAATGGTGGGTCATTAGCTAATACAGTTTCATATGTCTTAGAGCAAATACTAAGATGCTGTAAAATCACAATTATTGCTGTTCCATAGGGTTTCACACTATTTTTCCACATTTTTTTGTTTATATTTAATATGATGAGTCTTTTTGTCATGTCTGAAATTATTAATTTAGAAAATTGAAGTCTTGTGGAATATTCTCATTTTCTAGCTTGAATATACTGGATTCTGAATTCTGATTACTAGAATCATTATATAGAAAACAGTAGTGTACCTGAAAGTTGAATTTTGTGAAAGAAATACAATTCTTTACAGGAATTTTCAGTATTTTGGACATACTGTCCTGTGTTTTTAGAGTTCTAGAGTGCTGACAACACAGAATGGTTGAAGACTAAAATAGGGGGAACTAAATAGTTCTTTTACATTTTCTTAAAGCATCATAACTTGTAGTTGCTTATGGAGATACACAGACTGATAGATATATTCAGATAAAAAAATGGCACTACAGAGATTAATGAAATTCAGCTGAAAGAATGTTGTGAAAGAGAGATTAAAGATGAAAACCTGAGCTCTTATTTGGACATTGAGACGCTGTGCATGATAGTTACCCTAATCAACAAATGAAAATGACTGTACCATTTTTTACATTGGACATGCTTCTAATTATTTCGTTGTTCTCCAATGATCTCCAGACTCCATATGCAATTAAACAGATTTTCATTAATTATTCTGAATGCTTGTTTAGACAAGCATGACCTTCCTGAATTTAATATTAAGATATCAATTAGTGGATATCCATTTATGGATCCTCTGCTTACTTTATCTGGAGATGAAACCTCTGTCATCAAATACCTCTGAAGCTATTCTGTTAAGTGTGGTTTAGATGCAGGGTTTTTCTATTACAGTATTATTTGGCTTGCATGCTCTTTTGTTTTGTTTTCTCTCTCTTTGCATAAAAAGCACTGCTGTTTTATCGACCTGATTAGATCTGGAGAAAAGCAGATGCTTCATACTGTATTTTCTCACTTAAATAAAACAGTCGCATCCCAGTTCATAGCAATATTTGCTCAACTTTGCCAAACTTCTGTAATTTCACAATTTCTGCGTATCTGCATTTTATTCCTGCACCAATAGTTTTCTCTAGAGGTGTCATTGCTGAAGCCTTTATTTGTAGATTGTCTGAACTGACATGTAGTGTCAGTGAGTTCATTGAGGACTTTTACTTTTCTCCAAAGACATTTTCTATTCCTAGATGTCAAGTGGAGCTGAACTTTCACCCTTCTGGTTTAAGACCTCTGTTGTTGTTATGCTTGTTTGTTTTTCAGTGGTAGAACAGTGCATGTTTTCTTGCTTTCTTTATATTGTTCTGTTTTTCTACCCATAATTTTTTGAAAAAAGAAAAAAGTATTTCCCTCATTGAAAGATCATTTATCATCTTGCATTGTCTAAATAAGGTGAAATAAAATTAAATTATTTCACAGTGATTCTATAAAATATTTTGGAGAAATTTACTGGACATTTACTGGCTTAATATTTTACACAATGTAAATGTGTGGGTTCTGAGTCTGGTTTGGGTCAAAACTTCTCCTCCTCCATTCTCTTGGAGCCCTGAGTTCAAAATCTTTGACTTGCCCTTGCTTTGTCTGCCCTAATTGCAGAGTTTGTGCCTGCACTGTGTGTGATCTTGCTTGTTCTGTGCATGGTTTCCTGAGCCCTTGTTCCATGAACATCAGCAAAGCACACCTCCTTGTTCTTGCTTCAGCTTTTTCTTTTGCAGCACGTTTGTTCCAAAGGGAAAAGCCACGTGAAAAAAATACTCCTCTCTCATTTATAAATGCCTATGGGTACATTTGGATCCCAGGTTTAGACAAAATAACTTTAAATTAAGCCTTGAAGCTCACTTAGCATTGACTCTCTTTGGAAAAATATTTCCTTTGTGCCAGTTATTTGTGTGTGTAAGTATTATACACAAATCCATTTTCAGGGAAAAACACCTCTAAAATCAAAATGCTTTAAATTATGATTATACAAAAAATAAATTGTGTAAGTCTGCAGCTGTTCTGCTGGGTTTGGTGTGAATTATATCCTATATATTTATTGGTACATTTGTCAAACCTCTGGTGTCTTAAAAATAATTTTAAAGCTAATGTATTCATAAGGCACAGAAATCCAAAGGGCAAATTCCCCACTACTAAAATGATGCCTTTGGGCTTTGTAGAGATGAAATATACGTTGTATGCTAACAGTAGCTAAAAGGTATGTGGGGCTTTACAAATGTGGCCAATGTTATAGTGCTGTATTTCTGAACTAGTAGCTGCTATCTGAAGAAGGGAATTGTGGCAGTGTGTTCCAGGCCTGCTCTGTGACTCTGAACGATCAACTTTGTACTGTAAAGTGATTAACCCAGGTGGTTGGCTGCTTGCTGGATCCCTTGATATGTATCTCATTAATGGTGTTTGTAGCAGATGTTTGTTCTAATGAGTGGAGCTGAATGTTCAGACAGGAGTAGGGCTGGTAAAGTAATGAGACACCAGTTCTGAAAAAAAGGCTGTTACCACTAAGAATAATAAAAAGCTTTTAAATGTCTGTGGAATATTTCAGATTAATACAATCAAATGGGACTAGGTCTTATAATGGTAAAATGTGACTGATACTAAATGCAAGGTATTAAGAGGTGTAAGTTATTTCCCTACATTTTCATGAGTACCTTTTTTTTTTGACATCTGTACACATGCAGTTTTAGTAAAAAACAATAAATACGATCATAATAATATGGCTGTTCAATTATGTTAATGCAGCTATTTTAAAAAAGGCAGAACAGGTAGTTCTTGCCAAAGGCTGTTATATTTGAAAATATTCATGCAAGTTTGATGGCTTGCGGATATCTTAAAGTGAACAAGTAGATAAAGATTGTAAAGCAGCTCTCAGAACTGCTGCTAATTGTCTAAAAGGTGTTTGTAACAAAATAGTTTGGAACATGGCTGAAGTGTTTTTTTCAGGATCAGCAGAGAACAGTTTAGAAAAAAGCTTGTTATGTAAATAATTCTTATTTTGTTGGTATCATAATACAAAATAAAAATAGTAAAGCTACACTTAACTGTGTGATAAAAATGGTGGCCAAATTTTGGGATTGTGTTTATTAATCCAATAATTTTGATATATCCAAAGCATGTAAGTTACAATATTATCAATTTTGTGATTGCTTCCTAGGTTTCTTTGGTTTAACTTTTTGTGTAAATCAAGAAAATGTCTATTTTTGTTAAGAACTTAAAAATTATTGGCAATTGCAGCCTCCTCACAAACATAGTTGTGACCATTACCTGAAGGAAGTCTACTGGGTGTGTTTTAGGGTAGCTTCTTATGCATGTTATTAAAATGTAGTGAAGACAAGGTAAAAGTTTCTCCTTAGGTTTGCATAGCTAAACGCTTTTTTATTTTCCTATTTTGTGATCCTTTACATGATGAGATGAAGCTCACACGCATAACTGAGAAATTGCAGATTCCTGTTATGAAAAGTTATCAAAAAATAATTTGTACAAGAGTAACTGATGAAAAGGTGATCACTGATAAAGAGCTGCTCTGAAAAAATGGACAAAAGTGAGAAACAGATTTTTCATTTTAAAAATTAAGAGGTAAAAGAAACTAGCCAAAAGGTGGCAATGAAAAAAAATGGTACCCTGTCTGCAGATTATTAAAGAAGAGATAGCTGAATGGGTTACTATTATCCCTGAGAGGCAGGAGGAGGAGGTTAGAGAGAAAGTTGGGATAACAGAGGAAGAAGAACAGAGAAAATTGAAGAGTAGTAGTAATCCAATTAAAAAACAAATCTATGCACTTGAGAACTCATTATTAAGAACAAGAGACTGGCTTGTCATGAAAGCAGATCTAGAGAACTGGAAAGATTGTCTTCTGGGAGCAAAAATATTAATGTGGAGTTGAACTTGAAGGAGACTTGTGGGAATGAGAAAGAAGCCATAGATTAATTTTCAGATTGGTGCAAATGACATGACCGGATTCTTATAGTTGTGGATTTTTATGCCCAGAAGGGAAAAATGCCTGAAGTGGAGGTTTACAGAATTGTCAGTGGATTCTTTTTTAATTTAGAGGAGGTAGTAAAAAATGTAGGATGTTGAGATTTGACACATGGCTTCAGAAATGGTGCCAACAGGAAAGTTAGGGGCCATTGGTCCCTTGAAAGCATTTCTGAGTGAAGAGTTTTTCCCAAGGTATAAATTCCCCCTTTCTGGGCACCTTACTTTCAGACCCTGGATGGCTAGTGAATTAGTGAATTATTATATATTGTGTTTTGAGCACCCTGTCATGTTTAGGGTTATACATGTTTATGGTATGAAGACCAGAAAGGAGCATTTACCTCCTAATAATAGGATGGGGTGAGAATCATCTGGGTTCTTTTAAAATAAATACATTGCTTTCTTTCCCTTCTTCCTCTCCCCACTTATCTTAAGAAACAGGCTTAAATATTTACTAGCTTTGTGTCATTGGCTCGTAATGCTCTGTATCCCTTGTCTGTGCTTGGGGCATGTGACCTGCTTATTGGACAAGGGAAGGCCTGTGGATTTTGTCTGCCTTGACTTTAGCAAGACCTTTGACAAGGTTTCCCACAGCATTCTCCCAGAGAAGTTAGCTGCTCATGGCTTGGACGTGCACACACTTTGCTGGATCAAAAATTAGTTGGATGGCCAGGCCCAAAGAGTTGTGTTGAATGGAGTTAAATCCAGTTGGCAGGTGGTCTTGAGTGGTGCTCCCCAGGGCTCAGTGCTGGGGCTGCTCCTGTTTAACATCTTTATTGATGACTTGGATGAGAGGATAGAGTGCACCCTCAGTAAGTTTGCAGATAACACTAAGTTGGGTGGGAGTGTCGGTCTGCTTGAGGGCAGGGAGGTTCTGCAGAGGGATCTGGATGGGTTTGATCAATGGGCCTAGGCCAATTGTATGAGTTTCAATGTAGCCAAATGTTGGGTCCTGCACATCAGCCACAACAACCCTGAGCAGCACTACAGGCTTGGGTAGGAGTGGCTGGATAACTGCCCAGCAGAGATGGACCTGGGGGTGTTGATTGACAGCCAACTGAACATGAGCCAGCAGTGTGCCCAGGTGGCCAAGAAGGCCAACAGCATCCTGGCTTGTATCAGGAACAGTATGACCAGCAGGACCAGAGAGGTGATCCTGCCCCTCTACTCAGCCTTGGTAAGGCCACACTTTGAGCCCTGTGTGCAGTTTTGGGCACTGCAGTATAGGAAGGACATTGAGGTGCTGGAGAGGGTGCAGAGAAGGGCAACTAAGCTGATTAGGGGTCTGGAGAACAGGTCTTATGAGGAGAGGCTGAGGGAGCTGAGGCTGTTCAGCCTGCAGAAGAGGAGGCTGAGGGGAGACCTCATTGCTCTCCACAACTACCTGAAAGGAGGTTATGGTGAGGCAGGTGTTGGCTTCTTCTCCCTAGTGACCAGCGATAGGACAAGAGGAAATGGGGTCAAGCTGGGCCAGGGGAGGTTAGGACTGGATATCAGGAAAATTTCTTCACGGAAGGAGTGGGGAAGCATTGGAACAGCATTAGAACCCATGAATATTGTATGCTTACTTGAGTTTTCATTAGAGAGGCAAAAATAAAACTTTCATAAGTTGAAGTAAGATGAGTTCAGTGGGCACTTGCAGTAGATTTAGTGTGTCCCCTGTCTCAAAATAAAGACATTCTTGCTCAGGGTGAAGGAGCTCTAGAACTAGATGGCCTCATCATCTTCACCTGTTGACATGTTGTCTTTTTCTCCTTTTTTACATAGTGTAAAGGGAATGAGAGCATGCCCAGACTTTGGCTAGCAGGCTGACTCTGGCAGCAGAAAAGGAGTTGTCAGATTTTGTTTGCCAGTCTCATGTCACCAGATAACTCATTGATTCTGTTTATCTAATATGAATCTTGATTGGGAGACTGTAGATCAAATGAGGCAGCACAGAGTGTCAAAAGGTGTTAGACTAACATCTAGAACTACTGGGCATGAACACTGTTACTCCTAAGAAGTTCCCCACAAGGCAGTATTATTTAGAGAAGTATATTATAGACCATGTCTGTTAGATTGACAGCTGTTAGGCTAGGTTGAAATTGTTTTCTATCTTAATGCTGCATTTGGAGTGGGTGGTTCGGTGGCTGTTTTTTTTGAGGACAGGGATGGTGTATTTATGTATTCATTTATTTATTACTAAGGTATATCCATATAACTTTGCTGCTTCTCCACCTTCTGTCTGTGTTTTAAATCACTGAATCTCTGTAGTGGAATGAATGCATGTGACAGGACGTGTCATCTGCAGTCTGGATCCAAACTGACTTGAATGGCCAAAGAAGGCATTCTTACTATAGGTTGTGGTTTCTCATTTACATGTGCCTGCAACAGCATCAAGTCTCCATAAAAAAAAAAAAAAAGTGATAGAAGGAAGCTGTTGTACTTGTGTCCCTTTCTGAAGTGGTTAAGGAGCACTGCTGATGTGACACTACACAGAGTTAAGTAGCAGGCTTGAAACTTCACAGTTCCAAAGCCTTTTGACAGCTCACAAAGTTTTATGGTCACAAGTCTGAGTGCTTTGCAACAGATTATTCATATATAGCTATTTGAATATTTGGACAGATTGTCTTCTAGGCAAGCTCTTTTGTCTATTTATAAATATTATGCATTAAAATGCTTATTATGTAGATTATGCCACGAATACTAATCTTAGAGTATTCAACTGTAGTCCTAAAACGTTCTCATTAGATGGAGATAAATGGTATGCCTGTGTGTATACCTGATATTCAAGCAACAAGTATCAATGAGTACCGGTTTATTTATTTATTTTCCTTTCCCCCAGACCACTTTAAATAGTGGAACAGCACATCCTGTGCTGCTGGTTCTCTTGGGGGGATTATGGGCACATCCGTGAAGTGTAATGGCTTAAGCTTAGGGAAGAATGACATTCGGTTTGTAAGGTTTAAAAATACAGTTATCTAGGGCAGCCCTTTCCCTTGGAGCTAATCTGTGAGCACAAATGGCACTTGAGCTTTTCTGTGGCTTGTGCCCGTGATGAGGACAGAAATGACCCAGCCTATGTTCTGGCATAAATAATTTGAAAGTAAAGGAAGCCTCTTTTTTCCAAGCTGTGATGCTCTTTTCTTGACTGCTTCATATGGGCCTCCATGAGAGATGTTACGGTTCTCTTGCTTGGGGCAAGAAGGAATGTAGCTACTTTTCATCTGATGCCAAAGTAATTTGTTTTTCTTTCTTATACCATTGTGTAACTGCTGGTTTGCAGATTTTTTTTTTGGACCTGTTGCTTCAGGCATGAATTTCCCTCTAAATCTCTTAAGATATTTCCAGATTAAAATTTGTGGAGGAGAGATGGAGTCAAACAAGTTCAAGCACACTCGAAGCTTAATGTGTGCAATTAATAATACTAATAAATTCAGTAGTTCAGTCAAGCTTGAGATACAATTTGTTCCATTTATCTTATAGCTTTTTAAAAACAGTAATCAGGACATGACACTGTGCAGTTGTTTTCCAATAGTGTGCCTCCCTTTAGTGTAAAAATGTACTTTAATATGTACTTGAACATTAGCATAATTAAAACTTGGCTGAAACAAAGAGAATCTGGTCTTGAAAATAAAATAAATCTTTTAGTATAGAGATTCTGTTGCTGGATTAGATTTTTTCTAGCTAGTTGACAGTTCTGTTTTACACCAGATACATCATAATGCACTATAAGAACAATACACAGTAGTTGTAGATTAATATACCTTTTGTTGCAGGTCAAATAATGATTAACAAGATGACTTCAAATTTAACTTATAAGGTTTAATATCCTTTTAGAAATAAAGAAAAAAAAAAACCCACAGCACCCTAACTTAATTAAAACCCTGGAAGACAGTCAAAAGCACTGTAACTGAATAGTCTTTTTTAATCTTGCTGAATTCTTGGTTTTACCAGCTCTGTTGCAGAGTTTCACAGTCTAATAATAATTTAGATAGAAAATGTAGTTTTATATTGGTTTTGAGTTTGCCATCTGTTGACTTAATTAGATGTCTTTATCCTTGATTTATAAACCAGAAAAAAACTAAAGTTTGATCTCAGTTGAAGCTGTGATACTTTAGTAGGAGAAATGCTGCCAGTTTCCACACTTCTTAGGCATTTTTCTATGCTCTGTGGTATTACTGTTATTTCCTTTGTTCAAAAGCTGACTTCCCTGTTAATGCTGCCAGTGCATGGAGTATCCCAGGTGAGGGCATACCAGGAAGTCGTAAAATGGTGCAACATGATGTCTGTATTATGCACCATCCTGTTAGCTATGTGACCTAATTATTTGGTTTGGTGGGGTTTTTTTGTTTGGTTTTTTTTTTTTGGTGTTTTTTTTTTTCTTCCTTTTTTTTTCCTTCTTTGTTTTAGCTTTCTGTTTTTTGTTTGTTTGGGTTTTTTTTTTTACTGCAGCTGCGTTTCTGTATTCTCGCTGACCTTTAAAAAGTAGCTGGTATATGAGCTTTCTGAGGTGGCAGTTAATTTAGAACCTTGTAAGATGGGGAAGTCTGGTCATAGCTCTCTCTTCTTGCCTGTGTCTTGGTACCTTTTGGATATCAGAATTTGGATTGTTTATTACTGTAGTTTGGGGCATTCTGAAGATGTCTGTAGTAAATGTTGCAGATTCACTGCCTCACATTTGATAATTTTCAGAGTCGTAACTGTCACAAAAAACATCTCTGGTGCCTTGAATTGTCGAGGGGAGCACCAGCACCTTAACACATTTTGTGGAAATGGAAGTTCTGTAGTCCCAAATAAGCAGGATGAATTGATGATTATCAGTTCATTAATACTTGGAGCTATTTAAAAGACATGTAGATTTGGTGCTTAGGGACATGGTTTAGTAGTGGAATTGGCAGTGTTAGGTTTACGGTTCGGCTCAATGGTCTTTTAAGGTCTTTTCCATTAAAAATGATTGCATGAGTAATGAAATTAAGCATAACCCTTTCGTTGTGTTACATGAGGTGATCAGTAAGACAAGAAAAAATTTTCTTTTTTTTCCATATAGCATCAAGTTGGGTCAGCAGCAGCTTCAACAAGTGATTCAGCGTATGAAGCTTGATATTGGGGACCTTCCAATTTCACATTAAGTTGGTCTTCGGTGTAGTAGATAAGCTAGGATAACTTTCTTGACTGTAACATGAGTACTGGAAACCACTCATTATTTAAGAAACATGCAAAATAAAGTTTGAGGGATAACATTTTTTTTCCTAATAGCTGAAGGATAAAAGTTACAGAGTTCAGGTTTTAAAAAAGTCACTGTGGGATTGTTAAGGTAAACTGGGTTACTGCTGAGTCTGCTGCAGATAGGCAACCTGATCAGTGTTGTCACTAGGAGCACACTTGAAAATCTAATGCAGACTGAGTGTTGACATCTCCATTGATGTAGTAGGATTTTAGCCAACAGTTATTGAAGCCTAGGGAACTGTTAATTTCACCCTAAGTAGATACCTTACAATTACAGAACTTAATCAGAAGCTGCCTTCTACCCTCTATTGAGAGTGGAGAGAATTGGTGGAGAATTTTGACCAGTGGCAAATCCAGGTGCTTGTGAATGTAGTAAGAGAGATGAGAGAGGTTTTCTTACTAAACAGCCCAGTAACACAGTATTTTAATAGTGAGAAAAAAACCCAGTGTTGATTGTAGAAGATGATTTTGGATCATTGATGAAAAGGCTTTGCTTCGTATTTATAATATGGTGATCGTAACAAGAGGTTAAAATAGATCAATAATTAAGGTTCTTTTACTAAAATTACAGATTTAGATAAATTAAGGGAAGTAGTTGATGGAATCACACTGAGGAACAGAGTCTTCAGTGTAGATGAGGAGTGGCATTTCTGCAGAGGTCAACCATTTGGGGAGGATTTTGTATACCATATAAAGGGAAAATAGGGTGGTTTTTTGGCACAGAAATAGCAATAGATCTCATGTTTTTGGACTTGGAGGAAATTTTGAGTTATTATAGACATCGAGTCTGCTAAAGATTGCTGGAGTTGTAAGACATGTAAAGAATGGGTTGAAAGAAAATATCAGTGGATGATTTTGGAAGAAAATACATAGAAGAGATCCTGAATATTAATTTTGTATTGTCATTAAGAATTTCTAAACAGAAACCAAGGATGTTCTGACAGGCAAATGAGGGAGATGCGCCACTGAATTCACTGAGGAACAGAATAATAAACCTGGAAAGATGTTTAGTTATAGAAAATGCAAGGTCATGAATAAGACATATTTGAGCTGGGGGCTATTAATTGGAAATGACTGTCAATCAGAATCTAAGGGTTCTTTTTGGTTTAACATACTGAGGAGAGTGTTGATGGCAGAATTTAACCTAGGAGTATGCGGGAGAAGTGCAAAGCGCTGGCATATTCAGAGCAGGCTGACTTCCAAGGGCCTTGTGTGTGTGGTTTTTAAAAAGTTTATTAAAAATTTGGATTATCAAGTCAAATACATCATTCTATAGCTGCTTATGTGTAGCAGTGTTTTTTGCTAGCTGATAAGCTATGTACTTGTGCGAATGTGTACAAGTCTGGAAATAGTATTTGTGACAGAGCTGTCAGTGTGCTGGTTAAAAAGACTTTGTTTTCCTTTTGTTTACACATTGCAAATAATGTTTTGAGTCTTCACATAACTTCCTGTGTTAGTGTCCCTGTATCCAGGCTTTGTCATCCCTCAGGAGACATACTCTGAAGCACTGACTATTGCCAGCAGCAATTAATATAAGAGAAGAAAGCAAGCAGAGCCTTCCCCATTTATCAGGACTTTAGGGTGTATTGCTCCATCTGCCACAGGCCAACTTCAAACTCCTCTAATTTAAACTGTTACTTTAGATCCAGCACAGTTTGGATTCAGGCCAGGACATGGAACTGCAGCAGCTTAGTGACACAGATAGATGATCTCCTACTGTCAGTGGATAGAGGGCAGTCATTAATTTTCATTCTCCTGGCTCTTTCTGTACTGCTTGATGCATCTGGCCAGAAGTTGCTGCTGTTTTGCCAGGAGGGGTTGGCAGAGTCCAAAGTAAAGTGCTGAAGTGTCTTGTCCTTGTCCTGGGTGATCGATCTTGGGAGTGGCAACACGCTCATGGTTTTCAAGTGTTGCCAATTATAAAAGGAAAAAAAGAAATGGTGTCTGCAACAGGATTTTGTTGTTGCCTCTGTGTCAGTGAACATATCAGTGATGCTAATTGCTATTTGAGTTGGGCAATGCTGCTGTGTGTGGGAGGGCAGGGCTTTCACAGGGCTGGATTCTAGGCTGTGTAATGAACTCCCCTGGAAATGGAGAGTTGCTGGGTATCTTGTGCTTCCATTTGATGATGGCATTTCTTACATTTTGCATTCTTTAATGGGATAATACAGACATAGGCATATTTAAAAAGGGGAAAAAAAAAAAAGTGATGATTATGATACCGTGTTGAAATGAGCAATCTTTGATATAGTTTGCCTAAAGAAACACTGTGGGGCAGAGGAAGCTGAGTTTTTAAGCTTTCTTGAAAAAATATTTCTAGTCCTTTTGCTACTTGTAGGTTGTTTTTTTTTGAGAAAATTAATTTTCTGTGAAATCAAGGGATGACTCCTCAAAGTCTGAGGAAGTTATGCTGTATTTTTTATTATTATTAAGGTTTTTAAATTCCCGTGAATTAAAAATTAACATATATAGGGTTATTGCTACAATAGTTGCTGGGATTTTAGCTGAGGAAAGTAATCAAACATAGGTAAGGCACATAATAAAATGGAAGTCAGTGGCAAAACTTCTGTGAACTTCTAGGAGATCAGTTTCACCAAAAATGAGTTTTGGCAAGGACTGTGCTATAGGTGAGATACGATGCTGGAGAGTATTTTCGAAGCTGGTTTTGTGAATCCTAATAATCTGGGACAGAGGATAGAGGCTGCGTGTTCTGATGGGTGCAGTGTTGAATTTGGAGCTTGGAAGATACAGTTTTGTTCTTGTTCCTGATTCTGAATGACTGTATGTTGGAGGTAGACCAAGTAAATATGCCTTATTTTGCCTTAAATAGTATTTTCAAGTGTACTTTCAAATTTAATGGTGAAAAGTGCTAAACATTCACATCAAGGAGAAATCAACAACAAAACAAAATAAAAATGGAATTTTAATAAAATCAGTCTTCAAGTACATATTTTGGGCCCAACTGATGTGGATGGCATGAACAGCATGTATGTGGGGGCAAATGAGCCTTTGAAGCAGTTGCCTTTACTTGAGTATGGTAAAAATAAATTACTTATGAAGAGAAAACTTTTCAACATATTTGGTGGTTGACATATTTTTAATTCTAAAGTTACTAATGCTCTGGTAGATGTTTTGAAGATCTGATTGTCTAATGCCAAGAACTGTAACTAAAATAAAATTTTCATCCTGTTTCTTGAATTATCATGCTATAATACTAATGTCCAACGTTAGAATTGGTAACGGACCTTACCGTGGCAGCAGAAGTGAATAAATAGCATCTAATGAAACTAGATTTCAACATATCTAGATAGACTAGATATTTTATCTGCTTGTGAGATTAATCTGTATGGACATCGTGACCCTTTTTTCTTTAACTCACTTGTCAGAACTTTTGTTGCAGTGGAAAACTGGCTGGTTTGAAGTGGTTGGACTGGCAGTTTGGAGAGATGATGTTTGTTGCTGAAACTGTTCTCTGCTTTTATGTGCAGTTACCAAAGGTGAATGAGCGGTTCTGTTACTGTTCTTGTTGCTGCCCTCCTCTTGCTCTTTTTTTTCACTAGTCTTGTTTTAAATTCGGATTGAGCCATCTGATACAGGACTGTGTCATCTTGTGTACTTGCACAAAATTTAACGGGCCCTGGTTATTAATTGGAGCTTTTTGGTTCTCACACAATAGAGTTAATTAGTAATAACTGTACATCAGTAATAGCAAGTAGCATTCACAGCATACAATATAATGCATGTCAGTTAAGCTTCTGGTTGCAAGTGCTTATGCTGCTAATACCTTAATTAACTTCTGAAAATATAATAAGTCAGGGCACAGCCAAATAATATTCAGAAATGTACTGATCAGCAGTCTGCAAGATTTCTCCAATAAAGCTTGAAGTGTCATCTGCAGAAAACTTAAAGCCTGACTTGTTAAGCACATTAAATTATGCTTTTTTTTGGTGTTAGACAAGAAAACAAGCAAAAAAACCCCCAACCAAGCAAAACTCTCATTAATTAATAAATTCAATTTCACCAAACCTTTGGCATGGTTGAAAATCTCTTTCCCTCCTTACACATTTTCAATTATCAGCTGCTCGTAGAACAGTTACGGTTTTTGGTCCATCTTTGACCAAATTTCTCCAGCTGGTAATAACTATAATTTTGACAAATTCTGTTTTTTGGACCACATTCAGAGTTTTTTTCCAATAGTTTATTAAAATGGAGGGTGTGGGAGGTGCAGGTGTTTTCAGGCTTTCAGCTTAAAAAAGAAAAAAGAACAAACAAACCCCTAAAACCATTCCAAAACAGACATATCTGGGTCAGTCTAAGATCTCTCACTCAGAGAACTTTTTCAGTTTGTAACTTAGGTAAACGTATTATCATGAGACCCATGACAAATGGGGCTACATTAAGGTGATTTATGAGACCTTATTTATTTATTTATTTATTTTTGGTCTTCAAAGTAAGCACGTGCTGTTTGTTTCTCAGTGCCTCTCTGAAGGAAGATATTATGGTGATTTGTGGCAATCTTTGATTGGAAATCTATTTCACGCAGTCATAAGACTTATATTGTCCCTCTCATTTGGAATTTGTGCTATAAACAGCTCAAAGTGACAAATTTTAAGAAAAGAGAAATAATGAGAGAAGATGTAATGTTTGTGCTGTGGTTTGAAAGAGAAGGAATCTCACTGTTAGTGGATGGGGGGCTCTCCAGCTACCAATTTTTCAGTACATTTCCATAGAGTTTAGTCTTAAGCAAAAGATTTAGAGAAAGTGGTGGTGTGTTAGTCCTGCTTTTTATGTTTGAGTAATAGTTTTTTATGAAATCTTCTGCATGTTTTCTGAACCTGTAGATGTTTTAGGTGGCTGGAAACAAAGCTCTTAACTGTTTGTGATTGTTGTTTTTTCTTTCCAAAGCAGTTGTAGGATCTCTTATTGTACAGCATTTATAATGATGATAGAAGTATGTTTTTTTTAAGTGCTAGATCTCTTGAATCATTAGATGCTATTTTGTCTTTGAAGCAAGTTACAGTGAAAGTGTGTACTTAAAGCATCAGTCGATGCGAGAGTGCAGAGGTGGCCAGTTAAGCTTATTTATAAAATTAGAAGTAAAGTAATGTGCATAATTTTTTTCCTGTTACTTACACACCTCTTCTTCCTTCCCCATGGTTTCTTTAATTTATTGAGAAAAACACAACATGCTCTTTATAGTTAGTTTTTGTTTTGAATAAATTTACATGGCTTAAAAATGGAATTGTTGTCTGTTGATTATTCTTGCTTCTGAAGAACTGGTGCCAAGTTATCTAGTTGAATGTATATTGAATTATGTTTTTCATAAAGTAGACTATGTGCATCTTTCAGCTCTCCTAATGTTGCATTGGTTTAAACTACTACCTTCCCTCCCCCTGACTTTAGATTTTCTGCTCATATGGGTCTCTTTTTGTTTTGGTGGTGTTTTGTTTTGTTTGTTTGTGGTTTGTTTTGTTTTTTTTTGTTTTTTTTTTTTTTTTTTTTTTGCAACTGATAATGTAACATCTTTAAGTACTCATTTTGTGTGTGGAGAAATGCTAAGTTGAGCTGATCTATTGTGAGTTATGATTACAGTCATAATACTGAAAGAAAGTACTTCTGTAAGCTGTGTGTATTTATGCTGCTCCTGTAGTTAGATCTACTGATTTCTAGAGGCAGGGTCTGTGCAGGTAACAGGACAGCTGCCCACATAGACCATTTGCCTGCAGGGCTTCTGGAGGATGCTTGCTGCTGTGTTTTGACAGCATGTGGGCATTACTTGTAAGAACAATGGTGAATTTTAGAGAAGAGAACTAATAGCTCATTATTTCTTCACAACTAGGACTTTCCAAGGAGAAATGGATGAATTATGAAAAGTGATGGGTTTTTTTTCCCCCATATATATACACAGTACATTTGAAGAGGCTTACAAGTATGGAAAGTTCTTTGAGTCTTCAAAATATGCTTGCTTTATTTCAAGATAATCTGGTGTGGATGGTGAAACTCTTAACATCTTTTACTTTTAATCAAGTGTTTCCCTATTCTGTGCTGTCAAAGAAACTGTGCTGCAGTCCAAACAGGTTAGTTGCTTTGGGAAAGTTTGTGTCCCTTCCCTATTTATATTGGAAGTTATTCAAGAACATTAAGTGTTGTAAACTTTTAGAATCACTGAACTATCTTTACAATTGGTAGTGCTTTTATTTTCTTCTCTTTTTGGGTTTCTGTGATTTTGACTTTTTCTCAGTAGAACTTTGTAATAACATTGGTGTTTTTAACAGGTCTGTGTGCAAGGTAAAATGAAAGAATCAGTGAAAGAAAGCCCAGAGTAGGGTCATGCTCTGAGTTCTGGTCTAGACCACCAACACTGGTAGTTATTACATGATCAGCGATAAGTTCAATTACAGCAGCTTGGATGATAATTAGTAGAACAGACATAAGTCAGTTTTAACCAAGACACCGACTTAGTTTCATGTCATCATGTCAGCTTTCTCTCTTCTGTGCTTATTTTTTTGCACTGCTGTTCAGCCATGGTGTTTTCTGTCTGATAATTTGATGACTATGTTGTTCTTTTCACTGATCTTACTAAGTACAATCACATCTTACTGGTTCCAAAAAGACACTTTTCTGGTCTTACTTGCTTTGCCAACCTTCTGAGCTCTGTAACGGTTTCTGTCTTCCTTTACCATATCCAATTCAAGCTACTGGTTTTTGCTTTCAGCTGCTTGTGGGATATGCTCAGCACCTTTATTACTTCTCATTCACTGCCAAGATGTTGACTTGTTGCACCTGGCCTTTGATGTTACTTTCTGCTGAAATTTCTTCAGCTTATTTTCTCCAGTCTGAAGGTGTGCTCTCCTGGGCTGCTGCACAAGTTTGGGAAGACCTTTGTGCAACTGCCTTGTTACTCTTCCTGAAACTCTACTTTAGTATTCTTATTGCAAAGATCAAAGAAAACTGTATGAAGGTGACTCAGGTGTGTTAAAGCTATCATGCTGTTTAGTGTCTCAAGTGGTTTTTGTTTTTTCTTTCCACATGTTCACTTTTTTTCTCCTCTGTAGAGCAGTCTTCTGTGGGATTAGCACAGAGAGCTCTAAATGGATGACTTGGGCTCCCAAGTACTGTCATAATGTAAATAAATTTTTAGGTAATTCAGATGTCAGCAACTGAACCAAGCTCACAAGTTGCTGGTGATGGTGTAGTGAGCTTTGAGGTGTTCTTTGTATGTAATGTGAGAGGGCTGTACTTTGGTTAGTGTGTTAATTAAAAGAAGCTGAGACTTGGTAATACTACAGTGTTAGGTAACTAGTGATAGGCAGGAAAGGTGTTTCTTTTGAACAAAACTCTGCAGATTTATAACAAATGAAGTTCTGGTTCACTTAATAAAGGAAAAACTGCAGTAAAATATCTTTGAGTGGAATCTAACTGAATTAGCCTCGTGTAGTTCCTGCACCATTAAGTCCTCTGTTATTTTAATAGACTTGCAGGCATCATTATATCTGGACACAGAAACTTACTTTTATATATATTTTCTGAACTTTTATATTTGAAATATTTTCTTTGTGGTAGTTGCATTGAACTACGTTATCTTCTAACCTGAAACAGCAGTTTTAACTTTTTAACTGTAACCAATTCCTAAAATGCTTTTTTTAGAATGTCTGTCGTGACTGTTTTTTTGAGCACTTAATATAAATAAAAATAGTAGAGGTTTAGAGGATATACCTTGAAGTATTATATGTTAATATTGCTTTTGCAGGTACATGATGCTGATTGATGGAAAGAATGAAGTTTATATGATTGATAGAGACAATTCAATTTTTCATGTATCTAATCTGGAATTTCCTTTTCGTAAAGATCTTCGCACACATCTAACAAACACTCTTCTGGATGGGGTAAGGAGCGTACCTGTATAATTAGGGTAACAATTTCAGTACTATTTACTTTTGTTCTGAAACAGGGCTAAGTTTTCAGGCCTGGATCAGTGAATCATGGAATTTCAGGAGCAGTGTGGATTCAGTCACTGGCTGAATGTGGTAATCACTTCATTAAGTAATTTCTTGTCTACAGAATAGCAGTGATAACTGCTCTGGGGGGAGCTGTTTGTCTTTGAAATAAATCAAGGTATTGAGATGGCATTCTCTGAATATGAGAAAATGTTTGAAGAGAGTCTAAACAAATAAATGTAGAACCTTACTCTTGTTACAGCTTTGTATTTTGGTACAGTAAACATGGTCAATTTAATCCAGTTAATGTAAATATTTCTAAAATTTTTTATAGACTTCTGTCAATTGATGTCTTTGCTTCTGTCACCTTTATTGTCGGCTCATCTGAATTATTGACTGATTTAGGAAAGGTTTAGTTACATTTGTTTAGAATATTTCCAAGTTGTCATGCCAATTTAAATTATATAAACTAGCTAATGGATTTTTTAAGCTACTTGTAAAACAAGCTGTAAAACATCTGTATTTGTTGTTTGAAGGCTTGCCTGGAATGTTCTTGGTAAACTTCTCAGAAAAGTAGCTGAAAGCAGAGATTACTCCTTTCTTGACCTTTCTATTTTAGATGAGCAAAAGAACTTCATTATCTCTTACACTAAATACCCATCAATGTAGGTGAAAGCAGTTTCCTATCATGATGTGCACTGAAGACTCTCTGCATTGCTGTCACTCTTGCTTGCTGAAGTACTGAATGTTCGAGATGATCTTCCATACTGTTCTTCTGAAGCCTAATACACTTTTCAGATACAGGAAACTATATTGTCATTGTTAACTTTCCTTCCTGTCTCAGGCCTGTGTTGTCAGTATGTTTGAAATGTTACTTCTGGGAATGATCTGTCTTATTGAACACACATTTACGTGTGAAGCATGTATAAATTGAATCTATGAGGATAATTACTGCAAAGAACGATGTCCTGTCTCAGGGACAGAAGAGCAGATAATGGAATATTTTCCACTACCTCTGCTTCACTGAAAAATTGAGAGCATAATTCAAGAAGTGCCATGCTGTCAGCTTAAAAGTGGTTGCACAAGCTGTCATGTCTGGTAGGAGCCTCTTCAGCCAGGCAGCTTCCTAATGACATACAAAATAATATTCTTAATGAGCTACATTAGGTTCCATACTGTTGAGGTGAAAAGCCTGGTGCTATTTTTTTTTTCTTCTTGCTCTTCATAAGGCTCTTGAGAAAGTAATGACTTACCAGTGTCCATGTGGTGCAGTCCTCTATGTTCTTTAGCGAAACTGCTGTTCTTTTTATTGCATTTCTAAAGATGATTTAGTAAGTGGCTAATATGTACACAGTGGAAGACAGGGATGCACATATACTGGGATATGGATGTGGGACTTGGGAGAGGGGCTCTGATCTGTTGTGTCGTGTTTCCCAGATTTATAGTTTAATTCTCTTAAGAATAAAGGAAGTTGTCTCAGTTACCCAGGGCATGAATTTATAACTTCACTTGATTTCTTGTTTTGTAAATATTTGACTGTTATAGTGCGTTTCTCTACATCCCTTTATTGCCATGAAATTAGACTGTGATTTCCCCTCCACCATAACCCCCCCAGTTTTGTTTGTGACGTGGAAAGCAAAATGACAAGTACTGGTTGAATGAAGTACCTTGAGATAAAACTAAGACTTTTCAATGGATAAATACTTTTAGTACAAATTTTATTTTTTTTCTAGTATAGTCAGTTAAAAAAAAAAAAGCAGTTGGTGGACTATATTTATTTTCAATTCATATTCCTTTCAGCAGGTTTGAGAGGAAAATTTGCCTGTTCTTTGAAGCATCAGAACAGCTTAACTTCATAATATAATATTTGTTTAATGTTTGTGCCAAATGATAATTTCCATGACTGTTCCTTCACTCTGCATATATACATTATTTCTTTCCTTTTTTTTTTTTTTTTAATCCATGAGAAGAAAAATTTGGCTTTTCTTTTTGTTAACACATTTTCTGATCGGTGCTGAAGAGCTGTTGAAGTTAATTCTTTAATTACAGGTTCAAGTAGTTCAGTCGTTCATAGTCAAAGGACGTGATTCTCCCCCTCTGTTCTGCTTCCATGAGAACCCACCTGGAGCACTGTGTCCAGTTCTGGAGCCTCCAACATGGGAAGGATATGGAGATCTTGGAGCAAATCCAGAGGAGGGCCACAAAGATGATCAGAGGGCTGGAGCAGCTCTGCTATGAAGACAGGCTGAGAGAGTTGGGGTTGTTCAGCCTGAAGAAGAAAAGGCTTCAGAGAGACCTTCTACTGGCCTTCCTGTACCTGAAGGGTCTACAGGAAAGCTGGGGAGGGTCTTTTTAGAAGGCCACATAGTGATAGGACAAGGGTTAATGGCTTTAAACTGGAAGAGAGGAGCTTTAGATTGGATATTAGGAGGAAATTCTTGAGTGTGAGGGTGGTGAGCCACTGAGACAGTCTTCCCAGAGGAGTTAGGGATGCATCCCTGAAGGTGTTCAAAGCCGAGCTGGACGGGGCTTTGAGCAACCTGAATTAGTGGGAGGTGTCCCTGCCCGTGCAGGGGGGTTAGAACTAAACGATCTTTAAGGTCCCTTCCAACCCAAACCATTCCATGATGATAGTTGCTGCCCATGAAGTAGCTTTGTCTCAGAGAATGAATGTATAGAATTGCTTTACAGTAATCCTAAAAAGCTTCAGAGAGAAAGCAGACAAAACAGCAATATTGGTGCCATGCAGCAAACCAACTACTGCTGTTAAGAATACAGAAGATGAGATAATTTCCCCTAACTTGGTTTAGAATGACAGTGTATATAAAACTTTCATAACTGCAGTTTCCATGAATTCGGTGATCTATTAACTGGCTTTAAGGCTTCTGGTGTAAGCCTTTCATGTGATTGTCTTTGAGAATTTTAAATGCATGTACAATGCACTTCAGGCTGAAATGACTTGCAAACAGTTCTCACTGTGATCAGTTACCTCTTGGGTGATAAGAGATCTTCTGCAAAACTCCATGCTTATCTCCAGCTTTACAGTTATGATTGTTCTTCTGGCATGGAACGGAATAAATTTTTCTGCAAAGCTCATTATAGCTAATTTGAATATTACCTACAGGTTACTAGTATAATATGTAGTATTCTGTTAGAAGTGAAGTGTTTTACATCCTTTCTGCTCTCTGGGGGAATGCATAGGTTTTGCTTGAGTGTTTTGGCTGTGATGCAAGAAAGCTAATTAATTATTTTCAGGAACTTTCTTGGCATTCTGCTTAGCTTTGGAACAGTTGAGTACAAAATGCAGAGGCATTCTTAGGCTTGAAATACTTTTCATAATACTGATAACATTTTTGTGCATATTTTTTTTTATATATAATACATTGTTCACACTCAAAGACTTAGCAGGGGCAAGGACTCCAAAAGTAGAGAGTGAGATTGAGATTGATTTATGTTTTTGTATCAGTACAGACCTCACTTTTTTGTAAGCTCTCCCAGGAATAGCATGATTTACAGGTTTTTGAGTTTGCAAAGGCTGCCACTTTGTGCAAAATAGATACATTAAAAAATGAAAAAAAAAAGCCCTTTTCATTCCTGAAATACAACAGGGCCTAGAAGAGTGTTGAAGGTAAATGGACAAAGGAAAGGGAAGGCACAGGAGGGAAAGTCAAAAAAGAGATATGTGATTAGATCTGATTTCATACTCTTTGTCAACAAAAACATACATTCTGCAACTGGCTAGAAAAATGAGACCCTTTGCTCTGTGATTAAATTTTAGATTATTTTAAGTCAAAGTTGCTTGCTAGATGTGTGATTCAAGGAAAAAAGAAAAAGTCCAGGAGTTGTGAGTCCAGCACTGTTCTTTTGGTATTTGTCCAGCTAAAAGCTCTTAGCACAGTTGCTGTTTCTAATAAGTGGTGAAGCTACGCTCTGCAGCACCAGAAGATTAAGAAAAGGAGATTAACACCAGGGCAGTTTTGCCAGATTACATCACAGAAACTGGCCATTGAACCTTGTTCTGCAAGACCACGGGTTAAACTAATACCTAAACTAGCAATGGGCAAAGGAAAAGGTCATACTTACTAGCAGTGGTAATTTTAAAAGACACCATAGTGGCTGTAAATCTATGTGGGGTCTAGGAAAGGAAATGCATGGATGCAGGTGTGTCTTAGGGATACTTTTGTGTTGTATTATCATGCCATATGAGTGGTTTTGGGTTTAAGTTTTTAGTTATCTAAATTTGCCTTACCAGATCAGAATGAGTGAGTTTGAATGTGATCGGTTTCTCAAATACTACATTTTCCCAGCCATTTATGAACTTGCCTTTGAGGGCTATTCCCTGAAGTATTTTTCAATTCTCATAATTTCAAGGAAGATTCTGAAATCAGACTGTTAAATAACAATGTGTTAGAGTGTTTCTGATCTGAATCATTCTTATGATCACGTTACAGCTTTTGCCTTATGACAGTTGCACTGGTGTAACTAATGGCGCAGTGAATGTTGTCATGATGGAGATGAGCAGCACAGGAATTTGTCATCTTTACTGCAAAGACATATTGTGCTGTTGTTTATTTGCTCTGGTAACTGGGATTTCAGTCAGGATGTGAAAAGTGAACAATATGCAGGGGAGGAAGGAAAGAAGTGAAGATGTGAGGAAAGAGGGTAGTTGGGTCAGTAATAGGGTCAAAAAGGTTTATATGTGTCTGAAGGAGGGAAAAACTTTCTTTATAAAATTCTGTGTTAAAACCGAACATTCCAGAGAGGTTTTAAAAATAATCCTCGGTCTTTTTGGCTGTATTTAATAGTTCTTCTTAAACTTAATATCCAGAAATTCCAATTTTGAAAATTAGGCATCAAATCTTGTAATGCTAGGCATTGAAATATTTTCAGGGTTTTGCATATAAATCCTAGCTTTGCATCAAAGCTGAGTCTCTGAATATGCATGCTGAGGAAATGAGTTCTCATACCTTGAATGTATGTTCAGTTAAATGTATTTAAAAAAAATTGTTTCACTTACTAATACAGTTAGAACTTCAAAGAAAGATGGTAGCATTCTTTTGTTTCAGTTTTACTTTGTTATTCATTGCACCTGCTAAGTATCAGGAATTCTGGGTAGGGTTATTTCATTTGTGTCTTTACACACTCTTCCAAGTTTGAACAACATGCCTTCGTTCTGTCTTAGGATGTGTGTGCCTACTCCATGTGTTCTTGCTGTTAGTTATAAAATTTATTGTCAAGGAATGCATTGCAGCATTTCATCTGCTATTCCTTTGACAGCTCACTGGTGTCTTACCTATATATTGGGAAGAAGCAGAATGGCATCGTTACATCACTTGTATGCAGACCTGTTGCAAATGTTATGTGGCTGTATCTGTGACTAAAGGATTTTCAGAGTTAAGAATAAGATACTATAATGTTACAAAGGAATATTTTTTACTCATTGAATTGTTATTTTTTTTAATGATGTTTAAAGATGTGTAAGATCACTACAGGTAGTTAATCACAACACCTATGACTGCTCTATTTTGCTGTGAAAGCACCATCTCCTTCTCAGTCTTTTGTTCACAGAAGATGAGATTCCAAAATATTAAGTAGACAACTTGTAATTCCCATTGTTTTTTTTGAGAACAGGTTCATGTCTTTTAATTTAGTTTTAAAGGCTTCAAGCTTTGTGTTTGCTTTGAAACAAATTAGTGTTTTTACAGCTGCTTACTTATTTTTGAAAGCCAAATGTGATTAAATACTAGATGCAATTTGAGAAGCTTGGTATGTGTACAGACTGAAAATCAGTCTTAGATTGAGACTCTTGTTTGGGTTGTTTGGGTTTTTTTTGTTGTAAAGCATAAAAATGCTACTGGCTTGGCAAGAAGCAAACTCAACAAAATTGTGTCGATGTAAGATTCTCTTTTGGAATAATTCTTGAGCTCACGATTTTGTTTTAACTTGTTGAACTATTTTCACCTTTTCCAGTTGTTTTGTCTTGCATGTGTGAATTAGGCATTTAATCTTGATATTGGCAGCAAAAAAGCATTGGTTGATAGAACTTAACTTCCTAGCCAAGAATTGGGTGAGGGTGGGGGGGCAGGGATAAGACTGATTGCATTTAGAGAAGTGAATATTTCAAAGTTGTCTCTGAGAAAGATCTACCAGTTGGTTGATTATCACCATTTTTAGTCATGACTTATTTATATGAAGCTAAATATTTTTATTAGTTTAAAAAACCAAACTAATAAACTATGCCTAATTCATATCATAGGAGGCCAAAAGCTTCCAACTCATGGGAGTTAAAGGTGTAAGCACCTGCATGTAAGATGTATATATTTTTGTATATACCGTTAAGTTTAGGAAACACATTTTTATTTGGGTGTTGATGATAGTCTTTCTTCTAGCTGACAGATTTTCAAGTTGATTTACCAGTATATACTAAATGTTAACTAATTTCATGTGATGCAGATAGTATCTGAGATACTACTGAGATCCCGTTTGAGGGAACCGTACTGTTTAGTCACAACGCAGCGTTCAAGCAAATTGCAGTTGTCACTGCTGCCTGGGACACTGTTAATTTGAAAAGATCCAACCTGAGCATAGAAAATTGATCATAGAGCTATAGAATAATTTGGGTTAGAAGGGACCTTAAAGATCATCTAGTTCCAACCCCCCTGCCATGGACAGGGACACCTCCTACTAGACCATGTTGTTTGAAGCCCCATTCAACCTGGCCTTGAGCACTTCCAGGGATGGAGCATCCAAAACTGTGGCCACCTGTTCCAGTGTTTCATCACCCGCACACTGAAGAATTTCTTCCTAATGTATCCTAAATCTCCCTTCTTCTAGTTTACAGCCATTCCCCCTCATCCTATCACTCCATGCCCTTAGAAAATGCCCCTCCCCAGCTTTCTTGTAGCTCCTTCAGGTTCTGGAAGGCTGGTATAAGGTCTCCCTGGAGCCTTCTCTTCTCCAGACTGAACAGCTTCAACTCTCTCAGCCTGTCTTCAGAGGAGAGGTGCTCCAGCCCTTGGATCATCTTTGTGGCCCTTCTCTGGACTCAGTCCAGAGCAATGTTAATGCTTGTTCTTTACGTCCTTGCTTTTGTACTTCCTGCTGTTGGCAAGGTTTCCAAAAGTGCTTGTTAACTTAGGGTCACAGTTCTTACTGAGATTTCTAAACACAACTTATTGGATCAAGAAAGGTAGTGATTTTGAACGTTGGGGGGGAAACTAATGTATAAATGCTGCACATCAGAATGTGGAGCCATAGTACAGCTTCCTGCTTTCCTATATAATGCTCCATCAGAGACATTTAAGACCATAATGACATTTTTTTCATCCTGATTTATTGTAAAATCTTTTTGATAATAAAGATGTGGCTGGTGTTTAGTTTTGTCACATCTATAGGTATATGCACTAAGTATAAATGTGTTGACATTTTTCTATGGTCATGAAATAAATGTAAATTTCTTCTCTTTTCTTTTAAGGAAATGATCATCGACAAGGTTAATGGGCAGGTAGTCCCTCGGTACTTGATATATGACATTATTAAGTTTAATGTAAGTACTTTTGGTTTTATTACTTTTATCATTAGCTATTAATTCTCATTTCTGTTTTAATCTTATTTGTATGAGTAAGAGCTTCAGAGAAAATATACACACCAAAAGCGTTTGGGTATTTTGTAGCTTGATAACAAGCAACGCATCAGAATTAAAACTGAAAGCAGCCTTATAATAGAAGTTGATTTATTTGACCTGCTCAATAAAAGATGGTGGTTGGAAACAGTTTTCTAAAGAGTACTGCAAAGTTTCCCATTTCTAAAGCATGTTTGAACAATCTAGGCAGTGAAGCTGAGAAGTCATAGAAAAGTTAGCCTGTAAGTGGTGTGTTTGTTACCAGAGCATCATAGTGCTCCTTGTTTAGGCTGCTCCATCACCTCTCCCTCAAATTTGTCTTTAAACCAGGCAGCTGGTCCTCTGTTAAGTCCTCGAGAGTTGGTGCTTCTATTTACACTGGCTGTAAGACAAATATATAAAAAAGAAATGTATTGTGGCAGTTGTGGAAAGAAGAAGCCTTTGTTGACAGCTGGGAATAAAGTCTTTGTGGTCACAAGAAAGAACAATTGAAAAGTAAAGAAAATGAGAAACTTTCTTTAAAGCAGCGTTCAAATATGGTAAAGATTTGAATGTTACCAAAGGGATCTTCTATGTTACCTTTTCATAGATATTGTAAAATTATTAATTACTGTATTTTCCCCAAACAGTCACGATTTACGTAAAATTTGAAGTTAGTCAGGAGTCTTTTTGCAGGATCTTCTGCTGAAGCTTATTTGAAGAACTAAACTTGACCACGTGTTCGACTTGTTAGACCTTAGTATGAAAGAAATTTTCTTGTGATGTCTCCATTATGTCTAATGAACAGAAAATATCCTCCACGAAGGATCAGCTTAACCATATATATATCTTTTCAAAACAATATTTAAAATAGTTTTGTGAACACAGAAATGTTACTGGTTTTGGTTGGAACACAGTTAATGTTCTTCATAGTAGCTAGCATGAGGCTGTGTTTTGCATTTGTGCTGGAAAGTGTTGATGATACAGGGATGTTTTAGTTATTGCTGTGCTGTGCCTTTTCTGCTTCTCACAGCACCCAGTGAGATGCACAGAAGTTGGGAGGGGACACAGCTGGGACAGCTGACCCCAGCTGATGAAAGGGACATTCTAGGCCGTAAGATATGGTCAGCAATGGAAGCTGAGGGAAGCAGGAGAAGGGAGGATGTTCGGAGTGATCGTGTTTGTGTTTCCAAGTAACCAATGAAAATACACGATGGAGCCTCACTTTCCTGAGACAGGCTGAACACCTGCCTGCTGCTGGGAAGTAGAGAATGAAGTCCTTACTTTACTTTGTTTCTATTCACGGTTTTTGCTTTACCTGTGAAACTGTCTTTATCACAGCCTATATATCTTCTCCCTTCTACCTTTTCCATTCTGTTCCCCCATTCCACTCTAGGGGCAGCGTGAGGCTTAGCTACCTACTGTACTTAAATCACAGCAATGTGTTAAATTTAGTCACTAGACCTGTGACTAAATAGCCCATGAAAAAACACTCTAGTATCTGTTAATGCTTCTGGAAAAACAAAATTATGGTTTCAGTGTTCCCAACAGGACAAACAATATTACTAAAGCACAGTGCATTTCAGTCTTCCTAAACTACCTCTGATTCTTCCAGACCTGAGTAAGATACTACTCAGCTTGAGTAAGCCACTCACTGTAAGTGGGAATTGCAAATGCAGGCATGGTACTCAGTCACAAAAGATTCCTTTGGTATTTTTGAACTTCAGTCATGCTGTGACTTAAGACAGCTGCTTTTAAAAGTAATAGTTTGTGGGTGATGCATGTTAGATTAAATTCATTTCAATTCTACATCTGGATGAACTTTTCTTTAACCTTTTCTGAAAAGTAGATGTCAGATTCCTGGACCCCTCCTATGATTAGCACTTTTCAGGAAAACTCCGTGTAGACTGCTGAAAAGCACAGTCTTCTAAAACCACCCATGGTTCTAATTTTTCCTTTACATTTTTTACTTGTTCCTTCACCTGTGATTCTGTGTTTATTTATCTTAATGTCTTCCCTTGTCTCTTTTCTCACTTGATGTCTAACCTGCTATTCGCTGCTGCTACTCACTTTGAAAAATAACTGTAAGGTAATAAGTGCACAGTCTCCTCCTTCCCTCAGTTTGGGATCTGCATGTGTTGTCCTAGTAAAATGACACTTTCCAAAAGTCATAATTATTTTGGTGAAACATTTTTTGGGGTGGGAAGGAAGGAAAATAATTTGTAGCAAAGTGTACAGAGTTAACATGAAGAATCCCCCTTGACAAACAGGAAAAATGATGAGAGGGTTTCCAGAGGATTGTTAAGGTTTGGGAGAAGACTGCTTTTTAGCAGGGCTGTAAGTGCTTTAAACCTTGTTTGAGGGTTTGTTTTTTTTGTTGGTTTGTGTTTTAAATGCACTGGGAATGAGAGAGAGTTAGTTACTACATAATGTATTTTAATGTCAAGGGTAAATTAAGATAACTGTTATCAGTATGAGTACAATCAGGGCTTCAACTGCGACAGGTCATTAGCAGTGGTCCTACTACAGAGGTTAAAAATCACAGTGGTTTATAGGCTAAGTTTAGAAGCTTAATTACAAAAATGGGCACCTGAGGATGTCTGGCTTGGCAAAAAATCCCAACCAAACAACAAACAACCCAAACCAACCTGATGGGCAGCTATATGGGGTGCTCTGGAATTCAGCATTGCTCTTTTTGAAAGTCTTGTCTTCTGAAGGTGAAGGATGGAGTTGCTGTACTCAGTGTCCCTCTTGTAAGTTACAAGATGTCCCTCACATCCCCGTCTCATCCTCCAGTGACTCAGCAGACTCTGCTGTTCGAGATGTGACATTGCAGCTTGGGAAATCTGAACACAAACCCTGTTGGTGAACACCTTTGCTCAGGCAAACCTCATGTTTTAGTCAAGTCTAGTGAGCTAGAGGTATTTTCAACTGATTCTCAAATGTTCAACCTATTTTGCTTGCACACCATCCCATACTAGCTAAGCATTACAAAGTTTTCTGGCTTTGTCAGAATATTCTAAAATATTGCATTCGCAATTGCCATATGAAGTCCCAAAGGCTTAAGTGCACTATTAATACTCCTGAGGATTTGTGAGTTACAACAAATCCATCATTAAAACAAATATACAGGACTTAATACTAAAATAAGGAAGTATATCTCACTGTAAATACATAGTGCATTCTGAAAAACTATGTCAACTTGTGCCCCTCAGGATGACTGTAAATTGTGCAGTGAAAGCTGTTAATATATATACAGAGAAATAATGGAATTATGTTTTAGATAACAGTAAAATAATGTCATATAATTACAAATTTTCAAGTGTGATTTACTGTAATGTCATTTTGAACTATCCTCAGTATATTTGGCCAACATTATTGTCATGCTTCAAAATTACAGGGTGCTCCATTCTTGTGTTTACTTTAGTTCTTAATTATCTTGGTTTGGACAGGGCAACCTTTGTTCTATGCCATATTTCTCTGGCTTTTAACAAGGGGACATGCAAGACTGAAGACTAATACCTACATGAAGCCCAAAATGCTTAGCCTGGCATCTCTGTGTCTAAGGTAACCAAACACTGAAGAGGTTACATTTATTCTTAAAGCTGTGTGCTTAAAGTTTTAGCCCAAAAAACAGATCCTGAACTATAAATAGTTCTGTTCAGTTTGTCCTTCCAGTTCTGGCATTTGAAAGTTAAGAGAGCAACGTCAATCTGAGATTTAAGTGAAGCATTGGTCTCCTAGTTCATTTTATGTACAATACTGTGATTCTGGGACAACATGGAATTGCAGAGCTGAGTGTCTCAGTACATAATGGGATCTTCCTTCAGACTTAGGTTTTTACCTGAGCATGACTCAGAGGAGATAAGGAAGTCACCTTAAACAAGGGTTATGTGTTCATCAGGAGAGAGTGGTAACAGAAACTCAACAGTTAGAAGAGGCTATAGAAACAGATGAAAGAGAATAGTAAGGGACAAAAATGAGAGAAACTGAAGTGGGTAAAGACCTGCCTTTAATAAATTTTAATCCACATTGTTACCAGTGATGCGTACTGTTATTTAGCTTTTTGGTTTTGCAGTGGTGTATTGGGAACAAGCTTCAGGAGACTTCTAGAAAGAACCAAGGAAACTAAGAATAGATGGATTGAAATATGTAGTGTGTATTTGGCTCTAGATGTCAACACAGGAAAAGTCTTAGGAAGAAGGAAAAATACAAATTGAGTTTTGGTGATTGAGAGAGGCCTATACTGGAGTTCTGAGGGAAAACATTTAAGTAATCTATCTTTGCTGTCTCTTCCCATCATAAATTTTGTATTGCGTTCTGGTGTTTATCACCTATAGCTTCTACAAAAGTCAGTCTTCAGGGATGCTGATGGAACCTTCTGATTTAGTTTCTTTTTAGTCACTGTTTCTGTGACATCTAACTTCCAGAAGTTTGTGGTAGTGTGTCTCATTGTGTTACAGAAGATGCCTATGTCAGGAAAAACAAGTTATTCTTGAGGAGATTAAAAAAAGGTCTTTTTTGTTATCATCTTCTTCAGTTTAATCATGATGTTGATTATTACTACTAATAGCACCTCAAAAGATGACGTTGCTGTGTCACTGCTTTAATCTCACGTGCTAAAATGACATTCATAGAAAGAAAGTTATGTGCAAGTGAAATAAACTCACTTTTCTACCTCAGATCTTTGAGGAAACCCAGAGCAATCCCTGCTTTTTCTTTTCTGCTTCACTTGGTTCTTTCTATAGAGAAAAACTCAGAATACATAAAATCACCTCTCAAAGCCTATCCTGAGAGGCTCCATACAAGTATTTTAACAAATAGATCTGCAGGGGTACTTAGTGTAACAGAAGAAGCTCACAACAGAATAATTAACAGTCCCAGAAGCAAATACAAGTAGATCCAAATCCATGTTAATCAGAAACAATCCATAAAAGAATGTCTTAATTTTCCAGTTATCTTTGAGTCAACTCTTTCTGAGAAGCCCTGCTTTGAGAAGCTTTTTCTTAAATTCTATCCATTAACCATGTATAGATGTATAGACACAAAACTTAAGCAACTTTGTTTTCCTTAGTTAAGTAATAAAAAGAAACACTGGCATAACGTAGGATCTAATTAATGCATTCTTAGCAAAGATGCTGAAAATGAATAGTACTTTCATTTTCCTTTTTAACCCTGACCTTTAAATTTTTAAACTAGCCAAGTTTTCATGAGAAGATTGCAATGGTAAGAGTAGAGTGAATGCTTGAAAAAGAATAATTATTTTAATGTTGAGAAAGGAGATAGAATTTTTATTAAATTTCCTAATACTCTGTGCATTAAGTCAAGAGCAAGATTTCTTTGGTTGTCACTATGCACAACAATGCTGTAGCTATTAGATAAAATTTGTCATTGTAAACATATGCTGATCATAAAATCCTGCCCACAGCCAGTGTGATCATTGAATTAATACATGTGGTTTTTTTTTTCAAACCCTGTAAATTATTACCATGTTTTACTTTTCCCTTACAAGCCTAATTATAAAGTGATGTAAAGCCCACAGTACATGCTGTCTCTCATTAGCCCATGAACATTATCTTCAAAATAGACCATGCAGATTTTGAAGGCACAATTCAGAGATGCAGGTGTTGAATTGCACCTTTTATGTTTACAAATGCAGCTGGCTGTCAGTGACCCTTCTGCTCTTAGTTTTAATTCTGGGGTTGTTTCTCAAATGGTATAATCTCAAAATACAGATTTTAAGTGCTTATGTTACTAGTAGGACCCTGGAAAATGAGGATGCCATGCATGTGTTTACTTTTGCACCCTTTCTGTTACTTCTTGTGGAGATGTACCTGACAAGTGCCCAAATGTTTGCAGTAGTGCTCTTACTGTGTGTCATGTTCTCAGTATCTGTATATATCACTTCATTCTATCATGACTCACAGGCATCAGGTAAATGAAAAATCCAATCACTTGGATCTCACTTTGCTTTCTGGTGGTACACTTGGACGAATATATTAAGATTGTAGCTTCGCTGCTCTGACACTGTAATTCCACAGCCTCTCTGCTGTCTCCAAATCCCTTGCTTGAATTTGTGAGGTTACACAGCTGCTGGCACCAATGCTTCCTCCTCCTCCTCCCGTCTTTATAATGCAGTTTACTGAGAGCAGAGACGACTTGACCAGGTAATACATCTTGGTATATGAATAGAGTGGCATTACAGAATAGGGAAGGTAACAAAAGGTGGACTAGGAGATCAACACAGTGATGAACAGATCAACACAGTGATGAGGGAGAAGCTTTTGGGTCTGTGGAGATGGATGGACAGAAATGCATCTTAGGTAGTGACTTTAAAACAGTCTTTCTTGCCTTATTCCCCTTCCCTGTCTTTTATTCATAACTGAACACCTAACTTGTATGTTTGAGCAGCAAAGTTTGCAAATCTCCTTACCTATTCAGTAAACTTCTAAATGCAAAATGTGTGTTTTCTGTTGCTCCTTGTGCTTGAGAAGAGTTCGTATGCAAAGGTAGCACTTTCATGCATTTTTACATCTCTCTTGCTATGATGCCTACAAAAAGTAAATTATTGCTGAAGCATGATAACTAGTACCTGCTGATCAGCATATCTTTGGTGTTTTTGTGTTTTTAATTATACATTTTTTCATCTAGTAAGTTGCTTGATGTTGGGGAGCATTCTTTAGCATTGTAATTAATTTGAAGGCTGAGTTTTTACTTGCTGGTTGGATTGTGTGAAAAAATACATCTGCTTTCTTTGTTTCCCTTGCATCTCTGAGTTAGAGCCTCCTTTTACCAGCCCAGGGGGCACTATGGATCACAGTGAAGGTGTTTTGTTTTTCACATTTGCCAAAATAGAGAATGCTTAATGGGATATTACCTAAAAGCAAAGGGAGTGTATTTAATTTTGGCATGTCTTGTTTTATTGCCCAAAGGTGTTTCCAAACCTTAAGATGAAGCATGTCCCATGAGAACCTTTTTGAATGGCAGATTATCACTAGTATAATTGTCAGGGGAAGAGGCTAAAAGTATTGATCCTGGAAGAGAAATATATGGACAAGTAGTTTGCCAAGAACATCTCTAGAGGTTGCCATGATGTTAAATTCTTTATACATTTTCTGGTTTTCAGGTTCTGTAAGTTTGACTGGCTTATTCTGATGTGACACTTCTTCAGCAAACCATAAAACCCACTTTAAAAGACACAAAGTGAGACCTGAAAGTTTAAGTTGCATTGTAAATGAAAATAACTCTGAAATAACTCAAACCACGTACAATTCAGAGAATAAAGTCCACAGACAAATTTTTGTTCTTAGAAGATCTCTTTGAAGAGATTTTATCAATATTTTTACTAAACAGTTTTCAGCATCTTGCATTTTTAGCGTTAAAATTACTCATTTTTTATTTGCAATATTTTTTCTCTCATCTCGTGCTAGGAATTGTAGCATATGATTAAATAGAAAAACTGTCTCCCTCAGCTTGCACTAGGGACTATGCACTAGCATAATCACTCCTATAGGAGCTGCCAAGTGGACTTAAACCCAACTTCTGTCTCAGAGAGTTATTCAGAGCTCTGAAGAATCTGGCAGTAATGCAAAAAGCTTTACAGGGAGGCAGGTTTTCCAGTTGCATTATCACATCTTATTTCATGAGTGCTGGGAATGAAGTCTTAACACAGAGGTGTTTTTTTCCAGTGTATTTCTAAACAGGAAAAACTATAGGCAAAATAGGATGGTTGGGTGAAAACCATATGGAAACAGTAGGCGTGCGTTCAAATGTTGTCACATCTTATTTCCCTAACTTAGTTTTAATTTCTCCTTTTCTACAATTAATCTAGCTGTAATATTTCACTTCTCCTGTTTCACATCTTTTCTTGTTTATAAGGGAAAGAAGAAAAAAAAAAAAATTAGAGTTAATCAAAGAGATATGCCAAATTTAAAATAACTATAATTCAAGATAGGTCTTATGAAGGTAAAAGTAGAACCTCTCTAATATTTTCTTTTCCATGGCTAGTATGTTTGCATAACTGTTATGGTCTAGGAGAGAGTAGGAAGGCTGTATTTTCATGCTTTTTTGAATATTTCTCTTATTTAAAAGTAATATGAGGGAAAAATAACACTTTTCTTTTGAAATTAGTATAATAGTAGTTAATCAGTATTTCTTACTTATAAGGTAACAGTGCACACAATGAACTGTGTATCTTAAAGATAGATTATGTACTGAAGTTACATATCTTTTACAAGTCTTCAGAAGTATGACATCTATTACAAGCAGACACTTCACTTTAGATCTCTCATGGCTTATGAAAGGTGGGTAGTGTTTGTGAATCAGGACCGATGGTAACTCTTTTTCCCCCCCCTTCATTTCTCTTTCTGCAGTACACACTGTAATAGTCTTATTTTAAATACAACAAATTGGTTTATATTCTAAAAACAATCAGTGCCACAATCTTTTCAAGAATGAAATGCCCTAAATAGTGTCTTTAGCATATAGGAATTTTCCTATGGTTCTTAATTCACTGGAGTGATAATTCTTTTTTATAAAGACAGTCCTGGTAAAATCCAGGAAATAGCTAACTATTATTATGAAGAGTCACTGTGAATGGCTGGTAGAAAGGAAGAGAGTTTGAGGAGAGTAGAAGCAGAAAATACTGACTGGACCATCTACTACCTGTTGCAGTAAAGGTGAGGATGCCTCCATACAACGTGCAGCATCAGCACGAGGGAAATCAGTTGGAACAAGCAGAAGTAGTAAAGCCTTGTGTTCAACACTTGACTTTGCAGGTAGCCTAAATTCACTGCAAAATAAATTATTTAATTTTGTATTCCTCTGGGAGAACCACATTCAGTCTTTTTGTTTGTAAATACTTGATGATGATGATGGCAAATCTGTTTTATAGTTCTGGTTAATTAGAATTATGACTCTTGCTTCTGTAATTAAAAATGGGAAGTTCATCTGCTCCTCAGATTACTTGAGGGGAGACAGCCAGTCTAGACAGAACATAATTCCTTTTGGTTTTAATCATTTACATGCTAGTAAAATCCCCTGATTGGGTTTTGTTTTTGAAGGCTCAGAAAGATTTATAACGATCCTAAGTGAAGCCACTGTACATGCAGTCAAACAATGAATTGGACTGGCTTGTCTGTGCTCCCAAAATAGCAGCTACTAAGCTTTCCGTGCCTAACTGGAGCTTTGTTTTCAAAAGAGGGGGCTTAGGTGTTCATCCATAGTAGTATCCCATTTCCATAAGTCTGCTGCTGTATTGCACAATGTCAATGGTGAGAATCATCATTCAGTCACTCAAACTGATTGTAAATATTCTGCCCTACATGTGTTACCTTTGTGCTGGTGAAGCAAACATCTCAGCCCCTTGTAGTTGAAAGGTTTTACTGTTTTTATCTTGAATTTGTATTCTGTCTTGAGCAGTTCAAGGTGGATAAGAGTGAGGAAGGGAGCAATGCTTGTAGTACAGTCTACTTTTTCTGTTTTGATCTTGTCTGTTTAGTCAGTTTTGACAGTCCTGCTATTTAGTTCAAGTTACGTTTGGTAGTAAAAAAATAGTGTGGAGCTGTATTTATATTTTCTGTTAGGCCTTGACATTAATTCATGGGCTACAAGCTCCATTGCTGATTTATATGTGTTTGAATTTATTTTCAGTGGTGTGTTTGGGTTCTTTTAAGAAATACAAGTAATTTAATGCATGTCGTAAGCAATTTTTTAATAGGTCTGATTCCTCAAATTTTTTTCATTCTGTGGTAAATCAAAGTGAAATTCCATTGAATAAGATGACAACATATAAATAGTAATTATGATCTGCAGCACAGTGGTTGAATTGTTGCAATAGTGTTTCATACTCTGTACCTCATTGATGCCAAGATATGGATTAGAAACTATTTTGAAACTTAAATTCCTTGCCATTGCCATATCTGTTTTGACTGATAGGAGTTAGAAAAAAACAAGTTTAAAATGTATTTTCAGATTTTAATGGTTGCTTGCCTTTTAGAAATGAAAAACTGAAGACCCATAATTCTAGTTTTTTCCCTTCCTCTAAGGCTTTACTTTCAATCCTGTTTTTTAAAAAAAAACCTTAAGTAGAAATGAAAAAAAACGCCAAACCTTTTAGGTGATTGAATATAGTAATCTTAGTTGGAGAATGAAACAGCACCTTCAGATTTGTTTTTATATAAAAGCTATATGTATTGAAAAAAAATAGTATCTCCAAAACCATGGTCAGACAAAATATATGTCAAACCATGACTATAAAATGCAAAATATTAGACTGTATGGTCTTCAGAAGATGGGAGAATTAATAACAGGCTTTCATTGGAAATGCAGATGTCAGCTGTGGGTGCCTTGAATTGTCAATAATAATGTTAAATGCAGGGTAGAATATCAGCCTGAGCTTATTCTTATTCTTCTCTCAAAATAATTTAAGCTGAGGCAGTTGTGACATATATTCTGCTACAGCTCAATAAGTGAAGACGTGCATGGAACATATATGCATGTATGTGCTGAATTATTCATATCTAAGTTACTGCTCTGGGGAAGCAAATGGCCCATGCTTTGCTGGCAGGTAGGCCTTGAACTGCATCTCACGGAGGAAGAGAATAAATATTCTCAGTTTATCCTGGCCCAAGCTATTTATCAGCTGTGTACACAGGCCCAGGCTTATTTCTTTTTGCTATAGCTGACTGGGAAAAAAACAAGTATCAGATTCTAAGAGGAAGATGATTTATCACCTACATACCCCATTTTGTTACCTGTACTGCATCCATCTAGGTAAAGGACTTTGCATGTAAGTCTCACCCAATTTACTGAGCTGTAGCCACAAGGTTAACCTCACAAGCAGAGGAGGCGAGGCTTGAACCTCAAGGGTGGTGATTTCTCCTCAGGTGTCCCTTTTGCCTTGTGGAGAGAGAGGGGACTGAGGAAGGGTACGTAGCAGAGATTCTGTTATCCTTTTACACCCATCTCAGTGATTCCTGCCATCTTCCTGTGTTTAAAGACCTGGGATTTGAGTTTCTCACCAGCCCTTGTAACCATATCAGCTTGAGGTTGTGTGTTAACACAGAGGTCTCTGTGAACCAGGTGGAGGGAGGAGCTGCAGCAGAACAGCCTGCCACTTGACCAAATTCACTCTCAGCACCTATATGGAGGAATGTTACTGGGACAGTGATTTTTGCTTCCTTGGTTGTTGTTTTCTTTTAGGTACTTTCAGCAAATAAATTGTCTTCCCCCACCTCCTCAATACAGTGGATATCAAATGAGCTGCAGACCCTGTTTGTTAGTGTTTTTAAACATGTATTAAACATGTTGTATCCTGGGTAGATTTCAAAGCTCAGTAGAAATCTCATTTCACATTTTGAGGATGTGTGGAGGGTTGTGTTTAAAATCAAAACAGTATTTTAGAGCATCACATCTATTGCGAACCCATTTAATGGTGTCATCTCTTAGTGCGGTGCACTAAGTGTCAACAGGTGAAGAGAATTCAGATGCTCAGAGGAAGAGGTTTTGATTCAACAGATGATTCCTCTTCCTGAGGCTTGCCTAAATGATATTTTGCTTCAGGATACATTTTAATTACAGTGAGGGAGACATGTAAATTTCTAGCCTAGACATGAGGCACATGCTACTTGTTAATTTTGTTTTACCCTTTGCTAACAAGCTTATTTTCGGGTAAAAATGTCTAGAACAGGATTTATGGTGTAATGCACTCCAGTAAATATGGTGTTAGGCAGTGGTGACCCTCATCCTTCTCAGACAAGTAGAACCTTAGATACTGAAATAAAATCTCAAACATCTGAATGCTTAAATTCATAAAACATCTGTATTGCCTAGAAGCATGCTAGGATTTGATGCCCGGGTTTAGATTATACATTCATCAATGTCTTGGTTTTGGACAACTTTTAGATGTGGGCTTTATATACTAAATACTCTCTCCCTATTTTTGTCAAGGTCTGCAAATTATTTAGTGCAGCCTACATTACCCTCCTACTTGTTTGCTAAAAGCTGGGATTTTACCACTTGAAGGTTTTGGATCTGTCTGGGATAAATAGATTCTATTTTAGTAACATTTTTTGTAATTATGGCAAGTGCCTAATAGCAAAGAAAAAGCCCTTCTCCAGTACTGCTTTTACTTGGTATGTCTTTGATTTAAATTCAGTGTTGTGTTAATTTTCTTGTTGCTGATGTCCTGTGCTTTTGAGAGAACGAAACAGGCCTTACATTCTTCGTTAATTTGGCTGATGAAGAAGTCGCTCAGAACCATTATCTGTGTTTTCCCATCTCATATGATCAGCCTAGCTCTGACCTTTGTATGATGGAACCTAGTGGTAATACACCCTTCTGCTTAACAAGCTTTGGATAAAAATACATGATTGGCAGACCTGCAGAAATAATTACTTCCAAGTAAATGGTAGAAGTGAAAGGATTATTGAAAGGAAAAGTGATTCAGCTGGTTTATGGTGCATATGAAGTTGTCTCAGCTTTTAGTTTAACTAGGAAGGGACTGAAATAAATTTAAGTCACTATGCTAAAGCAGTTTTGAATGCATCATTGTAAAGAAGCTGTCTAAATAGCTTTACTGCTTATTGGAAGCTCAACTATTTGGAACATTAATTAGCTCGTTTGCTTTTTCAGATCTACTTAGAAAATGTGGCTGAGTGGATACTCTAGGGAAGAGCATGTGTACTAGATCTTGCTGAAACTTTCTTAGGAAACAGTTTATGATCTTCTTTGTAATAATAAAAAAATTATGTATGCACATTTCCCAGGAAAGAAGTTTTCAATCAGTGTTGTTACAGAGGTCAAGATGTGTTTTCTATGTTTTAGTGAGATATACAAACCAAGGCAAGCTCAATCACTGTATAGATAAGTTCTCAAGTGAGCTGTACATGGGGTAAGAAAAAAAGAACAGTTATTCAGAATTTTGTCTAGGACACTTAAAAATCTGTAGATCATGTGTTCTGCAATGAAGGACTGAAGAGTGAGCCACTCTCCTGCTCCTTGTTTTCCATTCATTTGAATGACTCTTTACTTATAACACCTTATATGAAGGGAAAGCAGCAACAATGAAGGCCAAGTTCACAGCCAAATAGGCTTTCTTCTTCACTAGTGTGATCAGTTACCAGAGATTAGGAGACATTTCACCCATGTAATCTGGCTTTGTGCAGAATGTGCTTCCCCCACAAGAGATGGTTGGCTGCATGTGCTGCCTTTCCTCCTATAGATTGAAACCAAGCCCTGTAAGAAACTGGTTGTGAATTACCCATTGTATGGGAGCAATGCATAGTTCTTCTAGCTGTTGTAGTGAACAATTGAGGACTTTTGATAGAGGTCTAGTAAGGATATAATCTTAGGAAAAAAATGTAAGAGAAACTTAGTGCCCCTTTGGGAACACAAAATGCAGAAGATTCTGATAAAAGCCAGAACGAGTTTGGAAAGGACTTCATTAAACTTACGTTGGTCTGAAATTGACATTCCGATTTTCTCCTAATTAAGATACATGTTCAGATACTACTCATTCTATCTCTTACCTCTG
This sequence comes from Apus apus, assembly GCF_020740795.1. Taxonomy (NCBI): domain Eukaryota; kingdom Metazoa; phylum Chordata; class Aves; order Apodiformes; family Apodidae; genus Apus; species Apus apus. The sequence continues at coordinate 11,686,508 of NC_067284.1, forward strand.
TGTGTCTTACCAGGCTGTCATTTTACCATAATTTCCTTTGCATTCTTTAAGGTTGAGCGATTATGATTCCCTTTGATGCATGTTAGAGTGGGGCTTTTTTCCTTTTAGGTTCTCTTTCTATTTATCTTCTACCTGTGTTTGGTACAGGAAATACCTGGTTGTTGTTTCTTCTGCTCATCTGTACTGCTGTCATTGCTGATCAGAGTCCCACGTCTTCCCAGTTTCCTGTGCTTGTTGCTTTCAACTTTTGAAAGGTTCTGGTTTTGAAGTCAAGGCTCTGTGAGCGTATTTGCTGTGGACCATGAAAGGGACAGTTTTTCACAATTATTTTTTTGTGTGAATGGGGTGACAAAATGAGGGATGACCTCATGAAAATAACTTCCAGTGCTGTATTGTGCTTGTAACAATGCAATTCTGTGAGTTCTGTGCCTTACTGTGGTGACAGTGGCATGTCTGATTGAAACTAACTTTAGAAGTTTTAAGTTGTCAGTCGTTTGTTTTGTCTCAGCAATATCCACATGTTCTCACTACCTAACACTCAAAATGCATAAACTCCATAAGAGCAATTATTAATCTGACAAATGTGCATTTTGAACACTCGTACTGCTCTGGTGCAGTGCACCAAATGTATAAAGGACAATGTAAAGCTGCTGGTTTATTTCAGGTCTTGAAAGATGACAGTACATTACTGAGACTTAGAGAAAGGCTTTTACTACTTTTTGGTGGCTGAGCCATTATGTATCTTGCAGGTTTTTGCAGCCACTGCTTATTGGCACGTTTTGCAATTGCAGCTTTATTTTTTCCTTTTGTCTGTCAGAAAAGCAAAAACGTACATAATTAATGCTCCTTTCTAGGCATCAATATTTAAAGCAGTTTGCTTAAGTGTGTAAATCACATTGTTGTCTTGTCATTAAAAGTATTATGAATAAAAAGTATGTAGCTGCTATGTTCAAAGCGAGAACTAGGGAGTATTTAATTTATTTTCCATAACTTTAAAGGTATTTAGGTATTTAATTAATATATACTGGAATACATCTTATGGGTTTTTATCTTTCTATGAACTTTGATTAAACTTCTTACAGCCTGAGACAAATGGTTCAAAACCAAGCACTGAGCAAAAAGTATGTAGTGATTTAATAACGATTTTATGTATCTGTATGGTTGTAAATATTGCATAAGGAAAACTTAGACTGTTCTAATAATCTGGTGTTTGGTTTTAATACTGATTTTTGCAATTTGGCAGGGACAGCCTGTTGGAGAGTGTGATTTTAATGTTCGACTCGCATGTATAGAGAAAGAGATTATATTTCCACGGCATGAAAAGATGAAGACTGGTCTTATTGACAAAACACAAGAACCATTTAGTGTTCGAAACAAACCATTTTTCGACATCTACACATCAAGAAAGGTAAACTTTATTTCAGTTGTTTCTGTTGGAGCCTTGAAGGCAGCAAAACAGTGTTGGGTCTCTCACCTTTCTGAGCTTCCCACAAGTTACTCTGCTAAGCGACTGTTTAGCAATGTCTGGGGAGTGACTGGCAGTTTGGAGTGCTCTGAAAAGTGGTTGTAGGCTGCCTGTTCCGTCTGAGTTACTGTTTTTGCATATATAAAACCTGTACTTTGGCAAAACCTAGTTCTTTAGTTTCATTAATGTTGAATGATCACATAGAAGTTAATGACTTCAGGTCTGAAATGTCTCTGAGCTTAAGGGAAAATGTAAAAGCAATGTTGTATACACTGTCCTTCTTTGTAGGTAAGAATATAATGTTCCTTTTACTTCCAGTCCCCATTTGGCTATAGTATAAGAATAGTGAGTTGTACTTGAACTCACACTTCTTCAGCAGTGATTACCAAGAGCCCATTTTCTCTACATTTTACTTATTAAAATACTCCTCTGGGTCTTCTGATGTAATGCAGAAGACTTGCAAGTATATATGAGTTCCTGTCATTCACTGTGCACCCTATTCTTCAGTATAGACATATCCTAACATTCTGTAAAGTACTTTTATTCTCTTCTGTGAATTAAATGTCTCCTGGATAGTAAGTTCTTCTAGAGCAACCCATTTTTCTTAGCACTGCTGTTAGAAATAGTCCTGTGTCTCACCAACACAGAGCAATGAACATCAAATTGTTAGCTTCCTTTTGTAATTTATTTGAGCCTATAGCAGGTAGTGAATGTAATGTGTTCTGGCTAACCAAGAGTGGCCAAAAAGTAAATAAAGAAATAAGGCATAAGATGGACTTTCAAAAAAAAAAAAAAAAAAGGGCAAAAAATCCTGGCAGAGAGTAGCAGTTTTCAGAAAGTTAAAATCATGAACAGTTCTTTGAGAAGTTTGTGTGGGTAAAGCACTATAAATGTTTCAATCACTTCTTTGTAATTATTGTTACATTTATTGTCTGTTAAAGATCAACTTTGTAAATTTGAAGTACATTTTTAAAGGGAGGGGAAAAAAGGCTGTCTAGAACACATAAAAGAAACTAGAACCAAAGGAACAGAATTTAATATCGGTTTCTTACAAAATTGTATAGTTTGTTTGAAGTGTTCTGAAATTCCAGGTTGTTTAACCTCATTTAAAAATGGCAGGAAGAGCATGTTTGGAAGCATTCCTAGAAAAATTTCTAGGTAAAAGACACCTGTAAACAGATTCTATGCTAGTTAAATTTATTGACTATTGAAATGATCCTCTGCTTCCCAAAACCTAGGAAATTATACTCAATGGCTTTATTTTTCTTGTCTAAAGGAGATTTCTGAATCGTCCATGTGCTTCCCAATGTGTTGGATTTCAACAATTCTGAGTGCAGCACTTTTTAAAGTCAGCAATGAAAAGATGCTGTTTACTGGTCTTTCTTTGCCTTTCTCAGAGCTCTGAGCATGAACTCTTCATAAGACACTGACTGTCGTATTACCCAGCAGTAAAGCATCACATATGTTGGTGAAGGAAAAAAAAAATTACATGGCTAAAATTCATTTCATAATAGATATGAATTGCTTTTGACACTAATGCTTGGACAGTATGTCTTCATTTTGTTCTTGTCTTTGTCACCAGGTTCGATTAACTTGTGAATTATGGAATGAAGCAGTTTTCTGGCCAATTTTCTGCCATTTTTGTGCAGCAGTTGGAGATGCACACAGAGCAGGAGAGGTGGAGTTACTGGCAGTGCAGAGCAAATTGCTCTTATTTGAATAATTTCAAACATTTATGAGCTACCTGCTCTGTGCATGTATTAGATCAAACTGCTAGGGAAAAAAAGAAAGCATGTAAGAGTAATATCCTGGGTTTTGTTAAGCTACATGTTTTGAAAGATGATTTTTTTTTTTTAAATAGGCCTCTTTTTGTCAGCTAACTTCTTTCCCTAGACAGAGTGAGTAAAAGTTAATGGCTGGTTTGTGTTACAGTTATATAGCACATTTTTTCTCTTGAGAGTTCCTTTTCCTTAGAGTTTTGCTGCTTTTGTATGAGCAATGAATATCCTTTTGGAACAGATAGAGTGATGACGCACAGTTTGATAAAGGAGTGCATCTGAAAGCATGAAGCATGGTGCTCTCTTTGGGTTTTATCACTTATCTCAAGCTTTTTAAAAGCAGTATTGGAAGATATCAGTAAGTCTGCAGTACCAGGTAAAACTTAAGAGAACATTGCAACCTGCATTTGAGGCTATTATGTGGCAAATGCAGTTCAGTCAACGAATCCTCGTCCTAATGTGTTACCACCACCTTAAGAACCTGCTTGAGATAAGAGTGTCTATATGGTTTTAATTTATAGTGATGTTTGGGTTTGGTGTGTGGTTTGTTCCACCGCCCCCTCCCCCCCTCCACCCCCCATTGTTGTTTTTCTTTTGTTTGGTTTTACAGTGTTTTTTAAAAAATGGTAATTGACTCCAAGGCTTTCTATGCTCTGAGTTCAAAATAGAGTTTGAATTAACTGTAGGTTTTTAAACTCTTTTTGTACACCATAGGTTACAAGTTTGAAGCAATGCTTGTTGTGATTTAAAGTACCTGTTACCTAGTGAAACTTGCTTATTATCCTACTGTTGCAATAGAAGACTTCTAGAGAGCCTTTAAATCTGGTAATTGTTTTCAGTAAGAAGTTTTATCTCAATGTTTAAGAATTGTTTGTATGCCCTGTGATAATGGTAGGGAGTTTTAGGTAATACTGCTGGTATTGAGGGCAATTTTTATCTAAGGGAATACTGGTAAACATATAAGGGAAATAATTATGAATTTCTAATCTGTAGCTGCTCAAAAGAGTAGTATTCATAAAAATGTATTCTCCAAAGAATAAGATCTGGACTAAGAATTACTGTTGCTCTTACTTAGCTCAAAAACGCATTTTTTGTTCCATTATTTTTGTGAACTTGATGAGTGTGATTCCTGTGACACTTCCTTAGGATAATGAAGCAGGTATTACATCTTCCTATTAATCACAACTTTTTGAACAGAAGTTTTCATTACGTTTGCTCAGAATAGACTATTGTTTTGAAGTGTTACCCTTTGCTGAAAGAGGTCTATTTAAAAATGGTATTGTTTTGCCCAAAACATTTTTTGCTATGTTTATTTAGTCATCTCTGCAGCTATAGCAACAAATGTACTCCTAGCAATGAATGCCTCATTAGTATAGCTGAAAAAGCAAGCTGGTTTCTTTGCATCAATGACAAATGTCTTGACAGGATTTACCAACTCTGTGCTGCACAGCAAGGTCTGCAGGGAGACAAGGAATTCCTTCTAACTTCTCAGTCTGCTCATATTCAGATAGACTTGGCATATCCATCAATCCGTCTCCAGAGATGGTGGCAGCTGAATGAATGCTTGAAGACTGACAAATGGGACAAATGCTTAGAACTTGTCCTCATGTTTAATTAGCTGTTTTTCTTGTTCTTCTCCAAGAATCCTTCCTTTTCTTGACTAGAGGCCCTTAAAGATGAATGTGAGTGATCTCAGGAAAAGTGTATGTTTTCCTAAGTGTGGATTTCTTCCCTGCTTGCAACTCTTGTACTTCACTGCTAGAACATGTAGCTTCTCGGGTCACCTCCAAGGATTACTTTCAAAGAAAGATTAGTGGACTTAAGAGATGCACCTCACCTCTGGCCAAAGACTGCTGATTACACCAGCAAATTCAAGGCTGAAAAAGTGGAAAACTCATACCAGCAGTCAGAATGTGTTTCATCAAAATTCAGGAAACAGGCATAGTCTTTTGGTAGCATTTTCATCACAGACATCTGCAAGATAATGGGCTGGAGGTGTTTTTGTGCATTTTCAGCAGGTACTTCACCGTTTCTGAAGTTTGTGTGTCAGGCACTGTGCTGGGAAAGCAGTCTTGCAGTTGTAGCATATCTGGGACTCTGAAATTTAGCTTCTAAGCTAGGTGACTGTGATTGTGTGCTTTGAGTGACAAGCCAATGTGCATTTCAGAGAGAGACAGGTTGGACTTCCTTGATGCACAGTATATATATGTGTTATGTGGTATTCAATCTTGCAAAAATCCCACATTATTGGCCACTCCATTTGAGAAGTTTTGGAGAGAGATGTGCATTAGCCTTTGTGCTCCTTACAGAGCACAAAGAGAAGCAGGGAATATATATATACTGGATGGCTGCTGCTGGAGGGAAGTAGGCATCTTAGATTGAGTACCTGGAGTTAAAGGTGTCAGCAGCAGTAGGTCTTGTGTTTGTTTTTTTTTAAGCATAGCTGGGTTTTTTCTTAGGATCAAGAAAAGAAACAAGTGTACTTCGGAATTGTAACGGCTGGAATTACACATTGCATCTTATTTTTGTTTTGAGAAACTTCAATTTTTGACATATGTTCCCAGGACGCAGTTTGAACCACACAAAAATAAATGTTGTCGACCTCTCCCTTCACAGCCTCCCTCTGTCATTGCTTTCTATGACCTTAGTTAAGACACTGTTCCAAATTGAAATCTGTCATTGGCCATTCTTCTTAACAATTGTTCTTATTAACAACAGCATGGGTCAGTAAATGTGTTTAAGCTTGGGTGGATTGTAGGAAGATTACTCAAAAAGGCCAGGAGTCTCAGCACTCTATTTAATAGCAGAATAAGTAGCTAAACCTTTTAATTATACCAGGAAAAATTAATGTTGACCATATAGATTTAGTTATTTTCAGTGAAAATATGGAAGTAATTACTTGAAACAGCTGTAAACTTTGAACTGTGTTATGTAATATGTCCAGAAATGAAATTGTTCTCTTAAAGATTTAACCAGAGTTAAAGTACTGGCTGTTTGGTTTATTTGTTTGTTTGTTTTTTTCCTAATCTGAAAATCAGTTTATCATTAAATGAAAAGCAATTTTGAAGTGCAATTATAAAGTATGGCAGCATTCATAGCTGTGCTTTTACATTTGTTGTTGGTACTAGATTCTGGAAATAAGGGCTATATCTTTACAATGTTCTATCTTTATAACATCTTGAACATTATTTTAAGATGTTTTTGATGGATTTTGTTTTTTGTAAGACTGAGTTTGTGTGGTAAGAACAAGAAAAGAAAGGTACAGTCATCTGGGGACAGGTTATATATTCTTGGAATTTCTAAAAATGTTACCTTGTTGAATTTTGATGTCAGTATTATTACATTTGCTTCTATAATCAAAGAATCATTAAGCACAGTTAACTCTTAGTACTATCTGGGAACACATGTACTCTGTGAACTATTTTGCTTTTTAATGTAACTTCCAAATTCTTTGAGAAGGATATTTTTGAGCAATGTTGAATCTTTGCTAGTTGTCATTACACTGGCTTGATTGGTCACTTTTTTGCATAGCTTGTTTTCATTTATTAGTGTGTACTAGAATTCAAGGAGATGACATTCAAATCTGCCAGCTCTCCCACCTCTCATGTAAGGACAGCAGCAGTCTATGGGAGAAGCTGAATTTCAGGCTTCCTTGACACTAAAGTATTAAAGACCAGTGAGGTTAATGTCTTATATACAGCATATTCCTAGCCTTGGAGCCTTAGCCTTTTATTTATACAAATGTTTCAGGATTTTCAGCAAGGACATTGTCTTTATTATATTAAACAGGAAGTGCAGGCGCATAGAAATAAGTAAACTCTTGGAAATTATGAAAGTCTTGGCTTTCATTGCCTAAACCAACCCACAGTTCTTTTGCAAGGCTTTTTTGTGTGGACAGTCCCAGTCCTGATGTCACCACTAAAGCCTATTGTCTAGTCAAAATGCTGCCTAGCAGGAGTAGGAAAAAAGTGTCGTTCTGTGTAGTCTGTGGGCCCATGGAGAACTGTGCCCATCACTCTCAGTGGAACAATAGGGCTAAAGGTTAGGCAATGAGACAGGTCAAATGAACAACCTTTTTCAAATGCTAGCATGCTTATGTCAATGTCTTGTCAGTTCTTAGGCTATTATCTGATTTTAAACTGACAGCTTGTCCTAGAGGAATTAGAATGAAGGTGAGTAATCTCTGCTAGAAGATTAAATGGTCTAGGATCTTCTAGAAAGTTTTCAGTCAAATCTGAGAACTGACTGACTTTGTTCTCCTGGTTTATTTGACATTTGGATTTTAAAAGGTTTTTTTTAAACTGCTTTTGTTGTACTTAGGAAAGGTGTAATGTTTAGAAGTTTTAATCAATAAATGTACTGGTGCTACTGTTGAGGTGGTTTGCTTTGGAAAATTAAGTGGCTGTAGTTCTGTGATGATAGAGATGGTGTAAGTACATGACTTGTTGAGGTTGGTGCGAGGAATTTTGCAGGCAACTCAGGCAGCTGCATGCTAGTATGGGCATGGCCTGAAGAACTGAATGCTGATAAAAGTCAGAATACGTGGACATGGCTCACCCATGTCTGCCAAGAGAGCTGTTAATCCAAAACTGACTGTAAGTGACCACAAAGCCCTGTCTTACGTTGCCAAGTAGCCTACAGACAAAAATATGGAGAAGGTTTGCAGTTGTGGGATAGAAGACAAGAGAGTTCAATGGGCAGCAGCAGCAGTGTCAAATAATCTCTGTATATTGGAGATTTTGAATTCTGCATTTAGGTAGAGAGGGAATGTTACCATCTGGAGGGTTTTTAATGCCAGAAAGACTTGCTTCCTCTGTTTTTATTTTTATTTTCTATGCCTTAAGGAGTAGCTTAATCTGCTCACCTTTCAGTCCTGCATTTCCTGACCCGGAGTTGGCAGTCACTCTTCAGTGTCTGGCCTACACCATAGTCCTTACTCCATCTGTTCTGATTTTGTTCAGGTTTTTGGCCTGCTTCTCATCTCATCTCCTTTAAATTATCTCCTAACCCATCTCCCCTCTACTATTTTGTTTCTGTTTGCTTTTCATCCATTTCTACCGATTACATCTCCCAAAAAAAGGAAAAGGAAATATTGTAAAAGCAGTTTTGCCTTATGATGCTTGTGTGCTGGTGGTTCTTTATGGACTGCTTTTCTTCCTATAAATGCAAATAATGGTTGACCTGAGGAACCTAGTGAACAAGTAGTGAATAAGAAAGTGGAAAGATGTTACCTTATGCTTCTGTTAGAATTTGAAATCTTCACTTGGCCGCTGTCCTGTATCCCACCATGTGGTACTTCAGCCTGATTTTATAAAATGCTTTTTCCATGTGGACTTTAAAGGTAAGAACAGCCAGCAGACAAAAGGGAAGCTTTGTAAATTGTAATATGAAGCAGATGACCTAACTGTCGTTCTTGAGCTCAGTGTAGGTTATTACCACTTGAAATTCGGTTCTTGAACTGGAACTGTTTCATGCAACCGGCTGCAGCACTGAAATGACATGGATACTGTTCAGAAAACGTGATTTCTGGCAGTAGGAGGATGAGGGTAGCAGGGGCCTTTTAGGACAGGGCTGGTGAGATGTCCAGCAGCCTCTGGTCATTCCTTTCTGTGGGGCAGGGAGCCTGCAGTTTTGTCCAGTGCAGATCACACAGCCCAGCAGCTTGTGGTTTTTGTCACCAGTGCTGAGCCTTCTTTATTAACCTGCTCCAATTTTCAGAAATACTGGACAGCACACTGAATCTGGCAGAATTATTAAATAGTTATGCTTTATCTTAAAAAAATTACATATTCATTAAAACATTTACTTGGCCGTATTTTCAGTATCTTTCTCAATTGTTTGGGTTGAGACCAAGAGTTACAGGATTCCCTCTTCTGCTGAGCTTGTGGGTATGTATGTTGTTACTGGGACTGTGGCCCTTTTTGTGCTTCCAGTGCCGTTTTTTTTTGTGTGTTTGTTGTTGTTTTTTTTTGGTTTCTGCTTTAGTGGGAGTCATGTTCTTGTGATTAAACCTTCCCAGCTCTCTGTCACTGTTTGAAAATTTCAGTGGAGGTATTTGTTCCATTGAGAGGCATAGCTTGTGTGATCAAAATCATCACATATCATCCATGATCAAGATAGAAATTACTGTTCCCAGTACTAAAAAAAATTAATAAACTCTGCTTACATGCTTTAGATTATCTCTGCTAATATAAAATAGAAACATATTAAATACCAATCTTTATTTAAATCATAGAATTACAGAATCATAGAATGATTAGGCTTGGAAGAGACCTTTAAATATCACATTTAAAGGTCGATCACCTTTAAAATTTGAAGGAAGCTGGTCAGGCAGACCTTGTTTTACACAATTAACTGTTTTGCACAGTGTGCAATAATAACCATTTGGCCAGCAGTGTCTTTCTGTGCTGCTTTTTTGTAGTTTCAGAAGTGTTGATAAAGCAATTCATGGACTACATCTCCCCTTGAAAATCTCTGGCCTTGGCAAGTCTGTGTGAAGGTCCGAACGAAGGAAAGGTTTCACTGTGGAGGTCTCAAATATCACCAGAAGCCTGGCATAGCTCACAGGTGAAATCACCTTCACACTCTACTTGATGAAGCGACATCTCCTCAAAGTGTAATGCAGTTAAGAGCAAGGTCTTCCAGGTTTACACAAAAATATTTTCCCTCATGCTGGGTTAAAAAATTACTCCTTTGTCTAACTTTTCAGACTCCTTGTTCTGGGGGAGTCACTTAAGGAGACCTGTTCATGAACAAGAATCTGTGTTAATTTCCTAGAGTTAAGAAAAGAGGATTAAGCTACTTGAATTTGATTATTATTACTTGTGATGTCAAAGGTAAAGTAATTTTGGCTAGGCAAAAGGGAAATTAGGTTTTCTGCTTTTAGTTTAAGAAGTTATTAACATATTAGTTACACTTCACGTTTTACATAAAATAATGTACTGAACTTAAAACAAGCAGTCTTGAATGCTTCCATGAAGGATTATTTTCATAACTAGTGGATCATGTTAGATCATTGTACAAATTAAATTAGCGTAGAATAATTCAGATGTGGAATATATAATTAAATTCTGACTTGGCAAACTATAGTGTGGGAAATAAAACAATGAAACCTCGTAGAAAAATAAAGACATATGGATGAAGCATGTAACTTGGTGCACCTTGTAAGTTTAAACATGAGAACAATACATACCCTGTGAACATTTTAAGATTTGCATTGAACGTTCCAACATTGTGACCTTCGAACTAATGTATTCTTTGCTATAGAATTAATGCACCTTTTGAAGCAGGAAAAGTGTCTTAAATAGTGATTTCTACTTTCAGTTTAGTGGAGAAAATGCCAATCTGCTGGGACTTAATGACCATTTGGTATCCCAGTATGGGCAGTTGAACTGGTGTATTTGTTATGTTCTGAATTAGTAAGAGGACTCAGCTGTGGTGACTAAGTGGGTCACTCCATTCATTAATTGAGGGGCAACTGTTTAATATTGTCCATTGTGCCATTTCACAGCCTGTCACTTTCCAAACTGCCTCCTGGCAATACAGCTCTGCAGGGAAGCCATCAGCCTTCTTATGTTGGAATGATGTTCAAGTGACATAGGCTTAATTTGGATAAAATGAATAAAAGCACAAAGAAAATGGTAAAGGTGGGGTGAAATTTGAAACAGCTTGTTATACAAGATTATAGGATGTCCGTTGGCTCTTTCTTTTCTAGTGATATGTCCAGTTTTGCAAAAAACTGCTGGACAAAGTCAATCTTTTTCTTGGAAAAAAAAAATAATAAGATTGTGGCATATTAATGGCATGGCCTTACAGTGCAAAGTTTGAATTTCAATTTTGTAGCAAATAAAGGCCTCAAGTGTTGTTTAATAGCAGAAGAATCGGACATTTTTAAACATCCTGAATTCAGTATTAAGTCTTAATTTTTTGTATTAAAATCACTACGTCAGTGCCCAGTGGAATGCACCAGCCCAGTTTGAATCAGACATTTTAACAGTAAATGTATGAAGACGTGAAGACGTCTTGAATATCCATTTAATGTCTAATTGAATTATGGTGTATACAAATTTGTCTTTGTTGATGAGTCTTAGTGGAAATGCTTAATAAAATGTGTTCCCTAATTATCTTATGTAATTAAAACAGGACTGTCCACATTCTTGACAACCAGAGACTGAATTATGTTGTAGCAGTTTACACAGGGGCTCCATAACAGATAAACCAAGTTTGTAACATTGGAGGAGCACTTAGAGAACAAATTAAAATGTACTTGGCCCTGCTGCACTCAAGTCAATGTCATGTTTTTCTTTAACATACATCAGAAGAACTTTTGAATGTTGTATTTGACCAAACCCAGAGTACTAGGGACCTTCTAAACATCACTAGGAGAACATTACTCAGTTGAAGACAGCAACAGACTTTCACAGAATCACAGAATGATAGGAGTTGGAAGGGACCTCGAAAGATCATCTAGTCCAACCTCCTGCCTGAGCAGGATCACCTAGAGTAGGTTACACAGTAACTGAATGGATGGCAGATCCTCAGGAATGTTACAGATTGTAGATAATTTGTAAATAGGTCAAAGAGTTCGCTAGTGACACCTCTTAAACCTCCTCCAGCTCCAGCAGAACTCTAGTCTCAGGAAGGTGTGCTCTGCCATTTAGGAGAGCACGGAATGTTATATGGACAAAGTCCATATATAAAGAAAAAATGGAAGGTGACTTGCAGGTTGAAATAGGGAACCCACAAGAGCACAGTAAATGAAATAGCCATGCTATGAAATATATTGATCTGTTTCTTTGTCAGGTAAATTAAATATGAAATCTCATGCCTGTTTGGCAGTGGCTTTCCCTCACACCCTTGAGGAAACCACATTTCTCCCATCTTGAAGCTATAACTAAAGTCATACTTTCTCAAAGCAGCCTATTTCTCTGACTGGAAAGAAACATTTGAAAACATCATGGTTAGTTGATGTCAGTTTCTCAACTGTGTTTTTGAGGAGAGATTGACAGGGAAAAATGTCTAATGCTTATTTTGAATTCAGGAATGCAGATGTGCTGTCAAATTAAACATTAACACACATAGTGCTCATGGTATTCTTGGGTGGTGTTTTGAATGTATTAGGTACATGACCTTTGGAGTTGTTCACTCAGAACCTGCAAACTGCTGATAGCTCAGTGGGACTTACTGCAGCCTGCTCTACATTTTCCTGAAATGGCTCTATTCAAATAATTAAGAAACATATATAGCTAGTGTTAGTAGCATCTTTGAAATGTATGGTTAATGAATTAGCTGCAAAACCAAAAAGAGATTAAAAAAAAATAAATAGAACCATCAAACTTTGTTTCCTGGCACCTCTACAATATATATATTATGTGTTGCTATAGCATTTTTTTCAGTTGTGCCTGGATAATGAAATCAAGCTAGAGCAGTTCTTCCACTTTCTCAATATTGGAGCTTGCATCCCATCTCAGACTACAGGAACAACCCAGCTAATCATATATCTGGAAATGGCTTTTCTTTAAATCTTTTAGAGGAGTAATAAAAAAGATTAAAGAAGCAGGTTTCAGAAGAATATATATATATATATATATATATGATTTCTCTTGCTTTCTGTTCTTTATGAAAAAAGCATATTATAATACTCTGCGGGGAAACTGACAGCAGTTTTTATAGGAGCTGGGAAAGCTCTAGAGTCGAGTGTGTGGAATAACTTGCTTTTTTCAGAGGTGCCTAATCAGGATGCAGAGCAGATAGAAGGGATGATTCTCTGGCTTTCTTGCTTGGAGTTGTTGCTTTTTTTCCCCATCACATGAGTATAAACAAGAATTTCTATTGCCTTCCTGTTCTGGAAAGAATAAATGGACTCCAGTCAAGACTTTTCTGTAGAATTGCTCTTCTAAAAGACAATAAATGAAGAGTGATGTAATTAGTTAGAATAGTAATGCCCAGGCACTAGTCATTTGGGTCCTTGTCAGTCATTGCCTATGAAATTATATGGGAAGATGCTTGAGGAAGAAACTGTACAGTAGTTATGGTTCTTTGACTTATGTTATTTGTGGTCTGTGGCCTGTTAGAGCCAAGTATTCAGAATACTTGGCTTTTACATCAAGACATCAAGGAATCTGAGAGCCCTGCACATCATGCTCTTAGTCAGAAAACAGAACACTTGGAGCTTAAGTACAGACCACAAGTTATGCTAGAGGCAGCATGAATCCCCAGCTTTTCAGCTTCATCCACTTAGAATGCAAGAGAGCCATCAAATGAGAATGTGTTTATAATACATCTGAGAGGGCTGTTGTAGCTGTGAGGTAAATAAATGTTTCTTTCAATGCTCCTGCTAAGATTTCTGACTAGTTTTAGACCAGAGGAGAGTGCGTATGTGCTGGAGCAAACCCAGGTAGAATTAGGTCACCTTTTTCCTCTCTGTGCATGCACCTGTCTGTTGCCTCTTCATGTTATTCCAACCTTTCTGCTCCCACTATTATTAGTGCAGAGCTTGTGGAGGTTCAGTGGAGGTGCCCAGGTGAGGTCTTAGGATAGCAGGTGAGTTCCCATTCTGCTGCAAGAGCTGTGAATGGGCTGTACACGGGAGAGATGCCCCTGATGTAGTTGGTGATCCACAAAGTGCTGTGAAATACTGGAAAGTGAGCCTAATGCAAAAAGAATTCCAGTCATTATCTGTAATTAGAACATGTGTGAGACTGTCAGTAAACATCTTCTTGGGAAATAGGAGTTTCAGGTTCATTGCATTCTAATGGTGTTTTGCTACATGAGTCATTAGTTCAGATCATACATACCTGTGATGCATTAAAGGGTAAAGCAGGGTATTCTGTACAGGAATACCCTAAAGATGATGAAGGAGTTTAGAGAAGAAGCAGTGCATATTTCTTTTGCAAGAGAATTTTTGTTACTAGAGACTGGTCAACCTGTGAAGCTAATCTGAGTCGTACTAAACACTCCCTTGATTAAGCTTTAAAATGGGAAGAGCTTGCCTTGTCTGCTTACGTTTTGTTTAGCAGGTCTTCTTGTGATGGATTCTTATGGAATTTGTAAAATGTACTCAAGTGACCATTTGTATCCACTGTGCTTTTGTTGTGGCTGTTGGCTATTCCTGCACCTAACAGATGGCACTTGCTTAAACTGACAAGCTGTGGGATAGCTGAGCATTGCTAATAAAACCTATCACATGTTAAACTTGACCTGACATTAATCAAGTTTTGAATGCTACAAATGATTCATGGATAATAATTAGTCTCGTGATCATATTAGTGAACATCAGTCTCACATTGCTGCCATTATCTGCTTTCATTCTTTCAGAGAACAAATCCATTGCAGTAATTAGGTGTTTTTAATGTCTTTTGAGCCAAAACATTCTGTATGATTAACTTGGCAAAGAGGTTATTTTTAGTCTTTCAGTATGATTGGTTTCAGAACTTCTAGTAAATTAAAGGCTTTCTTTAAAACAGTATTTTTTGGAAAGAGTATGTATTTTTTAATTTAATCAACTGAGAAAATTCATGTCTTTATGGAGTCACTTGGTATCATTTGCATCATAGTATGATTCAGCTGTTGCTACAGATTATTCTGTGCAAAATAGTGATGATTTTGTTAAATGGGTGAACCTTTGCAGTTTACTTTTACTCTTCTTGTTTAGTATTGTTACTGGTTAACATCCGGTGCTTTCAAGACGTATGTATCTTACATCTTGAATTAGCATCTTGAGTGGATGGGGCTGTGAAAGCTAAGATTTGAGCTTTAAGCCTGATTTTTTTTTTAACAAGGATTTTCATCCAATTTGAACTATGCACTGATTTTACAGCCCAGAGCATGACACTTCTTGTTAAGTAATAAGCAGTTCAGAAGTTTATACTTTGTGTACCATATGCAACTAGGGCAAAGTAGATGATTTCACTGGGTTACTGAAAATGTGGCAGTTATTCTTCAGTATGTGTCAGTTCTTAATGAGCATATAAAACCTCTTTAAATAATTTCTTCTTAGGGAGTTTTAAAATCTATTTTCCGCAGTTTTTGATCCTACTCTTTCTTTGTACGTATTTTAGACCATAAGCAGAAGACAGGAAATATTCTGTAACTTCATGATTTTTTTAGTATGTTACCTTCAGAATGTTTCATTCGAGCTGTTGTTTTCCAAGTGTACTCTCAGTTAACATGCTGCATTTCCTTTCCTGCCTTTTTGGTGCTGGTTTCCCAGCAAACAAAAATTCAAGATCTTCAAGATAAATAAAGCCAAATACAATTAATGACTGAGGATGCATTATAGAATTGGTCTTTATCCTTCTGAGAAGATAGTGATACTGTTTTAAGCTTATGAGAATAATGCAAAGGAAACCAGGTCATGTTAAATTATTAAAAATCTGCTCTTTAACATTTTGGAGGTGATTTGGAAGAAAACTTGAAATAAAATAAGTGAGGTATGGGTTACTTGTGTTTTCATGAAGGAAGTAAATGTTGAAATGCTAGTTACAGCTACAGCTCTTGGAATTACAAAATGCAAGCAGAAATATTTACTTGTATGATTATGTTTTAAACCACACTCTTGAGATCATGGGCTGTGATTTCAGGTCCTTCACAGTGACTAGGAAGGAGCAGCTTTGAGTCAGGCAGACAGTTATAATGAGCCATTGGCTGGTGAAATACTTCAGCAAGTGCTCATGTGTCAAGAGATCTCCTTGAACCAGAGACCCCTTGGATGAGAACAGGGAGTGCATTTTTCTTCTTGCTACTATGGCCCTTCTGGAGTATGGGGTGATTTCAGTTGATGAAAAAAAGATTAGAATTGTGAGTTTAGAGGAGGCATTATTGAAATATTTGAAGTTATATACACTTTATTGTGAAATGTTTGACATGTGAAGCTTGTTTCTTTGGCCAAAAACCTGTAAAGATGTCCTTGACAGTGTCTAAGTAGAGGAACAAGGAAGAAAAGTTGAAGGAAGGAAAAAATTGCTGAGAAACAGATATTTTTTTATTTCTCATGCAATACTTCTTTGAAACAACTTAAAAGATGGTGGGTCTCCATCATGGCATGCTGTAACTTGAGACTGCACAGTTTTCAAAAAAATTACTGGGCATTTGAGCATATAACCTGAAGAGGAACTTAACTATGTATGATAAGGGAGGGTTTCATCCTCACAGCTGTCTGAAAGTTTGTCTGACTATTGATGGAGCTGTATCTGGTTTTGAGCAGGGAGGGAAGGAAGCAGTGGAACTGCCAGAGGTTTGTCTTTGATCCTCTCCTGCCTCCTCCCAAACTGTTAATTTACACTAGATTTGTTTAGGTCAGCTGTTTCACTTCAAATGCTAACACTAGGTGAGGGGAGTGGTATCCCAAACATAAAAAAAGATGAAAGTGTAAGTGTATTCAGTTTGAGGAGTTTTTTTGGGTTTTTTTCCCATTTCAAAAGGTATGGGCTCCCTTTAATTCCCAAACCTGTTTATTCCTCAGAGTCACTAAAGACTGTTTAAAAAGTTTCACCATATATTTATAGTAAGTTCAGTCAATGAACCAAAAATCAAGACTTCTCTTAACACTTTCTTTTGGGGTCTATTACTCTTAAAATGTAAATTACCCAACTTCTGTATGTGGAAGTTTTGAGACGTTGAGTTCTGTTTTTAAATAATACATGAAACTTCCACTCCTGTATATCGTTACTCACATGCTGTTTGAGGTTTGTTATATTTTTTTTTGCTCTGAGACTGAAAGCAGCTGTTTAATTCTTGATACCTTCCCTGCTTTTAGAAACAAAACTAAAAAGAAAAGATGCTGCAAGACAGGGGAAACTGGAAAGATTTCTGGGGAGAAGGAAGGAGCAGAGACTAAAAATGTAGCTTAGAGGGACCAGCTTCCCTCACCTGACACGAAGCTGCATTTCCTATTTTCAGGCATTGCACAGTAGCCTTTGTGCTTCTACCCCACCAAGAGCATTTTTTATTGTTTTCCATGAGGTGTCCTTTTCAAAATGTAATGTTTGAAAGATTGAGTTTAAAATGGTAATAGTTTGGACCATGGTTCCATTATTTGCTGTTACTAATTAATTGATTTATTTTGGGAAATGTGCTAGTTGGGATGAATCTGAGCCAGACTATTTTAACTTATCTGAGCCTAACATAGAAGACGTTCTGTATGATTTCTGATGTAATTCAAAACCAGGATTTCTGAAGATCTTACTTGGCAGATTATTCTTAGTGTATTTTCCTTCTACCAGTACCAATCTACCAATGTTTTTGTGTTTTATTTGTGGTTGGTTTTTTGTTTATTTTGTTTTGGTTTCATTGCTTTGGTGTGGGGTTTTTTTTGTTGTTGTTTTTTTTTTTGTTTTTGTTTTTTTAAAAAAACATGTCCAGGAAGGCTACCCAGTAGAAATACAGGTTTTATTACACAGCTCTTCAGCTGGGTTTGTGATTCATAGATCCTTTTGTCAGAGACTTCTGTACTTAATAATATAGATTAATTTTTCTAGTAGCAGATACATTCAATTCAGGCATTGAATGTTGTTAGACCACTTTGCATTTGAAAACATTTGTATCTCCCACTTTGCATGTTAAACTTTTTCTGGGGTGTCTTAAATACATCAGCAACCACTATTAAAGTAAATAATTATATTGAACTGTGATCATTAAGGAGAGACAGGGCTACTGCGGAGCTGGTCATGAAAAAAAATAGAATAATACAGAAACTGGCAAGCAAGATGAAACAAATCAATGTAAAAATAAATCAGGGGTGATATTGTGTTTTAAAAGCAGAGTAGTCTGACACTTTCAGATAAGTGCAAGGAAAGAGCCAGAATAATTGTTTCCTTTTAAAAAATGTTGCTATTGATGCCGGTAACTTCTGAATCTTTTTCTGAAAACTGTAATAAGTTTCAGGAATCTGCAGTATCTGTATAGAGGCTTATGAGCCCATGATTGGATGTGAGAATTACTTTGCAGTCTGATGATGAAGGGCTGTCATCATCAGAGGGATTGTCCTATGAGTTGGGCTGAAACCTGACCCAGTGAAGAGGCTGGCTCTGTGAAGTTTGGGAGGACAGTAGCTCATGTCTGAAGGTGTTTTACATTCTAGTTAACTGACAGTTTGATTGGTAGCTTATTTGTAACTAATACTTTTGAGTGAAGTATGTTCCCTTTTGCTGTGGAGTGACGAGGTAGATGATCAGTAATTTCAAGATGGCTCTGAAAAACTACTGAGGGGATTGGTGCAGGCAGAGTTACTGTAGCTTGGCTTGAAACTGAATGAAGCATAGAGCAGTTCTGAAATTGAAAATCAAGGAAAATGAATGTTTGTCTTGTATTATAAAATAAAAAGGTGTGGGTTTTTTTTTTGTTTGTTTGTTTGGTTTTTTTTGTATCTCCAAGTATTTCACTAGGCTAAAAAGGGCTGTCAGTTTTAAATCAGAAATATGGACAAAATGCTTAGGAATATTTGTATATTGCAACAAAGCAGATTGATGTCAGTTATGTGCAAGGAGTTTAGCCAAATTATTTTGTACAAAGTCAGTATGACTTTGCAGAGACTTTATTATAATGTTTTGGAGTCTGCATAACTCTCAAAGCATGTTGTGTTTCCATGAGATGTTTGGGTTTTGTTTTTTTTTTTGGTATGGGAAAGTAAAAGGCACAGTAGTACCTACTGGACTTGTTTATTTCATTAATGAAGTAACATCTGAAAACTTGTCAGAATCCTGGGCCTTGCCTCAGAATTACAGAAACGTTGCATTGTGTGGAATCTGTATGCACTGATTTTTTTTCCCTCTCATCCTGCTGGAGGAGCCAAGTGATTTTTTTATTGGTAAGTGTAGAGGGATCTCCAAAGCATGAATTTTCTGTTATCCACTCAAGAATTGCTGATTGATTCAGTGTTTTAGCATAATCAGCTTCAGCAGGTTATTAGTGCTGCTTTTGGTGACACATTGCTGCTCCTCAGCTCAGTGGTTGAAGAGCAAGGGGAAATCCTGTTAATCATTCAACAGCTCCACTCATTGCATTCTTTTTGTTAGAGGAATATTATCAGATGTAGCAGTAATTTTTATTTTGCTTTACTTCTAAAGTAAGAAAGAAAAAGTTTTAAATAATAAACTGCACTATGAGTATATGGTTTATTGCAGTGTTCCCAGGGAAGCAGGAAAGCTGCAAGAAGTGAACAAAGGCTTTCACAGGTGGAAATAGATGCCATGAGGCTACAAGGAGTAGCATGCCAGAAGAATTGGCTTGCATGCATCATTTACCCATCTTTTATAAAATGTCATTGAGATGCATTGCATTTTATCTGACTCCTGGCAGTCATCCCAGTTAAGCAGGTGTGCCATTTATCATGGTGCTGGTTAAAAAAGACCATACTGTTCAAGTTAATTAGAAATTTTAATGTGTGGAAAAGTTGAACATCATTTTTAAAAAGATGAGCTGTAATATCTGCATGTTAAGTTCATAAACCTAAAAGCCTTACATCAACTACATTTTTAGTGTAAAAAATATTTGCATTCCTTTTTTGCTCATTCTCCTGTCATTCCAAACTTTCTGCAGTATTCAATATATATTCTGCTGTTTGGAGACAGCCTCTAAATAGTGTAATTCTGAAGAGTGTGTTTATGGGAAGAAGCTCACAGAAAATTTCCATTCCCTCCTTCCTACTTCCCTCCCTCTTCCCAGATTGCTAATCCTTTGTAGTAGAAATTCCTTTCTAGAATGTTATCATTGAAATACTCCTAATTGACCTACTGAGAATGAAAGCAGAATAACTGGGAACACCAAGAGGTTTAATTATCTGTTGAGGCTTGTTCCTAGTTCTAAAATCCTTTTGTCTTTGATATCTAGTTGACATTTGGGTGGAAATGAGATGTCTTTGTAAAAGTACTGTGGACCTTCAAAATGAGAAGTTGTTCAAGTCCGAATCTGGGAGTGAGGTTGATAAGAGAGATTCTTTTGCCTTTTGTAATACTAGTGCAGTAGTGAATGAAAAGAAGAGCCAGAATATATTTTTTTAATGGTAAATTTTGAATGTACATGTTCCCCGCATTTATGAAGTTATAATAGTGCTATAATGTAGTTTTAAATGTGCATGGACCCGAGTGGAGAGAGCTACAGGTAAACAGGGCATGAAAATAATCTTATGCTTTAGCTGTGTGAGTCACACACTCCAAATTAAAAGACTATTTTCTCAAGTTTTATTTTAGGAAATATTAAATACTGCAGTTTATGTAAGCTCCACCACTGAAGTTGCCATGTCCTCAAAGTTCCTTAAAGAACTTTAGATCAGCTGAAACAGAGATGATAAGTTTCTGTTTGGTGTCTGTTCATAAGCTAGTTAGAAATGTATAAAAAGTATAGGCTCAGCTAATTTGAAGTTTGTCTTTTATTTTTAAAGGAGTAGAGTTTTGTATTTGTATAAAGTCTTCCTGGTACTTAAGTTTAATGAAATTTTTGCATGTGTTTTTGTAAATATCGAGTGTATTCTTATTACAGATAACTCACTGTCAGTTTTGGACCATCACAGTAACCTTGCAAGTGATCCACAGGTTTAGTTTGTATAGAAAAATTAAAATAAAAGTTTAAAAATCTTAACATTTGTTTAAATCTTTTCCAAAGTACTAATTTTTCTGCTGAAACAGAGTAACAATGAATTAATGAAAGAATGATGGATATTATTCTTTTTCTTATTTTAGATATGTGGTAAAGGACTGTGAGTCTCAGTTGTAAATTTCAAAATACAAATAGATAAATGCAACCTATAACTTCGCATTCTAATTGTGGACTTTCTGTACTAAAAATGATGTTTTGTTGGATAATTTTTCTAGTATCAAACATTCTTTAAGTATTTTAACACTTGAGACTATTCTCATAAAATGTAATTTTATTATTAAATTGGATCTAAGTTGAATAGTGAAAGCTGTATTTGTAGTTGCAGTTATAAGAACAAATATGCTAATTAATGACTGTAGATAAGAAAGAAGCTTTGGTTTTTAATAGCATAAATTATCAGTCGTTCTGTGTAAGCAGCTGCAGGTTTAAATGAAATACCATGGTTTATTATTGTTTAAAGTATTTGGCCATCAGGCTTATAATCCATTTTAAGTGCATTGCTTTCAGTTGTACAACCCATAGGAAGATCAAGTGTTAATTCCCAGCTCCTTCCGTACTTCTCCTGTTTACTGAGGGCAGAGTTTGATACTTGGATTTGAATAATTTTGTCTCTGGGTCACTGAGTTGAGTTGGAGTATACAAAGGAAATGGTACAAATTAACAATCTAGGCCAAAATACTGCCTTTAAAACTGACTGATTTACTGAGCTCTGTACTAGCTATGTTTTAGGACCACATGGTTTGTTATACATAGAAGTTTTTCACAAGGTATTGAAAGCATCTACAACTTTAGGATAGATTCTTCAACTCTTAAGTAAAACATAAATTGAAATTAATAACAAGGCATTTTGGCAATTCTTCCAATTCTTGCTGTTTTTTGTCAGTTGTAGTTTCTCACTGGTTATTTGCTTTTCCTTAGGCAAGTCATCATTTAATCATCTTGATTTCCTTTTACTTTTCAGACAAAGCCATTTTCCTTGAATAGAACTGTAACTTGCTTCAGCCTTGAGTGCTCTTTGTAAAAGCTACTAATTCGTTGAAGCTTTCCATGCTGACATTTCCCAAGCTCTAACATTAAACCATAAATAAGCAGTTTAGTAGCAAATTATTGCAGTAGTAGTGTATTATTTGCTTTGATGTGCAGTCTTCCAAGGCAAATATTTCTCTATGGAAAAAATAATTATTTTCCTTCTGTTTTACAGCTCCTGGAAGGAAACTTTGCCAGAGAAGTTAGTCATGAAGTGGATGGACTGATATTTCAGCCTACAGGAGTAAGTCGTGTAGAAATGGATTTTTCTCCCTTCACTCTCTAAAGAAGTTCTCACCCTCCCTCCCCACTCTTCCATCTACTTCCTACTGTTTGTTTCAGTCAAGATTACTTTGCAGCTTTAATTCTGGTTTTTCTACTTCATCAGACTACTTAAATTTAAATAGTTGAAATCTAATTTGTAGTGTGTGGGACTTAACCATGGTAGTCATGTCGTGTTCAGGAATAAGCTCATGTTTTTCTTATGTTTTTTCCAACTACATGCTGCTAGGTAAGGAAGTGATTTTTCTGACTGCAAGAGTTCTTTGACTCTTTGAACCACTGATTTGAGCTCTCAGATTATTTTTCTTGAGGATACTCACACCTTAAAATTTTACTAAAATGTGTGAATCATGTAGTTTTAGTGCAGTTTAGTGCATGATATATTCTTGTGCTCTGTCTGCCAGTATAAAGGTATATGACTGGGGTGGGGAGAAGTCACCAGAAGAATTGTAGGCAAAGAGAAAAAAAATAATAGTCTTCAAGCAGGAAGGATGGCTTTAAAATATGTCAGTAGTATGGCTTTGTCCATCCTACTACTCTGATACAGTGGGTAGACAGCAATGTTTATTGTATCTTGGCATAGATGGCGACTGTAACATCATTCATGTTGACTTTTTTCATAGCTTGTAAAACAAGGAGTTGTTTCTTATTGGTTAAAATTGGACAGACATTTCTACCCTTGCAGTTACTCACAAAAATATTTTTATTTAGTTTTGTAGATGAAACAGTTTTTTCTGGTCTACTTCCTGTGTTGTAGATTTTAGCAAGGTTGATGATGCTCCCATATGAAAATAAGATTAACCCCTGTTCTCTGTTGCAAATTCTACATCAGCTAGCCACAAAGTGAGTGATCAATTAGAACACATACCTTTTTTTCTTTTTTTTTTTCCCTTCTAAAATATATAGCTATATCGAATTCAAAACAAAACTATTAAGATAAAGAAAATTCATACTTTCATAAGAAATCTTGATGAGGTGTTAGAACGTTGTTAAAATTCAAAGCAATTGTAAAGGCTTCTCAGAACCACTTCCATGAATATTAAAGGTTAATCTATGCAGAGTTACTGCAGCTAAATTTGAGATTACCTTTTCTACTTGAAATGAAATTACTGAACAATATGTGTCTGGGCTGTTGTTACAGGAAATTAGTATCTGATACGTTTTGTGTTTCTAGAACTTGTGTTTTCTGATTTAGCATGCTGAGAAATGTATTACCAAGAAAAAAGTAATTTGCTTGCTTTCATCTGTAAAATATGGGATAGATTTGTGTAGTCTAAGTTAGTGTTAAAATTTCAGTGTTAGTTTAGAATTTATGGAATGTGTCTTGCATCTGTTATTAAACTGTTATTCCTAGATTAAGCAGGGTGTAGTTTTTTCAATGTTTTTTGGAGTTGAGAAAATGTAAATAATAGGTTTATAGCAAAAGGAATAATTGTAGGCCTATTAATTTGTAAATCAGTATTAAAACTGATTAACTGAGAAAAAGTGAAGCTGATACTGCTTTTTATTTTATGTGGTACAAGAGGCATAATAGGCAACAATACAAGGGCAACGGAGTATGACAATGCATAAATGATCCCCTGAGAATGCTAAGTGAAATAATTTTTCCTTTCATATTATAGTTACAGTTATATGTGTCATGTATTACATCTTTTCATGGAGAAAGACACCTATTGTTGATAGGGGCAGAGGCATGAATTTTGGTTATCTTGAGACTTATAGACTGTTATAAAACCGGTTTGTCTCATGGCATATCTAGAAGAAAACAATTCTTAACAGCCACTTTTATTGACGTATTTGATCTTGCAGAAAAAGAAGCAGACAGAAATGATGCTGAGTTTTAGAAGAACAGGGAAATTTAAGAACATCTTTTGGGAGCTCCTAGTGTCTCGTGTGTGTTTTGAGAAGAAGTAAACAAAAGTAGACAGGAATTGGAGCAAAATGACAAGGATAAAGTGGCAGCAGAGGCAGATGCATGGAATGTGACCATTTACAGACAAGAAAATTTTGGGGGAAAAATACCCCCACTTTCCATATTTTTAATAGTTAAAGCAGAATGCAGAATTTAGCTTATTATTTCATATAAAGGACATTGATCTTAGTAGCTCTGTCTATCTGAAAGTCTCTCTGTGTTTCCTCCCCATCCCATTTACTCAGAGGTGTTCTTCTTTATCTCTGGTCTTTAGATACAGACATCTAGACCTGAGTGTATGGATATATTCCCCACCAGCTATAGGCAGCACTGGTACCAGGAATCAACACTGGTGGAGAAAGGATATTGTGTTGTTTTGGTTTCATTGTGCCTTACTATAAAAATCAGAATACCTGAAATTATTTGTGACTACAAGTTATGCTTTTAACCTCTTAAGTGTTCTGGGTTTTCCCACTTTCCTCTTGGGTTTTAAGGGATTTGTCATCAAGTGACTGTGAATTAGTTCACAGTTTTGAAAAATCTGCATGCTTTAGTGAAAGGTGATTTGTTTTACTACTGAATTTAGAGTTTTAGTTAGGTATAATAGGGTCTTCTGTTATTCTTGCTATCTAAACTTATGAATTGCAAGCTTATTGTTTTACACTGTGACTGGTTATGGTAGAAAGAACATTAAGCAGATTGGTTTATGTCTGTGCAGGTTACTTTATTTTGCAAGGTCATGCTAACTAAGCATGATTATGCCTAAGTAATTCACTAGTTCCCTGAGTTACTTAGGTTGGTTATTGCCCAGGGTATACCAACTGCTTTAATTTCACAAGGACAACTGAAAGGCAGTGACTGAGGCCTCCCTTCTTCTTCCCACTTTCTTCCTTCCCAGAGTCTGAAAGCTTTCACAGATGGTAAGAGAATGTTTAGTGGAATTGGTGGAGGTTTTTGCCTCATTTATAATTTAAGAATGCTTTGTAGGTGATTTGATGTGATGTGTGCTTCGTAGTTGTCCCCCTGCATTTACCTACCATTCTTTAACAACTCCATGGTGAGAGACAAATAGAAGATGTTTTCTTACTATTCTTTCTCTTCTTCCCTTTGTACTGTTTTCCTTTCCTTTTCATGCATCCTGTCTATCCAAAAGCAGTTTCCCACATACCTTCTGATTACCCTTTTACATCGCTTCTCCCTGATGCTTCTTTTCCCTGCATCATTTTCTATCCATTTAAGATGCTACCGATAAAACTCCTGTATGACTAAGTCAGCTCCATTCCATCTGATCAGCTTTCTGATCCCCCTACACGTAACAGGTTGGCAGAGCAGGCATGAAAGTTAAATGCTAATTAGGTTGAGTGAAACAGGCCAGCAGGAAAGTTCAAGGACAGGTATGTCACCCTGTGATCATGTCCCAGGAAATGCATGAGTTAGTTTGCAAATAAACACCGAACACCTGATCCACAGATTCTGAGTGCTTGCCTAAAGACTGGAAGTTTTCACTCCTTTTTTTTCTTTCTAAAAGGTTACTTCAAAACAGAAGACAACTTCTTATGTTTGTTTTAGAACACTTGTAGTTTGCCAACCTGTGTGTTTTTAATGGAAATCTCAAACACGGCCTCTTATCTTCTGATGGCAGAATCGATGTTCCAACCTGTGTCCACTCATCAGTGAAATTACTTCTGTTATCTTCCTTGTAAATCATACCTTTGCTAGATATCTCAGACTGTTTAATTTTTATGCTAGAAATCTCTTAATAACCAACTTTCTTTCTGGCTAGAACTATATTTTTTTCCTTTACTTGGGTAGAGGATGTAGGAGTTACTTTCTTACTTTAGCCACCTAAAAGAAGGCTTGCTGGCCATCAGTTAGGAGTGCCTATGGATGACTTTTTATCATCTGTGGAAAGCTTGTATCAGAATTAACTCTTCTGTTCCATCTTTTTGCCTCCTGGGGTCTGTGTTGTTTTTACATCAGCTCAGGCTGATTTCTGTTAGGTACTTCTCTGTTCTCTTATTTTGGATGAGGAGTGAAGTCCGTTTGTGTGGGTTTGAGGTTTTTTTCTGGGGAAGGAAGAGGGCAGCTGCTGAGCTCTGTTCTTTGAAGATAAATGTTATTTTAAAGAATGGCTGAATTATTTAACACACAACTCTCTATACTGAATACTAACAAAAAGCCTTTTAAATGAGCAGAGAATAATGAACAGCTTTTTTATTACTGACTAACATTGCATGAGTTTTTAATGTATCTTCCTTCCCCCCCTTGGCAGATTTAGTGGTGATGTGAAATGCTTGGTTGTCTGTTAATTATTTGTGCTGTTCCCGTTGTATAATATGCTGTGTTATTTTCTGTCATTGTAAAAGTTCATCCAAAATCACTGAAGTTAACACTGAATGAAATATCTCCAAAAGATACCAGCAAATAGAGTATCTCCAGAAGGCCATGTTTCGTTTCATTAAGCAGTGTCATTTTCTTCTAAGACTCAGACATCATATTTACCCGTGATGAGGCATCAGTTATTGTTAAATATTTCTGTTGCAGTAGCAAGTAATGGCTTCAGATAGGCTCCAATACAGTCTCAGTACCAAAGCTTATATAGAAAGGCTTGAGAAAAATCATACAATAACATCAATTTTTGCTTCTAACAAACACACAAGTTTCTGGATGTAGCTTTCTCAGTTTGTAGTGATTCATAGAAGATCTGTAGGCAATGGAACAGAACAGACTATTTCAGTGGGAAGGGACCTACAATGATCATCTAGTCCCACTGCCAGACCAATTCAGGGCTGAGCAAAAGTTAAAGCCTGTTTTTAGGGGCATTATCCAAATGCCTCTTGAACACTGACAGACTTGGGGCATTCATCACCTTTCTAGGAAGCTTGTTCCAGTGTTTGTCCACCCTCTCAGGAAATAAATGGTTCCTAATGTCCAGTCTAAACCTCCCCTGTTGCAGCTTTGAACTGTGCCCATGCATCCTATCACTGGATACCAGAGAGAAATCAGCACCTCAGTTCCTTAATGTAGATGCTAAAATCACCTTATTTTTTTTTCTCTGTGGTTTGCAGCAGAAGGGAAGAAAACCTGGAGAGTGTGATTTTCATCAGTCTTTGTGTTGACCCACTCTACTAAACCTTTCTTGTATCTTTCGAATATCTCATTGCTAAATGTGATTTCCTCTTCGAGGGGAATGTTCATGACTGGTTCTCTTACTGGTCAAGGGCTGCATTTGTCATGTCAGCACTTTTTCTGCTGTTGTAGGTTTTCCTTGACTTGCTGTCAATCTCTTGAAATGCCACTGAGCTTTACAACTCTTTTCTCCCTATGAATAGTTGTTATATTCAATTTCCATGGCAATGTTCCTTGCAGTTCATCTTCTAAATAGCTAGTCATATTTCAAATATACCATTCTATCATATGCTTTATGAACACACTCAAATTTATTAACAATGCACAGTATTTCTTTGAGAGTTTTTCTGTGTCCATAACACAGAATTTTGTGTGTGCTGTCTTGAGGTGATTTGTTTTCTACCTTTTTTGAAAATCAGAAAACTAGAAAAATAAGAAAGAATAACAACAGACTGCTAACTTAAGCACTAATAATTAAGGTCTAATTAAATTAATCAGAGCTCATTGAGACTTTTACACAAAATTGCCATGCGTTTTTAACATAGTAGATTTTAACGATTTCCACTTTCCAAGAACCTCAGAAAATCCACACCTCAAGAAATTTGAACAGTTCTTACAGGTACAGGCTGCTAGTGTCCACACTTGACTAAAGAATGGCCAAAAAAAGGGGTGGAAGTTAGGAGTAATTTTTAGCTCTGAATATAGTAAGATAATGATGTAGCAAAAGTTTTCCTTGTTTAACTTCCTGCTCCTGGTTCTCTAAATACACTAAAGATGCAAATGTGTATGCCAAAATTGTTTAACCTGAGTTCCTTTTTATGTCTGCCTGGATAGATGTCAGTGCCTCGAGTCTGGTTAGGTAAGGGAAGTGTTAGTTCTAATTGGTGTGTTATCTCATATGTTTGCTTATGACCTATTCTATCTGATTCTTTTTCTCATTTCTCAGGCAATGAGTTGCATTTGTAGAAGTTGTGTGCTTGAACTTCTGCTGTGCAGTGTAACCGTCCTGCCTGCCACTGGCATTGGGCAGGAAAGATATTTGTTCCATTTTGCAGTATGTGTACTAGTCATCCTCAGGATTATCAGTTGACATTGATAGGGTAGTAGCTGTGTATATGTTGTTTAGGAGAAGAAAATAATGCTTTTATCTGGATATTGCTGTTCTAAATGTTGGGAAAATAAGCATGTATTTTGTACTAGGATGGGCAAAATCATTGTTCATAAAGACTTTAAAATATATTTTTTATTTCAAAGCTAGATGCCTGGGAGCTTGTTGAGTGAATTTGCTATTGTGCTTCCAGCTATGTCAGATTGTACATACTTGATAGCTAAAAGAAATAAATGTTAGGAAAGTATACTGTGAGCGTGATGTTCCAGTGAGAATACCAAAGCAATTGTTCAGCTTTTGCAAAACATTCCTGCTTTTTAGAGACTAAGTCTATATTCCACAAATTAGATTAATGTATGTGTGTGATGAATCAGCTTTGAAAAGCAAATCTTTTTGATGGCTGGATTGGGAAGTCTAGGAGAGGTTCTGTTTCCAGTCAGTGAGAACGCTCTACTGAATCATCTGAGGAGGTGATTAAACTCTGAATCTTTAGCATAGGCTGCTGTTAATTAAGTGCTCAGTGGTCTCCATGGTAGTGTCTCTACTCATCCTGAATTTTATAGCAGTCTTTCCAGGATTGGGAAGTTGCTAGATCAGGAATGACTTGGAAGCTGGAAGAGAAAAGGGAAAGTATTTTATCAACACTCTTTTCTTCAAATCCCAGAATACTTATCAACAAACAGTGCCTCATAAATGATTAATCTCTACTCTTTCTATCAAACTTAAAAAATTTAGGAAATTATCTGGAAGAACTAATTTGTAGTATTTGTTTTATCCCAGTACCTTCTCTTGTGCATGCCAGAACAAAACAACCAACAGATCTCTTAAGTTTCCATGAAGATCCTTTGTTAAATGTTCTTATTTTTTCTTACGAGCATAGCAGTAAAGCAGAAATAGTGGTTTGAATCAGGATAAGGCAGAATATTTGGCTAGATCTTGATTCTACTGCTTTAGTGTAAGTAGTAACCCAACATTTCAGGAAGATAACATATGTACCTAGGATTTGTGAAAACAGGGTTGTGTTCACTGTGGTATCAGCACTTGCATTGTGGTATTTGGGTAGCCAAAACAGTTAATGTAAAAGTACTTACTTTCTTTAAAAAGTAGATGGTTTACGTTAGTCTGTTATTCATACTTTGAAATGTTTACTGGGTCACTTTTCTTACAAATAGTAAATTTGGAAATGGAGGATCAATATCACAATTGGATCACTGAATTTTTGTCATTACCAAAATACGTGCTTTAGTTGCCAGTAAGCATTCTCAGATAAATATTTGAAGGTAACTATATATTTGGTGATGACACATTTAAAGTAAAAATATGCATTGTCCTCTGCAGAACAGAGAACCTGCTCTGTGAGGCTCAGACGTGCCTGCAGAATGGTATTCTGTATTGAGGAGGTACAACAGAATACAGCTGTAATAATTTGATCTCATTTTGGCTGCCAGTAACTTAAGTTTCAGTTGTAATTGTACTCCTTGTTCCATTCATCAGCTCTCCTAGTTTTTGACATTCCCAAAATGGTGAACGAATTAGAATGGAAGTCTCGAACTTGATATGAAAGCTATAGATTGTTTTTAAGAAAATTCCTTTGTCTTCCACTGACATGCATGCTGAATAATTCAGATGTGATTGTATCATACAGATGATACTCTTAGGTACAGTTGAAGTGCAGTGCCCAACTTCATCGTGTAACTATAGAAGTCAGAGATGAGAAACATATGAAAACTGCTTCCATAATTATTCCTAAAGCAAAGGGTTATTTTCTCTTAATGCTGCTAGTTGTGTTTCTAAATTCTCCTCTTCTCCATGTTACTCTAAAATCTTTCCTCTGAGGTAGAATGTACAACTGCAGCATACCTGATGGTTTGTTCTCAAAGGAGAAAATGAGTAGAAGTCTTTGCTGGAGATTCCCTAGACTTGCACAATGCAGATATTCTTTGCACTTTGAACTGTTCATTAAAGAAACTATCAGTATACTAGTTAAATGCTATCTGAAAGTTTTGACAAGGTTGAACTGACAGTCGGTTGCTTATTTCCAAACAGTGATCACTGGAAATCCCAAGAAGATCTCCTATTCATCCAACCACTGAAAAAACCATGTGTTTTATGTAACACGGGGTTCTCTAGAGACAACTATTAACTTATGAGAGCAATTAAAATGTGTGTCTTAGGGACCTGTCAGAGTGTGAATTGATGTTGCCATTGTTAAGGGAAAAATCTGGCTTGGTTCTGCTGGTAATGAGGAAAAGGAACAGAAGAGTAAAAGATCATTCTAAGTAGTTTTGGCAGCGAGCCCACTGTTCAGCACATGTCAGTTGATCACAGTAACCAGTGTTCAGGGTGAGCTCAAAACAGGAGAGAAAAAGTTTGCTATGTGGTTAACAAGAGTCTCAAGGTTGTTACTTTTTTTCTTCATATATAAAGTTCCAACTGTCTATTTAAATCTGTTCTACAAGATTCCTGATGCATACTGTGGTGAGCAGAAGTGAGGAAAAAAGGAAAGTTTAGTTGCAGAAAAGAATGGCAGAGGTATTTTTTGCCAGTTTTTACTGTGAGTAATCCTTTGCAACAATCTTAGCATCAGCTCAAGTCAAGCAAAGCAAATTCAGTTTTGTTTGGCTTTTGGTGGTTGTTTTATTCCCCTCCCCTTACACAGATGGTTCAAAGGCCAAATGTGAAATAACAGTAGATAAAAGCATTATTGCTTTGTCTGTTATTTACACACTATTAAAAATGTTTGAGTTTTAAGTAATACATATTTTATGGTTAAACAAATAAACATGTATGTAGTGGAGTGTATCACGTATATTGTATTTTGGAAAACCTTCAAGACTTTTTCAGAGCATTGACATGCTTTGGAGAGAATTTATTTGGGGAGAATTTATTTGATTATTTTTTTTAGGGCGATCTACAAAACTTTCTAGAATATAATGTACAGTACTATTTCCATGTACTAAGATTTTAGAAAATACACCACACTGTTGTTTAGCTGTACAAAACCCCAGAAGTTTTTCAATGTTGATTTTCAGGTGAGGTATGTTGGTAAAGGGTTTTCCTGCATTTTAAGACTGCCTAAGTAATACAGTCATGATGCTTTCATCATTTGTAGAGGATTCGGTTTAAACTTTACATTTCATTAAAGTATTTGAGCCAGAAAAGAGCATGAGTCCACTTTTCTTGATTTGCATATGAACCAGAACAGTCAGGTAGACTATCTTTGTGAGTATTTGTTTACATTTTAAAAGACTTCTGCAGGTTAAGCTGTATTTTCTGTACTTACTGTACCTGCTTATGCAAGACCTAATATTTTACTTGCAGAAATATTATGGGAAACATATGTTTTCACACATTGGCACTGCTGACTCAATTTCTGGATCGAAGGAGCAATAGCACCATGTGTCTTGTATCTAGTGATGGTCAGATAAGTGAAACTTAGCATTGGTGATCTGATCAGAAAATAGGCTCACAAGCATCATTGATAATACATTTGGATAGTTGTTTTTTGCCAGAGTCATAAGATGCATACAGGCAGTTCACAAACTGGAGCTAATTTGTCAAATAAATGGTTTGTTACTGTGCACTAAGTGGGTCCATCTCTGTGGAGAGCAGCGACAGTGCTAGCAAGAGTCTTCAGCTGGTTTTGAGAGTTTTGGTTGCTGGGTTGGTTGATAAAAAATACAAAATTCTGTATGAAGATAGGTAACAAGGATTGCTTCACTGCAATTATGAATTGTGCTTTTTGTTCTATAGCTCCTTCTGTGTGTTTGGTGCGAGACGCTGTCACACATCTGACAACTGTTGCACCACGTCAGGTCATGCAATGGGAACCAGCTGTGATTTAATTACTCTTTTTACTGCCATCAGTTGCTTATTCTTTTTCCAAAATACAGTGTTACTCAGACTTGCTTTATCACAGTTAATCAGTTTGCCGTTATATATGTGTATTCAACTTCAGCTTTGATACTGCATGCTTGTGAACTATTAATGTTTTTAATAAATCTTTACAGCTGGTAGATATATAGAATGTTATGGAACAAATACCAAATGAAAACTGGAATGAAGCTAATACCTCATCTTGGAGCATGTTAGAAATTAGAGTGGTTATCTACCATACTGGTAATGTTGCCATGGAGAGAGCTTCTGTTTCCATGACATTTGCTTGTATATTTTGCTAGGCCTTTAAAAGAGGTAAGGTTTTGTCCTCCTTCAAATTTGGTGGGTGTTAGTCCATTACTTTTGAAACTCTGCAGTGTCTAACTGCAAGCATGTATTAATTAATTTCCTAGGCATATTAGTGGTAACTGAACTGGCCAGGAGAAAACAAGGAGGAAACTCATTAAAGCTAAAACCCTGACAAATTTTGGCCTGCCTATTTTAGTATTCAGTAAATAGGAATGGTACTTCACCTAATACCCTCCTTCAACTTTTATCACAATCATTAATGTAACTTTGTTTTAGCCAAGATGTCTTTGATTTCCACTTGAACTGAATTTCTCAGTCTTTCTACCAAAACCAGTACTAACTACAAGGTTCATGATTTTTGTCCAGGCTTTAGAATAATTCAATTTCAAGAAATAGCTCATTGAATGCTTTTGGTTTATAAAAGTCATGTTCTCCTTCTATTTAGGATGTAGTATACAGCAGAAAAGGTTTTTATAAGACAGCTCATAAAATGATCGTGGTACTTACAGTTCTTGGTGCTTTGAGAGGTGTAGCTCAAGATTAGTTTAATCCCTTTTGGAGCACCTGCTAGAATGGCAACAGGTGGATTTGTTCACTTTTTTACCATCTTTGTGCCTCTTCTCTCACTCTGCTATAAGACAATTTTTGATGAATTATGTTAAAGTTGTTTCACAAATAGGGTGGTCCTTCTTAAAAATCTAGCTTATTGGCTCAGAGTTCATGCTAGCATGCTCTTTAGTATTTCTGCATTTTAGTAACGTTTTTGTTGGAATGATAACTCACTTCATCTTGGCGCTTGTAGGAGGTTTGTAAAATACCTTCCGAATGTTGTCACAGGTTCTTACTTGAACCAGTTGTGATAGGAGAAGGGAAAGGAGAAAAAGTGACAGAGATTGGGAACTGTCTGCCAGTAACAGAACGAAAGGTCCCTGCCAGCAGTAGAGAAATAGGAAGAGGCTCTTCACAGCAGTTGCTCAATGCCAATATTCAAACCAGAGATCCTGTGTTTCATGTCTGGTCAACTTTTGTGTGGTCATGCTCTGTAGAAGGGGTAAAAAAAAATAATAAATCTAGCATGGCTGAAACCACTGTTCAGTTCTGTTTTCAAGTTGGTTACAAAACAAGATTAACCATCAGTATCAGAACCACTGCTTTAATGGGAGAATGTAGCTCCCCAAGAAGGACAGCAAGTAATCTTTACAGTAACTGGAGTTCTTTGAGTTTCTAAAAACACAGCCTACACTTCTTTTCCCTTTACATGCAGTGCTCAGGAAATAGCTACTTTATTCAACCTAACGCATTCTTAACCAGGGCCACTAACTTGCTTGTTCCTAAGTCAGAAGTACAGGGATTAGTTTCTCACAAAGACTGGGCAGGACCCTTCCATTTTCTCCTTTGGCAAGCTGTTTTTAATCCTTAGGGGAGGAGTTTTCCCTTCTCATTATCCAAATTACTCTCCCAAAAATGCAGTTTTAAATTGTATTAGTCATGTTGCGGACTTGAAAGACAAAATATATACAGATTTTCTCAGTATATGTTTGGTTTTTTTCCGCTTTGGTTTTCATCCCCAAGCACATCAGCTTGCTACTTGCAAAGCAAAAGCACCATGAAACACATGCTGAGTTCTGCTGGCTGGATTTACTCTTGTGTTGTATGAATGTTTTCTTGTGAAACTAAGGATGTAAAAGATGGGGTTTGCTATTTTAATCTGCATATGTAATGATTAATTTAATATGATTAAAACCCATCACTTTATAATTTAGAAATTGCACTGTGCAATTGGAAAGGCTAGTTTCTGTTGTTTCTTATAAAATACTGCAGGATTCAGTATTCCAAGCAAGACTCATAAATATTTAATTCAAAGAGATTTGTAGCCCTGTAAAATGTAATAAGTGAGCCCTTAATGACAATTTTGTGTAACATACATTTGGCAACATATAGAAAAAGTCCTGCTGGCAATTCTGTGCATCATCTTTCATGCATATCTGTTCAGCTCTAGGGGTTTTTAGCTCTGGAATTAAAAAGACAAATTAGACTTTGTCTTAGACCAGCATGCTGCAGTTTCTTCATTTGCACTTGTATGTTTCTCTTGATGTTCAGACTAGCTTAAAGCTGTAGCCCACTATTAGCCTTTTCATGTAAGGCTTTGTTCTTTTTTTTCAGGATTGGCCTCCCTCAATAAATATTTTTGAATGTATTTTTTGCATCATTCCATCTAGGGTTGGTAGTTTTCATTAACCTTCCTGAGCTCTAAGGTGATTTGCTGAAATACCATTCCTGGTGTACTGATTATCATAGTAGCTTAAGAAAAATGTCACCAAAACAAATGTTATGATGAAGCTTTAACTTTACAGGCCACAGCACCTGCAAATGTGGTCTCTAATGCTGATAAATTACCCAACTTCCAAATCAGATTATGGTAGTGAGTCAGCCAAGAGCACTGCTGCTCAGTTCATGGAGATTCTTTTGTTACACCAGGGATGCTTCTGCTGTCAGACTTCAAGCACTGAATACTTCCTGCTGATCCAACCCAACTTCTGTGAGATTTCTGGGAGCCTTTGATCACAAACTAACCATCCACACACAGAAATAAGTCCTCTGAGAGACTGACTTCTCTCTCTGGTGTTAATTCAACTGACTACACTGAAGCTTGAGTTGGGACAGAGGCTGTGAACATGAAGGGACAAAGGTGAAGAGTGGTTGCGGCTGTTGGGCTTTGAGAAATGAGAGAAGGGTTAGTCTGATACGTATGAAGCTTTGAACATATAAAGGGACATAAACAGGTCCGTGAAACAAGTGATGCAATGAAGCAACAACACTTAGCACTTTATGCACTGAAAATGAATGTTCTCTCCAACATCACTGGCTTCATGCAACTAATTTTTTTTTCACAGTAAAAGTATGTAAGGAAGATTAAGAAGGAAGATGATCTTCTTAAGAGTCTTTCAAAGGTTTATCATGTCACTAGGGAAGAGGAGAATAATAATAAGCATTACTTTAGGAAACTAAAAAAAAAAAGATGGGCAAGTTAAGGGCTGAGCAAAGGTGCAGGGCCAGGAATGCTTGTGTATGATCTTGGTTGTCCCAGTAGCTTACTTCAGACTAATTTCTTCCTCGTTTTTCAGCAACTTCTGCATCAGTGAATTAAGAGGTAAGGTCTTAAACAGCTGTCAGGAAGCAAGTTTGGATAGAAACATGTTAAACGTACAATGGAAGAGAATACTAGCATATAAAACTCAAAGTGTTATTAACTCTAAGGTAGTTTTTATAAGGTTATTGATGAAAAAAAGACATGGGTTTTATTTTTCATTATATTAATTTCTATTTAAGGTTAGTTGTGAAGCTCAGTTTGGAAGAAAATTTCATCTGAGGATGTAAATAGGATAGTAGATACTATTCTGTAGCCGGGTTGGCACCCTGGTAACAAATTACACTGAGGTTACACACTGAGGCCATCTCAGTTCAAGTTAGTGATACGAAGTGAAGCAAAGAAAATGAAATGAAGCGATTAAAGGAAAGTTGAAGTATCTTGATTGGTTTTATTATTGCATTATTTTTTCCTGAAGACTTACACAGCATATATTTAATGAGGTTATAAGTACTACATAGTGAAAAAGAAGAAAATTACAAAATAATCAATAGCAATGTAAAACTATGTTAAGAAGCAGCCATGGCGCCCAGCACCAGTTCTTTTGACCAAGGGGACTGCAGCTCTGTTGTTAGGGCATTTCTTTTGTCATAAAGGTATGTAGGTTTTCAACAGTTACCTTAGTTTGCCAAAAGCAGAATATAGAATTGAAGGCAAACACGAGTTAGTCAATTATGAACTGTATATATTTAGCCATCCATTTGAAGCCATTTACTTTTTCCTTTTTGCTTCAGACCAAGTGTTGGAGTTTCTAGTTCCAGATCATGTTAAGTGAAAGGATGAATACAAAGAAAAGTGACCAAGAGGAAGAGCAGGGTTTTGTGGCTTACAGCAATATGCTGGGGGAGGGGGTGGATGGGGAAAGAGCAGTGAGTAATTTTGTGGTTGCTACATTACGATTGCTAAAAACATGGATTTTTGGCTGTGAACTGTACTTCATTTATCAAATATTAATAGGAATAATATGTAAATGACATTAGTTATGAAGCAAATTTCTTCATATTTTTCTCCTTGCCTAATGAAATATTGAGAAAAGCTATTAGTATAGTTGTGAAACAAGATGTTTAATGAAGCCAGAGGTATAAAGCTAAATTAAAGTGCAAGAATAGAAGACATTTAGCCTAATAATTACCAAAGTAGTCCAATATAAATATTGCATTAACTTGAAGTTCAGAGGCACCTTTGGAAAATGCAATTGAAAAATATCTATTAAAATATTAGCAGATTAATTTCTGCATACAGGTTAACCTTCTGAACCTGATTTACATTAGAATGTTAAAATCTTTAGTATGAAACATAATCCAACAATATTTAAATGAGTGCGTATTAGTAGCATGTTTTGCATTTCAGTCTGCTATGGTAGTTAAGTTTAATATTTCAGAAGTTATTTTGATTATAGCCATTTTATTTTTACTTCATGTAGCTTCAAGTCGTATTTCCATAAGACACAAATTATTATTAAGTTATTCTACCACAGTTTGATTCTATGATTCTGTGAAATTGTGGTAGAGTAACATTTTCACAATAAAAACTGCTACTTCTGGCTAACCAGTACTAATGTATTAAAATGTATAATTCCTACTTAGTCTTTTAACTCTCTTAAAGGAAACATTTTCAGAATACACCAAAGTTACTATGTCTTAGAACACGTTTTAATTTGTCTTTATTTTGCTTTTTAAAGTGGAGGAATGGAAGAATTTACACAAATCTACTACAATAGAATATAATAGACTATTTCAGTTGGAAGGGACCTACAATCACGTTGTCCAACTGCCTGATCAATTCAGGGCTGACCAAAGTTAAAGCTTGTTGTTACGGGCATTGTCCAGTTGCATCTTAAACACTGACAGGCTTGAGGTATCCACCATCTTTCTAGGAAGCCTGTTTCAGTGTTTGATCACCCTTTCAGTGTAGAAATACTTCCCTATGTCCAGTCTAAACCTCCCCTTTTTCAGCTTTGAACCCTTCCCATGCATCCTATCACTGGATACCAGGGAGATCAGCACCTCCCTCACACCTTCTCCTCCTCAGAAAGCTGCAGAGAGCAATGAGGTCACTACTCGGCCTCCTTTTCTCCAAACTCGACAAGCCCAAAGTCCTCTGCCACTCCTCACAGGATATTCCTTCCAGCCCTTTCTCCAGCTTCATTGCCCTCCTCTGGATGCATTCAAGGACCTTCCTATCTTTCCTAAATTGTGGAGCCCAGAACTGTACACAGGATGTGGGGACTTCCTGGAATTAAAGCAGTGTGATGACTTCGCTGTCAAGTAATGAGTTACTCAAAACTCGGTTATCAGGAGTTCACTCAGTCATCCTTTTGGCTTAGTTGTGGTCACTAAATTATTTGAGCCCAGCCAAGGAGCCTGTGTTTTCCCCACCTTTAAAAGTGACTGTCTACAGATGATTATTTTTTCTCTGATGTGACAGCAGTACATTGTATCATGTTTGGAATTCATTTTCAAGCAGATCAAGCTGATTCATTGAACATCAGGATGTGTCTGTATTCTGAAGAGTGTTTTCTGATGGGTTGTGTTTTGGAGTGGTACAAACTTTGCAGGCATTTTGTTTTCATATGTATTTTCCGTTCAGTATTTAGATTATTTTTTCTCCCAACTATGAAGATGCTTTACACAAATGGTGGGTGTTTGAATAGTACTGGTGTTTACCCAGAAGTTTCTGATAGGCTGATCACTCTTAGGAGTACTCTATAGATATAGGGACAACTGACTCATACTTATTTAAAAAGAAAAAAGAAAGAAAAAAAAAAGTGCCTGCTTTAAAATTTCAAGAGTTTGTACAGAAATTGTCAAATGTCTACAGGGAAGAAATTGGTACTGGTTACATTGGATTTGTTTTTCTAAGGAATAAAGGAATCCTAATAATCTTTAGACACTGAATGCTAGTGAAGATATTAAGTGCTATAAAAGTGCTATTAAAGCACTTTTTCCTAACAGAATCTATGCAGTCAAGTTAAATGCAACATTTTGTCCTTGCTGACCTGCATTTATCAAGGTGTCATATATTGCATTGATAGAAATTTCTTACATGCCTCTGAATTATTCAGACTCACCAGACTTGATCAACCAATGTTGTTTATACCTCAGCTTTAGCATCGCACTTTACTGCTGCCTTATAATCCTTTT
The DNA here is from genome assembly GCF_020740795.1 of Apus apus. NCBI lineage: Eukaryota > Metazoa > Chordata > Aves > Apodiformes > Apodidae > Apus > Apus apus. The sequence continues at coordinate 11,725,276 of NC_067284.1, forward strand.
GTGCTGCTCCTAAGTGCATACTTTCAGCACTCAACAATGTTTCTCAACCTTCAGAAATAATTAGCATTTAAACACTGTGTTCAACGGGAACTGCTTAATACAGCTTCATACACTTGAAAGCCCTGCATAAAAGTATTTTTTTCCTTTGCAGTAAAAAACATGATTTATTTTTTTTTTTTACAAAAGGCATTCTAAAAATCTAAACAAATTGTTTCAACTGGGTTCACACGTATCAACCATTTTTGGTAATATGACTGAATTTCTCCAAACTACTGGTGGGAAGAATGCTCTCTCTCCAGAGAAGTCTTCTTAAAGTTTAACTGCTGGTGGGATAACTTAATCAAGTAGATATCCCTCTTTTGTTTGGGGTTTTATTCTTTTTTGGTGACAGATAAAGAAGAATGTTACAATGAGGGGTTTTAATAATAGGATTTGGAATTTTTTGTGTGTGTGTTCATGGTCATGTTGCTACTGTTTCTAACTTACTCAGCAAACCTGTCTGTTTTCCCAGAAGATCAGTCACGTAGGCTAACCTGGATCATGCAGTCTTATAGTGGTGCTTGAATACTGCCAAATGTAATATATATATATCTAGAAGCCAAGTCCCAGCTAAAAGCATTCATCTGAAAATAATTATTTCAGCTAGTTATTGACACCTTTCAGTGCAGTGCAAAAGAATACAAAGTACAAATACACTTTCTCTTGTGTAAGGCTGTATGCATAAGCAGTGAAGAGAATGTTGGAATAGTTCAGTTCTGTTGCCTACTCTGCCTACTCTTTTGTGAAATTACACTATGAAGATGTGTGCATTAGCCAACTGGAAAATTAACCATGCAGTGAGACTCAGACTCAGTAATTTTATCTTAAAAAAGGGAATTATATGGAGAGCTGAGCTTCAGTCTAAACTAAGGCATTAACAAGATTCATTGTAGAAATAAGCATACATTTTTAAGCACAAGTGTACTTAATGGCCACAGTAACCTCCTCTGATATATGTCATGGTTTCTACATTACTTGGTATCTTTCATAAAGATGTACTGTGATTCAGATAGGAATTAGAAGCTTGATATAAACATTATTGTTCAAGTTTCTCTGCCCTGTATGCAACAGAGCAGTCTCAATGAGCCCAGTAGTGGTTTCCAGTCTTAAAATCTATGAATATTCAATTGAGTCAATTACTCTCTTTCATCTTGTGGTTTCTTGACCCATTGATGTGACTTATTCACATAATCTGTCAACGATGTCAGCAAATTTTATTTCTTCATCTCATCTCTCTATAAAGTCTAGCCTAAAATGATTTATTATAATTGATTCTTTTGCTTCTTTTAAATGATCCAGGGTCTGTAGTACAAGAAAATAAAAATACATTTTGGGTTATCATTCTATCTTTATATTTACACAGCTGAATGCAAAATATTAGACTGACTATGGCAGCAGCTGCCCTATGGATATTAAGAGGCCTAAGAATTAATTAAAGCTCTTGAGAGAAAACATTTAACTTGTTTTGAGTGGGAAAGAAGAGCAGATTGTTAACTTTTTCCTTTCAAGTGCAAGAGTTAGCATCATATTGAATACAAAGTTGCTAGCACACAGTTTAATTGAAACAGAAGCATATTGGTAATGTAAATTAGTGGGTTTTACAACAAAACAAGTATTTCTTACAGAAGCATTCTAGGTTGAAAATGCTTTTAGTGTCTTCATCTAGGTAAGTCAGTCTAACTATCAGAATATCATTTAAGTAATGATAGAAATTTCTTCTTGGTGAAATAGTAGGATAAGTTCTTTGAAACAAGAGATTACATTAGAGATGTAAAGATTAATATTTAATATTTATATTTAATGTTAAAGGATACATAATTGCATGTTCGATGTAGTTAAATGCTAGTTTCATTTGCAAAGTGGCAAATTACATTTGATTTAGAACAACTTCAGTAGATTGCCAGTAGGTGTCTTGGTCAACCACATCCCCTCCTACCCCATCTGCCCTCACTCCCCAGTGGTACTCAACTTGCCATACCTTTTGGGCAAGCATGGTTATTCAAACAAATCTGCCCTGGGCCCTCTGTGCCCTTGTTTCGAGCTTATTTCTGAATTGGTGTGTGCTGATGGCTGCCAGCTTGTGATACAAGGGAAAGGCCTTGAACTCCAGTGTCTGTACTGTGCGATGAAGTGCATCGGATGTGTCCCTCAGGTGAAACTACTGGTTTGGTTTTATGTAAATGGAACCCAATTTGTGTGCACCAGAGCAGCCCAGTTACGTAAAGTAACGTGTACTAAGTGGGAACAACTGAGGGGTTTGCTTTGCAAATACATCACTTTTGCAACTTAAAACACCAGTGTACCCACTGTGCCTGCTGAAAGAGCAAGCATCCAAACAGAGAATAAAGCTTTGTAGAACAACTCAGGTTGGAAGGGACTTCAAGAGGTCATCTAGTCCAATCCTTTAAAACTATTTCAGATAATTTCTGATTAGTCAATGTACTTTTTTTGGTGTGGAGTTCTGATTTCTGTGGTTAGACTGTTGAAAGGTTTCATACTGAGCCATGAACTCTGTATTTGAGATGGTGCAGGCCTTGGTATGTGTTAGAAGTAGTCATGTAGATGCATGTTTGTCAGTGATGATGAGTGGTGATGAGCATATCATTGCTATGAATGCTATATTTGAAATGCTAGGGAGTAGTTTGATCTCAGACAGATTGCTTCAGATTTTTTTTTTTTTAATTAGAATATAGAATAACTTCATGCAGAACAGGTCTGCAGTATGCAGTGATTCATCTAAGGTGCAGTTTTCACATGCTTAACAAGCAGAATTCCTGTTTGGCTCCAGCCCGTGTTTAAAGAAATGTATTTAGCACTTAGCATTCAAACTCAAGAACTTAACTAGTACTGTTTCGTGTGTGTAGACTTACCTGTTACAAAAAATAATTAGTCTTTGCAGGGTTTAATGTGGCCTTTGGTTGAATTGTCATTTTAAGCTAGACTTCTGTGACTTTATGTCTTTTGTGGTGACTGAAGAAGTCGGGGTGGGCGAGCTGTGTAACTTCTTAGTATGAGCTTTGAAGTCTGATTGCTGATCTCAGCCTTGTAACTGTTTCATAAAGATATCTGTAAATTACCTGTTAGCTTGACCAATTGTTCAGTGTTAAGAAGCTGCTGTGAAGTGAGAAGGGTGTTATTTGACAATGTTCAAAACTAAGTGTTATAGTGAAAAGTGTATGTTTATTCCCACTGCTTTGTAGGCAAGATCTTTGTGGCTGACTGGAAGTGCGGTGAGATAATTTTCCTCGGTTCTTTAATTAATAGGATAAAATGTTTAGCTGGGGCTTCTTTCACACTGTGCTGGTTCTAGAGGTAAAGGCTAGAAAGATAACTCAATTTTACAGAACAAATCCTCCCCCACTTCTCTTCAAGCAAGCCAGCCAATTAACTTTATAATTCAATTTGAGCAAAAAATTGTGAATTCAGCAGAGCAATTATAGGTATGCAGATAAATCCTGTCAAAACATTGCTTCTCATTACCAATCTTGGAATAGTTGTTCCTGTCTGTTGTGAAGTTGGTTTCTTAATGACTTTTAGGAGTATGTAACTTGTCAGTCTTGGAAAAAGAGTGAAAAAATCATATAGTAGATCCTGCATGGAGAATACACATTGATGCCTAAGCATGTGTGGGTCAAAAATACAATGCCAATTAAAAAACTGAGGTGTGGGCAGGTGTCATGGAAGATCAGGGAAGAAATAAGGCCTGTAAGCTTGATGTCTATACTGGACAAAGAAGTAGAAACTATAATGAGGCATACAGTAGTTGATATCTGGGTAAACATGATATAATTGGGAAAAATCGCATGCCTTTTGAAAAGGGAGGTTATGCCTCTCCAAGAAAGGGATCAATAATAATTTGAGTAAGAACTGTATTGTATTTCCTGCTAAGACTTCAGAAAAGCCTCTGTCAAAGTTTCTAACAAAAACACTTGAAAAACAGATGTGCTAAGTGTGAAGAATTATAGTATTATCGTAAGCTCTTACAAGATTGGGTGACTGAGTGATAAAACAGCACATACACTTCTGTGTAGATGAATGCAGAGTAATGTACATGGAGCAAACATTTGTGACTGCATATTTAAAATTGTAGCCTCTGATCTGAGTGTATTTCCATGCACATAGATGCATGGGAAACTATGAGTAGCACAGAAGCAAAGTGGTTTGGCTGTTCAGCATCTCTCTTAATATAAGCCCTAGGGAGTGCAAATCTTCTAAATCAATGTAAGCTGGTTCAAAACAAACAAAGTGGTGGTTTTTCTTGCAGTGTAGTTGGGTTGTGTGTGAAGCACTGTGCTGGGGGGTGGCACAGCTTGTAGAGGTTTACATGGTCTTACTGGGGAGATAGACAAGTTCGTGGTGGAGAAATTGAAAATCGCTAAATACGCAGGAATCACACTTGAATCGCATTCATGTCAGGGAGACTCTGAGCTTGAAAATGGGTAGTATCTGAGACAACAGTGGTGGAAAGTATAATATGGGATTGCCCTGTTTCTCACCTTCCCTGAGGACATGCTGTTGGCTGTTGTCAGTCAGGACACTACAGCTCTAGTGAGACCATTCTTAGGTTGTTATATAAAACGGATGCATTTCTTCCTCAGGATTTCAGTGCTCTGACTCAGGAGGTTGGTTCATTCTTCTTGTATCAGTAAGAATTCATTTCCTAAAGGAGTGTCTAGCGTTTTCAGGGTTTATGTTCCAGGTAGAAGTAAATAGAAATTGGACAGAGTCTGCAATCCTGAAAGAAGCCTTTGGTTCTCCCCTAAAGGCCTTCAAATTTTTTCACAGTGCTCAGAAGAAATCTTGGTCTTTAGTTTTCAAAATGGGGTATGTTTCACTCCTGTTATCAGTTCCACCCAAAAGTAAGGGTCCTGTTTATGATTGGGAGGAAATACTTAGTACTCATGAAGACCAAAGCAGTCCAAATGTACCTTTTGGACACAAAATAGAGTGCTTTTTGATTGAGACTGCTACTCCTGTACAGAAGAGAATAAGTCCTCTATCTTGCAGATGATTTGCCTCTTTTTTATTTTTTCTTTAAAGGAGTGCTATGTAAAAGGATGGTTTGGAGCCATATATTTAAACAAGTTGAGGTTGTTTTCTGAAGTCAGTTAGACTGTGTCTAGCCCTAATAGCTCATGAGGTCTCAAAAGTATGACCTGCTACTTCAAAATAAATTGATTATTTGAGAATATATTACTAAATCAATCACCGTAAACACTCCAGTAATGCTGGGAATATTATTGCAAGTCAATATATTGGAAGCCACACAGAGGCTGAATACAAAATTTGAGGATTTTATGTTATTGACAGGGGACACTCAGGAAATGGTTGAAGACTAGTCATGCTAAAAGACCGGAGAACAACCATTAAGATGAATCTTCTGTTCCATAAATCTCAATCAACACTGTTTCCCATAGCTATTTAGCTGTACCCTCTGTTCCTTTCTACCTGCTGTAGCAGCTGTTTCATAAACTAGATTTTCACTGTGCAGAAATTTGTCACAAACAGAAGCGTTCCCCGTAATTCTTTGAATTAGGTAGTAAATACTTAGCAGTAGTAATTGTCTTTGGCCAAATTTGAAAGAGAGAGAGCACAAGTACTGCCTTTTTAAAAACTATATTTTGCCTAATTATTCCTGAAATGTATTTTAGTCATAGAAGTTACAGAATTTAATTTTCTGTTCTCTCTCAAGTTTAAGTACAAGAGAACTGCAGGAAAACTTAACTGAAAAAGAAATTTCAGTGCTATCCACCTTTATTGTAATTCTCACATTCAGTGCACACAGGCAATTGACTATATACTAAAATAGAAAAGATTATATCTATAATGGAATGTAAATTTTTCAAAATGTATTTAATACATAATCTGTATGTAAATATATCTATAAATGTTCATCTGAAAAGCTTGAATGCTTTACTGAGCATCATATTTGTATATTCTGTTGTCTTACTTACTTAATATCTGTTAGTGTGTGTGGCATGAGATCTTGAGTGTTTTTAACACCATATTGCACGATGGCACATTTTTAGTTTGGGAATGTAGCATGGGAAAGGAGCAAGATAAATCTTATTATTTTAAGAATTTAAAGATGAGGTAATTGGGATGTTAAGATATTTCTGGTGAATGGGAAAGAGCCAGACAAATGAAGGGGGGAACAGCAAGATGGTGGCAACTAAATGAGTATTTGTATCGACGGCTGAAAGATTTTCTTGGGTTTGTAAGTTGCTTAAACAATACCTTTCTAAATCTGATTTTGGAGAGGTGTACAAGCAACCAGCTTTTCAGATATTTGCAGGTGTTACAGCACAGAAATCATATGTAGGGGAAATAGGGTGTGAAGATGATGTGTTTCTTACATTAGATCACAGACAATTCTTCATCTGCTTTTATCACTCCAGATCTAGAACTGTTAGGTTTATCATCAGTAAGTTTTGCATGTGTGCAATGTGATTATAATAATCACTGTTACCAAAAGACATTGGACATTATTAGGATTATTTTTTTTAGGTAAAATTGCATAAATTTTCTCATTATGGATTAATAAGTATCTAACAACTAAAAATTCACATTCTGTGCATCTCCAGATTATTCTTTTACTTTTCCTCTATTCATGGTAATTTTATTTTCTCCATTGCCATGAAAGATACTCTAGTGAGGAAAAGTTTAGCAGGTTGGCTCTCAGTAGTAGCTGGGGGTGAACAAAATTGCAGCTTAGGAAATTGAAGCAGGTGATAGAAAAGACCATGAGAGACTTAAGCTCTAATTTAAGAGAAAATTGCTCCTTGCAGCTTTTGGTTCAAGCATGTACCCTTTCTCTTAAGCAACAGATGTTCCATTATTTATGTTCCTGTATCTCATGATGTTCTTTAACCTTTAGGTAACTTGAATTCCTTTAGTAGGAAATAACATGTTTCTGGTGAGCCTTTCTGATAGTTGGCAGTATGGTGACTGCTGGCTTTCACATTTTGTGTCAGCAAGAAGCATGGATAACAAATAATTCATATAAGTGTTCAAAAATGTTGAGATTACCTTAAATGTATCTTTGATGTATGTCCTATCAGTGTTTTCATCTGTTACTGTGCTGTCTTGTTTTCTTTTTTGAAATTTGCCATTAGCCAGAGAGAGATAATGAAGTATGCTAATTTTTATTCCCATTCTCAGCTTTTTTTATTATATGCAATGGCTTGGCTTTGGTGCTAAGCAGTTTTAAAACAGCAGCAAATAAAGCAGTGAAATACAACTACTTCCATGGTAATGGAATTCATAGCTTCATAAGTACTCTCATTTTTTAGAGACAGCTGATATAGTCTGAATTGTTACTTTTAAAACCCATGAAAACCAATAAGCATAATTAAACTGCTTTTTTAATTTTCTTCAGAAGTACAAGCCTGGTCGATGTGATGATATTTTGAAGTGGAAGCCACCCAGCTTGAACTCAGTTGATTTTCGCCTAAAGATAACAAGAATTGGTGGAGAGGGGTATGTAATCTCTTCCCTTTTTACATATATAACACTCATGTGAACGTCCCTGAGCCGTTAATCTCTCCTCTGGTATTTCCTGACACTTCCTGGTGCTAAACTTTTTTATATCCTGGAGCATTTGTTCCTTGAAAATATAGACAACTGTTGTCATCAGTGCTGTACTAAAAACAATGGCAGATGTTTATAATGTAAAATTACTAATTTTAAATTTTATAATTTTTTTTAAAAAGTCCTTTTTGGATTTGGCAATACCTCTTATATTTTTGGATAGTAGACAGGCTTATTAGAGTAAGTTCTTATAATAACTATTTTCAATTGGTTTTATGCAACATAATAAGCTTTCTTCCATTTTAGAATTACACACAAATGTGACAGGCACTTGTTTTCTAAAAGAAAAACAAACCCTGAATTTTTTTACTCAATAGTTATTCTTTGGTATTGTCTTGAAAACCATTAAAATCTTAATCAAAAACATGAATTCTAGCGTCAGAAGACACGTAAATCTTTACGTTACATCAGTTGTACATACTATGTCTAGTTCAGTCACTGCACATATTTAATAGGGGCAATTTCCATGTTCAGTTGTGACAGGGAGGGGAAGACTGAGTCACTAGATTAAAGCTTGCCTTGGAAAAGATTTTGTTTAAAATTAAGTTAATTGATTTTTAGCTTGCTTAATGTTTTAACATCTGGGACTCATTTCAGCTGACAGTTTGAAATACTGACATTTAGCTTTTGGTTTTCTTGGTGCCACAGGCAACTTAATAAGATTAAACAATTAATTCCTAGATTGCTTATGTATTCCAGAGGGCTAATAATGGCCCATCTAACTTCTAGAAATTTGCATGTAAAGTTTGTGAATATATTTGATGAGTAGAGAGTATCTTAAAGATATGCGGTTTATTCTGCAAAATGTAAACTGCTAACTTCAGAGTAATTCATGAGGTCAGAATTATCTATTAATATTCTTATGTTTGAAAATGCAATATGAAGTCCTCAGTAACAACATAGCTATTTTAGAACATATATAGGCATATTTTAAAGTAAACTTCAGAGAATCAGCTCGTTACAACAATTTCATGTTTGCTTGGCTTTAATTTAAGTCACAGAACAGTGCAATGGGAAAGATTTCTGTTAAAAAATAAATGAAAAATTAACCATTATTTCGTGGGAAGATTATTTTTATTATGGTGTTCTTTTGCTGGAGCTTATAGACAGTGATAGCCTGTGATTTGGAAAAAAAAAAACACAATAGATTTTTCATTTCACATTAAAAAAGGAATATTCACTTGATTAGTTAACACTGATTTGAACTACAAATTACCAGTGCTATTGTGTTATGTTTAGTGTATATAGCACCATAGAGTGATTGGAATGGGAAAACCTTATAAAATATTAGCACAAAATATTTCTAAAACATTGAGCAGTTAGTAGAAAGTTATTAAAGAATAGCTGTTCCATTGTGGAATTTGAAACACTTTCTAGTATTTTAAAAAGTTCTACCATATTTTATCTATGTGAAAATAAGTGCATTGCTCACATGGTGGAAACAATTATCCTGATTAGTCTGTAAATACTGTAATATTTAAATATATTAAAGTTTACGTTCATCTCACATGCCTTAGAAAAAAATAATTCTAGAAACCTGTCATTTGATAAATAAGATACAATTCTTCCAGATAGGTTTTACTTTTTCTCATGTGTCTGTTGACTGATATTAGCAACTTAAGTGCATTCATCCAACAAAAAAGAAAAGTTAATGAAATAGTGAGTGGAAAAAAATTATTTTCCATTGTTGGTAGAGAAGTATTTATGTTAAGTAATGACCGATGAAACAGTAGCTTCTGCACAGTTAAACACAAACAATGAATGAAGTACTCTAGATTTAACTGCTCCAGTAGTTAATTTGAGTATCCAATTTATCGCTTCGCAAGATCTGAACTCATTTGAGGAAACATCAGAATGACACTGATTTTGAAGTTTTTGACAAGTTTTAAAAGAAACAACAGGAATTTTAGACTGTGGAAAGGTAGTTCCTGAGTTCTGAGCACTACCATGATGAAGTGGTTGATTTCTGATATGACTAAGAATTCTGTTTCGATGAACTGAATGTCTTGCTAATGGCAATTCTAACATGATGAGGTTGGGCTTCCTGCCTCCCCCCACCCCACTGAGATTAAAAGCAAGCATTGGTACTGGTTTCAGCCTTTTAGGTTAAAAAAGTTTCCTTCTTCTTCAGTAATCCAAAAAGAAATCTGGCATGCATTTAACAGCAAAGTAAACAGGATATGGATAAAGTAGTGTTACAAAATGTGTGTTGTTTTCTTACAGTTAAGCAATAATATTTATGGAAACAGAAGGTATGTCTTTGTATTGATTTCTTACTGACAAATGAGGAGCCAAAGCTGAAGTATTGATCTCAAGTACTTGACAACTTGAAACAATGAGAATGGGGATTTTCTGTTATTTCCAAGTCCTCTGATATGTTTTACAGGCTCATCTTTAAATCTCAAAATGCAGACATACTTAAACCTGCGCTACAAGTGCGTGTGGTCTTACCACAGCTCACAGCATAGCTGGGACAGATACAGGCTGAATCCGTATCACAAAACTCTAGCCATGCAATGCTTGTATTTATAGTTCCCTGTTCACTTAAACATGGAAAAAAAACCCACCCCATACAGGAACATTATTTATTCAGTAGTATGAGATTAGAGCACTGTCAGCTTTTGGACATGTCTTTTGGATGGCATATGTAATTGAGATCTTGAACAATTGTAAACAGTCCTGTGCATTTTTCAAATGAATAAAGGAGTTACCTCTAGGGAGTCTGCCAGATTTTACTCAGTATGATTGTTTTCCATCTACCTAAAATTCCCCTGTGTTCTCCATTGTGCATTTCCAGCCCTAGATCAGTCTGCAATAGTAATGTTAATTGCAAAATGGTTGCAGCATTTAATCCCAGGTGTAGATCAGTTACGGATGGGAGACCAATTGTTTTTATCTTGGGTTGATTTATTTCACTATTGATATCAGAGGGAGTTTTGCCATTGAATTAAAAAGAAGGATTTGGCTTATGATTTATGAGATACTTTTAGAATAGGCTTCCCTATAAAAACTGCTTTAAAAAGAATAAAGAAAAAGATGCCTTTGCATCCCAAAGAATCGTAGGGGTTTTGTAACCTCAGTGACCTAATCCTGACCCTCCTATTCAGTGCACAACATTTGAAAGAAATTGCATTATTGCACCTTAGGGAATTACAGCATATCAGCTGAGCCATGGTAATTGTCCCCTGTGTATTGTCATAGTCCAGTCTGTCCAAGCATCCAGATGATACTTAGATTAACTCTATGTTGTGTTTGCAAGAATTCCAGCATATGTCCTCTCTCATTCTCTTCTCATCAGATCAGTGTAGTTACTTCTATTTAGAAAAGGGAAACCAAACAAAAAACCCAAACCCAACACACAATCCAAAACAACAACCAACAGCTTATTAAATCACCTAAAGAAGAGAGTACTTAATTGTTTAGCTCTGGTGAAACACAGCAGTTGAATTGAAAGGTCTTCAGGTTATTTATGCTTTAAAAAGGTAGACCCACTTCCCAGCACTTCTCTTATCATTTCACATTTGCTAAGAGAATGGTTTCACATCAACAACATGAAATGGAGCCCTTTAATCATATAACAGTACCTTGTATTTTTCCTAAACGATGGTTGATACTAATAGAAAATAAAATAAAAAAAAAAACAGACTGAAACACATCAGCTGCATTTCCAAATTATCTACAAATTAAAAGTCCATATCAGAAGATAATACAGAGGATATTTAGTTGTTGTGTGCAATATCTCAGTTATATTACAGAGAAGACTGTTTTTAAAGAGTAGAGATGTGTTTTCCCAAAATGTCTGACTCTTAAGAATATTTCTGTAAAAATAAAAACCCCAAACCCAACTCTGAGCTTTATTTAAATGTTGCAAATATCAACTGAAAATGTCTCCATAGTGCCAGATTTGTGGTAGCTTCCAAAACTAGAATTTATGAAATGTCTGTATTTCCTTTTACAATTTTTTAATTACTCTGTAAAAGTCCCTTGATTTTATCTGAATCAGACATGCTGAAATCAAATTACAAGCAAGGCTTTGGTTTTATTGGCTTTGAATGAATATCTTACTGAGTCAATTTAATATTATTTCAAATCACAGAATAATATAAATGTAATATAAAACCATAAGATATTGGAAAGAATCAAGAATTTTACTTATGTTCTAAGAGAGAAATAGTAATAAAGGCTTGTTTCTTTAAAAAAAGTTAGCAATCCAAAGTAGACATGAACTCTTTGTTAGGAGCAAGTCTGTGTTGTTTTTTTATTATGTCCATGATTAAGTAGACCACATGGAGAAAAAAAACAAACAAGCAGTGTTTAGGCAGAGTTCTGTTTAGCTTGGCCATTGTCAAGTAATAAAAATGGGAGATAATTTACAATACATTGAAGGACAGTGAGGGAGTCAGATCTTGGGTACCTCAGTAATTACAAATCAATCAACAGCTACAGATATTCAGAACTACAGCAAAGTGAATGTTTTCCTGTTGTTGGATGGATGTGATGTCCTTTTTGTTCTGTAAATTAGAAAGAGCTTCTGGGAGAATAGGAAAAGCTGCAACTGGTTCAAAATAACCAGGGTGTTCTTCATTTGCTTTCATATATAGCTGTGTTGTCTGGCACAGGGTTGCTTATCCTTTTTATAAGCTACTCTTTTCGTAAAGTAATCTTCCTCACTCTTCTGCATTGAAAAAAAAAAAAAGGGTAACTGGCTGGGAAGTCATGGAAGTTAATTGAATCATCTAAGAAACACAGAACTGACATGAGTTTGTTTGGCCCGTGTTTTGTTGCTCCTTCCTCTCTTTCCATTCCCCCTCTTGTGTGATTCCTAAATACCAGTTTATGCTGTGAGCTCTTTGCCATCTCACCTGTTTGCCCAGTGCCCATTGTCAGAGAGCACAAGCTTGTTCTTACTCATGCTGTCTGTCACAGAAAGGGAGCTTTACAAATAATACCCTGGCAATAAAAATAATAATCCCATATTGCTCCAGCCTCCACAGATCACAGTCAAGACAGGGGCTGCATTTCTGGTGAGTAGAGAGGAGTTAGAGGCAGAACGCAGATGATGTCGCACAGCAATTATGGAACAAATAAGGGCAAGATGTTGCAAATAGATGCAAAGATGCATAGTGTTGGGATGACAGCAGGAGTGCAGGTTTGAATATATTAACTACATTTATGGTTGTACTGTTATTAAAGGAAGCGTGTGCTTCAAAGTTGCTTACTTTTAATGGAATTCTGAGAGTTGCAAATTATGAAAGCAAAGGATTAATTTGTTTAGCTGTTGCTTTCAGACATTCAGCTGCTCCCAGAGTAGGTGTTGCTAGTTCTGAAGAAATGAAGGGGAAAGGTTGTGCAAACTGATCAAAAGAGGATGTTGAGTGTAGAAAGAACAGTGTGGTGGCATGGGAAGGGAAAGCACAGGTATTACCGTGGTAGAAGTCTGCATGCACAACTGCCACCATCAGCAGTGCAATGGAAACTTGTAGATAGACATTTTACCTGGGTACTATGCTGGAAGTATTTATGCTATATTGCTTATAGGAGAATATTTAAAATATTTTTGTAATACTTCGGTTTTTGAAAACTCTTTTCAAAGTAAGACTTTGAATCTAGCCTCTATTTATTCTCTGGTACACTCAACATAATGTTGTACCTTCCACAACTAATACCCAGGATGCTCTTGGAATTTCTAATGCTGAATTTCAAAAACGAACTCAACCTCATCTTTTTATATGTTCAAGTGGTAGCCTTGGGCAATCTCCATCTGTTAGATAATTATTCTACTGCAGTTACTAATTTTTTCCAGATTTTTAAATGCTTTGTCTCATATAATCCTAAAATTATCTGTATGCTTGCAGATGGAATGTAAAAGTAGCCTTGTATGTTTTATAGACCCTGTTCCTTTTTCCTGAACTTGCTGTCTTCTTAAAATAGTCTTTGCAGTTGCTCATGTCAGCTATCATATTTGTTATCCCCTTTGTTAAAGATCCATTTCTAACTGTGAGATCAAGAAAAGCTCCCAAATACTTCAATGCTTCAGGTTTTTTTTTTCTCTCCCATGCACTTCTCTGTCTTATTTTACATTTGTATAGGTATTTTATTGCTATTTGGCCACGTAGCTTAGATTTCTTGCTACTTGTGGATATATAAATCGAGGGCTTATGCCATCCCCAGCTAAACAACTGTGAGGGGATAGGATCTGAGAGAGGACTGAGAGAAGCAGGCTCTGGAAAAATGATCTTGGGCTTCAGGATGGCTGACTTTGTTTTTTTCAAGGAACAGTTAGGTGGTGTCCCATGGCAGGTCTCCTAAAGTGCAGAGAGGCCCAGGAGAGCTGGTTGATCTTCAAGAACAGCCTCCTCAAAATGCACAAGAACATACTCCTCCTATGTGCAGGAAGAAAAGCAGATACAGCAGGCTGCTGGCTTCCTTGAATGGGCAATTCCTGAGTTAACTCACCCATCCAGTGAAGTGTATGGAAGATGTAAACAGCAACAGGCCTCTATGGAGAGCCTAAAACCAGTGTTTGTAGAGAGGAGGAGTTAGGAAAGCCAAAACTCAGCTGGAGCTGAAGGTAAGTCAAGGACTTCTATAGGTACCTTGGTAATGAAAGGAAGGCTAAGGGAAATGGGGTGCTGATGCACCACTACACGTGGTGGCACAAGATACAGGAAGGGCTGAGGGCACAATCTGCCAGTTTGCTTTGGTCTTGGGTGTCAGGGTCTGCTCTCAGGCTGCAGAGGTCCCAGAACCTTACGGCAGGGTGCAGGGAAATGAGTTACTACCAGCCTGTGAGGACATTCAGGTTAAGGACTACTTAAACAAACTGGACCTTAGGGTAATGGAGGGGGAAACTTTGAAACTGGGGCAACAGTTGGCACTTGTGGCACTGATGCCCAGCTGGTAACTGGGCTGCAGTTGGAACAGATGATTCTTTGCCACTATTCAGCATTGGTGAGACTGCATCTGGAGTACTGTGTCTAGTTTTGGTCTCCCCAGTATAAGAAAGATACTGACACACTGGTGCAAGTCCCGTGGAGGTCCACCAACACAGTGAAGGGATTGGAGGAGGTGACATACAAAGAGAGGCTGGGAGAACTGTTTTTCCTCTGTCCAAAGCAGAGAAGGCTACATAATACTTTCCTGCTGTTTATAACTCTCTGACAGCAGGTGAGAGAGAATATGAAGCCAGGCTGCTCAGAGATACATGTTGAAAGAATGAAAAGCGAAGGACACAAATTGTAGGACAGGAGAAGAAACAGCATGAGAAAAGTCAAACACTGTACTAGGTGGGCAAGTTGTGGACTCTCCATCTTTTGAGGCATTCAGGAGGTAGTTGGATATGGCTGTGAGCCACCTGAAGAATCTTAGAAGCTGACACTGTCTTGAACATGAGGCAGATGAGGTGCAAAGGTCTTTTCCAAAGTTATTCTGAGATTATCTGCAGATCAGATGTTTAATAGTTTGCAAATCATATGGAACTGTTAGACATTTAACTACTAAATATTTTAACGTTGTTTTCCTTTCTTCTTATTTTCTTTAAGTAAAGATTTTTCAGAGTATTTACTGTACTTGTATTTAGTTTACAAATTGTAGGGTTGTTCTTTTAGAGAGGATTTTTAAGTTGCAAAATAAAATAACATGCAATTTTTTATAAATAGGAATTTGACTTGGTTCTTTGTTATAGGCTATAAAGGTTTGCCAGATATATAATTTTAAAACTGTCTAATTTAAATAGAGAACATCTTCATCTTCCATTTGCTATAGCTTGAATAATAGATATGCTGTTTTCAGACTTACTGAAACTCAGTTGTGAACGTTTGGGGTTTTTTTTATGCCAAAATATATAATTTTTTTTAATTCTAGGTAAAATTGGAGGGTATTATTGAATATCCTGTTCAAAGTGCTTTTAATGGATTTTAGAAATTGGTATGAGCTTCTTTGAAATGCGTTTCTCATGTAATAACTCTTTGGTCTCCTTCAGACAATAAATATTTTCTGGATTTTGTGAGTACGTCATAGATGATACTCTAACTCAGAATACTTTTTCCTCCATTAATTGTGTCCAGTATGAATTAATATTCAGTAGTTTGTTTGTTTGTTTTTTAATGTTATTTAATGAGATTTTATTGTCTGTTTTCTTGAGCTTACACATGGGGACATTTAAAACAGGTTTTGGAAAAGAGCGTTAGTACAAACTTAGGCAGATCTGAAAACTAAATATTTTTCTATGGTGTTTAGAACTAAAAAAACACGTATTTCAGGGAAAAAAATCGTCAGCTTTTGCATGCTGTGGTGTATTTTGAAGATGAATAAAGTAAACTAAGAAGGGAAAAGAAACTATCACCATGGTGTAGAGTAGAACAAACAGGCTGGGCAGCCAAAGATAGCACACGTTTTCCACTCTTAATCACTCTTACTCTGAACGTTTTATTATTTAATTTTCTGATAATACCAAACTCAGAATTCATAAAAGAACAGATATAAGTATTAAATAATGAGTATGTTAAAAGTTAATCGTGACATTCATAACTCTAAGAATGCCTTTCAGTTGGCTTTGATACCATCAAAATGTTTTGAAATTGGTTTGGGAATTAGTACCCAGCTTTCTGTGTCTTCTTGAATGCACAAGTACTTTGGAATCAGGAAAACATGTCAACAAAATTAATGACCCTTATGCAGGGTGTTTGCATTTCTGCCATGACAGTGTTATCAATATTGCATGCATGCAATTCTAAAACACTGAGACATTATCAGCATTTTCACCTTCCCTTTTTGATAACCAGGAGAAAAACTCTTTGTACTTGCACTTATCTTACCACCTCAGGGGCATTAGAAAAGAAACCACATAATATTTTTTTTAGAATAATTTTCCAGTATCTCTGGTTTTGTAGGGATTCAAGTTATGATGATTGATTTAAAAATATTTATCAGTTTTTAGAAATTAGCATTTTAAGGAATACTTGCATTCTGAGGAAATAAATGGGATTTTTAATATCTATCTGTTACTTTAGCGACTTAGGATCTGCCTTAGGCTTTGTCTTGCCATCTTTTGGGCTAACACCCAGCTTATAGCTTTTTTCTGGGAAAAGATGCTTATCCTCTTCTAGAAACACATTTAAATCAGTGAGGCTACAGGTGCGTGTATCTGTCTGTGGGAGACCAGTTTGCATAATCAAAGTGTGATGGGTCAATGGTAATGAAGAATCCATGCTATTACTTACCTAAGTGATAGTTAAAAGAACAGAAACTACTGGATATACAGCTTGTGCACATGCTACACTTGGACAGGGAGTATCTAGCACTTTGTAAAAAGCCTTTAATGATTTGCAGTAGAGGTTTGGTTCCCTCTGACAGCAGATGTGAGCATGTCGTCCTGCTAGAGGATCTTAAAAAGGATCTTAAAATTCCTTATTTTCATACACTTTTTATGCTTGCATGCTTTTTACAAAGCAGTCTTATGCCAGTGAGTGTGAAGTACAAAAGTGGTTTTGTACTGAATTCTCTTCTGAAATCAACTTCAAGGCTTTAATTCATACACAAGACCTACCTACTTTTTAGTGTTATTGTAAATGTGAGAAATAATCCTTTATTTAAGCTTTGAAACCCAGATTTCCAAAGTTATATGCTGCTTCAGCTTCATATGAAGTAAATCAGATTTTTTATTTATAAATATATATACCTATATGCATGTGGATGTATACATGCAGAGGTGACATCTGCTGTTTTATGTTGTAAAATTAAAAAAACAAAAACAAAACCAAACATGTAACAGAATTCCCTTGGCTGTTATGAATCAAAACAACTTTCCTCTTTTCTTCCTCATGTTTACGTGTGGGAACCCTATCCTCGTTTTTTCATGCTTCTTAGTTTTAAAGATTATCCATTTTACTAAATCAATATTTGCCATTTCCAATTTTTAGCTCCTTTAATATATTTCTTAAGTGGACATTCTTGACTTCTCCTTTTTGTTATTTTCCTGGCTTGAACAATATGGTTGTTAATGTCTTGGTTTTGTGGTTTTAAGCTAGGTAACTGGTTCTGCATCTGTACTTGACCAGCCAATGTCCTATTGCTGGCTTAGGAATGGTAGAAAAGTTGTATATGACTAATAGAGAAAACAGCACATTGCTCTGCTTTCTATGTATAAAGTGAATCATGTTTTTATAACCTAACTGCTAAACTTACGAGATACAAAAGGTTGTGAAGTGTTGTGGGGTTTACAAAGAATTCTCGTGTTCTTGACAGATAAAAAGCATCACTACCCCTATGCTGGTCTTCCTATCTGTTGCCAGACCTCCTGATCTCTTAGGGGAATGGCAATGAGAAGTTTTATGTTAGTTTCAATGAGGGTGCTATCACATACTCCCCAAAAGCAATGGGTGTATCTGTATCCCTTTTCAAGATGAGAGAAAGGAATTCTGAAGTGAAGAAAAGACTCTCTCAAGGCAGCGTGGTGTTAGTTAGAAAAGGACAGTCCTCAGCTGTACCCAGCAGGTGGCATTTTTCCCCCTTGTAACAAAGTATTTTCAAAGCTATAATCTTTGGCTATTTTCATACTTAAAAATAAAGCCATTTTTTCACCAAGTATTAAAAGATTGCACTGTGAGCAAATATTTATCAGTGGATTATAAATGAAATCTAATGTGCATATCTCTAATTACAGGATAGAGAAGATTGGAATTAGGAGAGTGAAACAGGATAGTGAACTTGATTATTTTTCCCCCCTCAAGTCTGCATATGAAAACCATCATTTCTCACAGATGTTTATAAAAGCACTTCACTCTTTTGGTGAATGTTAAAGCATCAAATCTCAAACGCTCAAGTTTTTGATCTTTTTACTCAGAAGTACAAAATTCTGTTTGAAAGTGGGTATTCGATCTCCTAGATCACTGGATTTGGGGAGTAGAGCAGGATAGATGGACTCAAAAGTGAATTTGGTTTCTCCTAATGAAGGCTCTGAACTGTTCTCTCCCCTCCAGAAGGCAAAATTAGCTATGGGCATGGTTCTCTTCTCAACTAATGTATTAAGAAGATTTCAAACTTCTTAATTTGTGTTGATAATGCTCCATACACAGTTCTGATTCAGGACTCACTGTTACTCATCCTGCTGCTATTTAAGAATAGAAGAAGAATTGACTGTCAGGCCTCACTAAGCAAGGTGTTTGTGCTTATTTTCTGTACAATACTCTCTTTGATAAAAATCTTCACACATTACTTACATGTTAAGAAAATTGCAGTTTGAAAGATGAATTGTGTATCATGGTAAACTAGAGTAATACTTAGAAGAGACAATGGTGTTGCATGAAAATACTTTCTTCCAGTCGAGATAAGTCATAAATACAGCTTATTTTAATAGCTGAAGTATTAAGCTTCAGTTATTTGAATTCACTAAAACCAGATAATTTTCCTCTTCCACTTAGCCTTATAGTAGGTTTTGATGAATGTTTTTTGACTCAAAGTGATAATTTCTCAGTTGTTTACCTTAGCTTCTCTTTCACATTAAAAATAAGAGGAAGCTTAACATTGTTTACATGTATTGTATGCTGGTAGTTTTTTTGCAATATTCAGAGGAATTTTCCAAGTGTCTTCCAAAGATTATATCCTGTCTTTTTGGAGATAAGTCTTTGATGTTGGCTGGAAAATTTTCATAGTTTGATAGAGCATGTTTCAGCAAAAGACACACCTATGTCCTACCTGTGGCAAGAGGAGTGTCCAGTGTTTTAAACCTGTAAAAGTACTTTGAGTAAAAATAAATTGGTCCCATGCATTTAAAGCATGGCATAGTCTGTACCAATTACCTGAAAATTTACATTGTTGACCAGCTTACTAGAGAAGCCTGAGGAATAGGAACAAACCCTGACTACTGCAGAAAAGAAGCAATAATGAAATTGTGTGGCATTGTCTGTTCTGTTGCTTTTCATCCTATAGACTGAGGATCATTAATTTCCCAAAGGATTTTATATAGCATTTGGTCCAATGTGTTTGTTGCTGAAAGCTATGTTATTAAACTGATTATTCTCTTTAAATGATAGCTGCATACAGAAAGATATTTAAACAATCCAGAAATCCAGAACATAAAGATGCTGTAGATGTAGACTTTGCAGAGTCACTTCTCTGTAGCCTTTTTTCCCCAAATGAACATTTAAAGTGCAATCTAATTCTAAACTCGTTTAATGCAAAAGATACATCTCTGTTATTGCTCAACCTAAATTATTCCTTTCACTCACTAAATTTGAATTTGTCTTAATTTCTTGCAAGCCATCACATTCATAGGATATCTTTCTGACAGAAAACCAGAGATGTATATGATGAAAGGGCAAGAATGAGTTGGTATTTTAGAGTTAATTATTCTGATGTAAAAAAGAAAGCAATTCTGTCAACAGAGAAATTGGTAGGCTTGGCTTCTTGACAAACCCTCATCCTGAAGTTTAATTACCAAAGGGACCTACAAAGAAATACAGAAGTTATGGAATGATATTAGCAGTGAGAAGGGATGAGTTGTGGAAGAAGTGGGGTCACAGAAAGCTAAATTCTTTCTGTAGAGTTGCTTTCTCTACTCTTGTTTTAGGTAACCTGTTGTTTATTTATTCCCTGGTAGCTATGACAGCTTTCTACTCAAGTTTGCTGTACTTAAAGCCAACAACCACCCCCAACTCTCAGGTTCTGAAAATATCAGACTTCTGTATAAGGAAAGACCACTGATAAGCATAGACAAAGGTGTTTTATTAAAAACTGATTAATAAATAAAATAGAATGTGTAGTGAGGAGAATAGCCATTATTTCAACTGAAGTGAAAACAGACTAGCTTGGATCTACAGAACTGGCTGGGATATTGGGAGAGTCGGAGAAAATCTGCTTGTGCCATGTGTGCAAGCTTGAGAAAGTTGGGTAAGAAATAATTTTGCAACTCTCACAAGCTCTCAAGTAAGAGGTTGCAGCCTCTTTCTTCGGTCAGACTTCTTTAGCCTGGGTGTCTTCATAACAATTTAATGAACAAGAATTTTCTAGCTTGTCCGAAAACCCTTCTTCTTGTGTTCTGGTTCTAAGGAAAACAATACTCTTTTCTTTTTCTCTAGTTTTCAAATGTCTAATACAGTAATTATGTTCTATCTAAGGTTTCAGTGATTTATTCCTGAGTGAAGTGTCTGTTTGCTGTCTGGGAATAAATTTTCTCAGCCATAATAATAAGTTTTTGAAAGTAACTTCAGAGAAAGGAATGGACTATTTAATTTTTAGACAAATAAAGGATATCTCTGAAAGAATAATTACATTGATTTTACATCATTTGTACTAATTATTGTCTGATAGATGCTCTTTTACTGGTTCAGGAAAGTAAATTGTGTACATATAAAGTAAACCAGGAGTTCATTCTTTTTCTGTGCGTTTTCAATCAATCATTGATAAGTCTTCTTCCAGTCTGACTGCCAAATGTGAAAAACTAAAGCAATATTTTGAATTTGGAATTACATGTATTAGATGAAAAATGTAGAATTGTAGCAATTGTCATAGTATCCCTTTGTCACTAGTTTGTGTATGTGAAGTGTAGCAGATCCATGTTAAGGCTACAGCCTAGCATCCAGATGAAATTTAATTCCTCCAAAAAGAGTTGACCCAAGGGGCTGTGTTTTACTTGTGTTGGAACAGATAGATCTGTAGTAGCCAAGTAAATGTAACAACTTTGACCACTCCTAAATGGCACTTCTCTTAAGAAACAAGGGCTTGTAGTGAGAGGACAAGGGTAACGGATTAAGACTGGAAGAGGGGAGATTTAGGGTAGACACTGGGAAGAAATTCTTCACTATGTGGGTGGTGAGGCACTGGCAGATGTTGCTCAGGGAAGCTCTGGATGCCCCATCCCTGGAAGTGTTCAAAGCCAGGTTGGATGGGGCTCTGAGCAACCTGGTCTGGTGGGAGATGTCCCTGTCCTTGCAGGGGGGTTGGAACTAGATGATCTTC
The DNA here is from genome assembly GCF_020740795.1 of Apus apus. Classification (NCBI taxonomy): domain Eukaryota; kingdom Metazoa; phylum Chordata; class Aves; order Apodiformes; family Apodidae; genus Apus; species Apus apus. Next base: position 11,746,861 of record NC_067284.1, read on the forward strand.
AAGGTCTCTTCCAACCCCGTCCATTCTGTGATTCTGTGAAATGAAACGCTTCATTGTTGGGATTCCTAGCTGGTGTAAAACTTGACAGCAGGGATGTGTTAAAATGAAGTTTTCCCGTCATCAGTTGTGGGAATATGTACTCAGCGCATTCACCCTTTTTTCTGTCTCATCTTCTGTGATGCTGTTCCCAGCTATGATCAGTTTTGTGTTCCTGCTGAAGTGTTATTCATCCTCCTTTCCTCCTCTCACCCGTATTTGCATGTGAGTCTTCAGGGTTGGTTTCCCCATAAAGGTGATTGTTTTTTTTGTTTACTGTCAGTTGCTTTGCCAAAGTGATGAAAGTCCTGGTTAAAATGCATAGAATTTCCATGAAATAACTGAAATTGCATTCCTGTATGCTGACTGATAATTTTCTCTCACTTATGGTCTGAAGGTGTAGTTAAGACTGTATCTTATAGGTAAACAGGAAAAGGCAATCTCTTACATTATTTTGTTATGCTTATTTTATATATTTTGCAAATAGCCAAATTTTGAGACATCATAGTTGAGATTAACTTGCATGCTCCAGTCCTTATTCTTCCCAGCTATATCACTTAGTCTAAGAAAACATACTGCTTTTTCTAGAAACTTTGTCTTACCTTAAATCAGATCTGAATTAGGTTCACAGTGTTAATAATGAACAGTGTGATTTAGTTATTAATTCTGCAATACCTGTGATTAATTGCAGTTAATTTTATTACCTAAAATAGCTTATTATCTGTGCAGGTAGCTTATAATACAGCCATGAGGATCTTCCCTGTTGGCAAATCAAAATATACTGAACCACATTACACTGATTTATTTTTTTTTTTGGCAGGCTCTTTTTTTGTCAAGGGTAAATTATAGTCCAAAAGGACATGCAAAATTGCCTGCAGTAAAAAATTATGTCTTGGAGGCATATTGCCAAAAGGAAAAAAAAAAACCCCACCCTGCTTTACTGTACATATGTTAATTAATAACTTAATAATTTACATTTCATAAATCTTCTCAGAAAGAGATTAAAGAAGAGACAGAGCAGGTCATCCTGATACCAGTTAAATCAGTAGTTATGAGCCAGGGACTGGAAGTAACCAATTTTTTGTCCTATGTAGTTAGCATTTAATCATAATTGCTCTTTCACTTGTGCCCTACATAATAAAAATTCATCATTCAGGACAGTAAATGAAAAGATGCTCTCTTTCTGTAATAATAATAATAATACTGCAATTTTATCAAGAATTCAATTATTTTTTCCCATTCTTTAGAGGAAAACGATATTTTTGCAGGTTGCTCATCACCCAGCCTCAGCTTTTCTGACTTTTTAAAGGGTATGTCACAAAAGAAGTTAGTAATTTCAAGTGAAGTCTGAAGAGCTGCCATTGCAGAAGAGGCTAGGAGTTCTGATAGCATATGAAGAGCTTGGGACACAAGTGCTTTTTCCTTATTCCAGAGGAATTCTCTCAAAGTTTGGCCAACTTGCAGAGCGGCCTGTCTTCTTTTACTTGGAAGTGTCAGCTGCCAAAGTCTGGGACTGCCATGAGATCCTGCCAGCACTGGTGGGGCATGCAGGGCACTGGGAAAACCAGAAAACTGTTGGAGCAGCTGTGCTGGCAAATGAAGGACAGAATGGGGGAGATTGTAGCCAGATGAGACCACCCCACCACAGCTTTCCTGCCAATTCTTTGCCATGTTTTTTCAACAGTAACAACCTGTGTTAAATTTGCCGAATGTTTCAGTTTCTAACTCTGCTCTGGTGATTTAGCATAGTCATACAGGACAGAAGTGTGGTTTTAGAGGTTTTTTTGTCCTAAAAATGGAAAGAAAAAGAGCAAAGGACTGACAAAACCTCATGTGGAAAGAAACTTCAATGAGCTTCAGAGTCAAGCCTTTAAATGTTAGGAAATAACAGAGTTCTGGTTGCCAGGTTCACATACATTATGATACATTCCATAATTAAAAGGGTAAGTACCTTTCCCTAATTTATACACACAGGAGCACATATTTTCACCTCAGGGGAAGGTGATGCTCAGACTGGAAGGGTGATTGCAAGTGTGGCCTCAGCTTCCTTTCAAAGTGATTAACTTTGTAATCTAGCTAAAGTTGCCAGCCTTTGCTTCATAACTTGCTTCATCAGCAGACTTTCTCTGTTCATTACTTTTTCAGATAACCAATAAATGTATTAACAGCCTGTTACATAAATTGAATAGTCACTTGGCCTTTGCCAAGATAAAAACTGACTATTTGTTCTGCCTCTCCAGTTTCTTAATCAGGGTTTGATCGGTAACAGTAAGTAGCCTCTGCCATATAAATGTACTTACTGCCTGGTTTTATTTTTTAAACAATAAATTACTGTGGAAGATTGTAGCAGAAGCCTTTTGGCAGTCTGAATCAATTATGTTGGTGTGGTGCCTCTCCTGTCCCTCACTCCTTTTTAAGCACTCTTTCATTAAAATGTTCAAAAGAGAGGCAGGTGCAGCCACAGTGGGAATGCAGGGGATGTGCAACCTCCTAAGTGGTACTGTCATGCAAGGCCAAGGTAGGCTTGCTGAACAATGCTGTGCTAAAGGGTAGGCTCTTAAGAAGTTTGCAGAAATTACCCTGTTTGGGTGTTAAAGTCTGACATGTCATTTGGTTGGTTGGTTTTTTTTTAATAGCCATTCAGACCCTTTGTATTAAGAAACATCAGAAATTCTGGATATATTGCATCAGTGTTTGGTGATTTATTTCACTGTAATTATCAGTATCTCCCCAGAGCTTTTCTTTTAGTACTCCTATTTCTGCAGGCATTTCATTTTGGTAAAAAAAAAATGTTTCTGACTAGGTACCTTTATTTCTTCAGTGGGAGCAAACAAATCACTAGATTTTCAGCAGTTTCGCTGCCTTCCCTAGTTGTTCCTTGTATTTCCACATGATGAAGTGAAACTACTGAAATTTTTTACTAGTTTTGCACTTGAGATTTTTTTGCCATTATCTCATTTATTTTTTTTCTATATCTTATTTGCTGTTGGAAACCAATTTTTCTGAAGTAGCTCCTGAGACACTTGAAATGTCTTTGTTTTGACTTTAAAATACCTTCATTAGACTCCTTATTTTGTAGAAGTCTCCAGACAGAAAGCTTTACTTTGTGTTGTCAAGTCTGCACTTAATTCTGGGTGTTGAATTTGCTAGTGTTGTGGTCTCTCTTAGATTTTAAAAGATGGCCAAGGTGAAAGGACCCTGTGATGTCCTAGACTAGAACATGAATGTCCAGTGTTCCAGTGAGGCCAGTGCAGGGCTGAGTGGTTGCTCTTGCTTTGTGGTATGTGGATAAACCTGGGCAGAGTTGCAGCACAGCCTGTGGCAGGCAGGTCTCTGAGCAAATTTGGTATATAGCTCCTAACTCCTGTCCTCTGTTGCAGTGACATGAAAGGGATGAGATTCAGCAAGAAAAAAAATGACATTTACTATACAAGAAATAGATTCTGATAGTGAAATCTCTTAGACTAGGTAATAATCTCCCAAAGGAAAAGGCAAGCAGCCTCATTTTGCAGATAATTTATGGCCAGCCTGGCCAAACTGCTCATTATACTACAGGGAATAATATTCCATTGTTGGAGGAATGGGCATGATTATTTAATGGATACCTTTTTTATCTACTTACTTTTTACGGATAAGTTATGTGTAATTGTAGCCAAAATACTTCTTCGTGTTATTTGACTGTAAAGCAAAGCATGGACAAACATTAAAATCAGTGCTAGACATAAACACAGCAAACAAAAGGAACTGCTTTTGGTAACATCTGATGTTGTGGTTTTATTTATAAAGTGCAACCATGTTTATTGAGAAATCTCCCTGTCTTTAGAAAAACATTTGTATACAAACACACTCCCAAAAAAAAACCAAGCAGCCAAACTCTTGTTGAAAAATAATGCAAATAAAGCCCTCCTAATGCAAAGTCAGCCTTGATACTGAGCAGTTTATTCTTTTTGGCCATCATCTAGAATCACTTGCAGACCATTACCTCAGTATGAGGTTACTTCATTTTGCAGTTCTGAGCTGTGTAAATGTAATTTTTATTGGCTTTGATATATAACAGTGGTGACGTTACTCAGTGGAAGGATGTCTTTCAGGGATCAGTTACTTCCTAGATTCCTATTATCAGTAGTCAATGACAGACTGTGATTTACTGTAAGGAGTGAGGTAGGTTCAGTGAAGCCTTTCAAGTGTTACACATAAGAGCTTTTTCTGTGAAAGGCAATTAGCACACAACATTGATATTTTTGCCTGAGTTGCATGTGTTTTATAAAGCAGCATGCTTATTAATACAAGTAATAACTCACACTGTTGGAGTACTATTGTGGGAAGGCTGAGGATGCTAAATTCAAGTCTAGTTTATGCTGTACACTGCATTTTCCCCCATGAATATTACTTAGGATACAGTTTGATGTTAATAGCTGTCATCGTTAACTTGGCTTGGGATATTCTGCAAATTCAGAATTCAGTGAATGAAAAGGTTTTGCTTAAATTTCTGTGGGGGGTTTTACTGCAGAGACTAATTTAGCTTTGTAATACTGTTTAGAGTCTCTTTTTCAACACTGGATTGTATCCCTTCCCAACCTTTTTATCCTCTTGAGTTCAAACCCAGGGTCTTTTTTCATCTTTACCATGTAAGCAGCTGTGCATACTATCCTTTCCAGTTCCCTCATAGCTTTTTCAATTTGTGCTCTAATTTGAGGAAGAATGTCCTAAATCTGGTATACGATCTATTTACCTCCTCTTTACCATGATGATTATACTGGAATAGTTTGTATTTGTCATGAAAAAAGTTTTTCTGCATGACTGATGAGTAAAAAATTTGGTTAGAATACTTTTATAGCCTGAAAAAGGTGTTTGATAAATGCACTGTAGAAAAGCAGGAGAAGGGCTCTTCTGTCTTCCCTGTGAAGCCATTGTCACTGTCAGTATTCTGCATTCAGAGTTCACTGCTGCTTCTGTGAGCTCTCAGGTTCTTTTACTCTTTATTATTTCAGAACAAAATGAAATGCATGTTGTTTGCAGACCATATATGCATGTCAGTTTAAATTCACAAGCTTATTTCTGCACTGGTATTAGCCTTTTCCTGAATTTGTATTGGATACTTTTATATACTCGTAAATATCATAATATCCAGTATAATATTTTCACTATGTTACTTCTACATTAGTCTGCCAAAAAAATTAATGAAATAATTAACGAGATTGGGGGGAAAAAAAAGATACATAGGAAGCTAATTCTTTTGACCCTAACATCAATTTTTATAATTCTCTAGTTCGGCTTTTTCTGATTTTCTTCCTCTTTTTTCTTTCAATGCCATATTCCTAGAAAAAAGTAGAGTTGAAAAGCAATGGGGAATAATTATCATAAGCAAGAAGCAAATTATAATTGTAATGTCAGTGTAGTAGAATCCAAGTTCTGGTTCAAGAGACAACTTAAGAAACTGCTTCTCTTTCCATGGTTAAGATACTGCAGCACAGTGCAGAGTTTTCCTTCACAGGATAAATGCAGAATATTTACTATATTCTCAAAGGACATCAGCTGCATCATGTGAATACAGTGTCCTTTCTTGCTTTGTCATGATGCTTTATTTGTGCTTATGCCATTGTGTGCAATAATTACATAATGGGATAATTTCTTTACAGAATGGAAAAAAAAAATTACGTATAAAAGTTACCTTTATCTTCAAAGCTTTATGTGAAAAACATTCAAATAGTGTTGGAAAACACAGTTATTGAACTTACGTGGGTGTTGCTTCTCTTCTCAGGGCTGTTGTTCATCTGTGTTTGTAACTTAGAACAGTCATTTCTGCCTAAAATTTGCAAATGCATCCAGTGTAATTTTTAGAGACAGAAGCACGTATAGAGTGTAACAGTGGAATTCTTTGTATGTGCTTATCACACAAAATATATTTTTTGAAAAATTTGAAAACGTGAAAACATTGAGACCATAACGAATATATGTAGTTAATTTAAATATGGGCATTTAGAATGTGAGTGTGGTCATAGAGATTTTCCTAAAATTCTCTCTGACTCTCCAATTTATACTTTAAACAGGTTATATTCAGTTTTTGGCCTTAATTGGCCCTAATGTACATGCTGAGGTGATCTTAGCAATAAAGATAGAGATAGATCTTTTCACCAGCAACCTCTGTGAAGACTGCAAATGTCTTTCTGCAGCATATGAGGGATGAAGTTGTTATATCAGATCCCATCCCCATGGTAGGTGCTGGTTGCTGCTGCCGACATGCATCTTGATCCCATTGTCCCATCAGTGAATTGGTATTCCTATTTCATCATATCTGCTAGGGTGAAGTCCTTTCCAGGCAGACACCAAGAGTGTTTCAGGTATCCGTCCACTGTTCAGATCAACCAGAAAAAACCCTGTCTAATCTGGAGAAGGTTTTCCAGGTTGGAAGACAGACCGCAGCAGGAGCTACCCCTCGTAGCAGGCCGTCAGTTCCACCTACACAGTAGAAGGGCAGACAGGTACACACAGCTGGCAAGCTCAGTTTGGGAAGTTTCTGCAGCCTTGAATGCACTCAAGTACTTTTCTGGTTATATGACATAACTGGTTTTATTACATTTAGCAAAGATTTGGTGGGAGGCTGTAGCACTTACCCAGCTCTTAGAAACAAATACAGATTCATCTAGAGTCAGGTGGTTTGGTGATTGCAAGAACTAGTGAAAGAAACTGGCAACAGTCAAGAATAAGACCTGAAATAAAGAATCTGGCAACGTGACTTATGTGGAGTCATGAACAATCCTTCAACCATTATGTATGTCAAGTTAAATTATAAGATTGCCAAATACAAATACTGCAAGATACTGTTTGATAAATTGTCATAAGTTCTGGGATTTTGGTGAGAGTTCTTGTGGAAACTGAAGGAAGAAGTGACAGGTTCTGTTTCCAAGGGGTAGGGGACAACTGAAGCATTGCTGTAGACAGCTCTGTGTGCCTGCCACTCGGCCTGTTTCACAGCACCTTTCATCCTGAAAAACCAGACAGCTCAAGCCTGTATGCCTGCTCGTTGGTCATTGTCTTCCTTCGGCACGTGCCACCTTTCCAATTATCTTACCTCTCTTCAGCCCTTCTGTTGCACACGTGGTGTTTGTCACTCCATACTTGCTGCTTTCCAGCTCTGACCTCTGTGCTGTTGGCTGGAGCTGCAAGTCTCAGCCTGTGTTCCTGCACGAAACATCACCAGGCTTGCAGCTGAGCAAGCGCAGGAGCTTCTGCCTCGCACAGGAGTCAAGTCCATGCGTTCAGCTAATCTGCAGTAACTTGCTCCTGTGAGAGGCAGCGGCTCCTTGCTCCACCCTCCTTCTTTATTTCTTTGCATGCTCCTTTCTGGAAACCTCCTTCTGTAGTCGGCACAGCAGCACTAGGATCCAGATAGCCCAGAGGGAAAAGTCCAGCTGGTTTGTGTATGCCTGGTCAGAAGTTAAGTTTTCAGCTCCACAGTTTACGTGACTGTGCTGTTTTGGTCTGGCGTGGGTTTTGGTCATGGGGCAGGGGCTCCAGGGGTGGCTCCTGTAAGAAGCTGAAAAGCTCACCCAGTTCCAAACGTCTGGCCAACTGAGCCAGTAGAGAGACGATGGGTGCACCTCTGTAATTACCATATGAAAGAATCAGTAAAAGATCTGAGATCAGAGGGGGAGGAGAAGAGCCAAGGTGGAGAGCAGAGAGGAGAAGCAGTGCTGGAGCAGAGAGATACCAAGGTCGATGAGGAGGGAGAGGGAGGAGATGCCCAAGCAGAAGTTCCCCTGCAGCCCATGGTGAGATGGCAGGCTGTCCCTGTGGACCCATGGAGCATGGTGGAGCATCCCCTGAAGGTGCCAGGAGGGGCAGATGTGGACCTGCAGTCCATGGACTTGGACCTGCAGCTGTAGAGGACCCCGCACCAGGGGAGGTGACTGTTCCTGAAGCAGCCCATGACTGTGGTAAGCCTGGGCTGGAGCAGTCTGCTCCTGAGGGACTGCAGCTCATGGGAAGCACTCATGTCAGAGAGGTTTGTGAAGGACTCTCTTCCGTGGAAGGGACCCTGTGGGGAAAGAGGGGAAGACTGTGAGGAATTCTTCGCTCTGAGAAGGAAGGACTGGGAGGAAACAACAGACCATGAACTGACTCTAAACCCCATCCTCTGTCCCCCTGTTCAGCTGGAGGGAAGGAGACAGAGAAATCAAGAACAAAGTGATTTGGGCCCAGGTAGAAGGGATGGGGCAAAGTATTTAAGCACTGTTTTTTGATTTGTCTTTGTCCTGTGTGGGTGTAATTAGTGATAAATTGATATTTTTTTCCCCAAGTTGAGTCTGTTTTGCCTGTGACTATCATTGGTCAGATATTAGGAAGTACTTCCTCACTGAGAGGGTGATTAGACATTGGAATGGACTTCCCAGGGAAGTGGTGGAGGCACTGCCCCTGGATGTGTTCAGGGAAAGGCTGGATGTGGCACTTAGTGCCATGGTCTAGCTGATGTGGTGGTGTTGGTCATAGGCTGGACCCGTTGATCTTAAATGTCCTTTCCAGCCTTGGTGATCCTGTGATGTTGTGGTGAGTGAACCTTCCTTGTCTTTGTCTCGACCCACAAGCTTCTAATTGGCCTTTGTCCGCCCCATCCCATGGTGGGGGGAGAGGGAGCAGCCACATGGCTGGGTCTTTGTTTTTGCTTAGGCCTAAACCATGACAGAGACCCTGTTTGGTAGCCTGAGCAGACTTTCAAGGCAGCCCTTGGAGTTTGAAGGGGTCAGTGTTTGGGGTTCAGATCAAGCTGAAGTTGTGTACTGAAGTTGTACCTCCCAACAAGACACGGTGGAACTATTTGACACTTAATTTCTGCCTTCACAAAGTATTACTTAGCAGTTGGAGCACTGGTGTGTCAGTCATGGATATTGTGAAATATACACCTTCATCTTAACAAACAGATCTTGGTGAGTTACTGGGAACAGACCATGTGTGGAGAAGAGAAAGTGATAAGGTTTCTTCAAAATGTGCTGCCCTTATCAAGTCTGTAGCCAAGGTTTGCTCCACTTCCCATGGTCAAAGGCACTAGGAAGGGAGCAATGGTGCTGGGACTGTCCCAGCCCTGACAGCAAGGTCAGCTGTGCCTGAGGAGGGTGATCTCTGTGTTAAATCAGTCCTTGCTGCTCCCATAGCCCTAATCCATCAGTCTTCTCCAGTCTAGAGGGCTGCTTTGCCACTCTTTTATACCTGTCATCCCACTTGTGCTCCATGTCCCTTGCTGTATTACTTTGTCTTATTCCAAGTTTTCTTTCACCCAAGCCTTTAATCCTGTCCAGTATTTATTTGCATTTAGCCCCTTCATATCACTGTTGCTACCACATTTTTTGATCATTGTGCTTGTCCATGCCCAGTCATAGAAGCAGCAGTGCCTGGCTGCTGCAACTTGCATTTTGAAAATATTGGGTATGTTCTACATCCTAGAAAAGACCAAATCTAGGAATCTGAAGGCAGAAAATAGGGAATTTGGAGGTAACTATATGGCAGAATTTTCTTGGTAGTGAGAAGGCCTTTTAAGACCTTTACATTGTATTGACAAAAGTCAGAAATGGTTTATCCTGATACTTTTTAGCTTTTTATGCTGTTTTCATGGAACGGGACGATACAGCCCAAATAGGTTGGACTAGAATTCTGCTTGCTTGGGCGTATAGGACAGGAGAAGAGGAGTGTGCTGTTACACATGGACAGAATGTCTTAAAGACCACTGTTTTTGGAGTGATGTTTCTGTCCTTCTGTTTACAAAAAAAAAAAAGGGGGGGGGGGATTTTTGGTAGTGTATTGAATGAAGAGACTACAAATAAAATACATGTCGGCCCGTAAGCTGTATGATCAATTGAGGCAATTTTGTTTATTGGTACCTATTTTCCAGTAAAGTGTATGTACAGAAGTAACAGTAGGCATTTGCATTTTTGACAATTGTATCTCATAATTTTAAGGTAATTATTTGGATGTGGAATTTAAAGATGATAAGTGCACTGTGAAACTGTCACCACAGTTTCATAGGCTGGTCTTGATTTTGGCCAAGTACAGGTGATGTCCAGCTGTTAGCAGGGTTAGGTGTTGAGTACTGCTGATGGGGCTTTGAGAATAGAACTGTGCAAATGTGAAATTAGGTAAGAAATAGAAGACTGACATTTTAAAAGAGAGCATTAGCATAAGGAAATACAGAAGTGCTTATAGCCAGTCTGTCTACCATTGGAAGGTCTTCAAAGGCGAAGGGTAATTAGCTGAGAGCACTAGGATAGAGTATTTGTATCAATTTAGATGTGTTGAAGTAAATGGTATAAAGTTAATTTTAGGTACTTGAAAAATGCAGTCTGGTGGTACAGTAAGGAATTATAACAATGACTGTATAATCTGAGCTTTCTGATAGATGAGGAGTACATTTTAATGGTAATTTAGTGATCAGTCATGCTGAGTTCCTGTGGGTGAGATCAAGATTGGCATGTACACCTCTATTGTACCTGTCTCCTTGATGGCACATCAGTTTTTTTGATACTGCCACTAGTGACTACTAAGGGAGTGATAACACTCTTGCCATGGCTTGGCCTATCCAGAACCTCAACAGTGACTCTTGTCACAATGTGCTTACCTCTTCAGACTCTTCTGTGTGAGCTAAGTCTCTGAAATGTGGAGATTATGCTGCTATCATAGAATGTTTTGGTTTGAAAGAGACCTTAAAGATCACCAGGTTCCAACCCCCCTGCATGGGCAGGGACACCTCCCACTAGACCAGGTTGCTCAAAGCCCCATCCAGCCTGGCCTTGAACGCCTCCAGGGAGGGGGCAGCCACAGCTGCTCTGGGCAGCCTGCTCCAGTGTCTCACCACCCTCACACTAAATAATTTCTTCTTAATATCAAATTTAAATATCCCCTCTTTCGGTTTGAAACAGTTACCCCTTGTGCTATCACTACCTGCCCTTGTAAAAAGCCCCTCCCCAGCTTTCCTGTAGGCCCCCTCCAAGTAGTGGAAGGCTGCTGTAAGGTCTCCCTGAAGCCTTCTCTTCTCCTGGGAGAACAACCTCAACTCTCAGCCTGTGCTCATATGGGGTGGCTCGTGTCCAACTTTTCATCCACCAGCACCCCTAAGTCCTTCCCACAGGGCTTCTTGCAAAGAGAGCTCAATAAAAACCCTGAAGCAAAAGACTTGATAGTAGTAATGAGATTTGGCTTTTTTTCAGTTGCTTAGACCATTTAGAGGGAGAAAAAGTAAGTGTTTCAGAACATTAAATGATGATTATATTGGGATTCTCATTTCAATCTTGGTGAGTGCTTACATGGCAAACTGACTGGCTTTGAGGTTTGGTGATATAATTTTGAACTTTAGAACTTGAGATGAATCTTGAAACCTAAAGAAATAAAGAATGGGACCTTTTATTTAAGCAAGGGAGATTATTTTCCATTCCCTAAAATTGAATTAACATTGCCTTTTTAAGTTTAAGTTGTGAATACAAATAAGAAATGAGTGAAATATATTTCAGCCAAAGCAGTGAAAAGTGAATCAACAGTAATAAGCTTGTACTTCTGTGTCAGTATCAGTCTTGTTAAGGAAGGCAGTTTTTACAGTACATTTGCAGACTTTGGGTGCTACTTAAGCAGTGTAAACTGTTCTGCAGGCTTCTGGAAAGATTAATCTTAAATTATGTTCATTACTTCTAACTAAAGCCATCCTGACAACTCAGATTTTTCATGGTTGTACATTTCTGTCCACTAAAGAAAACAAGAAGAGTAACCATGCTATATGTCTTCTGGTTTTTTAAGTCTCTTGCTAGAAATACAGCCAGTGAACTTTTTTTTTTTCTTTTCTGCCTTGCAAAAATTATGTGCAGTTCTTTTTAAGAATACTTTTTTGCTTTATGGTACCCTTCTCTCAAATATGATGACATACACTGAATCTTTTTTACAGATTCTCTTTTAACCTTTTTCACTAATTACTTCCCATATGTTTCTTTTCATTTAGCAAAGCTTAAAATATTTTCAGAGTTTGCTCTATAGCCCTAGGAGAATATTTGATCAATATGCTGGCTTTACCAGCTCCAGTCACCTGAGTTCTGAGTAAATTTGACTAACTGGGACTGAAAATGAGTTTGATATGTTTATCCTGACTTCCATATCCTGCAGAACCATTGGGAAACAGTGCAAGTCTTCCTGAGAGAGGAAGGGATGGGAAAGGGAGAAGGCCACTTGCCTGTCTGGACTGGCTGATATGCTCTGATCCTTACAGGTCTTTCCTTCCTTTGGATATTTCTGTCAGGGCCCATGAAATTTTGTATACCATATAAAATTAGAGAAGGGTTTTTTGAAGATGATACACAGTTCGACATGACTTCTTACTTACCTGTTCTATATGTGTGAATGTTTTGGCTTTATTTATATTGCTGAGTTCCACTGATTCCTGCTAGTGGTGAACCAGTTTAATATCATAATGGTGTCAGAACTGGGAATAATCAAAATCCTACTAAGATGTGTACATTCTGTGAGGCCAAAATGAGTTAGTGCCATCTAAGTTTCTGTATTCTTCTGTTTATTAAAACAGACCTGGCAATGGTGAGGAATCAGTTGAAAATGACAGCTGGTTTGTGTATAGAAAACAAAATGTAAATCAGTATGAATTAAAAAAAATACACATAGGCTTAAAAACATGAGACACCTCAGTGTCAGGCTTAAGCAGAATGATGCCTACATTCATACTTATTTCTTGTTATTTACTTTAATTCATATGTGAGGCCTTATAGCAAAAGGGAATGAATTGTAAAATTGAAGGAAAATATAAAATAGCAAATAGTTAATGAAAACTTGGAGCTAGTGAAGAGTAAGATGGGTTTTGAATGTCCCTTTTATTCAAAACAGAAACTCCTTCAAGGGTTTGTTATTAAAAAGTTACCTTTATTATGGGGTGCCTGTACTTCAGTGTGACACTTTTGAAGCCTCTAAACTGGAGGGAATGACTGCTGTGCCCTTGCTCAGCAGGATTGTCCAGTTTGGACAGCAGAGTGCTCTTCTACCCTTTTTTGCTGACCAGCGATGTTTCTCCTCTGCCTCTTCATAGCAGCAGCACCCTAATGCTCCTCCAGGATTTGGAGTTTATGTAGTAATAACATTGACTTGCACAGTATCCACAGAAATCAAAATAACTCTTTTCCACAAGTGCCATCAGTCGTTTCAGCCAACTTGTCCCACTCTCCCTGTGGTGCTGGTGGGGTATGCAATGAACTTTTATAAAGAGTTGAAGAAAACAGCAGGCAGAAACTGCATCTGAGGCTCTTTTATGGCAGCGATTCTCTATTCTTTCTCTACTTGCAGTGGTGTAATTTTTGTATGACTGTGTGTACATTTAGTTGCCTTAATGTGCTTTAACTCTCAGGGCTGCTGCTCTGAATGTGTGTTTAGTCTTCTCTCTTGCTGTCTCTTTTTTTCTAATGGTCTCCAATAAATAGAAAAGGCACATACCTGCCATTCCTCCATATTATTGAGTGACATCCATCACAAAGAAGCCTGTGGAATGGTTTTGTTGAAGAGCTGCTTGCACTGTAAACACAAATTACTGGTGTGGATCCATCTTTAATGCACCTCTTTCCTTTTTGGTCCTAGTTCAAACAGAATTGTCTAATCAGCTTTGCAGAAGTATCTCTTGCTATCATAATGAAGCTTGTTACCCTGCTAGGATTCCCTTACAACTACTGGAGATGTAAAAAAAACCAAACAAAACAACAACCTTCTGGATATAAAATGATATCTTAAAAGATTTTTTTCATTTTTTTAGGCTACTCACCCAGAATGTTGGTCTTCTTTATGTTGGAAACTTTGACAGACCTTTTGCACAAATTAAGGTACGATTCAGAAGCTGGGGGGAGGTGGCTATTTAACTTCTTTAACTGCTATATGACTTCAGTCTTGATTTAGAGAACTGCAAGTTACTAATACAACTTCACAAAAAATAATGGGAAATACTGCTGCCTTAGTGATGTTTGCCATATTCTGGAATTGCTTCTAGTTACATCTGTGTGCTTGTGAAAAAAGTTTAGTTTTTCCTATAATATTTTGATTCATTTTGACTTCAGTTTAATTATCAGAAGGAATATGTTATTTTATTGTTGGTTTTGTTTGATTGTTTTGTTTAGGCTACCTTGTCAGTAACATTTTAAAACAAAGCTGCTTTTGGAACTGTGTAATTCTTCAAGTGATCCTTGACAAGGAAGACACTGCAGTAAAAAGCACAGATTGTTTTCCCAGTATTATTAGGTTTACTGTGAAAGACTCGTACAATTGCTGGAAAATAATTTGTCTTTTATGACTTACTTTTTGTCTTCCTTCAGATGAACTATGATAGTTTCACATTTTAATTGCTGGTTGCTAATTAGTTATTGTCATGTCACTTGCAAACAGAAATGTTTTACAGAAATATATGGACTGATTTTGATGAGTTGCATTGGGATTTTTCATACAATAAAGAGAGGGAAGCATTAGCATGTTAGTCATTACACTAGGATGTGGAAATGTGGTATTTGTTTTAGAATGCTAAAATGTTCCCATTTCCCAGGTGATACTTGTAATTACTACATATTCTGCACTCTTGGCAGCCTTGTCTCCTCCATCATGAGCACATGCTTGTGCTTCTCAGAATTTTAAAAGCCTTGGTTTTGTTTCACATCAAAATGAAACTTAATTTCTAAAACTCAGATGTGTTCCTTTGCCATCTCCAATTACATTACCAGAGAACATTATTCCCAACCATATCTAGCTAATACTTGCTTTTTCTAACTTAAATTTTAATAGTTTTAATATTACTTTAAAAGAACAGATGCATGCTTTTCATCTTCCCTGTTCCTTTTCTCCTGTCTCTGCAGTTCCTATATGTATGTTGCTCAGTTTGGCTCATAATCAAATAATTTAGATGTTTCTTGCATGGAAACTTGTGTTGAAAGACGTTCCATCACAATCTCCTATATTTTTGGTGCTAACCCTTCAGAATAATGGTTGTTTAAATGCTTCATAAAAGTTCTCTCACACTGTACCTGCAAATCAGGCCTCATTTCTGCCCTTTCCTGCCCCATCTATTTCTAATATTAGGCAGCAAAATGGGAAGGTTTTCCCCACGGCTGGGAAGAGTTTGTGAGTTGACTGGGTGGATTTGGAAGAGAAGAGGCTTGTACTGCACTTGTTTTCAGGCATTTGCAGTCAGCAGTGATACTCCTCCCATCAGGCAGGGAGAGGCCGTTCTGCTCACAGGACAGCAGCAAAGCAGGTGCTGTGCAGGATCAAACTGGGACCAAGTATCATCACTAGGGAAGAGTGCAAAACCAGGATACATTCACAGTATGTGGCCAGTTTCCTGCAATTTGCCTGCAGAACCTTCTTTGCTGGAAGTTGTACCTGTGTTCTGGTACTTTGGAGACTCAGCTGGACCTTCCACCCTGAATGTGCCTAAGGGATTGTCCACTACACTTTCAACATACAAAGCCACATTGGCACTGCAAGTTAAAGTGTGATTTTATTTCTTTTAAATCTGTTGCCTGGTAACTAATTTTGGTTCATCCTAGGCCTTATGTCAGGAGAAATGGTGACTAGTCATTCTCTATTCCTGGCTTTATCTTCTCTTCCACATTACCCCAGTGTTGCATCTTCCAAGCCACAAAAACTTAATCTATTTATTTGCTCCCAGTATCCAGCAATTCAGTATCTCCAGCCAACACCATTTTTAATTTTTGTACTTGTCTTTATTTCTACTCTTGCCTTACTTAAGGTAAGGAATGGCACAAAATTCAAGATGTGGGCACAGTACTATATTCTGTTCCATTTGCTGTTCTTACCTTATATATGGTACAGTGCTTGATAAATGTCTGACATATATTTAATTTGAGTAGGTTACTATTAGACTTTCTGGTAATATGTAGTCTCATTCTAAATGTTGTGTTTACCACGAAATAGGTAATGTGGATGTTCAAAATAACTTTCAGTTACTACCTAGGAAAAACAAAGCTTTTCGTCCACTAAACTACTTTAGATCACATATACCTGTTTGAATAAGGTAATTCCACAAGATGTACTCCTTAAAACATACCTTTTATTTTTGGGCTGTAGGCATTTATATGGCCATATATGTTTCTGGTGCTAAAGGTAATCCTGAAATGGTGAGGTGGTAAGTAGCTCAGGGTCATCTCTTCTGTGGTTTGTATTGTTAGCTTCAACTGGGAAATGGCATGCAATTAACAAAAACAATAAGCTTTTTAAATGGAGGCTCCTATCTGATTGCTTGGAGATTCTAGAAGGATATTGGCTGCATGACAGCAGGAGAAATTGGCATAGAGTGAAGAGGTTATACCCTCTTTAGAGAGAGCTTCAGCACCAAAAGTGGGGAAGATTAATGTTAAGACTTGGTGCTGTGAAAATAAGTGCATGTACTCTGGAGACATACAGTGGTCTTTTTTGTAACTGTTGACACAAGTTTCTTTCATTTTTTCCCCCAGCAGTTCTTCAGGTCTTTCATAGGTGGTTGCTAATGATGCCACCAGTTAAAAGACCACACTTGGTCCTGGAATATGCCAGAGTCTTTGTAACCTTTTAGTTCTGATCTGCTTTTGCTCACCGTGTGATGGATTGAACTGTCTTTTTTATGTAAACGATGCACTCGTTCATTTGCAAAAATCCCAAGTATATCTGTTATATTAAGATATGGCATTTCTTGCCAAATGTGTGCATTAAGGAATGTCCCAAACCACTGCTCTCCTCTGTAGGTTTAGATTAATTACTCAAAGTGAACCATTAGTATACAGCAGTACTTCCAATGCGTTTTTGTGCACTTCCAGTTGGACACCAAGGAATATTACCAGGCCTTTGAAATATATATAAACATAAACTGCCATGCTAGTACTCATAAATTCATGTTTCAATTTATGTGCATTTACAAAACTGCAAAGAGAGAAACTCCTTATCAAGGTATCCCTCCCTAAAAGCAAACAAGTCTGATTTTCCAGAACTGTGCAGGAAGATAATTGCACCCATGTCTTTGATGATGAAGACTGTAGATGGCAAGTCTGGGAAGAGATTTTGAAATACTAACATCTCTTCTAGGATGATTTTTCTGTGTCTTTCTCACATGCAATAATTCATTAATATTTATATATATTAATATTTATAATGTTTCTGAGAGATAGATGAACTGGTAAGATTAACTGAAGTTACCTGATCTTCTTCCTCCTGACTTGCTTTCAGTGGTATCAGTGATAGTGCTTGATAGATGTTTGATCTCTGTACTTCATTATACAAAAGGAACGCAGAGCATTAACTCCTCATGCTTTTGAATCCTGTGTCTGGTAGCTGGTAGATCAGAAGAAATGGATACAAGTGTGTTTTCCTGGCTAGAGGGATCTGCCTGGGACTTTTCCAATAATATGCAAGTTCATAGATATGGCAAAATTTTGTATGTTGCTACTTTGAACAGAGTTCATGATACAGAACTTCAAAGTTATTGCATAATGCTTGGGAGTGCTCTTATCCTAAAATAATATCCAGTGAGTTTCAGTAAGTTCAGTGGCTCATAAAACCGATGGCTATTTTGGTTAGCTGGAGAGAGTACTAAATGAATTAATGATTTGAAGGTCACATTATCTGCAGCAATGAATTCTTCTTTTCAGGGGACTGTTCTTTATATTGAAGGAATTTATTTCATGTAGGGCAGTTCCTCTTATAATTTCATTTTTAAATAAAATTATTCTGATTTATTGTTTATTATTAGCATCTGTATTAAAGTGGTGTAGAAGAGTTTCACCACAAGTGTTTCCTTTTTGTATCTTTTCCCTTTTACGTGGCTATGTTAGTAGTAGTTACCATCATATACTTCTGCATTCACTCAAGAACTTCAGAGAAATTCAGTGATTTGCAGCTTTCTTTGGTTGGAAGTGTTTGTATTTATTAAATATCCCATGGAAACTGGATGAAATGAAGGAGGTTTCTCTTAAGTGACAATCGCAATCAGCAAGATAAAGTATTGACATCAGCTGGAATTAACTGGCAAAATTTTTTAAATCTACAGTAAATATTGCTTGTATTCTTTTACTAACAATGAGCTACTAAAGCAAAAAATTTATCATATAGATTTTGCTGTTTTTAAAAGAGAGATTTAATCAATGTAGTTCAGAATGGAAAATCAGATACACTATTTCCAGTATTTATAACCATAAAGAAAATGATGTTGCTTAATCAATTTATTCAGATTGAAAGTTTTTGCAGTTCCTAGATGCTTCTGGGATCAGGGGAAACTGTTCAGTACACTGTGTTCTCCATTATTAATCAGTAATGAAGCTTCTGGCACTCTTTACTATCGAGCTAATGACTAGTTTCATTTTGGGCTCTTAACACATTAAATTACCATTTAAATAAAGATTAATTACTGCTATTTTATTTTTAGTATTTTAAGAGTAGTTATTAAAAAGTTTCATAATAAATACTGCTTTGTTCAAAACAGAATTGTTCGATTTAATAGACTATGAGGACAGTTATGGTGAAAAGAGTATTTTGGAAATAGTGATGTGTTCTTAGTATTGAGTTTTTGTGGTAGGAGTCCAGTGGAAAGTTTCAAGTTTGCTTCTGGGGAATTTGCTGCTGTAGTTACAGTAGTCTTGCTCTCAAGGAGTAGCAAGGACTCAAGCTCTCTGCTCTGAGATGCAGCTCAGTAGCCTTTATCTGTGATTTAACTGAACTTGAGAACAGTGTTGCTGATTGCTGAGACAGCTAAACCTGCCACCTGCACTCCAGGACTGCAGTTCAGTTCTAAGCCATTATTTGCCCAACTGTTTCATTTTCCCTCAGCCAATACACTTTTAACTTAAAACATGATAAAGCATAGTGGAGTTCTGCCAGAGAGAGAGAGGCCTTGCAAAGGGTAATTGCTCCAGAATGATTTCTCTGATCATCTCACATCAAAATCAGCACACCCTCCAGATACGAATCCATCCGCCTTTACTTTAAGATCCGCAGGCAACTTATCAGCACCTTGGAGAATTTACTGTTATGTTCCCAGGAGCTGAAACATCTTCAACACAGCTGCTTAACTTTGTCTAGACATAGAGGCTGAGCTGATGTCTGAGAACTAGGCTAGACCTCATTCATGACTCCTTCAGCATTATCAAACATCTGCAGATTATTACTGAAGTGATTGGCCACAATTTACCAAACAAACCTTTTCTGAAAGAAGAGGACAAAGGCATGACTTGATGAACTTGCTGCTGTCACAGCTTATTTCTTAAGCTAAGACAAACTGCTGATTTTTTGACTGCAGCTGGCATGTTTTTCTTCCCTGAGTGACAGTGACTTCTACTACCAATTAGTGATCCCAAAGCTGGGTAGACTGCCACTGTCTAGCCACAGAGGACACATATGGAGCACCTTGTTAGGGTACAGCTATTCAGATTACTCCAAATTTAGGAGGAGAATTAGTCCAGCTTTCCCCATACACTCATTTGCTGTCCTGACAGAGCTCCACAGCAACATGGTCTGTACAGACCTTCAGCAAAATACATGTAAAAGTTTTCCCTCTGTGCCTCTTGGCAGCCAGTACGAATATGTTGATGCCCTCATTATTTGATACTTTGCTTACTGGGCTTTCATACAAATTGAAAGAGGTTTTTGCAGCAGGAAAGGATGTGTCCTACCACAGCAGGAAAGGATGTCTCATTTGTCATGGTGAAGTCATAATCTGAATTTTGTTTCTGTTGCCTGTCTCCCCTTTTTTATTATTTTGTGCTGTTAGTGTATTGTATGTGATATGAAATGCCATAGAATAAAACATAAGGGTATCATATATTCAGCTTCAATAAAAAGACAAATACAGCCCTAGAATCTCTGGAGTGAGACATTGCTGAGAGAAAGGAAGTACATCTTTATCTGTAGGTGTTTGATTCTGGTTGCTCACATTGAAGACAAATTATTTCAGACTGAAAGAGAAGCCCTCGGTTGGACAGAGGCCTGTCAAATGAAAGAAAAATAGTGGTAACTTGCTCGGTTAGCTTAGCAAGATAGTGTCAGAGAAGGATTATTTTGTCTTTATATTAGCAGAGCTAACGGGCAGTGAGGGGAAGGAGAAAGGGAGAAGATTATTTTAAACTAGGAAAATAATGATAGGAGAATAAATGGATTATGGCAGACAGAAATAATTTTATTCTGAAAGCTGAAGGATACTTTTGAGGACTACAGATCCGGATCCAGCTTCCACTAGGAACAAACACCTTTACAGTGTTGAGAAGGAATGTGGTAATTGTATGATTTGATGACTGTGAAAGAAGATAAGCTCAGAAAATCTGAGTCCCTACATGTCATTAAACATGGTCACTCTGAATTAAAAAAACACAAACTGAGGATAAAGCTGTATAAAATTCTACCTCTTCTGAAGTTCAAACTGTATCTTTAGGATAAAGTAGTTGATGTTAACAATGTGTATGTATTCTTGTTAACAGTCTCCAATCAGAACTGGAGAATGGTTCTAGTGTTTAATAGAGTTTTGTGGGATGTTACAGCAGGATTTTCACATCCTCTTGCTAGACATGGGAGCTGCACTGGGCATCGCTGGAATTGTTAGTATTGGGCTGCTGAGATGCTGCATAAGGAAGGTCTTCCTTTTTCTTGCTGTGTTTCTCTTTTGTGGAAAGCACCTCTATCTCTGTGTCATGCAGAACTCAACACATGGAAACAGTTTCAGCACCAACACTTGAAAAGTCTGTCCGATTGCCAGGTAACCTTTCCAAATAAAATTCTCCGTGGAGTGGGAGTTTAAGCTGTATTCCTCATGTTTATTGTTACAAGATGACAGTGTACAGTCTTCTCATGGAAGGTCATACAATGCAGAGATAATGTCTTCTGCTGACTGAGTTGTCCTCCTTTTCCACTCATTCCTTTCTCCTGCACTGATTCCACATAAAGGACTGGGTAAAATTCAACATCCTAGTTTTTATCTTCAAGGTGCTCATGTGGTCTGGGATGTATGAAATGTTACCTGGCATAGGGCTGTGATTGCCTTCCTCAGGAATGAAGGAAGGTTTCACATTAAAAATAAAGTTCATTCTCAGCAGCAAGAGGGTTTTCAGGAGGGCAGCCTGGAACCTGAAGTGAACCTGTTGCAATCTGGAGTGGTTTCGCATTTTGCAATATTCTGTCCCAAGTTCAAGATGATTTTTCTTTGACTTTCTCCTAAACAGTAATCTGAACATGTTAAAACACAATTCTGAATTTGTGACAATAGTAACAAACTCTGGGACGTAGAAAACTGCCCAATCCACATAGTTTCTATCTTGTAAAGAAGATACTAGAGAGAACTTAGGGAGGTTGTAATGTGCTAGCAAGAAATCACCCACTGCTCATTCTTAAGTTACATGTTTATTTAACATAGCAAGTTTAGCTCATTTTGAAAATAGGATAGTTTTGAACTTAATTTGAGAATTAGGAAAGAAAAAAATAATGTGGCTTAATTCCTTATCCCTTGACTTCCTTTCATTTCTCTCCATCGTGGCATTCTTTGTTGCAGCTTTTCTCAAAAGCAATTGCTAACTTGTAAGGGCAGGGGGGCCTGACTGCCTGTGTTTGTGAAGCCCCTGGAGTATTAGAGCCCTTCGTCCTGCCTGGGAATGTTCAGACACTAATAGTATAAATGAATAGTAATATATTTTATGTGTGCATTTATATTACAGTGAATGACAGCATACAAGTGGGCATTTTACCCTCTATTGACATATTGAGGGGAATAATAATAATAATGATGATAATAGTAATAATAAAAGTAATTCAGCCTTGGAAGTGGTGATGGAAACAGAAAAAGAATAACAACTAGGAAATCTGCACAAGCAGTGCAAAAACTGAAGCAATGATTTTGTATGCTGTTACAATTGCAGCCCCTAAGAACAAAATGTTAATGAGCTATAATTTATAAATTCACTCTGTTCTGATGGATCAGAGAGTCCCCATTTTGCTCTTTGTCATGAGTATGCCTGTGAATTCAGTTTAAAAAATTGTTCTTTGTAAAGCTTGTGATGTTCCGTAGAAGTCCAGAGAATTAGGAAGATTACCTCTGCAGTTTTCTGGTGTTGCTGCCAATAAAGCTGAATAGTTGGTGCTTAGTTTTGGACTACATGATTTCTTTCTTTTCATTTCTGTTTTGCTTTTTGTCTTTCTCCCCCCCCCCCCGCCTCTTTTTATTGGACATCTTTTGTTATTTCAGCTCCTAGTATTTTGGTGTTTGTTTTTTTTTTTTTTAAATCAATCCAAGTTTGTTCTTGCGAAGTATGGGGTAAACTAAGCCTTCTGAAGAGGTTAAAATAATAGCTAGTAGAT
This sequence comes from Apus apus, assembly GCF_020740795.1. Classification (NCBI taxonomy): domain Eukaryota; kingdom Metazoa; phylum Chordata; class Aves; order Apodiformes; family Apodidae; genus Apus; species Apus apus. The sequence continues at coordinate 11,769,229 of NC_067284.1, forward strand.
TGTAGATCTTAGTGTATTGGAAATTTTAATTGGTTTTATTTATTTATTTATTTACTCCTGTATTAACTGTTTAAGATTTAAAAAAATCTTCAAATGCTTTTAATGAGTATTGTAAAAATGAACAGATTGCTGTTTTTAAGGCTTCCATTTCCTGGGCTTTGGAATCCAAATGCATCCTAGCAATAGAAAATCTGTATGATAATTTCTCAAAAAGCTTAGAAAAACAAGTGCTGACAAAAGAAGAAGAGAAGCAAATGCAGGGTTGTGCATCAGGGACAGAGCAAGCTGGAGCCTTACCTGGCTGTGCAGCAGTTCTGCAGAAAAGCACCTGAGGGTCCTGGTGGCAACAAGTTGAAGGTGAGCCTGATGTGTGCCCTCGCACTGGTAAAGGCCAACCATGCCCTGAGGTGTGTTAGCTAGAGGGCATAGCCTGCAGGTCAAGGAAGGTCACCGTGCTCTGCTCAAGCACCTGGGAGACACTGTGTGCTGTTCTGGGCTTCTCACAGGATCACCAAGGCTGGAAAAGACCTTTAAGATCAACAGATCCAGCCTATGAGCAACACCTCCCCATCAGCCAGACCATGGCATTAAGTGCCACATCCAGCCTTTCCCTGAGCACATCCAGGGGTGGTGCCTCCACCACTTCCCTGGGAAGTCCTTTCCAATGTCTAATTACCCTCTCCATGAGGAAGTACTTCCTCATATCCAACCTGAACCTCCCCTGTTGCAGCTTCAGGCCTTGCCCTCTCATCTTGTTGCTAGTTGCCTGGAAAAAGAGCCCAGCCCCCACCGGACTACAACCTCCCTTCAGGTAGTTGAAGAGACTGATAAGGTCCCCTTTGAGTCTCCTCTTCTCCAGGCTAAACAACCCCAGCTCCCTCAGCCTATCCCTATAAGATTTTTCCTCCAGTCCTTTCACCAGCCTTATTGCTCTCCTCTGGACCTGCTCCAGCACCTCAATATCCTTCTTGAAGTGAGGGCCCTTTGTGCAAGAGAAGTCACCTCACTGGAGCGATTCCTGCTGGGGTCACCACCAAGGGTAGAGCATCTGGCCTATGGGGAGAGGTTAAAGAAACTGAGTGTCTTTAGTCTTAAGAAGAAAAGTAAGGAGTGGGGGAGAGTGATTGCAGTCTCCAGTCACCTAAAGGGAGATTGCAGAAAAAAGAGCCAGACACTTCTCAGAGATACAGGGGAAGAATGAGGGAAGATTCCAGTCAGATGCAAGGACGTAATTTTCATGGTGAGGTTGGCTCAGCATGGCAGCAGGTTGCCTGGAGAGGCTGTAAAATCCCTGTCCATGGAGATTTTCAAAATGTAATGCAGAAAAAGACCCTGAGTAACCTGACTGATCCTTGAAGTTAACCCATCCTAGAGCAGGAGGTTGAGCTCAGTGATGGCTGGAAGGCCCTTTCTAACCTGAATTTTTCTGGTTCTGTGACATTCTAGAGTATAAGCTGTCACCATTGTGAAATATAACTAGTTCTTAAGAGTACATAAAACTGCAGAATTTATTATGTTTATGGCGAAATTGTACAGTTGGATGTTTCTAAGATTCCACTGTTACTGACGGAATAGAGCTTAATTTCAATCCATAATATTAATTTATAGTATGCCAGTCAGTTCTTCCTTCATATCTTTTCCTCTGGCTGCAACCATAACTTGCATTATACAAGGCATTCAGTACTTTCATTCTCAGGATCTCAGGTTTTTTTCTTGCTAAATATTTACCTTGTAAGTGACTGGTTTTCTCATTGTGCAGAACGGCCCGTCTTCTCCCCCCACATAAGATATCAAAAATAGGAAAAGATGCTGCTTTTTTTCTTCCATTAAGAGGCAGAAATTACATTACCTTCCAGAGATACTCTAATCCTCTTTCAAAGAACATACTGTGTTTCCTTTACTGAAATGTTTATTTAGAAGAAGAAAGGGTTTGTGTTTTTTCCTTCAAGGTAATTTTGCAGCTATTTTTATGTAATGAGGCAGTATGGATTTTTTTTAATGGAACTGTGGTGTGTGTTGAGAATAAAGCATCTTTGGTTTAAACTTCAAAATCTGTGAGCATAACTGGGACTTGGAGAAGCTGGTGTTCTCAGGAATGTCTATAAAATTTAAGAGGTTTATAGATTATTCAGAGCTATATAACTAATGTTAAAAGAATGATGGTAAAGAGGAGAGGAAATTGGGAGTGGCAGCACTGGCTGGATTAGTAGCAGAGCTCAGGAGTAACAGGCTGGAAGATGAGCAACCAGTGGGTAAGTTGTTGGATGTGAACACACTGAGGAGACTTTGTAAATGCATGAAATGGGGTGTAATTGTTGTGTATAATGGACAGACAAATAATGTAAGAGTGCAAGGTGGGACACCTGAGCACTGCAGGAATAAAACTTGCAGATGTGCTGGGAAGACATGGTCGAGATAACACTGATACACCTTCCTTGTCCTCCTGTCTCGCCTCCAACAGCAACACTGATCTACAGAGACTCTTAGGAAGAGCCTCCAAAATTAATTACTGAGACCATTCATATTCTGATCTTTGCTTTGGTTGGAATACTCTGTCATAATATCTACGAGATTAAGCCAACCAGCAATTTCTTATCGCATTAGGGATGGTTGATTTGGAGTTTCCCATTTCGTTTGATTTGATAATGAGATTTGAAACCACCACCAGCTGATATATGTGCAGTCAGAGTTTAGTTTTATTTGGTTTATTTTTATTTTTTTTTTAGTCTCAGCATTCCTTCTTTCAGAATTAATTTTCTTTCTTACCTTCCTGGTAATTTTCCAAATATTTACTGTTGACCCCATACAGATACTGTTGTGAGAATTATTGTCGTACAGAAAACTGGACTTCCAAAGTGATAAGCAGATTGTGCTTACAGTAGCCTATGCCCAGTGGTATGAAAATATACTATGATACATGTGAGCATTAGGACTGCAGATTATGTCTCATTAAAATAATACATTAATAGACAAATAGTTCATTTTCCGTATTGAAGAGACAGCGAAAGAAAAGGGTTAAGCTGGGTCTGAACCATAAAATAGTTGCTCACTACCAACTAAAGATGGTTGAGACAGATACTGGGAATGAGAGGTTTGTTTTAGCAATAAATGAGCATAGACATTGCAGCTGTTCCTCATCTGCATTGCATTGAGCCCTCACACTTGTCACAGTGGAATAACTGATCAGGTCACTGTAAAGCTGCCAGATTCCTCGTGCTGCAGTGCAAGTTGTGTTTGGTGTTGTCCTCGTCTTCTTTGTCACATTGTTCTTTTCCAGGCTTCAGTTTTTGAGAGGGTTCTGGCACCTGCACGTGGGTGATTTGAGGCTGGCACCATCTTTTGTTTTCCTTTTTTATGTTTTACAAAAATCACCTTACAGAAGAGGATGATTTTTCCATGATGATTTTATGCTCTTGAGCATGGTAATTTGTTGCTGCAGCTGTTCCTGCCTTATAACTGCTTTGTCAAACCTGCTTTGGGTTTGGGTGTGCTCTGCAGCATTTCTTCTGGGCAATGCAGAATACCTTAATAACAACAGCTGTTTATGGGACCAGCTCCTGTGCTTGGCTGGGTTGCAGCAGGGCCTGGTTTCCCTTTGATGTAGACATCCCCATGCTGAGCTTCCATAAATGCAATTGCATTTGCATTTTCTTTTGACTAGGATACAGTACTCAGAGTAAACTTCTCAGAGTTTATAGGCAATTTAGAAACTTTTTGTAGATAATTGTCTTCTCAGACAAAGAAGTGAGCTAAATTTCTGTGTCTTTATAGTTTCCTTCAGAAATTATTCTTTTTGTATCATATTTGTTATTGTAATTGTTATTTATTAATCTGGTCTGATTTTTGAAATCAGTTTATTGACTTTTCTTTCTGTATTAGACCTTTCTTCAATAGAGGCTTTTGCTGGTACTGTAGGCAAGTGAAATAAAGGCAGTGGAATGGATGATAGTCAAAGAGAAAGAACAGATAAAAAAGTTTCTCAATAAAATTATAAAAATTGGACCCTGCTAGAAATTTACTGTAATTGAATGAGACAATGGAAAGGTATCGAGGCAAAGTCTTTTAGGTCTTTTTTAACCATTTCTTAATTGTTTATTGCTTTAAAATATCATAAGAATATCAGTCTTGGGGGGAGGGGGAGAGAAAGCAAATAGTTTTTGTAAACAGTTCATAGCCAGAGTATATCTAAATTTGTTAAGCTTTTTAGAGGCGAGTTCTTTTGAGTCTAAACTGAACAAAAGAGTTTGAACTTGATAAATGAAGTTGAACTTCTAGTACCTTTGCAAAATGCAGATTATAATGTCTTTAATACTCATGAATAAATCAAGATGTTGAAGTTGCAAAGGGTGAGAGATGGTATAACATGGACATTTTTTTATTATGAAATTGTTTCTGAGACCTTTCTTTATAGTACCTATAAAATGCATAGTGAACATTGTGAATGAGAAATATTTTAAATGTCAGATACTGGTAAGATTGGAGAAAAACAGTTGATGGCAAAAATGACCATTTTGAGAGGTACTGTGCTGGTTTAGGGCTAGTAAAAGGCAAATGCAGATTAAATTTAAATAAATGAAAAAGAATAGGCCTGCAAACAATAACACAGAAGGCAGGAGAAATATCAAATGAGATAATTATGCAGGATATCAGCTTACAAAGGAAAAGGGGTTGTGGATAATATCCTGTCTAATTATAATACCTATGAAGGACAATCTCCAACACAAACCAATTTCAGCTACTGTATAGTGCAAAACAGGATGAATCTGGGAATCCTGAAGAAAAGTCTCTGACAGTTGCCTCATTAGCTCTTACAAAATTCTTTCTAGAGGTGCCCATCTCTCCCAGGGAATTACAAGCCAAAACTAGCTCCTAAATTTTAAGTACCTAATATAATTGTGGAAATACTCATCTTGCCTATCTCTGTGGACTTTTCCAATTATGAGATTAAAGGATGGCATAAAACCAAATTCTTACTGTACAGCTGTTTTAAATACAAGTGAGCATTTCCAGCACAGTATTCCCCACAGGCAAGCATTGTGGCTTAAATGTCACTTCAGCTGCTGCTAATAGATTTTCAGAGATCCATTTTTTGCCACAATTTCTATCCTCAAATATAATCTGTAAAAGCAGATAAGTCCTGCAAGCTTGGGCTCTGTTAGACCTCTGATGGGAAAGTTGGTAGCTCTTCGAGAAGGTTAGCAAATAATGAGGAAGGTGGTATTAAGCCAGATTATGCCCATGAAAGGCTGGTCTTTAGGCAAAAAGATGAGACTTCATACTAGTAAAAGTAGGATGCTTATCTCCTACACAGGGAAATGATAAATAGCACAGGTACAGTTAGAAGAATGCCTTTAATACCTAGAAAGAGGTAATCCTAGGGGAAAAGGAAGCTGCACACAGACAGTAAATCAGGTAAGATTATTTCTTGTTTCATTCTTAATTAATTACTTTACTTGATGATGAACAGTGAAATACTTAATTCAATTATTTTTTTCATCAAATTGGCTTTCACAGTTTTCATTGCAAGGGTTACATCTACCTCTGCTTGGCAGTGTTCCAGAATTATTATAGTATTTGTAATTTCATGTTAGAGAGAGGAATATATAGTAAAACTCAGCTGAATAATAGTGATGCAGTATCTTGTTACCTGATAGTCAACAAAATCATTATTTATTTACTTTTTGTTTGACAATAGTAAAACCACTGCAGTTTCATTTTTCTAGCATAAAGTGAGAATAAAAGTGAAAGTACAAAAGAGCTCAGTGGTGCTATTATGTTTCAGCAAATTGAAGTTTTCGAAATGCCATTTCTACTTCTCTCCAAAGGAAAAAAAAGGTTGATTGTAGAGAAAATAGTATGTTATATCTCTGGGAAAACTAGTGTAGAAAAAATTGAAAAGGAATGATAAGAACTGTGGCAGCATTGCTAGAACCATTGTGCAGACATTTTATTTGTGTTTCTGAGAACTGTAGATGTTTTCATTTACTGGGGGAGAAACTGTAAATATGCAATATTGCCTTTTATGTTACTAACTTCAGTGAGTTACTGTTTAATTGATATACAGAAAAATTTCTGCTAGTGACTTTATAACCGAATGCTATAATGAAATGTCACTTCTTTTCAGAAAAATGTTTCTCTCCCTCAAGTATTAAATCCGTTTCAGGAAATGAATCTACTGATTTTAGCTTAATGTGTTATAATAAAAAATATTTGAATATGCTCTCAGATGGTGGATTCATGAGAAGCTGTACTGGAATCTGTGCAGCCATTGATGCGAGATTTTTATCTGTTTTTTATGCATGAAGCAAGGAAATCAGCATTGGTCCAGAAGGGAAGTAAAGACCTGGGTTCTGCTGGAGAACAGTTCTCTCACTTCAGCTCTGCAGAAGTCATCCATGGGCTTTCTTTTACTGGATGGCCAAGACCCTGACAGTGCTCTAAGTGAGAGGGAATGAGGGTCTAGCAGAGCAGTGCTGTAAAGCCTCTTAGCCTGACTGTTCCATCTGCTGGGTCTCAGGCAGTCTTCCAGAGGTGGTTAGTACCAGCCACGGTCCTCGCTGCCTTGGGGAGCTGCCCATTGTCTGCACATTAATGCTGTGCCACACAAGAAATAACATCTCTGATTAGCATCATCTGTTACCCTACCCAGTTGTAGGTTACTAGTAATACAGGCAAGTGCAGCCCAGCTTCTGCTTCGTTTCATTAGTGGGTCATGGTTAGCCACGCTTGATTGCTGACCATTGCAGGAGCAGATGAACTGATGTAGCAGTTCTTTTATACAGACATAACCTCTGAAGAAACCTGCTCACTGCTGGGGGTTTAGACTAGTTGACCTTTAAAGGTCCCTGCCAACCCAAACCACTCTATGATTCTATGTAGGGAAGAGGTTGGTCTGTAGTAGAAGCAACCTAAAGAAATAGGCAAAAGCAGAATTGGAAACGATGTTTTTTTCCTTTTGCACAAAAACTCAAAAGTACAATTACTGTGTTTTCCTGCCTCACTGCATTCTCTTTTCACCTGTTAAACTTTGTATGCCAGTAATAGATAGAAGAAGGTTTTGGGGTAACTTAACTTCAGTAGAAGGAAAACAAAGGACATCTCTGAATAATTTAGGAGGACGTTTATAGATCAGTGAGTCAGAGGTTTTGGACTTAACAATACTAAAGCTAACATTAAAGCAAGCAGACCTTGAATTACTTAATTACTAGCTTGTTAATATTTCATTCAGAACTTTATGAAAGATCTGTAATTAGTGCTAGTAGCTACAGCAGGAAACTGCAAAGCAAGGCTTTCTGTTTCAGTTCATGGATTTCCCTGCTGTGTACACTCTTGCCTGACAAATCAACTCCCATTTACTTTGGGCTTTTCAACTGCAGAATTACATACATAAAACTCCTTTATCTAAAGCAATCTAATGAAGTTGGTTTAATGTATAAAAAGATTTTGACATTAGTGGGTAACAGGCTACAGAGTTGCTGTTACCTGTTTTTTATTTCCCATTTCTTACCCCTTCCCAGTGCTGCCTGTTCTTCTAAAGAAGAGCCTTGAAGAATTTATTTTTTCCTGGCTGGAATTCTTAGTTGGCTGGCTCTAGAGTGGGTTTATGATGTTACATGTAATGCTGTTACATGATGTGAAAAGCAAGACAAATGTTTTCAGCTGTATCTGTTAAGAGAACTAATGCTCTTTCAGTCCTAGGCCTTGGGTGGGGGAGGACAGCTGCTCAAACACAGCTGTAGCACTTGAGCAGAGTGCTCAGATGAGGCTTTGAATTCTGGAGAATGTAAGAACCTGCCCATGCAGAGGTCTTTGTGAGCCACAGCTTTATGACTAAGGGTTTTTTTGGAGAGGTCATCTGGTTAGAAAACTAAAGGGACTTTTCTTAGCTTTGGTTGCCTTAGCTTTTGCAGGCTGACTGGGTGAAGTCGTCTTGATAAATAAGAATGAAGATTCAATATTATTGCTCACTTATGTTGTTCTTGATCTGCCATACAAGAAGAGAGTGTATGAGCAAAGCCATGAAAAGCGTGCCCATGTCCAAGGGACTTTTTGAAATACAGGGGGCTTTGGCATGACCAGCTGTCAAACTGTTAATTGTCTCCTGTTGTCAGCACTCACCATTCAAAGTCATAATCTTGTTTAGTTGATAGTAAAACAGAAACTCAGATAAAATCCTTATTGATTTGTCTAGAATCACAGCTGCCCAAACAGACTGAGAAGTTCATATCCGGCAAAGTCTGTAAAACCCTCTGAAGTCAGTGGTGACTCTTCCAAGTCCTTGAAAATTGTCCATTCCCCTGCCTTGTGCTTCTGCAGTCTGTTGCCCCACCCCCCATCCATTACTGTGGTGTCCTGGGAAATCTGGCTTCCTAACTCTGCAGATTCATTAATGACAAGAAATGGAAAGGAAGGAGGGGCTGGCAATGAAAGGTAAAGCAGTAAGAACCCCTCTATAGCCTCATTTACTGAGAAATTTGTGCCATTGATAGATTAGTCCTTGCTTACCTTTCTTAAAGAGGAATGACCTCACCAGCTGGCAGGCATTTAAAAACCCTTGGCAGTGTCTGAGCCACGATTAACTTCCCTATCTAGCCCCTTCCATTCTGTAACCCCACAATGATCAAGAAGACTTGCATGCTTAGATTTTAGATTATAGGTCAGATTAAAGTGAAAGTCTTTAATTTTTTTTTGAACAAGAAGGAAGAAAGCTTTCCATGATTTAAGCCTCAAAGCCAGTTAGGCTTTGAAGTTTAAGGCAAACTATTATAAGGGAAGGAGTTCAAGCCTGCTCAATGCTGTAAAGGCACTTGAGAAGTGAGTTAGGGCAGTTGACTTTCACTACAGTGGTTGCTTTGATCAAAGCTAATTTTTGAAAGCTTGCGTTTAAGGCAGCAGCCGTTAATCTTTTTGTTGTGATGTATTATCAGTAATGGGGAAAAAAAGATTATTTCCCTTTAACTGAAATCTTAGAAGGCTGAAAAATACAGTGAAAAATCCCTTAAATGGCTTTTACAGCTTTTTTTCCCAATGCATCTTTGCTTTATTATTTCGATTTTATAGCACTGCTGATTAGATATTTTGTTGTTGTAGTTGTTTGGCTCTTCATGGCTTTGTGTTTTGTATTATTGCGGTGTTTCATCAAGGCTATTATCAGCTCCCACACTTAAGTGGTTCTGTTCTGGCAGTCACCTGGAACTCATCCTGTGTCATTACCTACAAAAATTAAGGTTGAGTCAGCAGGGTGGTGAACTCCAATCTCAGCCACTAGGTGTAAGAATGTCCCCTCAAAATGTCAAAGTTTTAAAAATAATTGTATATTGACTTTTTTTGTCATCCTGTGTTTGAAAATTCAAAGTCCTAGCTTCCTTATCTAATACAAATAAAAAACCTGAAAATTTTGTTCAAATAATATGTTGTTCTACTGTAAGACACTTGTGTGATTTCAAGATCTGGCACTCTTCAAAAAATACTAAGTATTACACAGAGTGTATAAAAGCTATGATGAGCAAGACTGAGCTCTCCTTTCAGGCTAGTGAAGTGGATATGGATTGTCTGTATTTTTATTTTCTACAAGTCCTCTAAGCCTTAGTATGTTCTACTATCAGATTTAGAAGTAACTTGGAATTGCTTCTGAAATGTAGCAAGAAACAAAAAATAATTACTACTTTTTGTAAATATGTCCTAGGCAAAAACTCAAACACATGTTAAATAGAGGAGACAAAAAGCAAGTTTGCTTGTTTCTGGCCTTAGTTTATGTGCACATTCTCTCTGTGCAGTCTCAGTGCTTTGAAGAATTAATAGGATTTCTAGATGAGGAAAACATTTATAAATTTATAATCTTGCTCCCTACCCCCACCTTTCTAATAATGCTTGCATAGCTTGTTTAATAATTTACATATCACTTAGATACCAGTCTTCGATAAAGTCAGTATGCCAAATTCAGCTTCTAATGTTGTATGTTCCTTTGTTTGCCTACTATAGTGAAGAATATGAAGTAAAACTGATTATATCTTTCTTCATGTTGTTATTCCGTAATGTTCTGAGGCAAAGAAATTTGAACTATGGGGAAAGCTGAGCTGCTAAGAAACCAGTTTGGGCTTTGTTAGTCTGTGGAGTAGACACATGAATATATTACATATGATTATCATAAAATTATGGCCTGGAAATTGAGCAGTCATGCTGCTGCATTTTAGACAGTACATTTATAATAAGCTGTAATAAAGTAAACATTTTGAATGGATATAAGAAGAGGCATTACTTGCAATTGCAAATGAACGTTCAATTCACACTTTTGAAGCTCAATTTAACAAAGCAAACAAATTTCCTTGTAGTGTTAACACAGTGGTGATTTTTGATATATGGGGAAAAAACTTCAAGCATATAAAACTGGCTCTTTGGGATCTAAATGGAAGAAAATAATATGATTTGTAATGGCTGTAATTTGAAAGCTGTGTGCTGTTACAAGTAAAAGTGGGTTTAAAAAACTCACTGGCAATTACTTGCTCCTTTGGATTCAAGTTTAAATTTCTTTTGGCTTATGTTGGTATCACTTGGTGTTTTTCTGGAAAAGTATAAAACCATGGCTTCTAAGGACATTTCAGAAGCCAGATAAGCAATGACTAGAATTAGATTTAGGGCCTGATCCTGATAGCACTAGTGTAGGCTAATTGATCTTCTGAGGCAGCTCAGAGAAATATAACTTGAAAGGATAAGAGTTTGCAGAGCCCAGGCCTCCATGAATAGTGATCAGATACTATCAAACCTGTAAAAGTAGTTTTTCCTCAGATGACACAGAAAGCTGCTGGGAAGCTCCTGATAGCCCAGCCCTGGGGAGTCTCTGTTACCTGTCCCCGGCAGCGTGATAGCGAGTGACCGAATCCCTTGTAGGGGTAAGAAGTACAGATAAAACGAGATTAATTTGGACTCCTACAGTAGCAATAGGTTGGGTAGAAAGAAAAGATGGAGAACAGTCTTATGAGAAAGTATACTGTAAAATCTATGTGTGACAAACACAAACATTTGTCAAGAGAGCCATCATTACAGAGGTGAAGTCCAACATCTGAAAGGCAGGAAATGTCAGAAAAGCTCTCCATCCTGCTCTGACATAGGCATCTAGGTTACCTTTCGTTTGTTTTGAGGTATAGAAATAGTGTTGCCAGAGGTTGTAAAATAGTAATAGCATTGCTTTGTCTCTGGAAGATTTGTTCGGGTTTCTACTGATAAATTATTAAATAGGTCTTAGCTGCCCCGTGTCACAGGATTTCTCGGTAGCATCAGTGTAAGTACCTGAGAGGTAATTAAGATGGGGTTTAGAGAACCTAATGGGGGGTAAATGCTTTCTCTCTTGTTTGACCACAAACCATCTCTGTCCGTTTCCCCATTTGCAAACTGAGAACAACAAACCTTATGAAATTCATAATTGATGAGTGAGCTAAGTGGTGTTTTCAAAGTATATTCTTTATTACTGCTACATAACTCATCTCCTAGATCTGTGTGTCTTGGCATGCAGTGCTCTCAGTTTGGGGCTGGCTCTCTGTCACAAAAGCAGCCTGAGTGAATAAAACACAAGGGTTAAGACTGACTTTCACCATCTAGCTCATGTCAAGTAGAAATGCAGTCCTCAAAGTATATCAGTCTGTGCATGAAATGTTTCATCCCAGAATCATGCTACATTATGATTACAGCTTTTTCTGTCAGCGTGCGCTATATGTACACTTGCATGTACAACTTGGACTTGCTCTGTCTTTCCCTCCTGTACAGTTACCTTCCTCATGGGGGATTCCTTGTTCTTCAGTGCAAGGATTTTTTTCCTTGCTTGTTTTTCCATAACCCAGTTCTGTGGTTCGCTGTGGTATTTCACTGCTTTACTTGCATCTGCCTGTTTTTCTTTGGTATCTTGGCAAACACCTTCAAGTTTCAGCCCTGACCCCAAGGATCTTTAGTGGTACAATTATTCTTGGTGTGCTAAGGCCAAGGCGACAGTCTCTGGCCTCAGCAAAGTTACTGCAGGTGCTTGTGGTGGAGCATTGTTCTTGCCTCTTCCCACAGATTTATGAGCTGTAGAGCTGGTGAAGCTCTGTTGGCACCAAATGCACATCCTCTCTACAGCAAGTTCACAGTGATTCTTGCTTTGAGAGCTCTTGTACTGCCTGGGTATTTACTGCAGTTCCCCCTCCCCTAGAGATTCCTCCTCTTTCATCAGCACATGCTGAGGATGAGAATTTTATGAGCTGCTTTTTTAATATGACTTTATTTAAGAACTCATCACAGTGGAGGCGTGCCAGGTTCATGAGTCCTCAACACAGAAATCTTCCATTTCTCAGTTTTTACAGAAGATGTACAGAGAGATCTTTTTTCTTTAATCCATATACCTGTGATGATTAGAGTGCCAGGACAAAGGATATCGATCAAGGAGGACAACCATTTATTACTTTGTTTCATTTAGCTGTTCAAGATGTGTATGGATCCTTGAATCTCTGCTTCCTGTTCTTGATGATGATTAAAAGAAAATAGGTTTTTGAAGAGCTTTAAAGTTCCCACAGGAGTTAGGTGGAGATGTCAAAGTCTAGTAGGAAGGTCAACTGCTCTTTGAGTACCGTAGATTCCTGAGTTATAATGCCCAAAAAGCGTTGAAAGAATTGGTTGGTTTGCTGTGGCTGACCAGGCTTTCCCACTGACTGCAACTGAAAGTATAGAAAAAGAGTATCTTGAAGAGTGTGTATCTTTGAGCAAAGCATTTGTGCAAGCACAGATATATTTCCACATCTTGGTCTTAGGGGTTATGTGCTTTGTTGTAAATACCAGTGTTCCTCTGAGAGCCCTACACAAACCTCAGGAAAACATTGGGTTCTTACTGATAGTTCAGATGGTGTTGCAAGGTCAGGTGTACAGGAGACCTTCCAGGATACTTTAAGAAAACTACTTCCACCTGTCACTAAAAGTCATTAAACTTGTAGTATTGCTGATAAGAGGAAATCTCTTTATTTCTGGTTTCCATCAGTTAGTTGTCAAAAAAACGCCAGGACTCCAACCCATTCTATGTATTAGAAAATAGGATCCATATTTGAAATGTCTACATGTAAATATGAGAGATTCTTTTAGAAAATTCTGTGAAAGAGAAAGAATAATGAGCTGTGAGTGCTAGACTGGAAGTAAAAAATCAATCAAACAAAAAAACCCAAACAACAAAAACCAAAACCAAACAAAATAAAGAGAAGAAAAAAAACCTACAATTTTTAAAGCCTCACTCTAGTGGTTTTGAAACATAATTTTTCTTTTTCCATGATTTTCCAGTGCTTGGTGTTAGCATTGTGGTTTAATTTGGCACGAACAAAAATGTTAAAATTTTTATGTTTCTTAATGTTCCTTTTCAAGAACGAGATCTCAAAATTGGAGCATTTCCATTTCCTATGTACACAAGAAGCAGCATCGTGACACGTAGAAGGCTTCCTTAATATTAAATAAACATATCGACTGCATTGTGTTTACCCAAGCTGATAACTATTTGTTGGGTAATACATTACTTAAAAGGAAACACAATCAGTATGTTTTTCTTTAGCAACAGAATTGGTTACCAGTGCTCCTATTTTACACCCAACAAATCTATGGTTTTAATAAAATAATATCTTGAATAATATTAAGAAGTGGATATTAAGTTACATTACAAAATCTGTCTTGGCTTGAACAAAAAGGTGAAGATTATTTAGCTGATTAACATTAGCCAGTTGACAGTACTAATATCTGTGGTCCTGTGTACACTAATGTTATGAACGGGCATTTAATAACCATCTCCTAAATTTTTATAGTTCTTTGAGAAGTTTTGTTGTGGAACATATGAGATACTTTATGTGAATGGGGAAGAAGGTTCTTTAAAAGCATCTGAACAAGCTGCCCAAGAATGTGGAAGAAGCACTGAAGGATCAGCTTGGGATGTGTATGAGGTGCTGTGCTGTGCCCTGTAAGTGCTGGATGCTCTAATAACTACATAGTGACTGATGCTCTAGGATGTTCTTAGTAAAATCATTAGAATTTCTTATCTTCATGTCCTCATCTGTAATCATGTGTAAGAGTGCTTTCCCAGGATAGTGCTTAGCCATACACAAGCTCTGGAAAGTTGGGCATGCACTAAAATCATGCACTTCAAAGCTTGGCTTTAGGTGTATTCTCAAAATGAACAGGAGCCCTGTTTTCCACACCTCTCAGTTCCCTGGGTTTCATGTGCAGGTCTTTGCAGTTTGCTTTTCACCTCTAAGTCTTCAGTCTTCAGAACAATCTCATTTTGAGTTTCACTAATCTTTATATCTTTAGAAGCTGGTTGTTTTGTTACTACTGCTGCTTTTTAAAATTTTCTCTGTCTCCATCCCATTTTTTCAGGAAGTCTTGACTCCATTTCCTGAAATTCCCACGTAGTTGTTCTTTATGTTCCCTGACTGTTGTCACTGCTTTTCCGTGGTCTTCAGATGTTGCCCTTCCCACTGTGGAGTCATAGTACCCGTGGGCGAGTTAATTATTCTCTGTTGTCTAGGTCATTGCATGTTGCTTGAGAAGCTCAGAAATAAGTTGTGGGCAGCCACAGCATTTGGGAGGAATGCAGAAATGAGGATTTGAAACAGGCTATTTTGCTAAAGAGATTTCATCACCTAAACTGTCATGTGTGGCTGAATGTATCCCAGTATCTACAGGACAAGGAGCTTGCAAATGTCATATTTTTTCTGACTGTTCCTAGAAAAATGTTTAATTTTTGCAGGGTGGCTCTCTAGAGGAGATGTGGGCTCCAGTTTTCCTGCAATGGGAGACTGGGAAATGACCAGGTTTCTCCCTCATGAAGACACAACTTCTCATTTATTTTGGGATGTGCTGCTTTCACTTGTTTATTTACTTCAGCTGTCAGAATGAATCCTAATGGAGAAAAGTTGCTTATAGTATCAGAGAGAAGAAGAATTACTTTCCAGACCTTATGTGGCAGGTGTAAACTTTTCTACCCTTCAGGCATAGGAACTTGTGTTTAAAATAGAAAACAAATGGTGTACTTGATGGTATCAAAAAGGAATGCCTTCATTGCACGTAGCAGCTATAAAAAGAAAAGGCAGATTCTTCTTAGAAAATAGAAAGCCATTACATCTAGAATCTATCTTGCCTGTGTGTTATGGCTCCTTTTTAATTCTGTATTTAGAAATAAAGATCTTTTTAATTTTGTAAGACTTCAACTGCTGCTTTTGCTCGTTTGATTTCTCATGGAAGTTCACATTTTCTGCTTCTAATATCACAATTGTTTCTTCTGGGATCTTTGAAATAGGCCAGTGAGTAGGGATGTGGAATAAGCAGTAGGGATTGTTGAATTAAAGAATGATTTTCTTTCTATAAATGTTTGGTAATAGAGGGGAAAGTGCAACAAAAAGGCATTTAAAGAGATAATGGATTTGATATAGAATATGTTAGGATTCTGCTTACAAGCATCACTTTCTTTAAAGAGAGGATTATTTACTTCAGCTAAAATAATTTCAATTGCTTTGAAAAAAAAAAAGCATAAGAAATGCAAGGCTTCTTTCAGGCAAGTCTACATTTATCTAGAATCTTACCTCCTTTTTTCTAAACAGCTGGAATATATGGATGGTAGATGCGCTTGTGATGTTTAAGTTAGTGGACTTTCTTTCCAAAATACTAACTTAGAATCATAGAATTATAGAATGTCTTGGGTTGGAAGGGACCTCTAAAGATCATCTAGTCCAATCCCCCTACAATAAGCGGGGACATCTCACACTAGAACAGATTGCTTAGAGCTCCATCAAGCCTGACCTTGAATGTCTCCAGGGAGGGGGCCTCCACCACCTCTCTAGGCAGCCTGTTCCAGTGATCCACCACCCTCATATTAAAGAACTTTTTTCTAATGTCCAACCTAAATCTACCCTTTTCCAGCTTGAAGCCATTACCCCTTGTCCTGTTATTACATGCCCCAGTGAACAGGTCTTCCTCAGCCTTCTTACAGGCTCCTTCAAGTACTGGAAGGTGCTGTAAGGTCTCCCTGGAGCCTTCTCTTCTCCGGGCTGAACAGCCCCAACTCCCTCAGCCTGTCTTCATAAGAAAGGTGCTCCAGGCTTCCGATTGTTGCTGTTGCCCTCCTCTGGACATGCTCCAACAGGTCCATGTCCTTCTTGTGTTGGGGGCTCCAGAGCTGGACACAGTACTCCAGGTGAGGTCTCACCAGGGCAGAGTAGAGGGGCAGAATCACTTCTTGACCTGCTGCCCACTCTTCTCTTGATGCAGCCCAGGATGGAGTTGGCCTTCTGGGCTGCAATTGTACATTGGTGGCTCATGTCCAGCTTTTGATCCACTAGTAACCCCAGGTCTTTTTCCACAGGGCAGTTCTCTAGCATGTTGTCCCCTGGCCTGTTTCATATCTCTGGTTGTGCCAGCCCAGGTGCACAGTTGGCCTTGTTGAACCTCATTAGGTTCTCCTGGGCCTACTTCTCCAGCTTGTCCAGGATACCCTCTGGATGCCATCCTGTCCCTCTGGCACCACCCCACTTGCTGTCATCAGCAAACTTGCTGATGGTGCTCTCAATGCCACTGTCAATATAATGAATGAAGATAGTAACAACTGGTCCCGGTATGGACCCCTGAGGGACACCACTTGTCACTGTTTTCCATCTGGACATTGAGCCATTGACCACTACCCTCTGGGTGCGACCATCCAGCCAATTCCTTATCCGCTGAACAGTCCACCCATCAAACCTGTATTTCTTCGACTTAGAGAGAACTTAATTACTTTGACATCTAAATTCTCACTGATAATACCTCTTACGTCAAGTACAGCTTGCCCAGGAATTTAATTCTCTGTTGGGAATAAGAGTGATGAGACTAGTCTTTGAAATCTTCACAAAAAATATCTGTGCCTCAAGTTAATGAAAAAATAACTCAACAGGAGGAAACTTGGTGATCTTTAGGGTCCCTTCCAACCTTAATGATTCTATGATTCCATGGTTCTATGAATGATGGACCAGTCTGATGATCAAGTGCACTGTGGAGATACACAGAAAAGCCTTGGCCACTGGTAGTCAGCAGAGATAATGCAGGCATGTTCACTAGACTAGAGCTAACTACATTTCATGTAAATGGTTTCTTCTCTTTTTCAGCTGGATATATTATTTTTTCACATTTTGCTCTAGATTAACATAAAATGTGGCTGCATATAAACAGACTGTGATTCATCTCAAAATGGCTCCATTATTCTGCCAGACGAGATAATTTGAGATGGGTTAGATATTTCACTTTTTTAATATATTCCAAATTTTTTCAGAACATGGGGAATGAATGGAGATTGGAAAATAGGAGATTTCCTAAACCTTAAGTGTCATCATTCTTACAAAATGCAATAAGCTTACCCCACCGAAGTTTTTCTTAGCAAATAGCCCAGAAGATGATGGCAGTGGGAAGCCTTTCTCAGCAGGGAGAAGAAGATAGCTGTTGCCTTCCTGTGTTACCTTCCTGTGTTACCTTCATGACATTCAATGCAGTGGTCTTGTATTACATTCATTCTGATTTGATAGTGGTGTGCAAGTTGGTGTTCTTCCTCAGGACACAGTTGTGGCGCAGACCAGAGTTACTGTTCAGATGCACCACCTCTGACAGCCCCAACAGCTTCTGTTTCCAACTGACTGTACAAAAATAGGCTAGGGCCTAAATATTTAATTAAGGGAGGTTCCATGGAGTCCTTAGTGTGGTGGCAGTTTCCATCTTCAAATTGCTGAATGCTGGATCAATGCATTTTGTCAGCAGTATGGCAGAACCATTGGCACTGTACTAAAAACATTGCTGCTGATGAGCAAAAGCATTTTGGCTGAGAACTGCCATCATTCCTGAGACACTTCTGTGTCTGTGAAACACTAGCTAGAAGTAGTTCATCTCAGGAAGCAAAATTATGGTGCTTTATTCAGATATGTAAGGGGGAGTAGAAGGGATGAACACCATATTGCAAAGGGAGAATTGAGAAGATGCTGCTCTTAGAAGCTCAGAATGAATTCCCAAAGGGAAGGAAAATCAAGACAGGTACATTTGACAGTTTTCCTGTCCTGCTTTGAAGCTGAAATACCAGAAAGTAACATGCAGGTGATAGACATAAGGTGTGAATTATGGGTACAAGGATCACTTTTGGCTTGTTCAGTACTGTGCATAAACAACATCCGTTTAGAAGTCTACTAAGATGCAATTGTAGATGAGTATTTTTGATGTGGAAAATGATGTTTTGCTCAGATTACTTGTAGTCTTGATCAAATGCCCAGCAGTTCCTAAAATGTCCATGAATATTATTACAATAAGTACGTTTACAAGACTGAGGCCACTTAACAAAGTACAGGGAAGAGTAGGTGCTGTATTTATTTCTTCCTTTGTAAAACAATTACTACAGCTTGCAATTGTTAAAGACATGATCATCAGTTTTCTAACAGGAAAATTAATTTAAGTCAATGCTTTGGCTGGTGTTCATATTTTGTGGAAAGATCTGTCTTCCAGATTCCTAATGAATGGCCAAGCAAGTATCTCGATAGTTAATAATACTGCTTAATTGCCAGAGTCAGATAAAGCTGCTGTCTAATTTAATTCTGTTCTGAGCACCTGACCACTAGAAGAATGATAAACCATGAGAAAGCCTTATGAGGTGGCTGGTTAGTTGAAGTCATTGCCTGCAGTTTTATACATTTCTCTCTCTAGCAAGTGATCCTTCTAACATTTCCTTGCTTTGGCAGAAAATCAGGCACATGGTCATACCCCCTGCTGCCCCCCTCCCACTAGGGCAGCTGTTTTGAAAGTTAAATACCTTCCCAAGGCACTGCACAGCCGTGAGCTTCTTCCTGGGTTTATGTATCCACAGTGCGCTAGAAAAGGATGTTGTGTTTTCCTGTGTACCCTAATGGCACATAAATATGCCCACAGATATGTGTCAGTGAAACATCTGGACTGTATATGTAGCTTTTCAATGTGGATAGAAAGAAGTGATGCTGTGCAGAGAAAAGGAAAAGATTGCTGTTCTGTGCCTTCAGTTTATTTCCTTCAAGTGACCATCAGCAGACAGAGAGTTCACTTAAGGATTAAATGATTTTAGGAGAAAAACTCTTTACAGGTGATAGAATGAATGGAGAAATAAAGTGTTGCATGGAAGCCTGTTTTGTCAGCCCTGTAGCAGGACAGGCTTCAGTTGTGAGTTTAACAAAATTGTCCTCTAGTGACACGTTCACTTGACAGGTAAAATCCCAGGGCTCCTTATCCAGGAATGAATACAAGTAATCAGGGTAAATACCAAGAAAAAATGTTAGGTTTCTGCTTATCAAATTAAGGATGTACATCGAGGAGGACTCAGTCCATGCTCAGGATCTTTTCATGAGTTAATTGCCTTTATCTGGAAATCAATGGAAAAGCCTTTCATGGGCTTTTCCACTGCACGTGCTATTAAGCTGTCTGGAGACAGTTATGGCCTTTTTCAAATAGACATCCCTCTGACAGTAGTAAATTCCCATGTCACTGCTCAGGAGCAAACAGACAACAGAGGTGAAAAATTATGCTAATGAACTGCAATAACCAGTCCCCTTTTATGAGAGCACATATGCATAAGAACCTGAATCCAAAGTGTTGTTTTGCCTTGTTCAGCTTTTTGTTGGTAAACCATAGTAGAAAAGCCAGCTAGCAGTTCAGTACAGCTTTATGCTTCTGAAGAGGCCCTTTGGAACCAAGTATATGGGTAAAACTGTTAAAGCGTTAGATAAGGTTCTTAGGTTACCATGGTTACTTGACAGTTTTTTTTTTTTTTGCATTGTATTGTAGATTAGGATGCATAGGATGAAGTAGCAAAACAACTAGGAAGTCCAATGCATATAAACTACATTTCCAAACCAAACAGCATTGCCAGATAGAAAGATAAATAGCTCAGGTTATTGGCTGCTGACAAATCTATGAATCAATGAAGAGAGGCCTGAAGGAGATTTAGAATGTGTGTGATTTGAAACCCCATGTTATTTGGGGTAGCTATCTTCATTTTTAAAGGCAAATTAACTAAAAAAAGGAAAATGCTCAGTAATGTAAAGAGTGAAATTATTTTCCATAAGCTCTTTCTGGTATTGAAATCTGACATTTGGCTTTGAGACCTTCAACAAAGAAGGTTGATGAAACACAGATAATACATTTCGTGCACTTAGGCTGGCAGTAGCACTTACACTGGAAGCATTTTATTCCCATGGAAACCTATTTGCATTTGGGCCAGAAGTGACTTTTTTCTCCCCTCTGTTAGAGCTGCTGATGTTTTAGCATAATATAATTGCTGTATATTGACAGCAGATTTGAAAAGTATTTCTTAAATGTTGAGTAGCTGAGCATATGTATAATGGAGATGTAATCTGTGCACTTTTTGTGTGTAGGATGAAGGCATGTTGCTGAAAAATGCAGGGCAGCTTTTGATCTCCTATTGTTTATCCCTAACAGAAAGGGGGAAAAAAAAAAAGTGAATTAAAATGTTTGTCCCAAACATTTTTTAAAACAGGTGACAAAGGAACTGAAACAGTATGACAATAAAATTATAGAGTGCAAGTTTGAGAACAACAGCTGGGTCTTCATGAGACAGAGAATAGACAAAAGCTTTCCAAATGCCTACAGCACTGCCATGGGTGAGTAGAACAATTTACTCTTAAAAATTTAATTTTTTTAACTCTGTTCCAATTTAAGGAGGAAAAGCACTTTGTGTTCTCATTTCTAGGTTGAGTTCTGGCCTCTCTAACTTATGATAGTAATACCTCAATCTTACAAATGCTGATGTCATGTTTGGCTTTTACATAGAATGAATCCTTGGGCTTGAGGGTTATTTGATGAAGTCAGTTAAACGAATACTCTGGTGCAGTATTTAATGGATAATGCAGAAGTAAGTTCTTAAGTCTTTGTAGAACTGAAAACGCTTGCTCAGAAACTTTACAAGGCAGAACATGCCTCTTTACTGAGACACAAGAAAGTTTTTAGTTGCATTGCAACAGCAGTCAGCTAACAGCAGTTCCTCCTGTCGTGTTGTTGGGGTGTAATGCAAACTGACACACTGTGAGCTGAATTTGTTAACAAAAAATCCATGATGTTTCAACTCTATTCAAAACACCAAAACCATTATTTGGCAGATGGGCTAGAAAAGTAATAGAAGAAAATGTTAGCTTCAGTTTTCTACGATAGTCGTACAAACAATGAAGAGGGAAACAAATGGAAGGTGGGGGTATATCCCTGCAGAAGTGTGATCCTTTTATGTTCTTCTACCAAAAAACATTTTGCCAAGCACTGTAAATGAAATTATGTTTGCTTTCAGGTGAACCATATGTTTGAATAGAGTTGTGCAAGGCTGAATAGCAATAGTTGTGTTGTTACTGACTTCTGTTAAGTGCCAAAATGAAGTTTGATCATATTTAAGGCCATTTACTAGAGCATGCACAGATCATGTAGGATTTTCTCTGAACCATTTTACTTGTATTTCTGCCTAAGCAGTGAGTAGATTTTCCTGAATAAATAAAATGTAATCATTTTGCCAGGAGATAATATTTCTGTTGGCACCTTAGGGAACCAGCACAGAGTAGCTGGAATACTTGCTGAGCAGTCCTGTGGGGAAAGAGGAATGGGCCACAAAGGCCACAGAATTACGATCACATCTCCTTTCACCATGACCTCAATTTCTCTTATCTGTTTCACTTCACATTGTTTCAATAGTTAGTTTTCCACGGAGTTGTCCCTTCTTTGAGGAGTTGCATATTCTTCTTTCCTTTGTTCTTAAGAGCATATGTAGCTTCCCTTTTTCTCTTCTCACTTTTTCCATTTGTAGAGCAGTTACATTATTCCTGACTTTTTTTTTTTTCTGCCAAAACATAATGAATTTCCTAAAAACTAAAAGAAAATCAAATGCTACAGGAAAAAGTGTTTTGTAAGAAACATTTCAATTTTTCCATGGGTATTTGCAGAACAGAAAGGTTTGTTTTGGCTTTAAATTTTCACTTTTGACCATTTTTCAAAATCTCCAAAAGTTGTATTTTCTCAGTTGAGGCTTCTGTTGTCCCCTTCCCTAGACCCTTTTTTCTTTACTTGCTTTCTCTAGTATGGAAATATTTTTTTTTCTCTCCATGGTTGAAATACAAACAAAATAAGTGCCTGTCTCCATCTTGCTTTTGGACTTTGATACCTTTCAAATTGAAAAGATAAGTGCTTTTTGAGTAATTAAGCTGGGACAGCCCTTAAAAGATGATATAGAGTCATACCAGCTGCCTGGTAGCACAAATTCTGTAACTAAGCTATTGATAATCAGAGCTTTCCAACTGTTGAAGTTATATACAGCACAACTTTTAAAGCAAATGTTAGGAAAGTGTTTTATTAATTGTAAAGTAATGCTTTGAGTGGTTCTGGAATTCAGCAGGAAAGAAAGGAGTGTTTTTAAGAGTCAGGAAATTATATATTGCTTGTTATGCATAACAATGCTATATTGCAAGTGCATTTTAAGGAGCCTCAATGTTGTTTAGTGCTCTAGGGAGTCAATAGGTTGTTTTACATGGAAATTGCAGCCATACTGTGATGAATTCTAAATTATTCCGTGCTATAAATTATCCTCTAATAATTTTGTATTTTCTTGTACGTTCTGTGCATTGTGGGTTTTTGGTATCTATAGTACTCAGTAGTGAAAATTCAGAGGCTTTCAGAATTAATCCAGTCTTGCTTCTGGCAATTCCAGTTTGATGAGTGTTTAAAGCCATGTTTCACCACATCCTTGCTTGCTCAATAGGATATCAGTTCTTGGCATTTTTATAGTCACCCCATGAAGCCTACACCCACACACTTTATCACAGAATCATCAGAGTTGGAAGGGACCTCTAGAGATCATCCTGTCCAACTCTCCTGCTAACGGAGGATCCCCTAGAGCACATTAGTCAGGACTGCATCCAGGCAGCCTGTTCCAGTGCTTTGTCACTTTCACAGTAAAGTTCTTCCTCATATTTAGGTGGAACTTCCCATGTTCCAGCTTGTGCCCGTTGCCTCTCATCCTGTCACTGGGAACTACTGGAAGAGTCTGGCTCCATCCTCACACCCACACTTTAGATACTTACAGGCATTAATAAGCTCTCCCCTCAGCCTTTTCTTCTTCAGGCTAAAGAGTCCCAGCTCTCTCAGTCTCTCCTCATAAGTGAGATGCTCCAATCCCCCAGTCATCTTTGTTGCCCTCCACTGGACTCTCTCTAGTAGTTCCCTGTCTCTCTGGAACTGGGGATCCAGCTGTTTGTTTAAACAAGAGCAATTCCCGTGAGGCAGAGCCCCACTACACTGCTTTGCTTGCTGGGGGGCAAAGCACAGACACTTGACTCCTGACACAGCCATCTTGTGGAAGTCCCCCTTTAAGGCTGAACACTTGAGCTGAATTATGTTATTTATTTTGCAAAGAGAGAATGAAATTATTGAAGTACAAACATCAACAAATTGGTTTGGTAACTTAAGAATATGTTCTTTGTTCCCAGCTGTTTGCAATAGCATCCAGAACCCGGTCACGAAGGAGATGCTGTTTGAGTTCATTGACAGATGTACAGCAGCTTCTCAAGGACAGACACGGAAACACCACCTCGATCCTGACACTGAACTCATGCCACCCCCACCACCCAAAAGGCCACGTACCATAACGTAAGGCCTTGTTCTCAGCAGAGAGTGTGTTTACAGTTCTGCAGGAGGCGACGCGCGAGTGTGAAGGCTGGAAAAACAGAATTCTGAATGGCTGTAAAGACTCGGGTGTGGGGTTTTTTTGAGTTGTTTGTTTGGTTTTGTTTTCTGTTGTGTTTTTTTTTTTAAAAAAAAACACCAAAACAACAAACCTACATATGAATGGACATTGTTTCGTAACTGATAAATTCAATCTTACCTTATGGTATTTGAAGATTAAATTTCCAAAGGTTTAGACAAGAACAGTACCATGAAGTCCATGGAAAGCCACCTTGTTTATATGCGGATCTCTTTTCACCTTTAATTTATAATGTCAGCAGTCTGGAACTGAGAAAACATTGGGATGCTGTACCTTTTAGAGGCTGTGTTTAAAAAAAACAAAAAACAAAACACAAGTGTTTTTTTATGATTGTTATTCAACTGGTTGCGATTTGTCACCCATAGTATAATTGGTCACAGTTTCCCTGCATTTCTGAGTCTTGTGTTGAACAGCAAACAGCAATGTTGTTTGTGCTCTGTGTTGGTGGAAAGCTAAGCTGCCTTAGATTTCATTACATTCAAAATTAGCTGGGATTTTGTTGTTGAAATATTAAGGAAGTTAATCCTTCTTGTAATAGCATCCCTTTGAAAGGAAATGTGCTGGGTTTTTGGTTTTTTCCCCCATTTGAACCTAAGACACCAAGTGTATAGAGGGCTGATTTTAGCTTTGCCTTTTTAAATTTATCTGTAGATGAGAACACCAAATTCTTAGTATTACCGTCTCTGTTAAGAGGCTGTTCCTCGTACAAGGCTTCTTTCTCCACAGTGATACCACTGTAAATATTACTAAAAAGTACATAGGCATCACTGGGATATGCAAGAGTAATTAGCAATGCTAATCATGACGTTTTAGATCCAGGCACAAAATGGCAAAAGAAATGCCAGACAACTCCTGTGTAACAGAGGAGGGAGTTTCAGTGGGAGAGCACCACGTTAGGTGGGAAGTGTCCCAGGGAACAAGAGTTGGGGTTGGCTGTCCTTTGGCATTGTCCTCATCCCCTGCCTGCCTTTCTTTCTTACCAAAGGAAGAACCCCACAAATGCCCTGATGGCTCTTGTTGCAGCAGAATGGCAGATGGTCAGAACAGTAGTCCTGAGAAGCTGCATTCTGGTTGTGTATTGGAGGAGTTGTTCTGAGCTGGGATTAATTGGAAACCAAATGCAAATTCTGAAGTTTACTGTGCATTTATCAAGCAGGGATCAAATTGGCTCTTTCTGTAGTTTACTTAGTGTGTGGGTCATCAAGTCATTCAGCAATCTAATCAGTAAAGCTCATTACTTTGTTATAACTAAAATGCATTTTTGTTTAAATGAGTTTTTAATGTCTGTAGGCAAAATTAACTCCTATGGAAACTTGAGGACTACTGTGCTTTGTGGTGGCTTCTCTAATTGTTTAAACCTATTGTAGAAATGCACATGGCATCATTTAGATGGTGTTACTAGCATCTCTTTTTTGGGATACTCTGTATTTGTTTTAGAGAACTGAAAGAGTTATATAAGTTACTTGTTATACTATGGTAAAACTTGGGGGGAAAAAAGCATTCATCAAAGTTCTTTTTTTCAACTGTACATAGTTTCTGCATATTATCTAATGAAAAGATACAACATCACCTATGCAAGGTTGCAAAATTCTCCTAAAAGAGCCTTATTAATTTGATGTGAAAACCTATGCAGCCTCTGTGCATCTTGCATTGAAACACACCATTAATTATTTTTCACTCCACATAAACGATTTCCCCTAGATTATACCTGTCATTGAGGCTGTTGTAACAGACACTTTGCCATGGTTCTGTGGCAATTGCAATGTCTGTGATGACCACGATCTTCTCCATGAGGTTAGGACATTTCATTCTTGTGAGGATGTGTCCAGGTTATTTCTATCTTACTCCTTCCCAGCCCCTTGCATCTTGTATTTCAGCAAGGCCCAGCTTCTGGTCTTCAGAGCTGCAGCACAGCAGGCTGTCTTCCACGTGCATTCCACCGAGTCCACGGATGTGTTGTGGCCCTTGTCTTTGGGCAGTGTCTTTCTTTTTTTCCACACTCAGCTTGGGATGGGTATTTTGAAAGAATAATGACTGAGAAGTTTTAGACTTCCACATTCACGTTTGATTATCAAACTCTTCTTGCACTATGACCTGTAGCTTTTTAGAGAGGTCAATCATCTTTGCTTTTCTGGAAATGGAAGCTACTGGGGAAGGGTTGAATGAAGAACCTGACAAAAAGAAATGGAATTTCACTTGGACCAGATGGGTTTAATGCTGTGAGAAATGCAAACCTCCTTTCTCTGCTACTCTGATATTCCAGAGGTTGAAGCTAAGAGGCAAAGAAGAGTTTGTGCCAGGAAAATAACGATGATAAAAAAGCCCCCTAACCTGTCCAATCTTTGGTGTACAGCATGAACACCTCCACTGTTTTGTCATTTGTTAAATATATAATTAAAATTTCGTTTCAGTGGAGTTTCCAGAAAATGTAAGTACATTCCTCTACAAACTGTGTATTAAGTATTTTAATAAAGTCAATGGTTTAAAATACTTCTGCTAAGCATGTGTTTAAGAAATATAGATACGGTGCTTAGGAACATGATTTAAGCACTAAACTGGTAGATTTAGGTTATGGTTGGTGGATTTAGATTATGGTTGGACTTGATGATCTTCAAAGTCTTTTCCAACCAGGATGATTCCCTGATTCTGTGGTGCCTTCCTGTGCTTTCCTGGTTCCAGTCTGAGCACTAGGATGCTGTGGTGGTGTTGCTGTTCAGTCTTTCAAGAAATTTTTCCATGTTTTTCAGAGGTCAGTGGCTTTTCTCTCAGGTAAAAGCCCCCAGGCCAGTGGTGGCCATGATCGGTTACACCATTTTGAAATACAATTTACTCTTTCTGTGACCAGAACCAGAAGGAAATGGAAAGGCCCATGAAGTACACATTTGACAACCACTAGCACTGTGTACCTTACCCATTCGGCGTTAATTGTAGTTGCAGGGAAAGTTGGGCAGGAGGCAGCTACATTAGTCTTCCCTACCCGTTTATCATCCAGCATGACCCTACTAAAGCTAGTAGCCCACCTACTTGAACCAGCTCCTGGACACGTATTGTAATAGGGCAGCTTCCTGTTTTAGGCTGCAGCTGTCTAGACTGCATCTTTCAGGAGCTAAAAATCTCATCTTGACTTTAAAAATTTCCTTCTAATTAAGATCCTGCCGCCACGGCTGGTATGTCCTTACTATGTGTACAATTCTTGTGGTGCTTCTCTCAACCATTTCTGATTTTTCTAGTGTTTTGAGTATGCATGCTGAACCAGATCTGGCAGTCAGCACTCCTGGAGAGGTACGGTAACTTCCCTTACCCCTACTCACTGCTCCCCTCTGTACGCGTTAAGGAAGCAGGTTGGTGTGTCCAGCCAGCACATGGCGCTGTGTGATTTGTGTTTGCCTGCTTGTTCACAGGAACAGTCCTTCAGGATTCCCACTCCTTAGCACAACAGATCCTCAGTTTTGTGCCCAAGATGTGTGACTTTATATATGCATAATGTGTAATGCATAATTGTGTCTTACAACCTCGGAGAATTCACAAAGGTGTTGGCACATCAAGCTAATTCCTTAGGATACATCTGTAGAAAACAAAGAGAGAATGAGAACTGAAATCCACATTGTTCCTCCTGCATCTCTCCTGCAGATGTCTGTCTGTCTCTTCAGTGTTTCCTCTCTATTCTTTTTCAGTTGCTATGATGTGTATTGTTTTATGGCATTCCCCCATGTTATTAGGACACTAACACCCCATCATATTAGTTTTGTGAGCACAGTGTTAAGTATTTTTTATTGAGGGTAAATTTCATAGCATCAAAATTCTTGCAGTGATCAATTAAATTTGTAATCTCATGAAAAGTATCCAGTTAGTTGGTCAAGATTTAGTCTATTTATTTTCTGTAGATTTTACTGCTTTCTTTTGGATGTCTAATCAAATCCTAAATCCAAGCAGTTCTGTTAACTTGCATGAGAGTAACATTTGGCTGGGTCAGTCCCACCCTCCTACACACAGGGGTTGCACTCACCTTGTCTGGAGACTGCTCCATGTTTCCAAGGTTCACCAACCCTTCAGGGTTTAGATTTTACCTGTATCTCTTTGTTCCCAATGTCAAATGTATATGATCTGCACTTACTGCATAGCTCCTCAAGCTTGTATTCCTCTGTTAGACCTACCTACCTGCTTTTCAAGATGTCCCACCATCAAATGGGAGACAGAGAAACCTGTGCTCCATGGCTGGCCCTCTGCTCGTGTTCCCTGAGGGCAGGGCTCCACTCCATGTATGCTCATCCCGGGATGACACCAGAATTGCCAATTGATGGGTAAGGCAGAACTGTCCCTGGAAGTCAGGCTTGCACAGGGAAATGGGAGCAGCATCTGCCAGCTGTGACAGTATTCATCATAGGAGCAAGGAGCCTTCCCCCCTTCCCTCCCTCATGACCCTGTCTCCTGATTTCGTGTACAAACAAAGGTAAGTCATATTCGTTGTGCTGACATCTGGATCAGTGAGTTAATGTTTGCAGTGGGAACATAGATTAGTGCTGCTTCTGCTTCCTAGCAAGCCAAATACTTGTTCAGGTGCAGAGATCTGTGGGGCTGAGGCTGCTGTTTGATTGAGAGGTTTACAAAACAGGCTTCCCTTAGTCAGGGCTCATTTTAGTCTGGTTTATTTCAATGCATAGTCAGCAGTAGAGGGGTACATGAACATGCTGTGACCAGCACAAGTATGAGAATCTTCCAGTGATGTTGGTGCACCCAGAAGTGTGAAAATGTGGAAAACATTCAATGAACTTGATGAGGGAACAATAATCTTTTTTTCCAGTGTTTAAAAAAATCATGAAGTAAAATCCAAGTGCAACCCATTTATTTTTTTCTTAGAAAACACGGGATGTAAAAATAATAATTTTTTAAAAAATAAAATCAAATTATAGTTAGGTCAACTCCCATGATAGGGATTTGTTTAATCAGAAATACTGTTCATGTCCCCTTTTGCCCTCCACTTCCTCCCCCAGTATCTTTGTGTCTATTTGACTAGCAGAAAGCACACAAATTGGGTTCAGGAGCATTCATCTATGATATTTTGAGAAAATTAAATTTTGATTAATTCTTCTACCCAGAACTTGCGCTAATGTGAGGAGGCGATAAGGTTATCATATTAAATAGGTCTTTATAAAGGCCAAGTATGTTGGGGGAACAGAATTTTGTTGTTATCAAAGCAAACTTCAAAGAGTTTCTGAAATAATTTGATCATCGAGGGGTGTGAAACTTTCATCCAAAGGGTAAAAAATTGCATTAAAAAAGGTGGGATGGTCGAACTGAAAAAACCTGTCTGCAGGCTTCCGTGGGCAGACAGGGCTGGGGGTGTGGGAGGCAATGGGGAGTGTTTCTGTGCCCCACAAATTAGCTCTGAGTTACAATGAGAGCAACTGGAGACCAGGCAAGAGTACAGGGAACACCACACAGACACTACATGTTTGGTCTTGTGGAAGAAAGGGTGTGAAAGGCAGCCAGAACTGCTATAATCTCATGTGCCACAGAGGAATGGAAGAGATAAAATGATGGGGAGGTGGCTCTTGGAACAGGGAACTCCAGTGGAAACATCACAGGAGTGCAGACATCAGTGATCCTGAGAAAAGAGATGGCTTTTGACTTAGAAAAAGATCCTAGAATCCTATGGTTTGAGTTGGAAGGGACCTTAAAGATCATCTATTTTCAACCCCTCTGCATGGGCAGGGACACCTCCCACTAGGTCAGGTTGCTCAGAGCCCCATCAAACTGAGCCTGGAACTCTTCCAGGGATGGGGCTTCCACAACTTCCCTGGGCAGCCTGTTCCAAGGAGGCAGAACAAGTGGTCAGTGAGGACTGGCATGAGGGGTGAAGACCTACCCCTCAGCCAGAAGACTCACACAGGCTGCTTCTCAAGGCCAGCAGTAGCAATGAGGTAGGGCCAACAGCCAAAATGTGTGGGATGAGCTAAAGAGTAGAGTAGCAGGTAAGCCATTTCAGTTTTCCTAGCAGTTATGCTATTCCTGAGCTATGAATGCTCTAGGGTACAATTATATCCTGAGGACTGTGTATGCTCCCAAATCACATGGATGGGAACCACATCCCTGCATCAGAGCACGGGTGTGGGGACACGTTTGAACCCCTTTCAGGTAACTCAGTGCTGCACAAACCCATGTGCAGTGCTGGAGTGTCAAGAGAGCTCCTGGTTACCCACTTGACTATTGCAGCAGCTGGGTATGGCCTTGGCCTTCCAGCCTCCTACTCTGTCAGCAAGCTGCACGGTCTGGGTAAATCAGGCTCCAAATAGGGTGCCATGTGGGGCCGGGGCACTACAGGTTCCACCTTCCTCTTGCCTCTTATCCTGCCAATAGAAATCCACACATTTTACCAGAATACGTGTTATTTTAAGCTGAGGGACTGAGCAGACTCAAGGACTGGAGAGGTAAAAGAATAAATCCCAGGCAGCTGCCTCTGCCAAACACTGTTTTGATGAACTCCAGAGAAGCTCCAGAAGCAGGCTCTGAACATGGCCAGGCCATATTCCTGCTCAAGTGGACTGTGAGATAAGCAAATCTGCTGAAAGCACCGGTTCTACGGCAACGAGGGGGCAGATTCAGAGTGGCCCAGCAGGTGTGCAAAGCCAGAAACACGTCTCTCTCCAGGGTAAACAAAACCTGACTTGTAATGAGGTAAGATAAGAATAGAAAAACAATCTTAGTTTGAATTCCCCCTGTCAAGGTTGCTTGGCAGTCAGTGCTATTTCATTGTGTATTTTAGTACTTATAATCTTCTTCTTTGGTTCAGTTTAGAGACAATCTGATACAAGATCTTTTTAATGAAGAATTCTGGTTTGACAAGATGGAGGTTTGAGACCCATAAAATAACAGCTCGGAATGCACTAAGGAGCAAAAAAGTTCCTTTTTTTCCATCAAGCAGTGAAAAACTCACATCTCTGAAAGGTTTTCTGTTCTTTAAAGCAGTGGGCCCCCAGAATAATTTACTTTCTCCTGCCATGACAGTTTCTTCTTTTAAAAGAAAAGATTTAGGGTTTTACTGTTGGGCTGAGAAATCAATCGTATGAAATCAATGATAATTCTGCTGCCAGGTAATACTTGCCCATGTGAGTGAGTGACCTGCTGGTATTCTGCAAAAATAATCTGTGGCAGGCAAATGCTGAAGCTTGAAGCAGGTGTGTCTGGCTTTGCACTTTTCCCCATTTGTTGCTTGCATCAAAACTGTGAGTTTTATCCCTGAAATTCAGAGGAGCCTGCGCCAACCAGTTTGACTAGCAACCGGCCATTTACTTTCTCTTGCAAACATCAAACGGAAGAACACCCCTCCTTTGGTTCTGGTGTCATAGCTAAGCCTTTTCTCAAAAGTGCATGTAGTTAAATGAAGACGGTGACTTCCAGCTCTTGAACCTGGTAAATGAAGGTGGTGACTTCCAGCTGTTGAACCTGGTGCACCTGTTAGAAGTGGCACTGGACTCTCTTTCCCAGACCAAGGTTTTACAGAAGAAGGACACAGGTGTCTGAAGGGGATGCTTTGGTCTGATGGGATGATAAGACAACCCTTTTTCTTTCCCTTGAGGGCACCACGTCTGCCAACCCCAAGGGAAGGCAGGTTGATCCCAGGGCAGCAAGGGAGGCTGAGTGAGGGAGAGGCAAAGTGTATGGCTGAGCCACCCTGAGCAGTGGAAATGTGCCAACAGTCCAGTAACCAGTAACAAACATGCAGGCATGGGTGTGAAGCAAAAGGAGGTCACTATTAGCTATAGCTTTGTAGTTATTAACCGCTCTAACTCTTGTATGTGTCCAGTTTATGGGAGCCATAAAGCTCTTCACACAGAGTAGATGCACAAGTACTAAAGCCTTGTGTATTTGTCTATAATAACTGTTGTCTTTTTGGAGTCTGGCTGTGCCACTGAGGCTTCCTGACACGTTACAGAAAATTAAAAGACACACTGAGGCTTGGCTGTACTGGCCCAGAACTGCAGAGCAACAGGGAGTGTTGATGAGGCTTGCAGAAATTGAATGAAAACAGCAACCTGAAGCACTGGGACTCATGGTATTGACAGAGAAGAGAGTTTAGCGTGTATGCCCGTGTCTCTGCTGAGGGCTGTGCTACAGATGTCAAAAGTCTGGAGCATTTGCTAATGATAACTTCAAAGAGGAGAAGCAAACAGCTCCTGCCAAGCACAAGATGCCAGATTTACTGTGTTACGTAGCAGTTCCTGTTAAATTGTTAGGCAAAATGTTGTCTGAATTCATGGAGATTTGACAAAACATTCCCTAAAACCAGTTGTGAGTGCGTAACATTTGTATTTTCACACAGTTTCAGGAGAGAAAACAGAACAATTCCTGAGCAGGCAGCTGTTATGAAAACTGACAGAGCATTGCCTGTGTGGAGGGGGTTTAAATGGTGCATGAGGGACTGGTTAGCGTGTGATACGCAAATGCAAATCTCTCCGTGAGGCATTGCACTACAAAATGGCTCAGAATTACGCTTGTTTCTCTAAAAGTAATTTCTTACAGTGGATTCTTCCCCCTCAAAGCAGCAGGGCTTCATTCTCTGAGTGAACTGGTGCTAGTCCTTTCCCCCTTCTCCAGTGGGCTAAAGCAAATGGACCGAAAGCTGAAGAGAGAGTAATTTCTTGCAATATGCCTTAGAATCACAGAGTCATTTAGGTTGGGAAGGACCTTTAAGATCACAGAGTCCAGCTATTAGCCTTGCTCTGCCAAGTTCACCACTAAACCATGTCTGCACCACATTTACACGTCTTTTAAATACTTAGGGATGTTGACCCAACCATTTCCCTAGGCAGCCTGTTCCAGTGCCTGACAACTCTTTTAGTGAATAAGTTTTTCCTAATACCTAATCTAAACCTCCCCTGCCAGAACTTGAGGCCATTTCCTATTGTCCTATCACTTGTAACTTGGGAGAAGAGACTGACACCCACCTGGCTACAACCTCCTTTCATATAGCTGCAGAGAGCGATAGAGTTTCTCCTCGGCTTCCTTTTCTCCAGGCTAAACAACCCAAATTCCCTCAGCTTCTCCTGGTAAAACTTGTACTCCCCTTCACCAACTTTGTTGTCCTTTGGACACATTCCAGCACCTCAGTGTCCTTCTTGTAGCGAGGGGCCCAAAACTGAGCACAGTATTTGCAGTGCGGCCTCACCAGTACCCAGCACAGGGGGACAATCTCCTCCCTAGTCCTGCTGGACACACTGTTTCTGATACCTTAGTTGTGCATCTCCCAGTCTGCAGGATAGCAATGGGCAGATTCAGCTTAATGGACCATCAGAGTGACAGGCTTGCCTGCTTTTTGCTAAGCTTAGATTCTCACCATCGTTTTGAGCACAACTGCTTTCTGGAGAGGTTAGAAGTCACACAGGCTGTGCCTGCCTTTACAGAGAATAACTGATCTCAGGTCATTCTGTAACCCCAAGAAGCTGAATGTTTTCAGCCCATTTATAGCAATGGACATGTTCATGGCCAGTCTACCAAACCTGCAAGTACTCGTCAATGTGCAAATGCAGGATGTTTGTCATGCCTGCCATTTAGCTGCAGAAGGATGTTGCAAGGGAAACATGGCTGGTGCATCCCATGGACCTCCTGCCAGGGACACACTGTGGCACAGGGCAAAGTTCACAATTAAGTGAATGCTGTGGCTATGGGTGAGTAGAGCCATGCATCTAAACAACTCTTTCCAGCTTCCCTTATTTAAAAAGACCTAGTAACTTACCTTTCAAAATTGCCTAACATGTGGAATGTTTTTTCTTGCAAAACCCAAGTCCTTTGTGCTGCAAAAAGCATGTGAGGACTGCTAACTAAATTTTGGCCAGGTAGTCTGCGGAGTAAATGATGGTTGGTAATGGCAAGGCAGATTGCATTAGATTATCCACAAACACCATCTAGTCTTCAGTGGCAACAGTCAGCTACCTCAAAGCAGTTAGAACCCAGAAAAATTGTCCTGCATTTTTCATAAATTGCATTTTTTCAGCTTTGGTAGATGTGCCTTGAAAATGGCTTGCAATACTCCCTGAAAATTAATTCAGCACAGATACTAGAAGTGTTAAGACTCTCGTTTTCAAGTTCCTGGACAGATTCAAAGTGACAATGGAACTCAGCTCACATCCAAAGAGTGCCTGTTGTTCCTTAAAATAAATGGTATCAGATATGTCACATTGCCTCCCTACTACCCAGCTGCAAGTAGTTTAGTGGAAAGATTCATTCTGACAGGCAGGCAAGCAACCAGTGCTGTGATCCCAGCTAAAGGTGGCTTGAAACACAAGATTGCACATAGTCTATTACGCTATGGGATGACAGCCAAACTGTTTTGAATCAGACACTAGCAATTTTGTTTAATAGATATAATGGAAGGTTTTGTTCAGAGTCATTATTCAGGAGAAAATTAACTCTGTGAAACAGATGATCATGCTGACATAAAGTTACAGCACAGCAAAAGTTTAGTAAGCAACAACCAAGATAAGTTTAAAAACCTGAATTGAGCAAGTCACAGACTGGTCTTCTCTTACCTAGCAGAAGTGTTCCTTATGAAGCAACAGGGAAAAGGGACACTTGCCCAGTGCTGTTCCAGCAGCACAGAAAGAAGTACATGTCTAAGCCCAAGACTTGTGCTCTTTTCGATGACAATGTGGAATTTTCTTCCTGTCCTTTGCAGAGAAGCATATTCAGTGTGCTGGTATTGAGTAAGGCTCAGAGAGACTGGGGACCAGCTGAAATTTAGCCAGATAATGGCTTTTGATACCTACTTTTCAGGAGAAATTTTAACAGATGACTTGGAACAAACATCTGTCTGAAACAGCACTCAGTGAGCTCTGACATTCACATTTCATAATGAATTTAAATGGATTTCTGCTGCAGTGTGACATAAAACCAACTCACTACAATCTTTTCTGTGTTACCAGGCATGCTGGTGACTAGCTGTTCATCCACAGGTGATAATAACCCTCCTAATGCTGTTTAAAGACTCCAGGATATTTTCACAAAGTCACAGAATAGCTGCTGAGCCTAGAAGAGACCTCTAGAGATTTTCTAGTCCAACTCCTTTTGAGGGTTGCATTTATCATTTTTTAATTGCATATTAAAAATGAAAGGATGGCAGAAGAAGAACGTTAAAGAGTTCTGTTCCTCGTTAAAGCAGGACAGCTAATGTATGTACAGTATGTTCAGTGACAGCCATTAACCAGTCAACAAATCATCACCCAGAATGCCACAATTACTTTCTAACATAAATGAACAGCTGTTGTGCAGTGTCAGGGACAGCAGCACATAGAGCAGCACATGCTGCATGTTGCACATACAGCACATACAGATTAAATCTGAAAGGCAGCATCTTTACAAGCTCATTGTGAATGTCCATCACAGCTCAAAGTAGTCTGAACTGACAATCTTTTAGACATTTTTAATTGGTGTCACAAATGCATTCACTGGCAATTATACCTAAAACAAAATTTTGTACTTCTGAGGTATCCCCCAGCCTGGGGTCAGAAAGGTACTCACAGCCACTCCATTGGATTGTGCTTCCATGAGATGGTAAAACCTCTTGTCCTGTTCTGCCAAAGAGGAGGTGTCACATCATGCAGTGCCATTCCCATGGCAAAACTCATAGCTCCTCTCTGCTGAACCGTCCTCCTGTGACCTAGTTCAAGATTGCTGTCCATGACAATGGATGTCTGTCTCCTGCTTTTTCCAAAGGACACAAGGACTGAAGGACACACAAATGCAGAGTCTGGCATAATTAGAAGATTATTTTACTAAAAAAAATCTCCATTCTCAGCCTTATATTTAAAACACTGTGATTTCCTAAATAGGAACCCAGACTCATTCCTTTGTATCTGTGATAGCTGGATCATTGCTATGTCTGACTTTCCCTACAGAGGAACTCAAATCTTATGATGGTTCACAAAGACTTCCTGTTTCTGTTTTGAGAAAAATTCAGTTGCTCCAGCTATAAAAAATTATGCAAAACTGAAACACAATGAAGGCAAGATCTTCTATTGCCATATTTTGGACTAGGACTTTGATGACGTGCAGTAAGGAGGTTGTCACAAGCAAGGTGGCTGTGAAAGGTCCTGTTGAAAGGAAGATCATTCAACTAACTTCTAGGTATGATATATTCCAAACAGGACTACTGGGACCTCATGGACATCCAGAAGAACTGGTCTAGCTTTGCTTGGTTCCTCCTCTACTTTTCTGTATCAACAGGAATTCAGTTGCATGATATCCATGTGATTGATTATGCGGGTAGCATTTTCTATTGCTGTAACTTTCTCAGCACATAGATCTTTGTCCCAAAACACATGTGGATGATGTGAAACTGGGATCCAGGGAATAAGTCTTTATGCTATTACTAGGAGGACTGCAGGCTGACTTATCTGAATAAATGTTTTCCATTTCCATTGTTAATTCCGTAAAGTTGCTGAAAATGAAAGAGAATACCAGTACAGGGAAAATGAGATTGAAGTTAACTGCTTTGATGTTTCTTAAACAAATCTTTGGGTAATTTCTCCACCACATCTGTGCATAATGTATAATTTAATATTTTACACAGCTTTACTGAGTTGCCAATTTCTGTGACACTTGAGTTATAAATTCCACTGGCATGGTTTTGTCACTCTTTAAAAACAGGGCACAATTAAATCCCTTTCGACATATTCCATGTCTGGTTCTACCTCCATTTTGCAAGTGAATCCTATTAAATTCTGTTCTCTGATCTACTTGGGCAGCTATTCATTCAAATAGCACACCTATCTCCTTCAAAAAATTAATGATAGGGGAAAAAAAATTAATCCTGCTGTTGAGAGATTTAGTTTGAGTTGGTAACTTTGGTAATTGCAGATGGAGACAGGAAGCTGCTCTCTGGGTAAGGAAGTTTTTTGCTTGGCACTCTGTGCTGTAAATGGAATGGGTAATAAGTCACACCTATGAAGTGGATCAGATTTTGTTATATTAGAAGAAGCTGTCAGAAAGTGATAGGAGTAAGTCCTAAACTGACTGAAGATCTGAACAGACTGTTTCCTCCCTCCTGTTCTCCCGCACAACTATTGCATGTGAGAAGAGGGTGTTTTGATGTCCCTGAACCCTCTTGCAAAGCCTTTGAATTGCTGAATTTCTCACTTTTCTTCTTTTTCATTGGAAAATGCTGTAAGAGGTTAAACTAGGACATTTGGTTGCCTCTGTGTAGCAGTCTGTGTTTGAAAGGTAGATGAAAATAGACATTAGAAGGTTTTTACTGTAACCGAGCTGTATCTTAATCATCTTAATAGCTGATTTTTCTTTCAAAGTGATCACTAACAAGAGTAGACTTTATTGTTCTAGGCATGAGTGTTCATTAGAGATGAGAGGGAAATGGTAGGACCCACAGTTCCCTGCGTAAGCTGCTCTGCAAAACTCTAGTAAGACATCTAACACCTCCTCTGCTGTAATACAGCTGTCACTGGATGGGGAGCGTTTGAATAGCGACTTGCTGAGAGGCCCCAGCCATTGTGCCTTAGAGAGTGGGCTGGATGGATTTTTCACAAATGAGGAATAGAAGGACTTAATAAAGAGTTGGATATATTAATTAATTTATTTTTTTCCCCCTAAGCTGTGTAATATCCTACGCTGGAGATTCCTGTGATAAGAGGAGCTTTGGATGGAATCAGAATCCTTTCAGTCTCTGTGCAATCTCTAATTAAATGATTCACACTCTTTGGCCTCAGCTGATCTGGAAAAATATAAGTTTTCCAGAAAATATAAGTTATCTCCCTTCAGCCCCTGTCTGTAGGACTTCAGCTGCCCAGAACCTCTAGAAAACTCAAGTTGATCCATGTTTGTATGGCCATAAAGATTTTACAACATTTTCACACTGACCAAGGATAGTGCTGCATTGTTAAAACCACCTTTCCTTGCTGTCTTGTCCACAGAATTCACTTTCTGGAAATGACATTGTTGGCAACTGGACAGTGGGACTTTGGAAAAGTCATTAGCACAGCCTGCCCTTCCTGAACAAGTATCCCCTTGCAAGCCATCTGCTCAGCTTGGAAAAGCTTTGTTCTTCTCATAGGTCATCTGAGGATTTGGGAGGAAAGAACAAGATCAAAAATCACCCAGGCACAGCACTTTGTGCAAAGCTAATAACCAGCCCGGACCTGCCATCAAAGGTGCAGGAACAGGGACCTTTCAGAATTGGAGTCAAACTGAGAGATAATGGGGGACAGAAATAATGTCTGCTGTACAGGTAAGCTTTGCAGGGAGGATGGATTGTCCAGTGAGTTCACAGGGAAGCACGAGCCGCTCAGAGAAGAAAGGCCAGACCCTGCCACAGGCAGATACATTAGACATTTTAAGAAGCAGAGAAAAACATTTTCAATTTTTTAAGATATCAAGGTTGGGTTTGAGACTGGAATTAAGAATAATACTTGCAGTTGTGCATTTGCAGAGAAGGCATCGTTTCCCCACAGATCTTCAGTGCTGTGGTTCTGACAGGTGATGCTGGGCCTGCAGGAAGCTGGGAGCACAGCCAGTGTTGATATTCAGGCATAGTGAGGACGCAGCCCTCAATGGGGCTCATTTATCCTCTTGCATAGAATGGTGGGATTCCTCATTAGCTGGGTCATTTCTGCTTGACCTTGTCCTACCCCTCCTCACCTCCTGAAACACTCATTGTTGTGCTTCTCATCCTAAATATGTCCCAGACTGCAATACAGACCTTGTTTGAAGTGTTCTTTTCTGAGAGAACCTTTATCATTGCCTGCTTTTTGATGAGCAATGAACTTCATCCCACCTTGCCTGATATTTGAGCTTAGCTTGTGCTGCTGGTTAGTAATTCCAGACATTGCAGGAAGACATGCTCAGCCATAGACATATGCCTCAGTCTGAAATTAAAGCTCATTTTAGTTTAATTGTCCTTGATTTTATCAAGCATACAAAATTACTGAATCCATATGCAAAAAATAAATATGTAGACAGCAGCTCAGAAATGTCTTCCTCCTTATGATAGTGATTTTATACGGTTTTCTGGTGTGTCAAATGATCTTTCATTTCTTCTGAACCTGGTTGAAACTTTTTAATGAAGGCTACTTTGGTAGTGTAAGAAGCCAGCATAATTAGTGCAAAGGCACGGAATAGTTTCCCAGCACTGGATGAACATGGCTTGGGGTGATGATAGTTTTTTTATTAGTTTCATATTATTTTAATGTTCTCAAAAGAGGCAGGAGACTTGTAGACCTATGCAGCTCAGATGGGTTAATGCATCAAGCCCAGCAATTAGTCTTGGCCTTGAAGTGAAGGTGACATCCTCCCACTTTCTCTAAAATCACATGGCCACTTCAGACTGTTTGGGAAATGTTTTTCAGAGAGAACCTGAATTTCTCAATAGTATTTTGTTCACTCGTCAGTTCTGCTGCTGTTGTTTTTGCTGCAGAACCCAAGATGGAGGGGGATAAGAGATCAGGAAGTTGGAGGGGCTTATTGCAAGAACTGTTGCTGGGGTTTTTTTAATTGTTTTATTAATTTCTGGTCTTGTATCTAGGAGCTTGCATCACAGCCCAGGACCCATGGACAGAAGCCATGCTGTGAAGAGGTCTCAGTCTGCTCTGAGAAGGGAAGGGGCTCAGTGAAAACCACTGGTGCCATTGAAATGACAATACCTGCCTCTTTGGCAGTTGTTCTTACCTGCCATCATATCATGTCAGAATAAATTAGTGGATTCACCCTTATTTGCAGCAATGGAGGGAGAGATGGCAGGTCCTGTCTCATGTACCAATGCAATTACTGAGCAGGCACCAGAGAGTACCAGGAGTCTACTGTTATTTTGATGGATGTGGCTCCCTGCTGGAGCCTCCAGCCTCCTGTGGATGCTCTGAAGCTGTCTGTAATATCAGTGGGGGTGGATGTCCTACAGGATTCTAATGTATGCACTCTAAGTCCTCTTTGGACCAGATATCATCCTTTTGGTGCATCAGTGTCTAAGGTCATTTATCTGAACATGGATCCAAAGCTACTGAATGCTTTTCAGCTTACTTCAGGATCTTTAGGTCTTTTGTCCTCTTTGTCTCCTAGCCCAATCTCTTGCTCGCTCATGTGGTGTCTGAGTGTCCTGACTAGACAAACCCCAAGCACCTTTTCAGTGTCAGGGAAGAGCAGGGAACATCTCCTGCCCCATTGCATAATATCTGTTGGGCCCATGCAGAGAGTAGGTGCACATGGAGTGTGTTGTGCTTCCCAGAACCACCTGGCTCATTGTACTTTTGCAGAGCAAGGTCTTGTGTACAGCACATCCTCTGGCAGGATCTGAAATAGCTGTGAAAAACAGAGGGAGGAAGCAGGCTCCTGGCACCTAAGGAGTGCAGCCAGCCCAGTTCTGGACACTGTCCTTCCCCCAAGCTCCTCAGGCCTGAGGGGGAAGCAATGTAATGAGTACTGGTGGTGGCAGCACTGCCATCTGGGAGCCCTCCTTCTCCAGGGCCTCCTGCTCAGTTGACCAGATATGGGCCATGATGTAATAGCAGGGGTGGCCAAGGGAACAGATGGCTGTGGCCAGCAGAACCACTCACCTGACCTGCATGCTGCTGCACTGGGGCTTGGGGAAAGGGCCAGGGGCTGACACGCTTGTCCCACCAGGCAGTAAATGGCAGGGGCCTTGCACTCAGGATCAACTGATCTCCTTTAGAGAGCACTGAAAATATTTGATTAGCAGACTCGGGAGAAGCTTCCTCTCCCAAATAGTTTCAGACCGGATGCTTTTTCACTTACTAAAGATCTGAGGATCATGTCCTCCATTGTTGGAAACTGTCCTAGTTCCTTTGAATCCTGAGGAGCTCTAACAGACTACACAAGAGTTTTCTTCTTAGTGGTCGGAAAGGGGTGAAATTTCCTTGCTAAGAACTAATGTTTTTTTGGGTTTTTTTTGTGTGAAAGGAAGGAAATAATTTAACACAAGATTTCAAAAAAAGTTTGGAGTGTAAGAACTACCTCTTATACCTTCCTTGTTTTTTATAGCTTTGACATAAGACATATGATTCAGTTTGGATTAAAACAGAAATAAGCTTGTTTTGCTCCTACACATTACTTTAAAAGCCTGCACATTCTGCTTTTGATATTTTCCTACCAGATGATTTCTGAAGGGAACATGGCTGCCCCTAGTTGCTGTTGTCAAATACTTCAGAAATAACCTAATCCATTTTATGTATGCAAAATATGTGTGTGCAAGTGTGTATTCATATATAAAAGCAAAATGGAATGTCATTATGCCTGTAGATCTGTAGTAAGTCAGTTATTCACAATTTCCTCTTTCCATTTGCACTTTATGGACTGTTTTCAGCCACTTCTTATCTGGAACTTCTGGAAAGCATTACAAACAAGGAGTTTCTTAAAGTTCCTTCCATTCAGGAAGTCCATGAGTAAAACTGAGGCAACGGTCACAATTCTTACAAGGCAGCTTTCTTTACAGATGCATTTATTTGGACTTGTGCATGCAGCAGAAATACCCCATTATGCTTTCTAGCACCTGTTAAGCTTTGGATAGCTATAATTTAACTTGAAAAAACAGTCCAGACTGATTCCCCAAACCATGCAAAGAGCAGCCATGCAGAACTCGGTGACAGCCGAGCCCAAAGAAATTCACCTTGCAGCTCATCCTTCTGCCATTCCCAGCCTTTGTGCTCTCCTTCACCTCTCCAGTCACTCAGTTTCCCAGATGAAGGAACATCCCTACATCTCAGCCTACGAACTGGGAGCAAACACCCCAGCAGCCCTGGGGTCATCGGGGATTAAAAGCAAGCAAAACCAGGCAGCACAAATGGTCTTCTGAGGCACAGTGGCTGCCCACTTACCTCTGCAGTGCCTTCCAGCCCTGGGCAGGCACAGGGGAAGGCAGGAAGGGGAGCCTGGGGCTGCCTGGCCCTGCGCTGGCGCCCAGCCCTTGTGTCATAGCAGCATTTTGGCGCTGCTCTGTTGCTCTTCTACCTCACCCCCCCCATCCTCCCCTGCTTACCTCACCCCCCCAGCCTCCTGCTTACTGTTCTTGGTTGTGCAGGTTTGGGCTTCTTGCATTACCCCGGTGGCCTGAAAAGTGCTTATTGCCACCCTGAGACCTTCTGGCAAAGGGGATGCTACTGCTGCTCGCGTGCTCAGCAAACTCAGTGCCCCCCAGGAGCGTGTGAGGGAGCCCGTGCAGCACAGTCAGTAATGGGATGCCAGGCTCCTTCCGGCACGGGCACGAAGTGGAGCTGGCTACAGCACGAAGTCTGAGGCAAGACTGCTGCAGCTGCAAGTGCAAAGGTTTTCTCCAAAGCCAAAGAGGCACGGCTGAGCGTTCCCTTGAGAATAAGTCAGGGTTGATGATGGCAAAGCAGAGCGACACACAGGCGTGACCTCCGTGTTTCCCTCAGCACGACTCCCCTGATCCACCAGGATATTAAAGGCATCCATCTTGCATGAGAGGGTCTCAGGGTGAGATCCAGCCAAAAGGCACCGAGTGAAGCAGGAGGGACTCACGAGCCTGTTGGTGCCAGCGGTGGCTGCCCTCAGCCCACAGCGAGGTGACCTTCGGGAGCCTTCTGCCTGCACCCACCATATCCTCGCAGCTCTGAGGAGGCTGGCCTTCTGCAGGAGGTTTGTGTGGGCTTCCTCGGGCAAGGAAATAGAAATGTTAGATGGTTTCCCTCCCCTTGCTGTTCCCAATGGCAATGCTGTGCCATTGTGGGGACAGTCTCACTATGGCCACGGCCTTTTCTGACGTGGCAGCTTGCCCTGCTGGAGGCCAGTGGAACCAAGCTGGAAGCAGCAACAGGGCACAAGCAGAGCCAAAAACATCAGTGGCAAAGGTGGCTTTCATAGCATTAAAATGGCTTGGAAGATATGGTTTTAGGGAGAAATTACTTTCCTGTTGCCTCTCCCCACTAGCCCTCCATTGCATTTGATGTGCAGGTTTGTACAGTTGCTGCGTGCTTGACCTGAAACCCTGGGCTGACCCTCAGAAACATCTTCCCCAAGGTGCTGCTGACGTGGGCACAGACCTGTGTGCACTAATGCAATGCAGAACAGCAATGAGGCTCTCAACTGTCAGCCCTAGGTATGAATTTAAATTAAACCTCATTTAGCTGGGTGCTCCCTTCTGATTTATCTGCAGATGCATCTCACTGCTTGAGCCTTGTTAAATTTCTAGTGAACACTTCACTGACCAGCTGTTCCTATTAAGTCAGAAGAGTGTGGCAGAGCAGGGTCATTGCCACCTCACTTTTGGTGGCTTTCGTGCATGGTCCCTGCAGAGCTCTCCAGGGAGGGAATTATACCCATCACTCCATGAGATGCCTGGCTAATGCCAGTGAAGCATTTTAGGTTTCATGCCTCTGTCTCCCCCACTTGTCATATTTTGTGTGCTTTGAATCAACAAAACACTTCATAAGCTTCCTGTGAACTGATGGGGTAGGATCGTTTTCCGGCTTGGGCGTTTCTTTTCGTTATGAAATACTTTTTACTGTGAGCTGGTCAGTCATTTTCAGATGGGTGCAGAACGAACTTCTCAGGCCTGCAGCGCATTAGTCATTCAGAAGTCAGACTGTGTTCCTCTACTTGCAGATATCAGTGAAGAAACTACAAGGTACTAGTGTTTTACATGCAAAAGAGGATCACTTTTTGCATCCAAGCACATCTCATACATACAGTATAGGTGCCAGAGTTTTGAATTATCTTTGAATTTATCACAGTAATGCTATTTTACATTTAGATTGTGTCTCGCTACTGAAGGGTACCAGGGTTGCTCACAAACAACAAATGCACTTTAATAATATATGGAAACACAGCTTCGTCTGCAGTGGAGAGCAAAACCAAGGAAAGCACACTGCATAGCATGGTGGGGGCATGGAAAGAAACTTGGCTCAAGGCAGTAAGAGAAATCATTATGTTTATACAAAACCACTGGAACTATGCTGCTGTGGAGTGTAAAAAGCCCCCTGATGTTTCAAGTTTTCATCAGAAAACCAATACCTGGTGAACTCTGTGGAACTCAATATATTAAGCTCTCAGGATCATGAGTTAGGTCAGCCTTACCAGGAACTGATGCAGTTTGTAAGTAATCCAAAACCTGAGGTGTCAGAATACTCATATTTCTCTGATCTGTTGCCTTGCTTTATTGTTTATTCATACAGCACTATATAGCTTTGCCTGGGACAGGAAAGACACTGCTTTGACCCCCAGAAGTAGCATGTTGATCTAAAACTGAGAAGGCTTAAGGGCCTCTGAGGACCCTTCTTCACACTCCCAGGGTGGAGTTAGCAACCAAACCTACGTGTTTGTTTAAAAGTGTGTGTTGCATTGTCGTTAGGAAGGAGCTTTGCCCTTCCCTCCCTGCT
This sequence comes from Apus apus, assembly GCF_020740795.1. Classification (NCBI taxonomy): domain Eukaryota; kingdom Metazoa; phylum Chordata; class Aves; order Apodiformes; family Apodidae; genus Apus; species Apus apus. The sequence goes on from NC_067284.1 coordinate 11,813,359, forward strand.
GAATTGAGTGTGTCATGCAGGTGACACTCCAGTGTCGACTCTGGGCCAGGACTTTTGGGAAGCCAAGTGGAAGACTGCCATTCAGTGTGGAGAACACCGGAAAAGCTGGTCCCGACTCACACTTGGAAAGGGTCCTTCCACCAAGGGAGGTGAGACTGTTCTGCTCTTCATACAGTAAACTCCTCTTACCAATTTGTCTTGAGTGAGATGTTGGAAGATTTTTTTGGGTCTTCATCAAAACCAGGGCTTCTCCTACAACATGCTTTCTGCTGTTACAAATGCTAGATGAGTTCAAAGAATAGCTGGGAACACTTTGTCTTTCCTTCTACCTATTGATTGAAAAATAAACCAGAATAGATTCTTGCAACTCTGTCACAGAAATCTCTGTGCAAACACTAAAATGGCACACATTAATATATTATTAAAAATTTAGACTCAAAAGATTTAAGAGCATGACAGAAAGTCTTATGTGTGGTAGGGATGACATCACTCCCCCCTGCCCTGTCAGCCATCCTTAGAGTTTGCTGTCTCCCATTAAATTCTTTGCAGATCTGGACTTGTCATCCTCTTTTTGATTCTAGGCAAGTAGCAAATTGGCTTAAAAACACGGAAGCTGTCCTAATGTGTATGCATGCTGGCTCCTGCCTTCAGCTTTCAAGCATCTGAAAGCATCCATTAGATTAGTTATCATGTTAATAAGTAGATTTAAGAAATGCAGTGTGTTCTCAGCTCTCACTTGGTCAAAACCTCCAGTGATTAGAGGCATCTGTAGATGTATCAGGGAACTGACCTACACCCTGGAAAGTGTAACTTTGAGCTCGTTTTATCTGCCACAGACACAGAGGTGAATCTTGGTGCCCTAGTTACAAGCAGATTAAAAGGTACTCGAGAGATTAGAGATGGCTCTTTCTTGATACTGAATTGCCATGCCTGATGAAGAAAGGTGAGGGTGTTTATCAGTGAAGCTGCTGCTTTTTTTTTTTTGCTTTTTTTTTTTTTTTTTTTTCCAGGTTAAAAAAGGGAAAACGACCTTTCTTGATCCTTCTCAAGGTAGCAGAGGATTCCTGTCACTGTTATTTCACATCTCCAGCCCTTGTTATGAGTAAGGATGGCCATGTACCACGTGGAACTGAAGAGCATTGTCTGTCAGTCACATACAGAGGGGGTCCTTTGTGATGGTAAGTTGAGCCCTAGCTAAAAAAAAATCAGCCACCAAACTGAAGGATGAGTGATTCCCCTGCTTCGGTGTGGAGTCAGCCCCTCTTTGCATCCTGTTAAGTCTCCTCTGCCAGAGATGACTCATTGCTGAGGTTCATAAAAATACTTCTGAAGAGCTGAATATTTTTTCCCTTTTCCTTCCTTTTTTTTCTTTTTCACCTTTGAAGTGGACTCATAGCACTGAATAATATTTACAGAATAATTCCCAGTGGGTATTCCAGAATCCTGCTTTTTAATTACATCAGACTTTTAGCACAAATGTAATATCCCTGTGACACAGGAGACACCAAGTCAGGAATATGGGCAAAGAACATACTTGCAAAACCTGGAATCGTGCTTTGTATTTTTGGAAAATGGAGAGATGTGTCATTTTCTGCTGTGGTATCTTGGTAGACATTGGCTTATCTAGGATGCTTGCTTATTGCTGAAGAGACCCGAGAGAAAGGTCTGAAGAGTGATCGTGCTCATTTTGATATTATACCACATGAAGAGAGGTCTGTGGTGTCACTTGATGTTTTTTTGGAATCATTACTGGCTTAAGCAGGAAGAAGATTCTTTATATAAAAGAAATACCAGAAATCACAGCTTTAGTACATACCGATGTAATACCGAAAGGTCTGTGAGACATAAAAGAGACAGAAGGTATAGATAACATCCTGGCAAAAAGTGCTGCATATTTTAGAGTGCCTGACTAACAGCCATGTTGCAGCATGTTAGCAGGATGTTGGGACTTTTAGACCTTTTTTGGGGAAACAGGAAAGAAATCAGAGTAGAGACACTGGCGGGTTCTGATGCCATTTTGCAGACTCTGTGACACAACTAACCTGCTGGGCTACCCTCATGTTCTGCAGGCATGAGGATCAGGTTACCACGGGGCTAATTTTCTACACAAGGCTGTGCTGTCTGGGAGATGTACTGGGGAATCAGCTTCCTGCCAGGCCGTGGCAATGGAGAAAGCAGGCAGGAAGGAATGAGGAAGGATGGGAAGGGAAAATAGGAGTAAAAGGAAGGGGAAGGAAAGGAAAACTGGAGGAGAAAGGAAGAGAGGAGGCAGAATTTGTCTAGCTTGACTTTGTTTTTCCCCACAAAGAGAAACGAACAAGAATTTTGTGAAAAAAAAGGAAAAGTGATCAGCTAAAAGGAGCAGAGGAAGACAGTCTGCCATTCTGTGGTGCAATCTAAGGCATGTAGCTATTCAGTGCCCTGCAGAGGAAGTGGTACCCCACTGACACACCAGGGTAGAATAATGGAATCATAGAATGGTTTTGGTTGGAAGCTACTGCCTTCTTGGACATCCGTAGCAGTTAAAAGCACTGTAGCCTGTCATCTGGGCAGGCAGGGCAGAAAAGAGAAGGGCCACTGCTGAGGTGTGGGGTCCTGAGATATGGCAACTAGGTGAGGAGCATCTTCTCTTTGAGTATGGTGTTTTATTAAGGTGACTCTTTTCTGGGTGCAGCTCAGCACAGTGAGCATCCCCCCTCTGCACTGGGACAGTCAGTGCAGGAAGGTGTTGTAAGTTGTGTGTACACCAAGGAGTGGGAGACATTTGCTCCTCAGGTATTTTCTGCATGGCATTAACCAGCAGCACTGTGGTATGGGAGCTGACTCTGAGCTTTGTGTGCAGGATGAGTCCCAGCAGACTCAGCCTGCTGCAGATGGGGGTACTCAAAAGAGTCACTTAGGGTCCAGGGCTCTACCTGACAGGTGATGGATGACCTTAACTGTTTTCTTCCTTTGGAAGTCAAGTGGCATCTTAGGAATGAGTCATCTCTGTACCAAATAGCATCACTATTTTGGGAATTAACCAATGGATCCTGTGTTTGTGTATTTTAAAGGGCATAACAATAAAATCTACATCAAACAGTTTCTTAAACACCATTATAACTAGACTGCACAGAGCTTGGCAGAGTTCAAGCAAACTGGGAAGTTTCTATCAGCAGCTGCTTTATTGATGTTATTCCAGTGCTACTACCATTATATCTTGCACACTCTTTATCCTTCCTAGCCACACATTTAGAAAGTAAATAAGCTCATCAGACACATGTTCCATTTTATGAGAGCAGAGATGCGTACAAGAGAGTAGATGAATATGAATAGCCCATTTTTGGCATTACCCAAGCTTTGGAGCCAATTTGTATGAGTCAGAAATAAGTACTGTGCTAAAAGGGCTCCCATTAAAATATGGATGGTGAAAGAACTAGGGAAACGTGGAAACATTCCTTGCAGAAAATGGTTGCTTCCTGAGATGGCTCCCCAAGACATGTAGTAAGTTTTCATGTGGGGCCTGGTTTTTGTGGCAAGTCTTAGTGTTTGCAGACAGCTCTCAGTGCAGGGAGCTGTGCCACTACCTCACATTGAATAAATGTCTTCAAAACACAACAAAAAATAGACTGGTCTTTGAAAGGGAAAGAAGATGAAAGAGAGTCTAAAATACCCTCAGCAACTGCAAAAAACCAACAAACCATAGAGAACTTTCATTTTGTTTCTGTTTTCGGGAGGGGAGATTTGATTGTTTTGTTTTTCTTCGAACTTTGCCCATTTCAAATGCTCAGTCTTTCAGAATCACAGAATCACAGAATCTTAGGGGTTGGAAGGAACTGTGAAAGATCATCTAGTCAAACCCCCCTGCCAGAGCAGGATCCCCTAGAGCTGAGTGGAACCTCCTTTCCTCCAGCTTGCACCCATTGTCCCTTGTCCTATCATTGGGCACCACTGAGAAGATCCTGGCTCTGTCCTCCTGACACTCACCCTTTACATATTTGTAAACACTGATGAGGTCACCCCTCAGTCTCCTCTTCTCCAAGCTAAAGAGATCCAGCTCCCTCAGGCTTTCCTCATAAGGAAGATGTTCCACTCCCTTAATCATCTTTGTAGCTCTGCACTGGACTCTTTCAAGCAGTTCCCTGTCCTTCCAGAACTGAGGGGCCCAGAACTGGACACAATACTCCAGATGTGGCCTCACCAGGGCAGAGTCTTAGGTAAGAAGTTGCCTTTGAATACTGTTTTTTTTACACTTGACTATGAAAACTATTAGGCTATTTAGCAATATATATGAACTGGGAATGACTGTAAACTTAACAAGGCTAGGAATGGCCCCAATATTTAGGAAAAGGACATTTTTCACTGTAGGATTTTGATGCCCTGTGCTCTTTGATCAAAGGGCTGTTAAAACTGCACAGAGCCCATAGGTGTATCTCTAGCCCAGAGTCTCACCACCTGTCCCAAAATCTAGCCAACTGTGGAGATCAGCCTGGTTTTGCTAATGTGAGGGGCTCACTGAAGGGTAAATAATTAGTCCATTTGTGGCAGATGGGATATATTTCTCTTCTTAACACTGAATGCCATTTTCATAGCAAAGCTCAGTTTGCAAGGCTGCCTCTGTCTAGGTGTTAAGACAGTCTAGATGGTGTCAGTATATTCTGTCCATTTTATACTTGAACTAAGGTGTAACTTCCCCAAAGAGATTTCAGTCTGAGCATGCTATCAAAGTTCATGGCCTTGGAATGTTTGCTAGTGGCCTTTCCAGCACTATAGGAGAGTAGATCCTAGTGTGCCAAGCTAAGAGAGCCTGGAGCAACTTGTTTTGCAGGGCAGATGTAGAACAAACTGTAGAACAAGTTTCTTTTAAAACTGTCTTTAGTAAATCACAGCAAAGTGTTTTTGAAGGGACCTGGAGAGAAAAGAAGGCTTGAGTGCTGCCTGGACTAACTGTCCCAGAGGAGAGAAGAGGAAGGATTAGGATCAATTATTTTCCCACCACTGGTTGATAATGCTTTCTACTACTGAAGATTAATGTGACATGGCTAAGATTTTTATTTAGTAAGCCTTTACTCCTTACTGATTCTGATATGCTTTTCCTGGAAGATTAATCTAGAAAGCAGTGTTCCTATAAATGTGTCATAGGAACCAGACACTAGGAATTTTTCAGACCTGTGCCACAGTCAGCCTTGAGGGTCCTGCTGCACAAATAAAATGATACTTTGACAGAATAGTGTGGATTTGCTGTCACACTGCCAGACAGATCAGAGCTGAGAAGTGGGCCTGGGCCTGGCTGTGAAGCTGTCATACCAAAGTCCTGGGTGAGCAGGTAGACACCTCACTGATGCTCAGTGCAGATCAGCTCCTGTTAGCAGGGGATGCCTGATGCTGACCTCCAAAGGGCATGAACAAGGAATGGTAAAAATCTGTTTTCAGGTCCTAGACTGTCAAAAATGGATTTTCAGGACCTGACTGCTAAGCTGCTAATTCATATTAAGTGGATTCAATCTGACTCTCATGAGGATTTAGGAAGCCTTTGTTTCATGGGGGAAAATACAGTATGGAACGACAACTTCCTCTTGTGACACTGCAGCCAGAAGGGTGAAAAAAAGACACAGACTGAGTTCCCTGTAGCAAACAGTGTGGATTTGGTGTACTTGTTACAAGCCCCTGGTCCTCCATTAAATACAGGGTTTATTCAGGAAGTGATTTATCTTTAGCACAGGGGTATCTGTAGTTGCCCAGGGAGAGCTGATCAGTTGCTCAGGGAGAAGGCTTTCTATATCTTCAGCTATCTGTGTGTGCATGGTAAAACACCAAAATGTGACTATATGCTTCCTACTGAAGGGAGAAAAGCTGGACCCACTGCTGGACTGCCCAGGCTGTGTCACAGCCCCAAGGGCACCCCCAGCCCTGCCTGGCCTGGCCTCTCCCAGCCCCAGGGCTCCCCCCACCACCCACAGCCTGGGTCCCCATGTCAGTGTCCAGGGCTGCCAGCCTCTGCCTCGGCAGCTCTTGGTAAAACAAGAACCAGCTCTTGGTAAAAGGCTGCCCCTGGTGCTGTATCAGGCAGCCCAGGCACAGGGTGCCCCTGCTACTTTCTGTCAGCAGAGTTCTCTCTGTGGGGTGAAGTCTACCCAGTTATGGAAAGAAAGACTGGTTACATATCAGAGGGAATACTATCAAACTTTCAGCAGAAGAATTTTCTCCAAGATTTGGTTGCTAATATGAGACAAGTTGTCAATGAGATGCAGGCATATACCCTCATCCCCCTGTCTCGGATCATTTTGTTCCCTTGAATTAGTTGGGACATCCAGCACCCTGGAAGGCTGTATGCTGGGTTTTTGTGGTTTAAGCATGCTGAGCTTGAACTTCAGGGCAGCAGCATAGGCACATCTCAGATTCATCTGGAGTTGTATGACAGTGAGTCACTTTTGGTTTTCCCTCCTACAGCTTCAGCCACTGGAAATAAGGGGGTGTAAAGAACATCATTCCTTGTCATTCTGCTTACAGAAAATCCTGGAAGTGCAACTGTGAGTACATCTAACTTTATAAATCAGGAACCAAAACAAACAAAATCCTGCAACATTTATTAATAAGTTTCAATTAAGTCTCCCTTGGGTTTCAAGCCCAGTTACACAATTCTCACGGGGGGAAGCAGGAGGAAAGTGGATTTATGACCGTTGAATGTTTGAGCATGTCAACATTGTAGTGGGCACTAGAAAAAAATGCATGGCTAGAAATAAATTTGAGTGTGAATAAGCTGTTTCCTCTACAGGTCCAGTTTACACTGGCAGGAGGCACTTAACACTTGGCTGGATTAAAAAATGTGACAGACAGAATGGTTTTTTACATGGTCCTCAGGGAATATAAATACGAGCTCTGTTCTTCCCTTTAACTCACCCTCTGGTCACTGGCAAAATAATTCAGATTCAAGCTTCAGATTTAGAGGAGTTGCTGGTAGGAGAGGAAGGGTTAATGTGTTTACTTGGGATGTTTTCTTGTTTGTTTTGTTTTATTTTTTTAAGCCCTGATGTGAATTATCCATTTTGGCAAGTGAATGGGAACAGTTGCACGTACTTGGTATTTTCTGTCACATACACTATTATTAGTAAGAAACACATTTCCTTTTGGGGTGGACACTAAGGACAAAAATAAGGCTGTTCAGATTACCACCCCTCTTATTAACTCTGCTAAAGCAATTGTGCTGGCATTTAGGAGAACTGGCAAGTGCATTTGTTCAGCAAGAAATGTGATGCATTCAACATTCCTTTCACATGAAGAAGAAAGCAGGGGCTTTTAAGCATGCAGGGTGTAATAGCCAAGTTTTGATAATGACTTCTAATGTTTTCAAGAGAGAACAGGGGGAAAAGATCCCATTCTGTTGATTCAGTGTGAAGGAAGGGGAATAGCTCTATTATACAAAATCTCCTCCAGAGCTTTCAGTGCTACTTGGTGCACATTTTCTCTCCACATGCAGACAGATTTGCCTTCAGTGACAAATCATTGGCTTGGATTTTGCATCCAATATGCATGGTATGCCTTAATTCCTGGAAGAATTACCTCATAATCTAAGCAGAAAGACAGGACATGTCTCAGCAGCACAAAGTTTTTCCTCTTGAAGGACAAGATAACTTTTCTAAGGGTGAATGGTATCATGGTGCCCTGGTGCTGTTTGGCTCTCTTCTTTTGTTAGCAGTGCTATCATCACTCATAACAGGTCATCATGTTGAGTACCCAAGCAACTCAGACTATGTACCAAAATGCACCTTTTTCCCTTCAAGGTGTTGTGCTCACTTGGTATCAGCTGTGCATTTGGCCTCAATTAGGTTGATTTGAAATCACTGAGGTATTTTCCCACTGTAGCTCACATCCTTTTCCATTGATTCAGATTAAAGAGCCCTTTGATCCTCCAGAAAGAAGATTTTTGTGCTCATCACTCCCTGCTTATCATTTATCTCCATTTGTTGTGGTGCTAAATCTAAGTAGGGACTTAATGTCGACTCTCAACATTGAGAGGAATGAAAGGCAGTGGTGGAAAGTGTTATACAGGTTGATTGTTTGGGGTTTTTGTTTTGTTGTGTTGTGTTTTTTTTTAACCAAAATGCCCAAGCAGATTTTAGCAATAGACAGCAAAATGCCTTTTCATGGCTGATGGAAAAAAAATCATAGGGATAAGGCAAACTGATAGGGAAGTTTAGTTTGCACTTAGCTATGAGGTATTTTTCCTCTGTCTGCTTCAAGGACTTTGGTCTTCATCCATCAGTCTTTATATATATACTAAACAGCGTTTAACAAGTGGCTTTAAAATAGGGTGAACTTTTGAAAAGGGAGTATTTATAGAAGTAGCTATTTAGTTTGCTAGTAATTTTCAGTATTCATTTTGCTATTGCTGAATATACAGAACAGGATTATTCACCCACATTACCCAGCTGCTCCTGTTTGATAACGCAACAAAGATTGTGAAGTAAGTGTCTTTCCATGGAAATGGCTGTGATGTCATGATTCATGGCTATGAAAAAGTGAGATCTGTGAGGAGGAGTTGTTTCAGAGACAGAAAAATCCCAAAATATAGAAGTCTTGCATTACTGGTTAAATGGTCGATTAAAATGCAACCCAATTAACTTGAAATTGCTTCCTGATACTGGGGTTCACTAAAAACACAATAGTAACTTATTAGAAGAAGCTGTGGTATTTTTCCAACTATACTTTTCCTATAGATGAGACTTGGTAACACCAGAAATTTACAGGAGAAGGTGATATGTTACAGTGCTTAGTAAAGAATATGTGGGGGTTTGGGATTTTTCATTCACCTTGCTGGCAGTTGCGAGCTGAACTGGATATGTATTTTGAAGTTCTCTGACCTCTTCAACAGCTGAGACTTGGAGAAAAATTGTAAACCTGACACACTTGCAGAAACTGCTGCCATCTCCCTGGAACAGCAATGAAGCTATGCAGGTGAATGTTCAGGAGGGTAGGTGATAAGCCAGCTATACAACCATTCTCACTAATGGCTTCAAGGGGTGTTTGGTGTAGAAGTACTGTTACAATCGACTGAGTTGATCTAACCCAAAAATGCCTTTGGGTCTTCTCTATAGAAATGTATTGAGCTCATGTACAACTTCTCTATCTCAGTAATGTAGCAAATCTCTTGAGCTGAACGTGAACATCACACAGCTGTCTCTCAGCTCTGTGCTGGATGGTGGGCAAGCCTGCTTCTCATTCATTTGCAGCTGAAGATTGAGGCTTTTCACTGCTCTGTGACAATGTGCACCAGATCAGTCTCCTTGGTCACTCATTCCCCAGCCTCAGCTGGCATTTGGGATCCAGAATAGGAAAGAGCCTATGGCAGGACCTTGCTGGTGGGGAGCTCTGTTCAGAGGCACACTTCCAGCACGTAACCTTCACCATATGACTCAGTGTAGCTGCTGCCCATTTAAAGACCCAACAGTTTGATATTTTGAGCTGGGGGAAAAGCTGATACTTGAAAGTCTGATTCTTACTTTGGAAGGCTGCTGTAACGCTCCAAATCTTCTGTTTGGTTCTTCCCAGCCTACTAATGTTATCCCAGTCTCATCTCTTCTGGTGACAGAGTATGCAGCACTGTGAAATGAATGTATGACTAACTGGTAATTAGTTAAATGGCCTCAAATTTCTCCACTTACATTACCACCTACTTACAGCTTTCTCCATTTGGTTGAGCAGTGCCTCAGCCCCAGTACAAGAGAGAGTGTCACTTCATACTAAAGGAAACATGCTGGGGAAAATCCATTTGGGGTTTACATTTGGTATATCCACCGATGTCTGATCAGGTTTTCCATTTCATAAGCTCTTGTAGCCAGGCTGAAAATGTGACAGAAGCTGTTGTCAATGGACAAAACCACAGATACTCTATCAAATGGATCAAAGAGTATGGACAGGGAAAAAATACTAGGAAATCTTTAACAGCAAAACTGAGATACAGGAGGACAGGCAAGCAGCTTTGGAATGACATAGACAACAGTCCCACAGGGACTGAGAATTTTCTCCAGAAAGATCATAGAAACATAGAATGCTTCAGGTTAAAAAGGACCTGAAAGATCATCCAGTTCCAGCCCCCTTGCCATGGGCAAGGACACCTTCCATGAGACCAGATCTCCACTATCAGTCTCCTTCAGTGCCATGAATCAGTCAGCTTGCTCCACCAGAGAGAGCTGATTTTCCTTACTCTGACACAATTGTGAATGCTAGTACCTGAGATCTGGCCTGGAGGCCAACACCAGAAAAGAATGTCTGGAGGTGGCAACACATCATCAATCTGATCAGTAAATGATCACAAAAAGAAAGGATAGCTTTGAGGGAATCTGCCATGAACCAGCTAGAACAAGCTGTGATGACTCTCAGACTAATCTCATGCTGACCAGTTAGAGTTTGAGATGCCTCTGGGACACTCAGTGGCTCTGCATGCTGGTTAGACAGCACACAACACCGTGGGTGAGCTGTACAAGCCCAGCATTTCTGGAACTAGAGGCAGAGAGAAGCACTGCCAGTGCTGACTTTTCCAGGAAAATGGTAGACAACCGAGGAAATTACAAAGTCAGCTTTAGGTCATCTCTGCAAATGAAAAAGAAGACAGTAGGCAGCTTTATTTTTGTCAATAGGTGGTCCTGAAGATGTTTTTAATCATTTTCTATCCACTCAGACAGAGGGGGTTATCTATGAAACTGTTACAGATATTTGAAAAGGGTTGCACTGTTATTGAAAGGAGCAGTATGTTTTTAAACTGGTAGTGTAAAGAGAAAGTGAAGACTGAATGTAGTTTGTGATTGATCTAAGGTTTCTGAATCAATCTTGCAGTTTCAGAGCTGGCAAAACAGCAGGCTGTGATCTGTAACAAAAAAACAACAGCAACCCAAACCCTTACATTTCCAAGAGAGTGAGAGTGGGAGACAAAGAAGGACTACTGTAAAGCCAATTAACCCTTGACAACAAAATAAAAATATCTTGCACAAAGGGCAGTTGCCCAGCTCATATTGAAGCTTAGGTCAAACGTTAATACTCTTATAATGTTGACTTACAAAGAGTCTGAAATATCTTAGAGAGAAAGTCTGGAAGCAGAGAAAGAAAAAAAAAAAAAAAAAAAAAAAAAGCAAGTCACAAACCCAGAGACCACAAAACTATAACATGGAGCTGCCTGAAGTATGGAAAAAGTACAGGAGTCTGTTATCCACAGGATCTGCAATGATCTTCTTGTCTTGTCAGAACATGTAGGCATCAGCAGTCATGACAACAGAAAGAGCATTTTGATGCCTTAAATGAGGTCCTTTCTTGCTCCACCCTTTATTTTCTACTCCACATACATGAGGAAGGAGGAGAAGTTTCTGGTGAACCTGTTTTCTTTTGCCCTGGTGCCAGAAACAAAACTGAGTATCCTGCATGGTGAAATGCAACAGGATGGAGACATATACATTTCTAGAGGGACTGCTGGACATTTCTTGCACTGGTTGCACCCTGTTCAAGTCCAAGTGGCCATGGGTTCAGGTCCCAGTGGGCCTGGCTTAATGCTGCTCTGCAGTGGTGTTCAGAAGTGTTTGTCTTAAGAGTGATGGAGGAGATGCTGAATGGGCTGACCTGAAACAAAGCACTGTTCCAGGAATGTCCTAGCCAGCCTGCAGAGAACAGGAACACCAGCTGCCAGAGATGGTGCTAGTTGCACAGAGTGAAATTTTCTAAAGCCCTGTCAGGGTGAGGATAAATTTTACCCACATTGAGGGTCTATTTGAGATAAGTGTAAGAATAAGTGCTAAACTGTAAGTGATGCACACTAATGCATTTCAAGTGAAATGTATCAAGTAGTGAGTCCCTTTCAAGAGACAGCATTACTGGAGGAGCTGGGGATTGACACTAGCAGGAGTTTAAGGACATCTCGTCCAGGACACAGAGCGACATTTATCCAACTGCTCAAAGTGGTGAGAATCCCCTGGAATTCCCCTCAAAAAAGAAGTTACATTCACTTTTCGATGAAAAAAGGAGGTGGAGGGAAGGGACATTTGTCTAGGAATCACTGATGGAGTAAGACCAGGAGAAATAAGCCTTTCAGAAGAAGGAAGGGAAAAAAAAGGAAACTTCTTGATAGCAAGATCAAGAGATGCTGAGATCTACCTGTGTTACCAACCTACAGAAACAAAGAAGGGTGATCAGGTTTGTAGAAGCTGTTGACTGAATAAAGACATTTATCTCAAATATGCTGCCTGCAACTGTAACCTGAGAGTGCTTCAAGTCCCTGTTTTCTCCAGTACAGTGGTTTAGGGGAAACAAAGTGATGAACTGCTGACTGAAGAACACTGGAGAACACTGTTAAAATCAGGGTTTATAATCTCTGAATGTATGATTGGCATGCCAAGCTAAACATACATCATGATTTATAGCTCCCATCTTATCCAAGACTGTCTTGAGCAGGTGACATCCATGCCAAGCACTGGAAATACAGTCCTGGTTGCTGCAGTCCTGTGTGTATACTGGACTAGTGTCAGGAAGAAATTAAACAGAAACAACCCAGTACTTATGGTAGCATTCCCCTCTCTAGTCAGTATCTCAACAAATAAGCTGGGCAAAGTATCTTCAGCCTGCCCTTCTTTCTCACTCAGCTGTGGCTGTACTCCTGGCTGTGCAGTGGCTCAGTGCCATGAGATGTTGTGGGGAGCTCTCCTGTCCAGAGTGTGCAATGGCTTGATGCTGGAATGTCAGTGCATGGATGCCAAAGAGGGTGGTTTCAGAGCCCTCAAGTCCCAGAGTGCCTCTTCAGCCCAGCAATCAATGTCTGTACTGAGGGAAGTCTAGGGCCAGAGGTACCTACCAGTTCTAAGGGAGCAGTCAAGTTGGACCCCTAAATTAAGTGACACAGAAATTATTGGCAGTCTGAACACAGGTTCTGTGAAAGAAACTTTTGTCTAAGCCTTAAGGTAGGAGGGTTTCTTGGTGTTTTGATTCATTGAGGCATCTCTCTGAAGGTAGAATACACGAACTTTGTTAAACTTGCAGTATGACTGGTGGTCAAAAGAAGAGTATGGAAAGTGAAGTGTGAGCCTTTTCATGTGCAGTGGGGGTGCAACTGTTAGTTATTTTTGGGATTTACTGAAATACCTGAAAAAGAAACAATTTCTAATATAAGGCAGGAATGGAGCTGAAACTGTTTAGAAAAAGAACAAAACCCTTTTTGTAGCTGTTCTTTCTAAGAAAAGTCTCTTGTTTAAGGAGTCTAAACATAAGACAGAAAATAGAATTCAGAAAGCAGTTGTGTGCTCAAAATATCTCTGCTTAAAAATGTAATGATTTCATATACTATTTTGTTTTGGATCAGTTGACAGAGACACAAAGTTAAATTTGCTGGATCCTTAAATTGCTCTTACCAACATTTTATTTTCATGTACAATTAAGCACCCAAATACACTTTAAGAATACATTCTTTTGACTTTGGGCCAAGATCTTAAATGCAAGGCAGTTTTGGAATAGCATGCATTGACTTCATAGAATACATAGGACACTCGATTAACCATGAACTTAAATGTGCCCATACTGAAGAACTTTGTTATTTTTAATCTTATTCATGTTTGTTACAACATTTTGCCATATGTGGGTCCAAGAATGCAAAAGGGAACTAGGACATTAAATGAGCCTCATCCAGCATCTTTATCAATGCAGTGCATTTCTCCCAGCAGGACACAGTGTGCCTAATAAGACAATAAAAGGCCAAGAGACCCACCAAGAGACTACAAGCCCATTAATCTGTTATCACTTGTGGGAAAATGCTGGAAGCAATTGCAGGATTTGTTAAGCGAGGGACTTGGCGAAGTCAATTGTTTAGGGAGATTTCAGTGAAAGCTGTTCTCGCTGAGCTGCCAAGGTAGAAGGGGTTATTATGTCCAGGAAATTTTTAAGTGTCTTGTTGGCACCATCTAAAACAAAATGGGTGCTGCCATGTAAGAAAAGCTGAAAAACTAAATGAGGTTTTCTGGTTTTAGGAGAATGCAAGTATTTAATCTTTCACCAGGAATTCAGTCATCTTCTTTCTCTACATTAACCCTCCACAGTGCCCAGTACCTACCTGGAAATGACAAATGCAACTATTGTAATCAATACTCGTTAAAAACATTAGAGTAAAGCATCTCTGTCAAGAGCAAAACATTTGCAAAGATGGAACAGTCTCTAAATGGGAGGGAGGCTCTGTCAGCAAGTACGTAACTCTCTGTGTTTAAGCATTTCTTCTGCCCCTGAATCCTGCATCAGTCAGAACCAGGAGTGACCCAATGCTCTCTGCAGCCCTCCAAATCGAAAGGTATCCTCAAACACTCCAGGATTTCAGAATAAATGTTCATACATCTCTGAATAATGTGGAAATTTTTCCAAATCTGTGAAAAATTTAATGGGGAGAAGGTATTACAGAAAGAGTTTCCACAGAGTCAGCACTCAGATGTGAGAAAATTCTGTTATAAGTGGCCTCTTTTCCACTGCTAATGAGAACAAGAGACCCAGGTAAGGTGTCTGGAGAGAAGGAGCTGCTCCATGGCATCTTCCCAGCTTAGGAGCTTTACAGTGAAAACATGGAGACACAGGGACTAACTAAAGCCTAACTCCTGAGCTCCACAAGGCTCTCAGGCAGCCGAGGACAGAAAGTCTGTGATGAGAATGAGACACACAGTGAGGTGCTTTTGAATGTTTTTGACCAGCATAAGCGATATTTTCGCTCGAGCTCATGGCAGAGCTGTACTGCAGTGATTCCTCCCGCCAGGGGACGTGAGGGCAGCAGAGAGTGAACCCCATGGGGTAGGGTCAGGTAAGGGTTGGCAACCTTGCAAAATCCTGCCTGGGGAGCAAAGGCCAGGCCCAGCAATGGCCAGAACCTGAGCTAGCAGTGACATCCGCATGTGTATGGCTGTGGGAGAGACTGCTGGCTGAGGGGAACAGCTGGCTGGGTTCAGAGAGGAAAGGAGGGATGCATAGGGGATCTGTATCTGTGTACAGAGCTGTTGCCATGTCAGCTTGTGTGCTGGGGAGATGGTCAATGTACAGTGCCAGGGCAAGCGTGTGCCCAGGAGACCAGAGCATCACCCCCTGCTCATGCCAGAGTGCCAGGCTGCCCAGCTGAGCACCCAGGGCTGAGCAGCTCATGGGATATCAAGGCACCCACTGAAGTGTGGGGCAGCAGACACAAAAGGGCAGGAGCAGCCACTCAGAAAACTGTTGCAAGGAATCCAAACATGTTGGGGTTTTTTTTCCTCTCCAGTGAACTGGCCAAAACCCAAGGACCCAAGGAAGGGAGAGGGTCAGCCACGCTGCTGGTTGTAAAAGACCATTTAGGAAAATGAACTTTTCTGTTGTGTGATTCTCCCCTTTTCCAATTTAGAAGGGAAATGAAGTGAGGGCTTTTGATATTTTTATGCTGTTTTAAGAAGTGTCTCCATAGAAAGAGAGGTTCCAAGGGAAAATGCAAAAGGTTTCTGACATGTTTGTTCTTTTTCATAAGAATATGAAAATAGTTTAACGTGATTGTTTGTTTCTTCATGGTTCTTTGTGTTTTGCTTTGTACAAATAGAACAAAGTGGCAATGATTGAGCTATGGAGGAAACAAGTTTTGCATCTCCCCATGGCAGAGAAAGTAGAAACTGAACTAAGTTTGAGTTCCCTTTGATGAGAAAGGACAGTGTATCTAATATTCTCATCTGTGGGATTCATGGTTTTGACAAGGGCTAGAACAGCATTACAGAAACTCTAAAAATAAGTAAAATAATTAGCACTGTCCTTCAGGGCCACATATGAAACCCTCACATCCATCTCAATGGGAATAAAACCCGAACATTTTTATTCAGGCTAAGGTGGCAACCTTACAACCAACTACAGCTGCTGTTGGTGGACTTCTGGAAAGCTGTAAGGACTGGTGATGCTGCATGTGGGAGATGAAAGCAAGGAAAGGAGGCACCTTCATACTGAAGGTGGTCTGTCTAGTGTGTAAGCGGCAAGTGAAGTTCCCTGGTGGCTTCTACCTGCCAGCCTGGATGCAGGTAGTGGGAGAAGGCATGTAACCTTGAGAAGGGTAGACCATGCAAGGGTCCTGGTTGCTTGTCTCTGCTTGGCCCACCTGAAGGGAAGAATTGGTCAAGGCTGGCTACTCTCTTAGCCTCAAGAAATGTCTCTGGGGCCCCCTCTCCCTGAGGAGTGTCCTGCCCTTTTCCCCTCACAGGCATGGTTATTTATCTTTCACCCAGTTTAATGAGCTGAATCAGTTCACCAAGGGCAGACCAACGGTCAGAGCTGGCTTGAGGGAAGCAGCCAAATGCATAAGGGGAAAGAGGAAGAGGGAGGGAGAAGGACCACCCTTTACCCACACTGGCAAGCAGGGAGAGTCAGCTCAGACTGCCTTGGTGAAAAGCACCCGAAGCAGTGGGTAACCAGTGATTCAGCCCAGCTTGCTGCTGTGGCTGCCCCAGCCTGGGCTGGGGGACTCACACCTTCTCCCACTCCTTTTGTCGAAAGTAGCTGCCTTCCCTGGTGTACACTCTGCTGCTTGTGTGCCAGGCCAGGCCAGGCAACAAACCCTGAAATGTCATGTCCTGGGAAAATAGACCAGTTTAGTCCATGTGTCTCCAGGCACTAGCTTTCCCAGGCACATCTGGGACCAAGAAGACTCAAAATGCTGTCCATGCACTAACATCAATCCTTGCATGCAGCTTACTTCTCTGAGGAAACCCACGTGGATTTCCTCAGAGAAGTAAGCTTCCCAAACACATTCTAATTTCTTGGAGGAGAGGTTTTGCATATACTAAAAAAGACATAGCCATCATGGCTTGCTTAAAGGGCTGGGGGGAGGGTTTGGCAGGGTAAAATCTCTCCAAAACTTCTTTTGGAAGCAGCCCCTCTTCTCTGTGCTGCCTGTTGTCTTGGCACTGTCCAGATCACGACTCTTGGCTGTAGCTCAAGTTTCTCCTAGATGCTTTTATTGAATCTCCTCCTCTTATTTTCCCCAGTGTGTTTAGAACACAAAGCCACACAATGGGGTTTAGTGAAAGAGTTTCATTTTCCATCCTGAGTGCTAGTTCCCAGGGGAAGACAAAAAAAACCCCACCCTTTAATTATTATTAGTTCCTGCCTTCAGTTTTGATGACTTAGCCTTGATACCACACTTTCTAGAGCACAGTAGTTGGCTGTAACCATTTCTAGCCAGGTGTCTTGGCAAGCACATCAGTGCAGTGTTTCTTTGGAAGATTTCTTTCTCTTTGCCATTTCTTTCTTTGTCAGGAGCTGTGGACATGCTTCCAAGCCTTCTATTGGCTGAGTAGTGCCTATGTTTAGAATGAACGATGTTTGTGTGATTATACTAAATTAATTTATACCTAAAAACCAAAAGTGGAATAAGATTAGTAATTTTTAAGGTGGAGTATCTGGTCACTGTTGAAGGAGAACATAGTCCCTGGGAATCTGTAAGGGTCTATCGTGCTCAATGAAGTACCTTCAAAGTAGGTAAAGGTAATGTTATCTTTATCTTGGACAAGATAATCTATTTTGAGACAGGACGGTATTACATTCTCTCTGCACGTCAGTGCTTCATGGTTCCTGAAGAGAAACTCATCAATCTGTGGTGACAATTATGTGGGAAACCTCACTGGAAGCAGATTTTAAGAAAAGGCTAATATGGATTAGTGATTTGAGAGGCAGAAAAGCATAGGGGAAGCAGCTAAGCTGGATCCTTGAAGAGTGTGAATTATTTACACATCAATTAACTGGATCACAGAGAGTCAATCTGGGATGATATAGCTTAGCAAAGGCTACCTGAAGATATCCCACCAGCACAACATGTTTGACACTGGCCAAGGGAAAGCTGTGAACGAAAAGAGTTGCTGTGCAGCTGGCTCAATGCAGAGCCTTTGTGGAGAAGACAGACATACAGCCAAGCAATGTTGCTAGACAAAGACAGCTTGTCAAAGCACATTGGATTTTCACCTTCATAAGACCACTGCTTCCAGTTGTTCCTGTCAAAAAATAATTGAAAATCAATAAACCCCAGATCCATGTAGTCTAGTCTTAAAATGTAACGGGACCTTGTAAGTAATGTCCTACCCTACATTGGTAATTTGCTATCAGCTTGGTCAAGGACAGTGAAATTACTTAATTACACGTAACAGTTATTCTCTAAAGACTTAGGAAAACACAGATAAACGTAACTAATCCCTCTTTATTTATTCCCTGCAAACAAAAGCCTAAGGGTTTCTGGAGGGGCAAAAAGCGCTATCCAATTAATATAATTAGAGATGGATGTCGCTCAAATCTTCACCACAGCCCACAGACATCCTGGGTGTTTTGATTATGGAGTCAAGTCACGAGCAGATCCAACTTTTTCCGCGATGGTTGGTGTCCAAGACCGGATTCCTCGCTTGCTCTTGTAATGTTTCCTTCCTGCCACCGGGTGGCAACTTCTGCAGGCGCCTGAAGTGCCATCCTGATGGTCGGGGTCTTCAGCAGCCTGTTGCGTTGCTGCGTGGGTCAGACACCAGGGGCTGCGCACCTCGGTGAGCAACACCCTCCCAGGTGCTCATCTGCGGGGGTGTCTTATGTGTGAGCCAGATGCCTTAATGGGAATTTAGACGGAAGGAGTAAAACGACAACTCTGACAACCTCATGCTCTTGTTTGCAGAAGGTATAAGGCAGGCCCCTGGTGTTCTTCCACTGCTCCTGGCTGCCTCAGCTGGCTGGCTGGATGGATGGAGAGGGATAGATGGAGAGGGGAAGCCAAGTTCCCACAGCTCCATCCAGCTCTATGTGTGCCTGCTGAAGCTATCTCCAGTGGAGGAGCATCTGTGTGCTGTGGCTACCTTGAAAATAGTCTCCAAGTCCCGTATCCACAATGGACAGATGCTGAACAGATGCTGCTTTCTAGCTCCATTGCCACAGCAGCTTCTCTATGCTTAAGAGTATAATATGATTGCAATCAGGAGACACAAAGCTTCAGGTGACTTGGCACTTTCCTTCCTTTGGTGATTACATTGCTCCGGGTGATGCTTTTTCTTTTAAAGAGAGTCATCACAACAGCAACTTGTGGCAGACAGGATCTGTGCTCTTTGTGGAAGTACTACCTGATAAGCATTAAAAGACTATACCACTGGAATGCAATGCAAACCTACCTGCCCTGCATCCTGCAGGCTTCCCTGGTCTGCATTTGGATCTCAGCAGCCTCACCTTTCCCCCTGGAACAGAATCTGGGATCCATGTAATTACAACAGGTGAGCTGTGCTTTCTTCTTGGAAGAATGTCTCATGAGCAGTGGGTGGTGATCTTTGATGCCATTTACCATGCAAATGCTGAAAGCACCTTCAGGTTGAAAGAGTGGTTTGTGGAATGCCAAATAAAGCCGTTGTTAAAGAAAGCAGGTGAGGGAATGCTCCCAGCTTTCATTCCTCTGTTGAGGTGTGGAGGGATGATGATGAACTCAGGTAACTCCACCTTCAGAGACACACTCTTAAGCAACCTTTAAAGACTGCAGAAACCAGAAAAGACACAGAACAATGAGTGTTCTAGGTGCTAATGTCAGAAAAGCATTAGAATAGTCATGGCAGAAAAGCAAGGAAACCTAAAGCAGTCCCACTGGAGAAAAAAAACATAATATCAAAAGACAGACACAATAAATTCTGACCAAAAGATAAAAAAAACCCACATAAAATCCCTCCCTAACACACACACACACAAAAGATGAAGAAAAAGGCAGCCTGATTCTATTAACCAAGTATTAACACCCCTGGCTAAAGAAACCCTGCGAAAAGGAAGGATTAACATTTTCAATAAAGGGGACCAGATATTGCAGTGCTAATCACCAGCACTCTCCACTGACAGGAGAATGGAAAATAATGTTCTTAATAGTGTGCAACAGAGCAGGAGGCTCACAGGCAAAGGATCAGGGGTTGCTGCTGGCAAATGACAAATAACCTGGATAGAAAAAGGCATCAAAGATTAGAGGGAGTCTCTGCAAGAAGTAGTAACTATGCAAATTGTCCCAGCATCCACGTGTCTGGCTGAGCTGCAGCTCTACCAGCGGGTGTCGTGACAAGGGCTTTAGTGCTAAACATTGAGGCCACATTTTTCATCATGATTTTCTAGTCACCATTTTCAGAAAAAAAAAAAAAAAAAATAGCCCCAAGATGTCCTATGCATTGCTTAATCTTAAGGAGCCTGAGAAAAAAGATGAATTTTCTGAGTGCCTCATCTTCCTGTGCTGCCTGTCGTTACAGGAGCCGCCTGTTACGTTAAGGTGCAAAACAGGAAATTGTGCTGTGTGATTTAGTGTAACTGTGAACAAGTCACAGTCTCTTTACAACTGAGTCTGCTTGAATTAGCTATTCAGCATCTGCCTCTGGAAACCACGCAGGACTTGGCCATGCCCATCCCTACAGAGCAGCTTGCCAGGTGTTATAGGTAATGAAATACTGGACAGGGAGGATGCCTGGGGGAGGTGGGAAGAGAAGCTGGATGTTTTAGGCCTCTTTATCCAGTTGCCCTTGTTAGTGCTGTGTTTGTCTGTGATATCCACTGGCAGTAGCTTTGGATATCCAGAGCTATACTTGGATGCTATAGAGGTGATATGCACTGAGTTCATTATCATACCTAGTGTGATCAAACTCGTTTCCTCCTTCCAAAAGCCTCCCCAGGGAACTGTAGTTCTTAAACATTCAGTGACTAAAAAGCTCAGGTTCAGATAAAATGCACCATTTCTAGCTGTCACAGAACTGGAGATATAGTTTATTTTTTTAACCTGTCTCATTAGATTATAAAATGCCAGGGACAGGGATGTGCTCTTTCCCTGTTTTCATGCAACACTCCAGTACAATGAAAGCCACTTCTTACTGGGGCTTTTGGGGGCTACCATTATATGACATGATGGAATATAACCAAGAATCCACTTTCTCCCTGCCCTAAAGCACCTGCAGAGCCAGTTAACATTCATGCTGTACACAGGTACCGTTTTTCCCATTCCTGAAAGACAGTTTTTTGGAGAATGATGTAGATAGACATGGTATTAGCTTCTCTCACACTTACAGGCTTGAGGAGAAAAACTAACTCCTCTTGAGACTTGCAGGGCCTTTAAGCAGGCACAATTTAATGACTGACAGTGTATTAAGATTTTCTCTGAGCTTATTGGAACAAGAACAAAGCAGTAGTGGGACCAGGAGGGCAGAAAACCCTCATGTTTACTCAGAGGGCTCCTGCCTGAGTTTGCTGAATCATTAAACACTCTGATGCAGGGAATTCTCTCCCTGGTGCTTATTTTGCTCTGTGCTGTGTTAGAGCACAGTGCTCTGGTTTACAATATGTTTTGATTTGTCTGGGTCTTAAAGGTTATCAGGTTTAAATATTTTTTTCCTCGTTAACCCATAAATCCATTTGCTCAGAGTCCACTAGATTCACAAATTCCTATCCCTGGATCCAGTGAAAGATGCTAGTCTGAGGTTTCTCTGAAGCTTCCTCAGGGGCCCTTCAGTTCATGAGAACACTGTTACCAAGAGATTAAATGAATTAAAAATTGATGACTGTTCTGTACTGGATGTCTTGCAGTCAAGGATATATAAGCAGATAGCAGGGAGGGTGGAGGGAAGATTGTTTGCCAAAGTATTTTTTCCTGGTTTTAAATAGTAGTTTTATGGGGCCAGGGAGGATGACAGGGAAAGGCGGAGTAGGAGGAGTGTCTGCTGCTCTTGGGTGAGGAAGCTCCTCTTATAAATGCAATATTGAGAAAGAATAAAGTGCTCTGAGTGAGGCACTTCGCCTAAAACACATGGGAAGTGCCCAGGGAGAAATGTCATTTGAACCCAAAGCCTGTCCTGGCAGCACTGAGCACTGGTGAGTGCTACCAAGGGATCTCTGTCAGTTCCCTGCAGCTTCTGGGGAGGAGGTGAACGCAGCCCGGTGCCACACGATGTGCCCTGCTGTGGCTGCCTCCCAGAAGGGCAGGACAAAAGGCAGAGTGAGCAGAAAGGCAAAAAAGCCAAAGAGCCATTTGTTCAAATCTACCTGTTCAGCATCCCTTTAGTTGGCCCAGGGCTCTTGCCTGGGTTGTCTGGTTTTTTATACCTGATGTGCTCATTCCTGGGATGGGAGCATGTGCTGTGGCAGATGCTTTGTGCCTTCACTTTCACCAATGCTGCTGCTGCAAGTGGACGGAGGAGTGCCTGGCCCTTCATCTGGTCATTTGTTAGGCATTTTACAGGTCCAGGTTTGCTTTATGAGGCTGTTACAGTTCACACGGTACCGTGTTCTCAGCTCAGCTCTTTAAACCAAGGCCGAAGTTTTAAAAAATGGTAGTGACTATGGTTCCTTCATCTTTTGGTCCCCAGCTGGAGACAATTTAAAAAAAGAGCTGGGTTTTACAGTGTTTGCTCTGAACTTGCTGGGCACCTTTAAAGGTATCATAAGCTGAGTACTCCAAGGCACCTCATTTTCCTCAGACTGATGCATGAACTCCACCTGCATCCCTAGCTTTACCTAAGATGCTGTACTGCACAGAAAGTAAAATGTGAAATGTTGACAGATGAGAATAATTTAATCCTGCTGGATTAGGTCTGTTAGCAAACAGGGGTGTAAACTATTATGTGTATAGCCTTTCTGCCTTTATCCTGCATGAAATGGTAGTATTTTTTTAGCATTATTCCAGGGCTGGTGACTGACTTGGCCTTCTCCCCTGTGCTTACCTGCATAAATATAAATGCTCTGTGTCAGTGGCAGTAGTAACAGAGGACCAGTGCAGCAGAAGGGGATATTTTGTCTGCTGTGAAGTTCCATGCTTCAGATTGCATCAGTTATGAATATGAGGTCGAAGTTCGAGTTCAGAAATATAGATCCACTGAACAACCTCCATAGATCCACTGAGTTAAACCCATAGATCCACTGAGCAAACTGCTACAGGTTCTCCAAGTATGTTTGGAGGGGAGGGAGGGGACAGGAAAAAGAGGCAAGCACTGAAGAACCAATTGTTTACTGTATTTTGAATTTAAGTTCAAACGAATGACAAAACTTGTGACATTCAGTCTTGACTGAGAGATGAACAAATACCTCAAGTAGTTCCTCAGGATAAAACATCATTAGATCCTTCCTAGTATTATTCAATATATTGACTAACTCATTAAAATTAATGGTTTCAGTGACCACCCAAGTTGTATTTTCCTTTTTCCTTTAGAAACTTAATTTCCACATAATTTAAGAAACATTTCATTCTGAAAAGCAGCTATTATACCTGCATGTAAGTTAATATTAAATATACACCATCTTAATTGAATTTGAAACACTGTCATTCAAATATCAAAATGTAATTGACCCACTTAAAAAACCACAGTTGTGAATTTGGTTTTCAGTCTAGTTTTCCTTCCTGAAACGAGCCTGTTTTCTTTGAAGAAGAACGAGGAAGGAAAGCCTCAAATACATGGATGTAATTGCCTTCATTTACATCTAGCTGGACTGACTTTATCCTGTGGGGTCTACTCCCTGCCTCTCTGAGGTAAATTCCCATGTATTTTTAATGGGAAACTTATTACCAATCAAACCTGTATTGTTGCACTGGTACATGAAGGTGAATGTTCAGTACTTTTTCATCATGCTGAGTCTCCTGGGAAGAGCAGCTCATTAAGGCGTCAACTGTCCCTGCCCTTTGCAAAAAATCCCCACCAAGGTCAGATCAAGAGGTGATGGATAAAGGCAAGCTTTAACCCTTGACCTTGACTTTCCTGGTGCTGAGTGTTAATAAATCTACATTTAGGGGTAGAGCTTTTCTCCCATCTGCTCTTTGTTTGGCAAAGGGGGTGATGTACTGATGCACAACAGGTTGCATTTTCTAGGGCAGTGCTCGGGAAAGGAGGCCTTTCCCCTGCCCCCAGCACAAAGCCCTGCACCCATTGCAGGAAATAGGACTGAGGCATCTGGCAGGGCCCAGATCACACAGTGGACTTGGGATGTTTTGGGTATACAGGCTCTCCTGTTTTCACAAGGGAGCACTTCCTTAGTACCACAGAAAACAGCAGGGTTTGCTGTTCTCTCTGCTGGAGCCCATGGGTGAAACGACATTTCCTTGTGTCATTGTCCTTAGAGTGGTGTTTGAGATAACCTTCAAGAAGTTGCAACTTTTTAAAATGGGGTCCCCTCCCTGTCACACCCATGAGTAACCAGCATTGTTGAGTACCAGGAGGGAAAAGTCCTTTGCAAGGCTTCAGAATCCATAGGGATATACTTTAGGAGCAGCCTTCAAGTTCCTGCTTGATCAGCAGCCTCTTGCCAAGTGATCACAAATCCCTTCCCAAAGCTGTTCAGTGCCATTGCTCTAAGTGTCCATGAAATAGGAACCCCAGTGAAAGGGAAGCCTCTCCTCTTGGCTGCCTTTCTTCCTCTTTTCCTTTGCTTAGTTTGCTCCAGATGTTCAGTCTTCCCTTTTATTCCATTTTCCTCAGCTAGCTTTAGAGAACGGCCGTGGACTCACTCAGTTCTCTGCATATTTTTTCTTAGGTGCTGTAATGCTACTGTCTCTTATGTTTCCCAGTGGTGAAAAGGGCCTTTTGGGGCACACCTTGACATAGATTAAAGAATGAGCAAATGTATGTCCTGGGCTGGTGCACTGTGCTTCCAAACATTTCACATCTTTTCTGATGAAAAGTATTGCCCTGAAACTTCCAGTGCATGAAGGCTGCCTGTGGTAAGCAGTATGGAAAAATTAGCTCCTGCACAGAGCTACTCTCAATGGCTCTGGGCATTTCAGTGCTGTCATCTTCTAGGGAAGTTAAATTGCTTTGCTCCCTGTATCCAATTAGCTCTATAATCAACTTAGCAGAATGTGGAGCAGGAGTGCGCTGAGTTGGGGTATAGTCATTTTGTCAGACGATATGTTCCCATTGATCTCAAATTGGGGCAGGGACCCAGGAGGGGATCTCAGAACAGAGGGCAGAGATTATGCCAAGCTGATCAAACTTGGATGCCTTACAGAACTGGGGGTGGGGAGCTTTCTGCACACTGGAAGAGAAATACAGGTAATAGCAGAAATGACAGAACCAAGCCCATAAATTGATGGTATAAATATTTGTTTTTTATTAATTTTATGTAAACTTGATGTAAAAAGAAAAATAGCCATCAGTAGCACTGAGAGGTGAGCCTTAGAAGTGCCAGGGTTAGCTAAGTGCAATTGTCTCTAGTATTGCCCCCTCTTGGGCTTTCTCTGTAGGAAGGCTTTGTCCTGTGACTGCAATTTGTTTAAACTAATTTATTGCCCAGACACATTTAGCTCCTTCTTTCTGGGTTTTCTGATTCTACATGGGATAAATAGCTGAAATGAAACTCTTACCTCTCCTGAATCTCACAGTTTGTGCAAATATATTAGAGGGAGGGTTCACAGCCCTACAGCCAGCACGTTGGAAAAGTGAGACTTTTCTTCACAGCTTCTTTGCAATGGGCAAAGAGTGTCCGACGTTTGCCTGCATTATCAGCCAAGGTGACAACCAATATCAGAACAGTTCAACATGGCACAACCCTTTCGTATCCAGGTCAGGCTCTCTGAGACATCTGAGGCTCCATCCTGTTCTGTCTTTGGAGAGATATTTCTGACAAATGCCCATTTGCTCCTTGGATGAGTTCTTTCAAGCCCTGGCATATAGTGCAGAGTTCAAATCAAAGACCACATCAGTAGGTCAGCAACCCATAAACCGGAGAAGCAAGAAAGGCCAAGAAGGAAATGGAAATATAATGACCTTCTTCCAATGAGGCAATTGAAACTGCAGTGTGTTTTTCTTTTATTCTCAGAGTAATCTGTAGAGCAAGGAGGCATAAAACAAGACAGAGTGGGAATAAATAGAGCAAAAGTGGCCTTCTATTGTCAAATGAGATTAAAGTATACCATCAGGTCTTGAGGCATGGTTGGCCCAGCTGGGTACTGTGATGGTTGTGAAGCACTGACAGCAAAAGCTTATCCAGCTCAAGTACGAAGTCTTATGCTTTTGGCCAAGCAGTAATTTTTTATTTTGTGTTCTCCTTCATGATCTTTTCCCTTGAGTTCTGGCTGGTTTGCAAGGAAGACATGTTTTCTTCATACCCTTTCACATCTGCCTCATGTTTCCCCTCCTCCTCATTTATGACTGTGTTATGGGTGCTCAAATTTTGGTACCCTGGGTCCTAGGCAGTGCTGGCCTGCTACTGTGTAGTATATCAGGTTTCTTTGGGGTCAGAG
The DNA here is from genome assembly GCF_020740795.1 of Apus apus. NCBI lineage: Eukaryota > Metazoa > Chordata > Aves > Apodiformes > Apodidae > Apus > Apus apus. Next base: position 11,839,550 of record NC_067284.1, read on the forward strand.
GATCCACGTCATGGCACATACCCAGTCTTTCTTCTGCTGTGATTGGACATGGAAATAAAAAGCTTGTGGCTCTGCAGCTGAACATACAAGCAGTATCAGCTTAAGAGCAGGAGGTGGTTCAGAGTTTCATGTCCGAAGCGTGAGACTTGATAGATTTGTCTATATTCAGGAAGTTCCTGTCATCCCCTGGTTCATCCTGTGTGATCGAGGTCTCCTGGTGAGTGGTAAGTGGTGTGAGCCTGCTGCAGCAACAGAAGGTGAGGGGAACAGTTATTTTTGAAGCCTTAGGGACGCCCATTGTCCAGATTACTCCCTTATTCTCACCCCATATTACCGCCCTTTAAGGTTCAAAAGTTGGTGTATGTACTCAGCACAGCTCCAGGAGAGGAAAAATAAACAAATTTCTTCTGTCCCCCAGCAATGCTGAAGCAAAAAAAAAAACAGCACCCCTTGCACCTTTTGCAGACAGAATTTAATATTTTCTTCCTTGCAGTCTGCCAAGCAGAAACCTCTACAGAAAAAGGCATGGTGATAAGCCAGAGCAGGAGCTGTTTCTGTCTCCCAGGTCAGGGAAAGGTCAATGCACATTAAATGAATATTGCTGGTGCTCCTGTTACAAGGAGGCCTAAGCAGTTCAAAGCCAGGCTGCATCATCTGTGGCTGAAAACCATTTGCAGTGCTGCTTCCTGAGCAGCAGATTGACTTCCCAATACACGGGCTAATGAGAAAGTACCACAAGTGGCCTTGACAACAATGGTGCAGCAGCAACCCCCCCAGTTCTCTGCGCACTTGCAGAGATTTTGATTAAAAAACAAACAACAAAACAAAACAAAGGACAGTAAAAAAAAGAAAGAAAAAAAATATTCTCACAACTTGTTATTCCCTATCCTCAACCTAAAGGTACTGAACCTGGAAATCAAAGTGATGGGATCAAGAGACCTGGAAGAGAGAGACACATATGCTTACATCGCTCCTCGACCACTATTCCACTGAAGCCCTCAGGACAGCAGGGCTGCTGGCTGCCACGGGCAGTGTATTGTCTGTGCCTGGCACCATCAGATTATACAGTGGCATTTTAGGATTTCCCGAGTAGAAGTATCCATTTTTGAGACTTGCCTTTTTTGCAACACTTCCACCCTACCTCTCCCTGGACAGTCTTGCACCTAGCTGCCAACAATAGAGCGAAGTGGCCTCTGATCCCTCCAATCTCATGTAGTTTGAAGCAAAGACTCAGAATCTGGGTCAGGACAGAAATGAAAAGATGCTGACAGGAGTTCACCACAGAGCCTCTTGTTTAAGATACAGTGAGGGAAGATATCAGAACTTCTGAATGCAACACCATGGGGCCTCTTACTTGGCTGGTGTGTCAACAGCAGAGCTTAACTGCTACTTTACAAACAGTTCTTGGCCATGCAGTGTATCTCTCTTGGCATTCAAATAGCTGAGGAGGCAGTTCAGTGCCCTCTGCTCTTTAACCCACTCTTGTTTCTAATGCAGCTCTGGGGAGGATCTTCAGCAGCCTTTGTTATACACTACCATGATGTTGACAGGGCAAAAAGCATCATGATCATAAACCGCTTCTTTCCAGGCTAAGGCCAGGATTTGCAAAGCTTGGTTTTCCTGCCCTGCATGCTTCCAGGAGCCTTTGCTAATTGCACTCTATTTCTCATGAACCATTGCTTTAACTCTGGCTTTCTAAAGACCCCCACACGAAACACTGCAGATATAAAACCAGCACAATATGCCACAACCTCAGAACACAAGTATTCCTTGTCTAATTTATTTGATGCCCACTATTGTGTATTGTACATTGCTTTACAGAGGTTATAAGAATGAGAAGGTCCTTGCTGCTGCCCTCAGATCAAGCCAAAAACTCTGGGGAGGAGACAAAGGGAGGACAGTGGCTTTTTTTCCTAAGAGGTGGGCATGGTACAGTGTTCCCAAATAAAGAGTGGGGTAGGCAGTGGGCTAAAAGGGCAGCAAGCAAAGAGCAGACTGAGAAGCATGTTTAAGAAGGCCTGTCTGTGACATGGGAGCAGACTTAATACCAAACCTTGATGGGATTTCTTTGGCTTAGGAAGCCACTGAAAGTTGAACAAGAACAGGAGGAATGGGCCTACCTTTCTAGACCCAGTGCATAAAGGAAAGCTTATTTACCAGTCTTCATAGTTAATCTGTTTCAGCCACTCAACCTGAATTTTCCCCATTGAAATAATTTACTTATCTTTGAGTTATTATTTGTATGTTTTATTAAGACCTTACTGAGAGTCTGGGATACTCTAGTGTTTTCGGTATGATGGATTCAGCTGGAAGAGAAAGGAGATCAGAAGATCTGGCTTGAGGCTCTGTTCTGTTTAGGGCACACACAACCTGGAACGTGAGATGTGTTCTCTAAAGGAGATGGGTGCTATTGTCAGCATCACTTGAATGAAGAGAACACCCACAAACACTCTGCCCTACTCATGCTCACAGGGCTGCAAGAAGGCTGCCAGTCTCCTGAAACTCCTTCCACTGCAATGCTGTCTAAATGTCTCACCTTTTATGTGGTGTTGCAGCTCAGTGACTCACTGGTTCCAGGCCAGATCTCACCTTGGTGAGGAGCCAGAAGCTTTCCAGCCAAGACTGAAGGAAGCTCTGGGCCCATGTGCCAATTTTACTGCAACCGGTCACAGATTCGGAGGCCAGAAAGCTAAACTAGAGCATTCTTTATGTTTAATCCTCACCAGCAGTCACAGTACATCCAGTACATCCTATGATAAATTAGAGACTTCAGATGGAAGAATGGAAGTGTCAGACACTGTCAAGGTGCGTTCGTAACACTGTGTACCTACTGTTTTCAGCATGTTCCTGATTTTGAGTCCCAATCTCGTATTTCTTCCAAAAAGCAGCTTTTATCCCAAGGTATGGCATGGGTCAGGCTCTGTTCTCCAGAGAAAGTGATGGGTATTATAATGTTGGAGGGTTACTAAAAAAGAAAGTGTGGAGAACTTTCTTGGCCATTGATAAAAAGTTTGCCTTAAAGGGCTGCGAGTGCTGTTTCAGAAACAGGTCAGTTCTAAGGGTGTAAGACTAGCTACAGTTACCCCTCCTTTCTGCAACAGGTACTTGTACTGTGCAGTATTATGAGAGCTGAAAAAGAGGGGAAAAAAGGACAGGGAGGAAACAAGTCAGTTATTCAAGGAGGCACCTGAATGAGGTGATGCTGGTGATGAATCTGGTCATTGCAGATTAGGGTGATCTAGGTTTAGAAGACATTAATACATAGGAATTCTACACATTAATACACATTCTACATTTAATTGTAATTAGAGAGGGTTGTTTTCCCCTTTCTGTTAGACTGCAATCAGTCATATCCAAACAGTGAGTGCTGTGTCTGACTTCTCACAGGATTTTGTAAGGCTGGGTTAACCAGGAGACCCATGAAATTGGGGCCCTAGCATTTGGGAGGCAGCCTCTCAACTAATCTGGGCTATCATGTTGCTTAACCTCAAATATAAAAGAGGCATCTTCTCATAATCAAGCCCTGGGATTAATAGTCAGGACAAGTCACAGAGAGGAACATCACTGTGCTTTAACCTGTCAAAATGCTAAACATGAATAATAAGAAGGGGTGGTTGGAGGGAAAAAAGCCAAGAGCTCTTGGGGCAACACTTACGGGTTAATCCATCTCTGTGGGTTAATGCATCTCCGTGGTATTGTTGGCATTTGAAGTTCCCCTGCCTTTGCCGTAGCAAAAGTATGGGGAGGCATAACTGCTCAGAAATAGAATATATTTTAGCCCTAGGTTTTTCCTGGTCTGTGTCATTGCCATTAAATAGAAACTGTCCTTAAAAGGCATCTTCAAGAGAAAAGTATTGAGCGGGAGCCGAGACCTCAATGGTTTGCCTTCTGGTGCTTCCTCTCTTTCAACAGTGCAGATGTCACTTTCCAGTCGGGTTTAAGAGAGAATCCCCACTGTTTGAGGATGTTGAGAAGATTAAGGGATTAAACAGAAAGGGCTCCATTGCAAGAATTTCTCTTCCAGCTGGTGCTCAGTTGGGCTAGAAAGCTTTCTGAGATAGAGAGATGCAGATGTTTTGTTCGTACAGATATATTTGGTTCCTCTGATTAAGTTAATGTTAATACAGTGCCATATTTTCCTTTGGAGAAAATAAGAGTAAGAGAATGCCACATGCTGTCGGTCTTAAAAGAAAATCAGTAGGGACAGCTGAAATCCTGAAATTATTTTTTTCAGGCTCTTAGTTCAGACTGATGACCCTCCTCTCTTTCCCATGTAATTTTAACTTTTTTCTTTTAGTTTTATCAGAAGTGGCACAATTACAAGTCTGTGGTCAGATAGAGTAGGTGGATGATGAATTTTCTCTCTCTTATTCTGGGTCAAACCCTGCCTTTCAAGTTATTTTACACATAAAGACATTTAGCTGCCTTTGATCTTCACCTGCGTTCTCTTGGTTTCTTTAGAATGCAAAAGGGAATGGCTCAGGAAATCCGAAGCCCATTGAAGTCAATAGTCCATAGAGATTAGAATGCCTCTTTCTTTCCAGGTATTTTTTGAGGCAGAGACTATGATGCAAAAGACTGGAGAGAGGTGCAGAAGGTTGGGGAGGAAAAATTGTAGCTGGCCTTTCCTCCTTGTCAGGTATTGAAGGATTGCAAATGCACTTTAAAGGTAGCTTCAACCTAAAAAGCCCACCTAAAGTAAAGAAACACATCCTGTTTTTTAATGCATTGAACAGGCACTCTGTGCAGTTAAGAAGGGCAGAAGAACAAACCACAAGCTGGACTGATCGATCCCTTTTTCATGGGAAACTGTGCAGCTCATTACCTGCTTTTTGGTACAGCATTTTCTCTTTCTCCATTATTTTTGTGTATTTCTTTCTCCTTCTACCTTGCTCTGCACTATTTCCACCATGTTCCTTCCTAGGATTTGTCTTTTTCCCTTCCTTCCACTTACCACAGGGAGTGATCAGTGAAGCCTGGTAAGGCCATTGCCCTGTTCACTGGCCTCAGTTTAAACATGGTTAACATTGTGGACACACCATTAACTTAATCAGCCTTCACTCCCTTCTTCCTCCATCAGACTTGCATTCCCCCTATGGTTGTTTTATCTCATAAATCTGATTTTCTGAGATAGAAGCCTTCAGAATTGCAAAGTTTGTCTGCAAATGAGACAAAATGAGTTCTTATCCTTTCTAAGTGCCTTGAAGAGGGATTGCAAGGGCTGGTGCAGTCTCTGCTCAATTACTTATATGATTACAGGGGCAGTAGTCAGGAAAAGGAGGAAAAATACCACTTTTTCTGTACAAGTCACTCATCTTTTATAGTACTTTACCCTTTATTTCATAACAATAAAAAAAATCACCAGCACAGTCACTCCTTTCTATTTTCCTGGTAACCACAACAAAGCCCTTACAGATCCAAGATACATGTGTTCATGTCACTTGAACTCCACATGACTTAAACCAAGAAAATGAAGGAAATTCACAGGTCTCCCACTGCGCCATTTTCAGCTAAGGGATTTTGGTTATTGCTGTTGTTTTTTTGTTTTTTTAAAATGAAAATTGCCAGAGTTGCAGTGCCATTAATACTTCTATGTTTGTTGATATCATCCATGCTGATTTGGACAGCAGCAGTGCAAGTTCTTCAGGGACCCATAGATGCATTCTTCTCCAATCCCACCCATTACAGCTGTCAAGTAATAAATTAACTGGTTCCTCATGTTAGCTTAGCATTGGCTTGTGACCTATATTTTCAAGGATGCTTTATCAGCCTGCTTAACAGAGCTCTGAATCCCCTGATCCTGCTCCTGTACCTCCCTGTGCACAGCCCCTGGGGCTGCAGCAGCCCCCTGGCCAGCTGGAGGGTCCCAGCTGGTGTGCTGCCTTGCTGCAGTCCCCCAGAGCCTCACAGCCACTACTGGGCTGGGCTGCTGCTCTGCCTGCCCCAGAGCACAAGGCTTGTCACTCAGGGAGGCTTGACACGAGCTATTAGTTGTGACGGACACACACTTGACTAGTTCTGATAGTGGCATTTGCTTTCAGGCTGTGACATTATTTGAACAGATCACCTTTGTTTAGCATTCACTGTGGTCTCATTTGTCAAAGAGTTCTCTCAAAATATTGTGGCTGTACAGAGTTCCCAAATATGTCTGTGTTTGAAACAAGTTCTCTGCTTTTCAGACTTTCAGGTGGCACGAGTAAAAGCCCAAACACCTTGGTGAAAATAAAGCTTGGGAAAAGTTACTTCCCTCCTAGAGCACAGGTACATAATAAGATTTTCCTTATTGCTCTTAAATGCTGGTGGCATGTACAGGAATTGAAACCCAGAGCTCTGACTGTTCCCTACCTTTTATGCCAGCTCTTTTGGGTAAATGAAGTTCCTTGAGGGGATGTAACAACCCGGGATAGAGAGAATTATCTGGGCAGACCCCTGCATAGGGCATGTTCTAGGTCTCCGACAAATGGTCCATGTTTTCCTCATTCTGCAACCCTGATGGGCTGAGCACAGCCCAAGCAAACTGCAGAGCCAGGTACCATCAGCTGCCATGACAAGGAAGCTGGAGCCAGGTAGAAGTGCAGTTTTGCTTATGTAGGACTCAGTGCTCACCAGAGATACATGTTCAGTGCTGAAACACAGACATAAGCCTATAGTGCTACTGGAAGATGGAAGCAGTGGAAAACCAGACAACTGCCTGCCAGAGAGTACAATATATGTTTTGTGGTGCCACAGGTCAGGAAAGAAGCAACCAACAACCCTTTTAGGAGCAGAAATGGAAGTTCACATATTGTTGCTGTACACCGTGCACATTGACAGTCACGGACTCAATGGAGTTCCATGCGTGTGCAGAATGGAAAACAGCCACAGGTGTCCTTTTTTTCATGCCCAGACAGGTAATTATTCTCTCAGTTTTTAAAGAAATAATGCTTTTGAACATGTCAGACAGCTGGAAATGAAATATGCTTTCAAGATCAAAGGGGACAGATTCCTGGATGAGTTAGAAATATTTGTGTAGTTTTTTAAATTTTAAACTCCTTCCCCACCTCTCTCCCCAAATACCCCCAGTTCATTACAGGTCCAGAAGGGTTTATTTTTCCTGCTGGCTGCTGGAGGACTGCTAGGGGCCACCTAGAGCAACTCAAAGCAGGGCTGTCACCAGCAATAGATTAGATCAGCTGGGGCTTTGTTTAGGTGAGTTTAGGGATGATTTGTGGCTTTTCTGCTAACTACCAGATGTCTCTGTGCTGTGCTGGGGATGGGTTCCCACAGAGGTGGGCTTGCTTCTCACAAATATGGAAAATAGCTCATTCTTCTGGGTTTCTCTATGCCTTCTCAGTATGGCTTAGAAGAATGGTAACAGTACATGTGTACACATCAGCAAAAAACCCTGTCAATTAAGATATCTCATGGTAGCATAAAGCTATGGAACACTAAGAATGTTTGCATTTGTGGGTCCACCCTGCATCTGAGAGCAGTACTTCATGGAGTTGTCAAAGGAGCTGATTAGGGTAAGGAATTTTGATCTTGTCCAGAAGCTGTAACAAATCATCTTGCTGATGCAGTGTCACCTGATGAGTATGCATCGAGGCCCATTGTAATTCCTGGCAGAATTAGAGAAGGAGGCAAACTTTCACTGCAGGAAAATAACTTGCATGCTGAAATGTACGTTGCATGTGCGTGGAGAAGCCAAGCTTTGTTACTGTGCTCAGCAGGATCACGGAGTGATGAAGTGGGATCACTCCGGCATTTCAGAATTGCTGTGTGTGTCGTAGTGTGGTCCTCAAAATGTCAGTCTCAAGGAAGTGATGGACTGGTTTCTTAGCAGGTGCAAATCCCCAGAGCTCCCCCAGGTGCAGTGTTTTGCACTATGTGAAGATTCTGGCACAAATTTAGACCACAAGTAAAACACTTTACAGGGGAACTACGCTTATTAATTTTTAAATAAAAGTTCTGGGTTTGTAAATCTTATGTATTTGCTTATCTTTACTTTTAAAAGGGTGTATTTATGTAAAGCAGAGTTGGACTTTGCTAACTCCCTTTGCACAAAATAGCACAGGCCCCTACATGGCTGTATGTGATTATTACATTAACACATCTCTATGGTTACACCACAGAAACCTTTAAGTGTGAATGCATTTTTTTCCCTTAAGTACCAAGATGTTCCTGATGGAAAAAAAAATGACCTCTTCTTGGCTCCTGAGATAGAGTCAGGGATGTGATTAATGCTGACTGTATTCCACTGTTTTTCCCCGAAGACTGACTATTAATATTTTCCAGTGATGTATGTCCTTTCACTTAACCACAAATGGGTGGTCAGCAAGGTATCTAAGTCCACATTTTGTCTTAAGAAATCACTTCCACCATACCACCCCACTTAGGGCCTTTGACTTAATATCCAGGGACTGTATCTTGCAAGAATGCATGAATGGACAGCTCATCCCACCTTATTTTTATTTTTTTTTTCCAATTGTCTGCCATTTAAAGCAGATTCAACAGCCTGTGAAATTGAGAGTATTTCTAGATTGAGTAGATTACCTGGTTGACTCACAGTGGCAATCTACTGAAAAGCCTCACACATCAGTTGCTACGTGCTCTTTGATGTACAGCCTTGCAAAGTCTGTTTGATTTGGCTTTATTTTTGCTTCCATCAGTTGTATCATTAGATTGGTCCAACAAATTAGCTGGCACTTTCAGAAGAATCCACCTGTAATTTTCTTTCAAGCCGGCATGTTTAAAGAGAGGAAAGGTATCAGACGTCCAGAGCTGTGCTTTGCTACACAAATGTGCACAGCTGAATTAAAAAACCTGCAACAAATTAGACCACAGCAAGAACAAAAGTGCAGCAGAACAATGCAGAATATTGAATGGGTGAGACAGATTAAATAAAAGGCTCAAAAGCAAAGATGGTTGCTAGAAGGGTGCTCACTCTTTACGCCCGTCCAGCAGCTTTCAGTTGCTTCTCAAGATCTGTGAATTCCCTATGGTCCTCTGTAGATTCTTAGGAAGTCTTTTTTCTTCTATAACCTCAAAATCCTGATTTAGACTTTGCTTCCTGCCACAGGCAGACCTCATTATCCCAGACATTTCTTTATCTGCACTGTGGTGCTGCCGACTCTGTCCCCAGGGTCTCTGCCATACCACATTGCTGCTGGGAATGAGCAGTATTTCCCTTGTGTTGCTCCTCCAGGAGTTGCACCTCACCTGATAGCCAAGGCAAGCTGCCTCTGTGCTGCTGCCCACTGTTACAGACTCCTTAGCAGAATAACCTGTCCTCAACCCAGGCTTCATCATGCTCAATGCTGTAGAAACATCATAAATGGGAAGAAATTTATGGTATGAAGAGCTTTATTTAGCACAAGAAGCATTGGTTTTATTACAATTTACTTTTGCTCTTTCCCCACTATCATTCATTGTAACAGCCTTGATTTCTTTTTGAATTAGATTGCAAGCTGCACAGGACTGGAGAAACCTGCAGATGGACAACACCCTGCACAGACAAGGAGCTGCTCTTTGCCAAGCATTTTGGGCATGTCCTCACAAGATATCAGGGCAATAAGGGGATGACAGCTGTCAGGTAGGTTTTGCATGCAAACAGTCCCAGAGGAGTGGGACCTGTGGTGTTGTCCCAAGCAGGCTTGTGGCTTCCCAAGTTAATGTCTTCCAGAGGATTTTCTGTCTCAGCTTTCACACTCTACATTTAAGCATTTCTATGACTCCAGAACCTGCTTGCAAGTTCCCCCATGCAGTGTCCCATCATTTTGTCTTGTTACTGATCTCCCCTGTTCCTTTTCTGCCCGTTGATTCCTCATTTTATGTCCTGGTGACAGCACCTTGTGACAATTTTGCTATCTATATTCTTAAAAAATATACATTTCTGTAGTTCATACAGTGGTGTGAATGCCTGTGTTCTGCACTGCCCTGATTGCAACCTCTTGTCACTAACAGATTGGAATCACAAACTGTTTTGTCAATGAATTAGTGTCTAGTCTTTTAATAATGTCCCAGACACCCCAGTTAAGTTCTTTAAAATCACTGCCAAGACTAGGTTTGTTGTTTTCCTCCATGTAAACAAGGAAAAAAAAAACATAAAAAGCAGTGAGCTTGCCCCTGGTGTCTGAGACTTCTGGCTGCATTAGGGCTTCAAGCAAATCTCCTGACCGAAACTGCCCAGTATCAAAAGCACAGTGTCATGTATACTTTTCCCTTTCAATAGACTTTTTTGCTCTGAAAAACCAGGACACAACTATTGTACATGTCTGTTCCCAGACTGGCTCTTCACCTCTCAGCAAGTGAACATTTAGACAGAAAAGACAGTATTTCTGCCTTTGTATACTTTTGATAAAAGAAAGATTAAATGGTGCCCTCCTTTCTACAGAGCTAAGAGCAAGTGGAGTATCTCACTCAGAAAACCTTCTTGAAAATCCCCGTGCCCCGAAGATATATAATGTTCCTGTTGCCAGTAAGCAATTGATATCTTCGTGGGGAGGGCTTAATAAATTGAAGCACAGTGGTCAGCTTCCCAGAAAAATATTGAAGCAGGGTAGGTGTCAGGGAGAAACTATAGTGACATGGGAGGCACATACAGAGAACTAGCAATTTGTGAGTCCCGACAAATCAATTCCTGCCACAATTTACCATGCTACAATTGCATGAAAACAAAGGTCAGCTGTAAACCTGAAAGGCTTTTAGAATAAATAAATTAGTTAGATTGCTGAAAAACTGTGTTATTTAAGGGATGCTGTTTGAGTAGGTGAGGCCTAAAATTTTGTTTAGTTATGGGTTTGTGTGTTGCAAGACTTGGGACTCATGAAGATGATAAAATTGATTTGCATTTATTTTTTGCCTGTGATTGTTTCCTTGTGGTGTTTGCAAGCTCCAATGGCATGGTAGTCCATATGAGCCAGGAAAGTGAAGGTAGTTCTTGTAAGCAAGTTCTAGACACTATGGTGATACAAATGATCATATAAATCAGCCAGATCACTCACTGATGTGAAATGGTAAAAAATAAAAAATGTTTATTTTGAACTCGGTTCACTTTAGATAGTATAAATTGAATGACTTATAAATCTTAGAGATGAGGATATTTTTCCTAAATATTGGCCAGATCATGAGATTGATTTCAAAGGGTAACTCTGTACTAAAGTCAGTAATTCTGCCTAACAAATGACTGGTGGCTTGATGTACCAGCACTGTCCAGCTGGAATGCCTTCAATCAGGGAGCAGGCTCCAAATCAGAGACAGCCTTAGGGAGCAACAATGGTATTTGGAGTTACATGATCAAAAAAGTCTAGATTTAGGGTTTCCATCCATCTCGTTGTATTTTAGGAGTATTTACAAACTACAGCTTCAGATAACTAAAGTTCCAGTGGTTGAATTTAGGCCCTTTAAATCTGCTGTTTGTAATTTTGAACTGCTATGCTAAGAGCTTGTTGGTCTCTTACCTGCAAAGGCCCAGCAGAGCTGATTTAATCCCTACTCACAAAAGCAAGACAGAGGGGTGTGCTCCTTCTGTTGCTTTCAGAATCAATAATGTCAGCCACCCCATCAGGAGAAACGCAGATCCTTAAATTTAGATGTCTAGAGTACAGTTTAGCTGTTCCTGCCTGTCTGACTCTGGTTATTTGAAATACTTTGCAATGTGAGCACACAGGACTGATGCCTGCTTCCTAATGTGCTTGATGTTAGAGTCCCTCTGCTCTCTATGTCAAGCACTGTTAACAAGCCTTTATTAGATTTTTTTGAATGGCACTTGATGCCCTTTAAGCAAGCAAGGCTGTATATAAGACCATGGAAAGTAGATTTGAGCAAGCTTGGTATAAAAAATGCACATCTTTTTGGGTTGTTGAGTACCATTTTATGTCTCAGGATGAAAAAGGCAAGCTATATTTACCCGTTCGGAAAAACAGATGGTTATTGTAGAGTGTGGGGAGAACAAACACAGAGGACGGGGTTGTTTACAATGGGGATTTTATCATATGTGGATATTGGAACTATGTGGGGATGCAGGTGAAAAAAAGAATGCTTAGGAGACAAAGTGGTCACACGTCATGTTATTTTCCAGACAAATTCTCAGTCTGGAGCCATGTTCATTCAGATTTTCTTTTAAACATCCAACTTGGATTTCCAAACTGAGATGCATGGGGTGATGGCAATCACAGAATCATAATCATAGAATCACAGAATGGTTTGGGTTGCAAGGGACCTTAAAGATCATCTAGTTCCAATCCCCCTGCATGGGCAGGGACACCTCCCACTAGACCAGGTTGCTCAAAGCCCCGTCCAACCTGGCCTTGAACACTTCTGGGGGGGGCACTTCTAATGTTATGTCTTCAGATGCTGAATTACATTCCAATAAGCTTAAAATACTTTAAGTTCCATGTTCAGAATAATTTTTTTTGGGAAAAGGAGTTGCAGTCATAGCTACAGAACTGTTCAGTGGTGATAGTGAGGGATGAGTGACTTGAGAAAAGAGGAAATCTGAGACAGCAAAAAGTGTCTTATCATTCACTAGAGAAAACATGGCAAGCTTGGGAATCTCTGTTCAGAGGTTAAACTTACCATGTAATCTTTAGGAAAATCCCATTAATACAGTCAAGTTGTCTACTGATAGCTTGATTCTGAACTCATAGATACGTCAAGGTTTTCAGATCTCTAGCAATTATCTCCATCAGAAGCAAGGCTTCCTTGTTCTTCTTGCTTACAGCAGAGGTGATGTCAGACTCAAGTCACCACTGAGGAAAACAAGCTTGCAAGGAGTCCAGACCTGCTGTGGGCACTGTCCTAATGGCTACAAGTTGTGTTACCAGGATACAGGAAATAGGGCCCATTTCTTCTGCTGGCTCTTCCACTCACTCAGGCATTATTTGTATTTTATGAGAAGTTAAAAGAATAGGACCTACATGAACAAGGCAATCCGAGTTGAAATGGGCTTGACCCACTTTCTTTCTTTTCTTATGTGGCACCTCCTAAATCATGCCAGGGAAGATGGATTGTACTTTCAGTCATGAGATAAACCTGTAAACTAGTTCTTGTCTGCAGCACTTGTGTATTATAGATCTTGTGTCTCCTGAAAGATGAATAATTGCAGTCCTTGGGGAGATACTCTTTTGAAAACGCAGTCATCGTGGATTCTGCAGTGTGAGGTAGCTGTATGGACCATGATGATAAAACAAAGAGCCTTCTTGTCCCCAACAGGCATGAAAGTGAAATGGGAAGAACAGCTCTCATTAGATTAACGAGTGAGATTTCAAATTTTTGGACAAGTTTCTGTTTTCTTTGTTTTGATGAATTAAATACCATTTGATGAGGACTGCTAAGTACCATCAAATCAAACTGTGGCATAAACCAATCACATACACCTTGATTTAGAGCAGGTTTGCCCCAACATAATGTCATATGGAAAGAACAGATCCTGCCAAATAAATTGACTGGATTTTCTTTGCCTCTTTTCCTGTTTGACAATCTGTCTTCATTGAAACCTTGGTGAATCAGATAACAAAGCCTAATGAGCTGTGCATCATGAATCTGTAACGTATCTCATGGATTAATTCTTCCCTGTGCATGCGACATTTACCCTATATTTAGAATTTCAGGCAGACTCGTTATTCAAGTGCTACACGAAGAAGAGTTTATAAGAATTCTCTTTGAGCATATGCTCCAAATATAACATCCAGAGATGCTACAAAGGCTCTCTTTTCCAGGAGCCTTTTTGGAGTAAATATTTGAAGTGTGTATTGTGATGAAAGTAGTGCACAAGACACAGCCATGGTTATGATCAACGAGCTTTTTAGGTCGAGACATCTTTTGGGGTAGACAGGGAGTTCCTTATTCCCATATACTTGTCTGCAGTAGCCTGCATGCACAGATCACTAAGTGACACTTCTCTGTCTGCCTCTGTTCAGTGCCACTGAACCAGGCGATTATAATTGGTACAGTTGTGCTCTTACTGCCACTCTGTGTGAATAGTAACAGGCATAATGGTCACAGGGACCCTCCTATCCTCTCACCAAGAGATGTCATGCACTCAAAAGGGAGCAGAATATAGTCAAGCTTATGTTGCCTTTGCCTGTGAACAATATTCACCATCGTGCTCCATTTTACGAAGAAGTGTTTCTCAGCAGACTTTGCTCCTTCAATGCACTGGCCTAGAATTGATCTGGGTAGAAAAAAGGAGACAGGATTTAATAACTATGCAAGTCAAAATGACCCTTCCAGAAAGGTGACAACAGCTGTAAGCGCATGGAGACAGAGTTTAAAATCTTCACACACATGAAGGAGAACTCAACCATTTTGCCTCTGGCATATGGGCTCAAAGTGGGAAAAGGACCAAAGATTGTCTTCAGCTACCTCATTAAGTGAATGCACAGCTTCTCTCCCTGGACCAGGGTAGGTTGGTTGTCACTCTCCAGCTTAAATTACGTATTTCAAAGACACTGTTGTTAGCTTCCAACAATGCTTCAACCTTGCAATGAGTTTCTGTGATGAAAAACTTGAAAGAGTAAAGCATCTTCTAGCTCTAGGAAGACAAAAGATGATCAGCACTTACAAAGATAAGAGCACAGACACAATAGGATTCTATTTAGGACAAGTATTCAAGGTTTTATTACTGCTTGTACTATTGCTACTTCCAGTACTTTTGTTATTGTTATTACAAAGACAAACACAAAAGGCCTGTGAATAAGTTCCTCAATATACAATACCTAATCTCTCCAGAACGACAGCATTTGTACAGAAATGGAAGGGAAAACAGCAGCAAGAAATGAAGTCCCAGCATTTAAGCCTCATCAGTACTTAGGCAGTGACACTGTGACCAATCCAAAAAACCAAGACATATTGATTAGGTGTGAGAACATAAAAAGTACATGCCTGCTAGAGCTTCACAGACAGAAACCACATAAAGTCTTGTCCAATTTTTATCATGTTATACAATACAAAATTGCCTAGGCAAGCATTAATAGACTATATTTGATTTAATCATTGCACCCTTTCTACCTACACACAGCATTTAAAATTGGTATCAATATCACAATAGGTTGGAATCAATAACAAAACTCAAAGCTCTTTCATCTTGTCCTAGGATAAATACTAGATGTAAAAAATCTAAACCTTTTCATTATGTCTCTTGGGACTCAGAATCTTGTTTTCAGACACTTAGATCCCTAGGTCCCAATGTTACATTGAGTGCCAGCACTGACTTGAGATGGTGATGGTGTGTCTCCCAGTGTCTCTGGCCAGGGTCTCTTGTCTGGCAGTGACCTGTCCCATATTGTTTTAGAAAACAGCATTTAACCATTCAGTATTTTGCTTCTTGGCATCATGCCATGGAACAGTATTCTGTCAAGCAGTTTGAAAAGGGCAATAGCTTGCAGACTGGAGGAAAAAAAACCCAAACACCAACAAGCAATAAAAGAAGATTAGTCCTAGGGCAAAAAAAAAACCAGGAGATTTGCACAATCCCTGAAATTCTGGAGCTTTTGGCTTGTTTCTCACAGTGAGTCATAAAAGAAGTCAAAGAATGGACAGAACCTGACAACTTCACAGCCTGGCAGGATGCTGCACATTTGTTCCAGAAAAAAAGCTCTACTCAGATGTGAACAACCTGCCCTAGTCTGAGCTGAGAGTGCCCCATCCCACTCTGCTTCCTGCAGCCCTTCCATGTTCCCAGGGCAGGAGGTAGGATCTCTCAGGAGGAGTGACCCTCAGCTGATGCCAGGTGGAGGGAAGGGAGGAAAAATGTCAAGAACCAGTGGGCTAGCCTGCAGTCTGGTTGTTTGGCATATGCTTGAGGGGCAGGAAAGGCATGCAGAAATCTAGTCCAGCTAACTCTACCTAAAAATGCAGCAATAATTCCCAGCATTGGCTGTGTGAAAGTTAGAGCCCAGGAAAAAAAGAGGAGAAGGTGAGGTGTGTGAGACAGGAAAATGGCTTTAAAAATTCCTGTGAGCTGAGAAACTCTGTTCAGTCCTCACCATTATGGGTACTCTCCTAAGAGCTGAAATTAAAAAGCTCTTAGCAGAGCTGTGGGAGTTAGCCAGAGTGGCCATCAGAAAGGCAAGCAGCAGGAGGAAAGAGAGGGCAGGTAACAGAAACAGGTCATTCCATCAGATCAGACCAATCTAAATCAGGCCTTGCAACTTGTCAAAAATTAATAATCTCAGAGAAGGAAGGTTACAGCATGATGGGAAAAGCAAGCCACTAACTTCCTCCAGAAGACTGAAATTGTTCAAGCTGTAGATATATTTTAACAATTAGGTATTGCCACTATGTCAGAGTAGAGTTTGTTTTTCTCCCTTTAGTAAGCAAATTGCTTATCAGCAATTGGATCCCTGTTTGCAATGGATTCAGCTCTTCAAACACATGAAAGTGCACTACAGTTTTTCCTAGGTTTTCTGGAGAGAAGCTCCCTAAAATTTGGACCTTGTGTCTGCAGCTGCCAAATGAGTCTTGGTAGGAGGGATACACATACCCAGTTTTTAAGGCTATCAGCTTGCATGAACTTATCTGTTATTAGTGGAAAATTTTGCCCTGAGATTTATAAAACTTGAGAAGACTTGTAATCACTCACAAGTCAGTAAATACTATTGCCCTTCTCCAGGTACCATGGGGTGATGAGGTCACCAGGGAATAGGCCAGTGAAGGTGGTCTCACCAGAACTATTCCTCCATTGACCATGACCAAAGGAAGGCCTTCAGTGTGGTCCTTCCTCTTTCAACAAAAGCTCAAGATCACAGTGTAGTATGCCCAGTATAAACAAGTCTCTAGATTTTACTTCTGGCTGACCACCTTCCTTGCTTTGCAGGGTGCAGTGCGGGGCAGTGTTTGGGTCTTGCAAGAGAGACTTTGAGGGGTCATTTTTGTGGAAGGTTGGCTGTCAGCCACAAGTATTCCATGCCAGCCATCCTGCTTCTACAGTCTCAGCACACCACTTTCATTTAAAGGAAAAAAAATTTGGAGCACTCACATTTAAGGAAACAGGAAGGTGTGGAGTATCTACGTGATCTAGTGTCCTTCGTCAATATATAAAATATCGTCATGACAAATACAACATGCCCTGCATTATAAGGGATTAATTGTTATATAGAAGGATGGAGAGAAAGGAAAAGAGGGGGAGAAAGTTTACTTTTGCTGGACTGGTGGATTCAGAAATGTTCAGGGTGAAGACTAGATTTCTGAAAACTGAATGTTTCCAGGAAGGACTGTTCTCACCTTTCTATGTCCTGCTGTTCAGGGAAGGATGTTTTGTTGTGCTGTTTTGTTTTGTTCTTAACAAAATCCTTGTTTCTGTTCTTGATGTAGCTGCTGCTGAACTCCATCCTACCCTGCAGGCACTACCTTAATCTCTGAAACAAACACGAGCCCATGTGGGTCTGGGAGAACACCAGCCTCCTAATATATTTTACCAAAAACAGGTACTAGCCTGTAGTAATAAAACAGGATCCTGCATATAGTGATAGGATGAGGGGTAATGGTTTTAAGCTGAAAGAGGGTAGATTTAGATCAGGTATTAGGAAGAAATTCTTTACTGTGAGGGTGGTGTGGCACAGAAACAAGTTGCCCAGAGCAGCTGTGGATGCCCCTCCCTGGAAGTGTTCAAGGCCAGGTTGGATGGGGCTCTGAGCAACTTGGTTTAGTGGGAGGTGCCCCTGCCCATGCAGGGGGGCTTGAACCAGGTGTTCTTTAAGGTCCCTTCAGCTCAAACCAGTCTGTGATTCTATATTACCTTTTTATGCATGGCCTTTATCTTGTCATACTGTACCTCCTTGCCCCCCCCATGCTGGTTTGCCAGGTAAGGAGGTGCTTGTATAGCCTGTTATATTTAAAAAGATGTCAAGGGCATTATAGAGCGACAGACAAATTTTAGGTACTGGCTGGTGCACATCTCCATGTGTTCGCACACTCACACCCACCACTCTTGCCCACTAGATGAAATATGCATGAGGGCTGCTCAAGTGTTTATCAATTCTTTCCACTGGCTGAGCCTGCAAAAAATGCTCTTGTAGATTGCTGGGTAGAGGTGTGTCCTTTGGAGGTAAACGGTGTAAATGCTTCGACTGCATTCTGCATGCATATAGTTATGCTGTGTATAGTTTTCCCAATTATTCTATCATCTAAAATCACTCAGCTGAAGAGTTCTCCTATTTGTCTAGTATAGGAAACAAATTTTCTTTCACTTCAGTTTGATACAGTCCACTAAAGGAAGAGATTAAGGTGGTAAACATGGCACAGACCACGTCTGGGCTCAGGTCTGCAGAAAGATGTGTAGGAAACCAAGTGAATAACACCAACCCAGGGAGCTGCAGGGAGCATTAATTCATGTGCTGTTCTGCTGACTGCTGCCTGTCGTATTCCCAGGGGAAATACTCCAGGTCACTGAAGAGGTGAGCCCTTATCACTTCCCCAGAGCATGGCAGTCACTTTGCATCTCCCTGCTCCAGCTGGGGCAAGTCAGGAAAGTCTTGGTAAGGATGTAACTGTCAGGAGCACCAACCTGGTGGCAGTTGAGTTATTACAGGAAAATGGAGTACAAGTCTTGCTATGAGCCTGGTAAAAGCCAAAGTGGAGCATCATTAAAAGGTGCATTGTTGTGGACACTTTACAGCTAACAAGAGTGATGCTCCCTGGGGAAAGCACAGCCCTGACCAACACTGTCTTGCTTTCCTAGGTTGGATCAGCATGGAGATGTACTCTAGAAAAAGGTAGAGCCAAGATGAATGACAAAAGTACAGCTAGCAACTTCACAGGGAGGATCCATAAGATAATTTATGACAGCAAAGGAATGAAGGGTACGTACCATGGTGTTTGTATAAAAGAGGGACAGCTCTGCAAAACTGGCTTATTAATAAGAAAAATGAAAAATGAGGTGATTTTTACATTTCCATAGTTGAGGAGATTTGAAGGCACTACCCATTCTTTATTTTTTACAGTAATATCTTTCTCCATTTACTCTTCACAAGGATTTGGTTGCCCCTACAAGAAGATCTCTTCTGAGTTTTTCTTGGTTGCTTCCATAGGGAACGAGTCACTCACAAGTCAGCAGCACCAGGTTCGTTTGACACATGAGCAATTGGGAGCCAAAACTAGCCCTATGACACTTTGCTTTTTCTCTTGGCCTGGTTGAAAGACCAACTGACATCAAGCCAGGATACCAAATCATTTCCAGACATTTAGAACCAGAAGGTTTATATATTGGAAAAATTGCTGATCACTTCTTCAGTCTTCAGTGCCTACTTTTCCTTTGACAGCACCAAGCTAACCTGGAACAGCCCAAGAAGTAAGAGACACAAGGTGGTTTTGGATTCAGCCTTCTAGGTTTGCTTGAAACAAGCCTAGTGGCTTTCTCTCAGTGGCTCAGGAGTACTTAGTCCACGTTCCCTGTGGACCAGTACAGCCTCAGGCAGGCTTATCTCAGTCATGGATAATACAGGCATCCTCATTCAGCCCTGAAGCTTTGTGTGAGGAAGACTGAAGCAATTTCTCTTGTCTGCCTGCTAGCACCTGTCTGGTTACACAGGAGGAGCAGAGGATATGTAGTTCCCCCACCCAGGCTTTTCATGGCTGTGTCTGCCACTCCCTAAGTCTTCAGGTCTAACCCTCAAGCCTTGATGGTCCATGTTTTAGATTATGGTGGTGGCTGGTCCTGAACCTCCCAGTCTGCTAAAAAAGACAACCAGCCAGCTGTGAGCTGTATGAAACTTTGCCCTCTCCCCTCCAAGGGCTGTAGGAGATAGGAGTGAACTGGTGTCACCTGGAGATACCCACACACAAATTCAGCTGTACATAAACCCTATTAAAAAATAAATAAATATGCCTGGCCTTGGTTGCTCATCTGGCCACCCTCCACACCTGTGATAAGACAAAAGCCTCCTGATGGTCATCTGTCTCCATCTGAGATATGGGCTTAAGGTAAGTCATCCATTGCAGTTCTCTCTCCCCCATGACTATAGGAGGCATAATTCATTGAGGGGAGCTCAGGTTTAGATGGCCAATATTAGATGAGGTGAATCCCACCTCAAGAATGCAGGATCACACAGGGAGACAGTGATGGAGCTGAAAATAGGAACCAAATCTTGTGGTCTTCAAGTGGGGGGTCACCACCACTGAACCACCTTGTGGAGGATGCAGGGCTGCTTTGTAGATCTCTAAGAATAAGGTATGTGATGGGGTGATGGTGGAGACCCCTCTATGTAAATGTTGGTTCAGTTTAATAGCAGGGCTATTGGGGAACTAGCTGGAAGGCAAGGCTGCACCCTGCCTCCAGATCAGCAATTAGCATGGCAGGGGTCATGACAAGAAGCCAGAGCTGGAGGATGCTATTTCCAGAGTCCAGCTGCAGATTTCTTTTGTCAAGGCCAAGAATTAAAAGATCCTAAGGATGCTGGGCATTAAAAAGCAAGTTCCTTGAAAGAGAGGTTCACTACACTGTCAGGGAGCTGTTTGCAGGGAAGGAACAGAGAGATGGACAGACTCCCACCAGGGGCCTGAAAAAGCAAAGCCAGCCTCTATGCTAGAAAGAGGTCAGGGGAGCAACTAACCCTGGAACTGTGACAAATCCTGTGTCTCAATATCTTTTACACACTGGCTTTCCCATCCTTCTAATCCTCTTTGTCACCCATCCCCAGGCCCCTGCTATTTTTACTGTATCTCTTCTTGGATCTGAAATGACCAGGATGGAACAAAGGCCTTCCATTCCTATCACGGCACAAAAATAATATTAAAAAATCTCCCTTGTAAAGTCTGAGACAATGGCCAGTATAAAATAGCAGAGGCTTCCGGTGAGTTTCCTGGGTCTTTTTTTCTGAATGGTTACAGTTAATTCAGAACCCAGCAATGCATATAAGCAGTTCAAACAGTTTCTTTCAGCGTGCATTGCCTTGCACTTGCTATCTGCCACCTCAGTGCCACCTCTCCTCAATGTTTTTCAGAGGAGGTACCAGAGCAGCAGTCAATGTTTTTCAACAGAGTATAAAGAAATGGTCATTTGGGGGGTAACAAGGAGAAGGCCCAGAGAAATGGGTGTATTGGACTCTGCTCTAGGTGCAGGTTCTGCAGGAAAATGTAAACATGTTTACAATTCACAATGCTGACATTTTTGCTGTCCTCCTCTGCTAGCAGGATCACTGTGACAGAAGCACAACAGTGAGCATAAGGAGGGGCAATGCCACTGCCAAGGCTTCTGGCTTTAAATTCTTTGGACAAGAGGCATCTACTGCAATTCCTTGGTTCCCAGTGCTGGAAAGTCTCTTAGACACTGAGTGGCAGCTGCCAGCTTCCAGAAGTGCCTTCATCCCAAGCCAGGGATGGCTGCAGGAATGTCAGGGCAGTGCAGCCACAAGTCCCAAGCTGCGCTTGGAGGCAGCAGGACAATGGGACAGATCTCCTCTCTGCAGCTGCCTTGCATAAGTGTCTGCTGGTTTTCCTTTTTTATGGCCTTGTCTTCACTGGGAAGGGGAAGATTCTAATCCTCCCTTTTTGTCTCCTCTCACCTCCTTTCTTCCACTGATGTTGCAGAAGTGTTGCGTGGTGTGGCAAGACAAGCCTCTGCCAGTGCTGCCTGCTGGTGTGCCCGTGCCCCTGATGCATGGAGAGCTGATTCCTCTCTAATAGCAGGGCTCTTGCCAAAAATGACAACATGCTGGAGAGATCCAGCATGAGTGCAGGCAGCACAGAAGTTTGCCTGCCAGGGTGTCTCAAGAAGCATCTGGCTCCTGAACATTTTCCTTCTGAACCTGACATTGGGTAACAATAGTAATGAGAGACCTATTATTCTCTCCTGTCCATTTTCCTTGTCCCACCTTCAGCTGCCTTCCCTGCTTCTAGCTCCTTTTTGAAGTCCACACTTCTTCCTATGCTCTCCCTCCCACTGATATCAGGAACCAGGAAAAATCTGTAAGATATAAAAAATCAAAACTATCGACATCGCTGCTGATTTCAGCAGTGACTCATCTGCAGCCTCACACCGTGAGAGCCAACTTCTATTGCTCGTTATAAAACAATATCTCCTAATAGGGGGGTGCAGTGCTCTGTGCTGCCAATAAGGAGACATTTAGCCTGGAAATTTGTGAGTGTAATTTATAGGCAGGCATGCCCATGTGCAGGCACACACAGGTAATGATGGTGTTAGCCGTCTGACAAATTGCGGGGCCTTGCACATTTGACCTCCTCCCCTGCCCTGTGTGCAGTATCACATCTCCCAGGGGGTTCATCCTGACATCCCACCTTGGAGCTTCCAGCTGCTGCCATTTTGGGTATCCTGCCTATTTATTTATTTTCAAAGATCCTCCCTGCTCTCACCCCTGGCGTTATTCATGCAAGGCTCAGTTTTGTGCCAAGCCTTACTTGAGGATCAAGTACCTTATAATTTTTCTAACTAGAAATGTGAACTCTCTATTGTTGGTTCAAAGCCTTCTGCTGAGATATTTAGCTTTTGCTTTTAGTCCTGAATATTCTCCATATATTGGACTGAGACCTTTCCCTATGTACAGCAAAGTTATTCTGAACATCTTTTGAATCAGTTTGGACTGATTAAGTTTAATCTTTCTTTCCTTCTGAGCTGTGTACAGTTCACCTTACAATAACTAGGGCTTGAGATGTTATCTCAAAATGGTTTCAAGAAAGTGCTTTAAGTGTTTTCAAGCATTGTCAAAATAATTTTGCTGTAAAACATGCAGTGTATGGTCTCTGATTCAGTGCATCTTCTGAATTTTAGTATAAGTACTTAACTGCTGAACAGTAACAGCTTAAAGCATGTTTAAACATGATGCTGAACAGGATGCGTACAAAATACATGATGTGCTACAAGGTTTCTTCTTCGCCCGTTCAGGGCTGAAAGGACACATTCACTGGTAGCTTTGGCACTTGGGACTACAGAAAGCATCTCACATTCAGCAGGTAAACAACTTCATGTCACACTATACAATGTCCTCATGCTCTCTTCCTGCTTGTTTATTTGGGCCTCTTTATCATAACATTCAGATAAAACACTTAATGGGATATGTTTGTATTGTAGCACAGTAGTAAATGACCTCAAATTATAGTGCTATGTTTGCAAAATTTACCATATAAAGACCCTAGATTTGCTGAAGCATGTTAGTAGAAGTCAATCCTTGGCATATATTCTAACTGGTATATTGTGATTTTCATTGCTAAGCTTTGATAAAAGTCAGTGTTGGCCCTGCCTCTGTCCGTCAGGTTCTGATTCCTGATTATTTACAACCTTTCTTTTATTCCCTCCAGCTTCCTTCATTTCTGTTTGGTTCAACAAGGGTCTTTTGCCATTTTCCTCCACCTGCAAAGCAAAGGCTTCCCTTTGCTCTTCTGAGCACAGAATCACATTGCAATTATAACCAGTAATGAAAAGTCAGCAAATGACAATTTAAACAGTTGCTTTTCACTAAAAATAAATGCTGGATCCTCTTGAACAGGCAGGGCAGGTGATGAGCCTGTCAGTCAGGAACTCTCATGCCTGGCAGGGTGATTTACTTGTCTGATGTTACTGCTCGTTCTCCATCATAAAATAAAAACACTTCACTTGTCAAACATCTTCCTGTTTTGGGATGCATCTTGCACGCGCTCCTCATCCACTTGAAACTCTGCTGAGCCTCTAGCAGTCAATCTGACAGCTCAGCCAAACAGACTCTGTCCTAAAGAGATTTCCCAGTAGCCCACTGGAGCATCTTGAAAACTTGAGGCCTGCACAATGGAAAGATTGTTTTACTGCATTATTTTTCTTAACAGAAAATTTACTCTTTGCAGAAAAAGAACAGGAGCTTTGACTTCTTTAAAACAGGAGAAAAACACCAGGTCCTCTAGATATTGAAATGACCAGTTTAATCATACTGACATGGAATGGTTTGGGTTGCAAAGGACCTTAAATATCATCTAGATGTATTTCCCCATGCCATGGGCAGGGACACCTCTCCCAATAACTCAGGGTTGCTGACAGCCCCATCCAACTTTGGCCTTGAACACTTCCAGGGATGGGGCATCCACAACTTCCATGGGCAACCTGTTCCAGTGTCTTACCACCCACACACTAAGGAATTTCTTCCTAATGTCTAACCTAAATCTCCCCTCTTCCAGCTTTAATCCATAACCCCTTGTCCTCTCACCACAAGCCCTTGTAGAAAGTCCCTCCCTTCAGGTACAATGCTTAAGTTCTCCCTCCTATGACCACTTGTGTTGAGTAAGCAGATCCAGAGCTGTGGCAATAGTGGACCTGGCCACCCAGGCTCAGCAGGGTGGGTTGCTCCTCAGGGGCTGCAGCTTGGATGACTCTTCAGACCACACCACCTCGCTGGCTCCTGACCACAGCCATCCGTGTTTTTCCTGAGCTTAGCTCTGAACCTGATAGCTATGCCTGGCTGTATGGCCAGGGTGGTCAGCTCAGGCTCCTGCCCCCAGCAGAGGTGCCTTGGTGGTTCCATGCTTTAGAACAGTAAGGATGGAAGTGAAGACAAAGAGGTCAGATTGTTTTGCTCTTTTTAATTCAGGGGTAGAGAACTTTGCATACAATGGGACACAGAACCCTCACCAGCCCTACCCAGTTATCTCAGTAAGGTCAGTATCTAGTGCTTCAAGGAGAGCTGCCAGTCTGGGGACAAAGTCTTTATTAAGAGAGTTTCTTTCCAACCCTGAGTTGCCAGTGTTTGGCTTCTGCTCTGAAGCCTCAGAGGTTTTACCAACACGACTAGATTTTGGGGAAACAAGGGCCAAGAGGCCAGCTCTGTGAGACTAAAGGGTGTCCAGCTTGGTACATCTGGATCTGCAAGGACAGGATCAGAGCCAAGAAGCATGGGGAATGCTAATTATTAATCCAACTGCAAACATATATAGCTTGGCTCTGCTGGCATTGGGGAGGATAAAGAGTGACTGGACTGCAATTTGGCCATAGTTTCTAGCTTGCACCATCCTTTTCCCCAGCAGATTGGAATTCTGTCATCCCTGACACTACCCAGATCCTCCCACTGTTCCCTCCATGCAGCTGCCCCAGCTGCAGCCCTCAGTGAGAAGCCTGCTTTGCTCAGGAACTTGGAAGCTATTTTAAGGCCTAAGGTTCCTGCCATGAAAATAAAGGTAGTGTTACATGTCTTGTTATGAAAAATTACCACCACTCAGCTAATCAGCCAGTTATTAATCTCACACTCTAATTGTAGCCTGTAGGCCACTCATCATCTCCAGGTACACTGAATGAACTAATCTTCTGTTTAAGAATTTGCCAACAGTATAACTGGCTGCAAATATTTTGACAAAGATTTTCCAGCATGGGATTTTACAATGAAAATGTTTTCCCACGTCCTGAAGTGAGGGGACAAATTTAGTAATTTGAACATCATTGTTTCTCCTCCTGTAGTCTACACCTGGGAAACAGAAACAAAGTAGATTAAGTGATTCTCCTGTGTTCACCTGGGAGGACAGTTGCCCACCTGAATTAAAATCCAAGGTGAAATCCACCAGCTCAGCCCCTAAGCCATATTGCCACAGTGGAAAGTCCCGACGTACATAAACTGGGATGCAAAAGGGAGTACAAAACTGATTTCAGGAGATGCCAAAATGCTCCTCCAGATCAAGGCTGACAGAGGCAGGGTAACAGGATAAACTACCTGAAGAGCAAAGTACTGAGACATCTGAAGACTGGAAGAGACCACTGACAAAATGAAGCCACCTCTTTTCTTGGCCAAATGATGCACCAGTTAGTGGCTGGTTAATATTTAATATAACATATGTTTCAGCATTAGAGTAATTTTCTAGGACAAAGGACATCACGATTTTGATAAGTGATTGAACTTCCAGCAGCAGAGAGGGAGAGACAGATTTTGATTTTCAAAGTAAATGAAGGGATTGGCACACACTATGGCCTAAAAATTTAATTTAGTATCTCTCCCAATTATATTGAAGGCAAACCAAATGACTCTTATGTTGCCTGAAGATCTTAGGATATGAATACTCGATTGAAAGCTTTTTGCATTATAGCAGCTTAACAAATTACCACCCATCTGGTAAACCCTCATATCTAGCCCCATGTGTGCTCTTAGCCATCCTGATATTGTGAGTTAAAGCACATCAGCATCGGTGGGTTGGCCTGTCTCTCAGAGGTGCTAATGCCATTTGTTTGGAAGGGAGACTGCTCCCTCTGGCCAGGTGGTAGGAGCACAGAGCCATCTGCTGAGCTCCTGAAACATGTGGCAATAAGGACTGGGACCTATTGTCAAATCTCTACCTTCTGCAAGACAGAGCCTTTGGGGTAAGGAAATGACAGGAGCTGCAGAGACAAAGCTTTCCAAGATCTGACCCAGCGATACCTCTGGCAGACACTCACTATCTTTCCCACATGTCCAAGGCTGATAAATGACGCCAAAGGCAAATTATAATGGCCAGCTGGTGGGTTCCTTGGACAATGAGCATTATTTTTACAAATTTGAATGACTTAATTGTGTTGAGAAGGTCTTTAATTTGCGGAGTATACCTTGAGTTAGGCTGTATGGATGAGATCGATTACCTGCAGTAGGAAGGGGCAGTGCTCTGGTGTTCTTGTGCTTTCAGACCAAATGGCAAACATCAGGGTATGGCAGGACACAAGGAGACAGTGGCTTTGAAGACATTGATCTGAGCTACACATCTCTCCCAGAACTGTGCATTTTTTTTTCAGTAGACACCATAAAATTTGTCAAATGGCTACTAATATGTAAATGTTAGCAGTCAAGGTCACCTTCCAAGGGATGCTGAGCAGCGTGCCCCAGGCAGGCCCCATTAGTGGCAGAGCTGACAGTGTTCCCATCACCTTCTCCTCCCCCAGCTCTTTGCTCCGTGCTGAGAAATATTCCAGAGGCAAAAGTCTCCTCCATGTGATGCTAAAAAGCTGTTCCCTCCTCCCAGTCGGCCAAGGCTCAAGTTTAATAAAAATCCTCATTAGTTGTCATCTAAATATGCAGGAGGTCCGTGCCAAGTATTGCAGCTGAGTTAGAGAAAGATAAACCAGGTTCCAATTAGAGAGGGGGCCAGACCAAAACCTTGGGTCACAAGTCTATACCTTGTGGAAATTTGGATCCAAGCTTTGAATGCCATTGATCAGGATGATCTCTTCCCTCTAAGCCCTGGGTACTGCCAGGCAGTGCAGTTGTAAAACCCTCAGAGAGACCCTTTGATTCAGTCACTCCACGTAACATCGTGGAGCATCTCTGGCTGCTTCGCTTTAATTAAGGGGTGGGAAGCTTTAATTAAGACAACATGACAGTGAAAATATAATCAGTAGAGTGGCCCCTGTTGTTTTTTCGCATGTTAATTTTGCATTTTGCATGCTTTTTTTTAACACACTTGTTTTTTAATTTTGTACCCTTATGCTTGAAAGCCAGTAGTGGCAGTGAAGAAGTGTTCCACCAGGAGCCCAGGGGAACAGGGTGTTAATAAGTCCTGGGTTTGGCACCTGAGAAACCATGGAGGTGCTCAGGGGTTATATGAAGCAAAGAAGGAAGCAGGATTTATCTGTTAACATGATCATTGGGGAAGTACTGAAAATCAATGATATCGTGTATTTCTGTCTTTATATTTCAGGGTCAGCACTGTACTGAGACATGCAGGATCAACAAGACACAGATTTCTCATATTAGTTTCCCATGGTTTAGCCCTAGAAAATAAGAGATTTTTTAAAACAATCTCAATTATGCAGGAAAAAAATGGACTGTCATGGCTGTGAGACCTACAGCACAAAAGAGAAGTCCTGAATCTGAAACTGTGTAGTCAGGTATGCTCACCTTCCTTTGTTAGTTAAACTACAGAGTGGTTCCCTCTTTAAAGTTCTTGTTTCCTGATCTCCTAACATCAGGGAGGAGCTGAGTTACCCTCCAGCTGAGTGGAAAAGCTGGTTTCATTCTATAGCATTTGTTGTGCATTTG
Source organism: Apus apus (assembly GCF_020740795.1). NCBI lineage: Eukaryota > Metazoa > Chordata > Aves > Apodiformes > Apodidae > Apus > Apus apus. The sequence continues at coordinate 11,867,434 of NC_067284.1, forward strand.
TAATGGAGTGTTCCCCCTGCAGCTGCCTTTCTGTCCAGGAGGACTATCTGGTTGCAAACCCCTATGACTTGCAGCAGTGGAGATGCTGATGGCAAAAAAACTGAAGCTGGAGCTCGAACAGACCAGCATATTTCCACCAAGTGCCCAAAACACAGGCTCGTGTTTTCACTTTGCTATTGACAGAGAGGCCTCAGCTGGAAGGCAGGTATAAATGTGCGCTTTATTGTCATTGGAAACACTGACTGGAACAGCTCCACTTTTCTAACCAAATGTGTGTATATCTAGATCTGAATGACACACCTCTATTTCCTTTAGGACTAATGGCATGGAGCAGACATTTCATCTCACCCTACAGGCTTCAGAGATAAATCAGACCCTTAAAGTCTCTGTATTCCTCCTGAACACAAGGGACTGTGTGACTTGAGTGACTTGCTTGTAACCAGAGCTTACATGGTGAGCACTGAATGTTAAATGAGTTCCACTTGTCACATGCATGACCCACTAACCCTGAGGCCAGAATCTTGCCTTAACATTTTCAACACCTCTAGTGAATGATATTTAGACTAATAGTTTATTGGTATAGAACTTTAAAACTGAGGCATTCTTGCTTGGCTTATTCACTTTGGGCTAGAGCCTACAAAGTACCTTCTCCCCAAGACATTTTTCTATTGAGCCTTCTTTCAGACATGCTGAAAGTAATTGCATTACACTCCATGAGACCTTTCACAAAATTAATACTTCTCAGGTGATTCCGCTTGCCAGCAGCAGAGAAGCAGCTCTAAGAAGTCCCTGCTAGATGTAAAAGTTGTTTCTCTAAATGACATCTGTGCTACACAGTGAAAAAGTAAAAAAATCCCCATTTTTCAGTGACCTTAAAGATTCAGGGTCTTCTGTTCTTCACAAAGCAAGATTTTCCATTAATCACCTGGCAACTCGTGGTGATGGAATGAAGAGCAGGTTATATTCAATGTGACCTCAGCCAGAGCTGCAGTTCCTGACCTGCCATGTCTGCAGATGCAGACAGTGTGTGCCTGAAACACCATTACAAGCTCTAGCCAACCACATGCTCACAGAGTTGTTAGCTACTTGCAGCAAAAAGCAGTGTCACTACTGTCCATGGCAATTGTGTGATGTTGATAGCAGCCCAGAACTCCAACAACCTCTAGGAGGTAGCTGAGAGAATAAATTGGAACTGAGGAGCAAACATTAATATTTCTCTCAGTTGTGTGGGACTGCTGTGAAGATTTACATAATTAATCTTCAGCAACAAAATATTTAGAATGCAGTTTAATAATCTGGGTGACAGGCAGGTCATGTTAATTACCATCTTGCTTCCTGGTTTTAAAAGCCATTGTTTCCAAGCTCTTAGCTCAGAAGTGAATGGCTTGTGTCAGCTTGAAGACAGCACAGTGAGTTTGCAGATGATTGATGCCTGAGTCCTTGGCACTACCTGAGGATCTGTGAGACAGGTCCAAGCCCTTGCCCTGCCACAGGCTTCACATGTGACTGGGAGCAAGTGGCTTTGGACACAGTTCTGCATTGCTGATATCCTAGTTGCTGATATCCCAGCAACTGGTATCTGCTACCCAGTTGCAGGTTCAGTCACGTCCCTCCTTTTCCTCATACGAATAAAAACTAACTGTGGAGTTCTGTTCAATAATGGATGCTGTAATAACAGACCCAAGAAAATAAGCTCCTGGTTGAGAGTAGCTCCTGGTTGCAAGTTTTATTTGGGTAACTGGATACACAAGTCTGGATTTTACTTTTATTAAAAGAAAAAAAAATCCAGGGTCACAGCAAAATCCAATTGCTCAAGAAAGAATGAGCAGGAAAGGCTGGGCTTTGACAGGAAGAGCTGTTGTTGCAGCCTGGCACAACTTGCTGACATCTCCTAACAGATTGCTATCCAAACAGGTACTTTGGTTTGGACAGGAAGGACCATTCCTGTGCAGAGAGCAGATCCATCCGTGGAAGAAAGAGCAAGCTGGTGTGTGGTGTTTGCAGAGTAAAATATCCAGAATTAGAGGACTGCAGGGAAGAGGAGGCCAAATCCATGGAAGTGAAGAGGAGGAGCAGATTTGGTCATGACTCAGGTGGCTGGAGAGCTGGGAGGGCTGGAGCTGCCCTGGGCAGAGGTGTGCCAGCAGGGCCTGATGCCAGCAGGACTGGGGGTAAACCAAAGAGACAGGCTAGAGCTCATGGTGGTTTCTTAAGACATGAATATCTACTTTTGAGAAAGGACCCCAGAAAATCAACATGAAGTGGACTGGGTGGCAGGACAGAAGGCATGGAGTAAGCCAGGGAACAACCACTTTAAATTACTGTATCTTAGAAGCTATTAGAGAGAAGAATATATTTGCTCTTTAACTCTCATGACCTAACATAATTCTTCACTTCCTAGCTATGCATAAAGCCAGACTTCCCATCATGGTGGCTCAAGAAATCTCTTATCTTAGAATCATAGAATGGTTTGGGTTGGAAGGGACCTTAAAGGTAGATAAACAATCTTAAAACAGTCACTGTCTAAGAAGTCTGGGAGATAAAACCTATTTATAATATTGTCCTCTCCCACCAGGCTTTAGAACGAGGGCCTTCAAGGGAAAAAGGGTGGCTGGGCTTCTGCGAGTCAAGGCCTGTTTAGTTTCCTTACCTGAGTAACCCTGTGGAATGCAAACTGTAGGAATGCTCGTGTATCTTTGTATCCTGTGCTGTCTTTGCATCTCTGCATCAGCACAAAGTCAGAAGAGTGGATTTTCACCCTATAAGAACTGCTGTCCTGGCATCAGGCTGAGTATTGTATAATGCTCTTGGTAAAAGGTTTTACTGCAGTCATTTGAGACTGGTGACTGAAGAGGATGGAAATAATAAAAAAAGAAATCAAATAGGGATGTCGATAAATAGAATTTCAGATCTTGCATAATATCATTCAATGGCAACAGCAGGTGTTTGACAGTACTGTGAACTTCCTCAGAATGAGATCCTGCCAACGTGGCTGTGATTCAGTGCAATGATTCAATGACTGCAGGACGGTATCCTGCCAACCAGCCTTCCAGCAGAAAACTGTTCACCCCACTGCAAACACTGCCAGTCCATTAGCATTTCAGATTTAGACTATCTGCATGGCTGTAGAAGGCAGGCATCCCCTTCAGGTAATGGAACGAGGGAGGGACAAAAATTCCCTTTTCTCCCAGGGAAAAAAATGCAGCATTATTAGCTGTAATGTTATCTCTGAGGAGGAGCATGGGATGTGTTTTCTTTAAAGATCAGAGCATGAAAAAAATTGCCTCCTTTTACTCTCCAGCCCTGATACTCCTTCTACCTCCAACCAGGAGCCTTGTAGTAAGACAACAGATTCTCAGCAGCTTTCACTTATGCCTTCTACACTGTGCAGAGATATTACCAACATCCTGAGGTAAGTGAAGAAGCTCAAGGAACTGTCATTAACAGTCCCTGATACAGGTATTTTTTCAGCTATTACTCTGCAGCTGGGCAAGCACCTATGTCCTTCCCCGCTGTCTTCCCCAGTGTCTGCACAATGAGCCTCCTGCTCTCCTGCAGCACAGGTGTATGTGAATAAGCTCATAGAAGGAATAGTCCCAACCTTGTAGCTCCTAAAGATACTTGGCACAGGAACAGAGGAGAACAGGCCTCTCTCAGCCGTCAACCTCCAGCTGTGCAGCCCAATAGCCTGTGGTCACACCACAAGAGATGAAACCTCCAGGTAAACACACAGTGAAGGGCACGCCATTCAGCTCTTCTATGATTCATGGAATCATAGAATCATTTAGGTTGGAAAGGACTTTAAAGATCACCAAGTTCCAACCCCCCTGCCATGAGCAGGGAACCCTGCCACTAGATCAGGTTGCAAAAAACCTCATCCCATTGTGTAGCAGAAAGAAAACAGAGGCTGGAGCTGAGAAGCAATTCACAGCACTGCTGCTGTAATCTTTGCTGCAGCACAATGTTCTCATCCTTGCCTGGCTCTTTTAAACCTCCTGTAATATGAATAATGATACACTCCACTGAGGGAGACTTTATTAAATACCTTTATCACAGGTGCTGTGTAAACCTTCTAGGACCAAAAGGGACTCTCTGAGAGATGATTAGAGCAGGAGGAAAGGGTTTAGTGGCCTAACTGCCACATTTGCAATAATTAGGCTTCCTGGAGTGATAGGTTCAAATCCTAGCGGGGTTGATTCAGCCCTTCATCTCTCTAAGGTAGATTAAATGGGTTCTCTGTAGTAGGGTCTCTTGGAAAAGACCTTAAAAAATACACAGGCACATGAATTTCTTCTTTTTACTGCAAGGCTGAATTTTACCAATTTATAAACCAGAGACTCGGGGCATTTCACACAAGCCTAGCTGATTGCCCAAGCAGTACTCACCAAAACCTCTCTTCACCACTGCAGTGACCATGCAGCCCTCCCACCTGCAGCCTCCTTCCCAGAGGGGCTCTTCAGTGGTGAGATAAGTAACGTCGTGAGGGACAAGTTTTGGGATAAAGCAATGCAGTTTGAATGTAGCCTATTACTAAATACAACCATCAGTCTCCGGGTTTTAGATTACTTTTTAAAAATTAGTATTTTCTAATAATGAGGGTGACTAACCCAGTCATGAGTCAAACCAGAGCATGGGCTCATGTAGCACCATAGGCTGAAGGGGAGTTGATTCTGTTTTTGTTTTTTTTTAAAGTAGAAAATAAAAGTTTTCTTGGGATTATTCCAGTTCTCAAGGGAGGGTGGGGGATGGAGGTGTGTCTTTTCTGCCTATTTGGTTGGCTTAGGAAGCCAAGCTCATTGTCCCTAGGGAGCATTTCAAGAGGATCTCCCAGAGCAAGCCTTTGGGAGCCCCCTTAGGAGAAAGAGGGAAGAATATGCAGAAAACACCATTTCAACTTTGCATACTAGGACAGACAAAATCACACAACCAAAAGAGGTGACTGTGAAGAGAGGAACAGAGAGTAAAACACACTGAAGAGTTTCTCTTGGTGGAAGCAGAAGCAGAGGCAGTGGCAGAGGGCATGAGTAGGAGTTTAGGACAGAGATCTGGCAGGTGGGGAAAAGTAGAGAGTTTTCCAGGACCATGCATGCAGCTGCAGGTATCTAAGGAAAGAATTGGATGAGGAAAGAAAATGATGTGAGACAACACAGAAAACAAACATGCAGAAATTGAAAAAAGGTGTGGAACTGACAGGGACCAAAGACACAGAACTGGCTGGGAAAATGTCATTGAGTCTGAAATATTGGGAAGCTCTTTGGTTTTGTTTTCCCAGTGGAGGAGGAGTGTGGTGGAGAGGCAGGCTGTGCTGGGCAATGAGCTTTCCTGAGTTCCTCTGTAGGGTCCTCTAGCGTTTCCTCATGGCTTGGAGTTAGAGAGACTGCAGAGCAGGGTGGCACTTTATTTGTCCAACCCCACTGTTGTGCACATAACTCTTCTCCAGCAAAGATAACTGTCTCCCCCTCACAGGCAATCCTGGGAAAAAGAGGAGAGAGATGCAAGTATGGCTGAATAGCAGTCGAGTGCAGCTAGTTAATTGCAGCTTCATGTAATCTCTTTCATAGCTGTTATCATAACTGTATATATTTCCAGCCCAATTCCTCTGTCTTTTCCGGCCTCCTGTCGTTGCAGCTGCCTCCTCTTCTCCTCTTCCTGATGGCTGCAAATCTCTGCTTATCACCCATTTTCATGCTGTGTTTTGTCTGTCTCTTTGTGTTCATCCCTGCACCAGCTTCTTGGCTGCATGTGGCAGTTTCTTATTTCCTGGATGTTGTGAGAGACTTTAGCATGAACTAGCTTGGGTTAGCATGTGTGACCTTTTGCCTTATTTTGTTTTTCTGGATGATTTAATTTTACACACATTTACATTAAGGGCCAGTTTTGCAAACTGAAGTGGTCAATATGGATGTGCAATTGCTATGCGAGGCAGTAAGAATTAAGACAATTACTTATTTATCAAATTTCTTTTTGTATGAATGTATCCATTGGCTGCATGAATTTTTCATGCAAGTTCATCTTGAAAAAAACCCACATTTCTTCCTCCCGGGAAGGATTTGAAATCTTCAGGGAATTCCCCCAAATTCTCCTGTTTTTTTTTTGGTGTGGGTTGTGGTTTTTTTTTCCTTTAATTGAACCACACCGTGTAAGAAGAGCTCTGTCTACAATATTGATTACAGAAGAACATGCAGACCTGTCAGTCTCTCTTTTCCCAAGGCAAAACTCTCCTATTGTCCTTTTCTGCTGCATGATAATCTCCACAAAGACAGACTTCAAACAGTTAAGCTTCTTCCCATTGTATTGGGACTATATGTAGTGCTCCGCTGTACATTCACATTTAGCAGGTTTCAAGCTTCAATGTAAAACTTGCAATGTTTTTCCTTCCTGACAGCTGTTTGACAGCTTTTAAAAATGGGTAAAAAATGGAAAATTACTCTGCAACGCAAACATCCACTTCTCTTCATATCTCAGGCTGAGACTTGGTATGAATGAAATAAAGCATTTATTACATTCTGGGCACAGAACATAAAATGCATTGCCTTCCTCTATTCCACTTGATTTGATAATCTACTACAATTTAGGTCCCTAATAAATTAAATTGTTCAGAAACTTGGTTCACTGCCTAAGCTCTGTGCAAGGCTGTGCTGTTTAATGATGCCTTTCTTTCTCTCTTTCAGTGTTTTATCTTTGGGATAAATAATTCAGCCTAATAAACCCTGTGATCTGTGAGGTTAATTGACACCCACAGTAATTCCCAGCCTCTCTGCAGTGTCCATCCTTGTCTGTCTTTCCTGGTGTCCTGTAGCATCACCTAATCTCCACAGCTCACCAGTCAGGTTCCCTGTGTTGCCAGAAGCCTTAATATTTGCAAACACCACTTCTGCTCCTGAACGGGCAAGTGCTCAAGGTCCATGCACTTGATCCCTTTCCCTCAAGTTGTTACCTGGTTGATTTCTGGAAAAATCCTAGGGCAACTGGGACTAGATCGAGTTAATAATTAAAAAAAAACAAACATGAAAAAAAGTAGAATGAAAAATATTGTGAAGATCCACAAATGTATTACCTGGGGGATTTATTCATAGGTGTTGTGTCCAGCTGTACAGCGGGATGAATTCATGCTTATTAATTATTAAATGGCTCAGATGGTCCTCCTCCCCAAGCCTGACATTTATTGAAAAAAAAGTAATTGAAAAGGATTTGACCAGTTCCACTCCCTATGCTCAAGTGGTATATAAGAGAGATCTCCAGCAGCCTGCCCCCTCTTCTCTTGGGCTAACAGACAGTTTATCAGGTATCAATAAAACATAAGAATTACTCCTGGTGTAACAATAGCACCTCTTTGCAACCTTCAGCCTGCTTAGCTCCCAGGAATAGCATGCAAATGAGGGTGTGCAGCACTTTGGACAGATGCTAGTGTTATGCTGGGCTGATAACTGTGTCTCTTGGAGCAAACACAGCGCTGGGATGACTCATGCCTTTTACTAATTTATAAGAGCAGTCTTCCTTGAAATCCCCATGTAAATACTATCCCCCTGTTCTCTGTAAGTGAGTGACTACAGGCTTGAAGTCAACAAAATTAATGGGCACTGTGCGTGGAATATGTCACCAGCATATTCCTTTTTATCCTCTGGATGAAACATTTGAATTTTGGCTTGTTTTGCTTTGGTTTGAATTTGTTTGGTTTTTTTTTCCCAGGGGCACCGGGAACACGAGGGCCACGTAGCCCAGAGAGAACCACAGGACAGTGCACAGAGCAACACAAAAAAGCTGAGCCTCAGTTTTGTAAAGAGGGAGGTTGGAGCTGAATCTCAAGCCTAATGGTTTGAAGGTGTGTAATTCTCAAAATCAGGGCTCATTCACTGTATGCATTAGAGTTTTCTTTACAAGATGGTCACTAAACAGGACAGTGACCTGCTGAGGGAAACGTGGCTTTCAACTGTCAGGCACAGCTCAGTGCATTTCCTTTTCCAGTTTGATTGAAGGGATGTTTGCAAATAATGGTTTCTAACCTCCTGGCTTGTACTGTTTTTTTATATCTCTGTGATTACTCTGAGCAAACAAGGGTTTTCATGCACTGGCATGCTGAGACAAGAAATATCAGATACCTTGCTGTAGTTTCTAAAGACAGGGGCAAACCTGGGTGTGAAGACATGGTTCACATCTTCCCTTACTGACATATGGTACTTAAGCTGAGCACAAAAGCAGATTCTTGAGGTTCCAGAGCAAAGTCACTTTCACAATCTCCTCCAAGCACCTGCCACCTTTGCTTGCAGATCAGTGAGTGCTGCTGTCCCCAGCGTGACATCCTTACCCTGTCCCTCTAGGACAAGATGGGAGAACTCAGCTGTTGTGTCTCTCTCCACTGACTCTAAAAGGAAGGCAAATGCCAAGCTCAGACCTTACACCAGATCTTTAGGTAACTAAAAACAGGTGAGAAGTTTCCCCAAACTGGAGCTGAACCAGTTGGTTTGTGAGCAGTGAGCTATCAGCAAAGCTCTGGTGTGAACCTGAGATGTAAAATCCAGAAGTCCCATGTCCTGTTACTGTCATTAATTTCACAAACCGTGACAAATCTGTCTGTGCTGCCAGTAGCTTTATGAGGTAAACAGGGTTCTCCTTTCCCCTGTGTCTTGTAAGACAGCAATTTCAGGCAGATTCTCTTCCCTTGGACACTCCAAGCACCTCTTTGACCACAAGCTTGACACCAAAGAGGCCCCACTCGTGCACAGCTTGCATTCAGTGCTTTCTGTAAGCAACTTCAGGGTTCAGCTTGATTTAAATCCTCTTTTTCTTATCAAGTCCTGAGCTGAAGTGGGGCTGGCACAAGCTCCAGATACCCAGCTGTTAAAAGGCTGAAGTAGGTTGGGAAGGACTGACCCATGGCAAAGAACAGAACAAGACTGGGGCGTGAAGCAGCCTCAGAACTCCTGCTGCTTGACAGCTTCTCTCCCAGGTTTGTTCATCTTCTGAAAACTAGCCATGTGCTGCAGGACATTTTTCTAGAAACTAGCTGGTCCTGACAAGCTAACTATCCCATCATGTGCTGGGCAATTTAAGGCAGAAGCTCTTAAGATTCTGATAATGTTGCTAGGCTGAATAGCTCCCTTCTCACTGTGCCAGAGCAGCCCTGCTCCATGGTAAATCACAGCTACTCAGATGAAGCTGGATGCAGTTTAGTGACAGAGAAAGCAGGTCTCTATATATGGAAAGGAAAGTGCAATTTGCACAAGAAATAGAAGTAGTATTTCCCTGAATAAAAGCCCCCTCCCTCCCAATTTAAAGGTATCGTCATGACCAAAACCACACTTGGATTATTATTGACATCCCAAAGTGGTTTTGAGGAGTAATAGTGCAAGTCTGTCTTCATGAAATGTTGCTAAAACTTCCACTTTTGGAAACTCTTTTTGCCATACACGATTACAAACTGCCCTCTTCTACTTACCACCCCTTCTGCTTATTCTTTCAAAAAATCCCCAACAACCAGTGTCTCAGCAAAGACCACTTCGACTCAGACAGCATTTTGAAACAGTATCTGAAGGTTTCTCCACTCCTGTTGATGTCAGGAGGACAGTCCTGGGGTGCTCGAGGGGGTCAGTGTGCTGCTTAAAAGCGCCCCAGGGCAGAGCAAGGGAACAGGCAGCGGCGCGTGTTTCTGGTGTTCCACATCTATCCATCTGACATGTTTCTAGGTCAAAGCTGTCACAACTTCTGAAAATCAGTATATTATTCCCTTTAAAAGCACATTTTCCTGTCATCAGGACTAAAGTGCTGATCAAGATTTCAAAGTCACCAGAGGTCTTGCAGTTCCCACTAATGATGAATGAGATGAGTCCAAAGGAACACTGAAAAAACCTGAACTCATTTCTTTTGGACATGCTGTTTGCAGACAATCATCCCTGGATCTAGCGTGGACATGAAAATGCTCAGTTTTCCCCAAAGCCAGCCCTGTGTACACAAAGAAATACACCATTAATATTCGTTTAGGTGTTTCTGAAAGAGCCTCTTGCAAACATGAAGAAGTGGGGTTTTTTTCAGAGTTTATAGGAAGTTTCCTAGAACTTACAATAAATGTAAAAACATTTATTATGTTAAGGACAGTTAAAGACAAAAGAGAAAAAAATCAGCTGCTAACTGTTTTCAAACAGATGGCTTTCAAACTCATCCTGTTATGTGTCAACAAGCTAGATGGAATCCAGTGGAGGGCTGTGATGATGGTCAGGGGCTGGAACACACCATGGACAGGGATAGGTTGATCAGCAGACCAGCAGAGAGAGAGAAAGGGAAGGCCTTACCACAACAAGGGAAATGATGATTGCATGAAAGGAAAACTATTTTTTTAATGAGGATAGCAAAGGCTTGGAGCAAACAGCCCAGAGAAGTTATTGAATCCCCATCCTTGGAGAGGCAGCTAAAATTTTCGTCAGAAATTTGCCTTTCTACACAAGGTCCTGAGCAACCTGGTCTGGCTTTAAAGTTGGCCTGTCAGGGGTTTGGACCAGAAGTTGCTCAAAGGTCCCTTCCAATTTATAGCACCCTGCCATTCTAGCAATGGCCTGACCTCACTCAGGTAATTAATCCTTTGCAAAGAAAAGAGCAGGTTTTTAAGAACAACCTGAAAAGCAGACCAAAGAGCCAAAGGTCACTGGAGCAGTTTGGAAAGAGGTGTTTCAACTGCAGGAGGCAGCTTGTGGTAAAGAGCAGGAAACCTGTGCACGAAGAGGGTGAACAGAGAGGTAAAATGAGAGTCTGTACTGGGCTGAGGGAGAAGGCAATGCAGGCTGGGTGCAGGGCTGATATGCTGGTGCATATACCATGGTGCATGGACTTGCTGGGGGCTTGCTTGGCAAAGAAGTCTGTTCTCAAAAACAACAATGAGGTTTTTATGTTTTGACTGACCAAAGCCTTGATGTTGTTCCAAAGAATGAGAGAAGCATCCTTCCTCAGAAAGACATCAGCAGTTCCAAGTGGCTATTTCTGCTTTTGTAGCAAGAGGGAAAATGGTAAATGAGAAAGAGAGAAAAATGAAGTGCCTCTGACAAGAAAACAATGTGCCAGAGCAACTCCTTTAAACACAGAAAGGCAAGAGAACAGAACTCAATTCGTTCTGCAGCTTTTTTGTGGTTGTTTTACCCCTCTAATATTTTACCTTCAGCTTATTTCTTTTTCCTCTTGAAATATTGTGCTTTACAGTAAGAAATCATATGACTGTGGAGGTTAGAGATACAAAAAGCCTGTTAGATCATCTACTCCAGCACTCTTTGCCAGCAGAGAATTGCTCCCTATGGTACATTTCCTAGTGTTTTGTCCAGCCTTGTTGTAAAAATCCTGAGTGACCAGGATTCCACCAGGTCTCCCGGCAGTTCTTCTACAGCTGGATACACTTGAAGGATTTTCCTGCTAACTTGCTAATTTCACCCTGTTTGGCACTTCTGTGTCTATGTAGCAATCTAAATTGTTTCCTCCCCTTTGGCATCTGTATCTTCTGACTCTCTGTGTGCTTAGCATGGAGTCAGAGAGAAACAGGCCTGAAAGCACCTTTGCTGTTCATACACACAGAGCTTTGAAATTTGCTTTTTAAGACAGACAGTTTGATTCCTGGTGATTTTTATTTTTTCCAGTTCTAATTTGTTCATGCACACCAACTCCCCCAAGTGTATTATTCCAGATACATTTGCATAAAAATAGGTCTCTATTGCCTTTGATTCAAATATCAAGGGAACTGCACCCTAAAATTGCATCAGCATTTTTGCAGCCAAACTGTAATACGCATTTATGTTCAATTGGCCACCCACTCTCATTGCAAAGTGTTTCAGCATTCCTGCTAGCAGTTTGCTGTTGACTACAAGTGTTTTGGAGGATTTTGCCTCAGGTGGGTTTTCATGCTGACAAGTGGGAACTCATCATGTGATTTGCTCTAGTACTGTCCCCAGACTCAGTAAGTCACTTGGTGTTATTTCCATGTCCTGATTTGCCTTTTTGCTGCTCCCAAGCCAGGGTCATCTGGGAGAGCCCCTTGTGTGCAGCCCACACTCTGTACAGATTATTAATAAGGATACTAAAGCACAACGTTTCTGACACCAACAATGCCTTTTTTTTTCTAGATGAGTCTGCTGTGTTGCCTAATGCTTTATCCCTTCCATAGGCTTCTCTTGCTTTCCAGTCCAGTTTCTCTTTTCTCCTTGGACCGTGTTGTTGCCTTTTGCACCTGTTTTTCAGGTTACTGATTTTGGGTTTTTTTTCAGAGGATTTTTTGGTAGACTTTCATGTTTTCTGGGCACATTTACAGCTGCATTTTAGTAAGATAGGATTAGAAGCAATCTTCTGGATCACTGAATCCAGATCTCTATTATTTTAAACAGCTGTGCCATGAATCCCCTTTAAAATATTGAGTTCCAGTTTTATGAAACTGTAAAATTAACTGAGTTTTCTGGTCCTGTTTTTTCTACAAGAAGGCCATTCTCAAGCTATCCTGCTTGGGTAGTTAAAAATCCATCTTCAGATTTCCAGTCTGAGTTTTACCACTTGTCCAGGTGCCAACATAGTCCTTGAGCTTCATTAGCTCTTTTTCCTCTCTATTGCTTCCCCTTTTCCTCCTTCAGCATATTTATGGATGGCAATCAGCTCCCACCTCAGCATTTGCTTTTCTGAGGTTACACCTGCCAAGCTCTTCCATAAATTGGCTGATAAAAGGCAGTGTAAGAACAGCTGGATTAGCTGTTAGCAAGCTGTCCCAGGTATGGGGTTTTACTTGAGCTTATTTATGCCACTTCCTTGCAGGACAGTCATTCCAGGAGAACACCATATTTTCATAACTGTAAGTACCTGAACTTATGGTTCATTGCAGCTTAAGCAAACTTCTCTTAGACTTCACTTGCATCGCTGTTTCCATTCCCTGGATCATCCTAACAGCCCGTCCTTTTCCTAGTCTAGTTTTAAGCTACCTTCTGGAACACAAATAATTACAGCCATGTGCAAAAGTCCAGATGAAGTTTCCGTAACAGAGTTTGTACTGTGCTATTAATGCTTCCATGAACGGGATGAAAAGATCTGAGTTGGCCTATCCTAGCTGTGGTGATGCCAAAGCTATGGTAAAACAAGTCCACCCAGCTCTTTCTTGTCCATCATTTCCAGTTAGCAAACTTAAACTTACATCTGTTTTTTAAGTGCATAATTTTGTATTTTGCACTCTAGCAGCTCTTCCTGTTGCTATTCATCCAGTCATGAGTTAACACGCCCCTCGAGCCAACCCGCTCCTTCAGAAGGCTGCCCTGCTCCTCATTCCTAGGGTGATGCCTCCCAGCTTCTAACATTCCCTCCTGTTGCTCTTCACTTACTGAATTTCCTGTGTTCCCCAGTGTTTGTATTACTCTGGAGTTCAATGCCTTTGTGTAGCTCCAGTTCATGACCATCTCAAATTCAGAAAGCTCTTTTCACTACGGATCCCAGACTTCCTTTATGGCTTTAAGTTCACGGGTCATAAGTAACAGCATCTGGGTATACTTAGGAAAGGGTGACTTTTTTTGTTCTGTGCTAAATTTTTTTGAACCCTTGGGGTTTTTTGGGGTGGTTTTTTTGCCTCCTAAAACTTCAGTTCACCCCATCTATGCAGCTACCATGTCAGAGGCTGACTGTGTAATGTGGCAGTGTCACTCCCCAGTCGTACCACAGGCTCAAATAGCATTATGACCCTATTACAGAACAGTACAATCTCCTATAGAAGATGTGTGGGTTTTAAATAAAGAATTTGATTATTTGATACAATCAGCTATTTTTTTTTTTGTCCTTCTGCTATCTTTTGTGGCTTTTAGTGCAGTTTTTAAAAGGTGTGTCTGTAAAAAAAAATAAATCTTTTGTAAGCAATATAAAATTTCATTTAAAAGAAGGTGGTGTTTTTCCTTAAAAGTATATCATTCAGCCAGTTACATTTCTTATTTGATAAACCTTATCGTAAAACAAGGAAAATGTTAATATTGATAAATAATTCATAATTTCAACCCTTTTAGTAACTGTCCATAACGGCTGGACAGGAAAACACTAGTGGTACCATTTTCTATTCTATAAGCATGCTTATTTTGCCAAATTTCAGTCTGAACAGTCTGATATCAGACTACCCTATTTTGACACTTTTTGGATTAAAACCAGGTTTTCTTTATTTGAAAGTGTTGTCTTCCTTTGAATTGTTTCATTTCGTATTCTATTTTATATTTCAACATCTTTTCTGAGAAATAAAATAAAAAATGAAGTATCATTGCTGGAATGTATTTTGAGTGACGTAAAATGAAGCTTTAAAAAGTTTTCTTGGAGAATTTTGAAACATTAGGGTTTCATGCCAAGCCCTGGTGAAAACTGACATCAAGACCTTGAAAATTTACATTGAATAGACTTTCTATTCTCTGCACAGCTTCAATGTCAACACAAAAGTGCTCAACAATTCAGCACAACCCACCACAGCTAATCCTATGTGGCTTCTTACTGAAGACTTGAAGAACTAGAGAATAATATTGAAGATTTTTCTGCCTGTCTTTCTAAGCAGACAGTTTTCTGCCCTAGTATTAGTACAGATTATGCAGGCACACACCCCATTCTGAGTGTGGTTTTCTGCAGAGCTGAGATGTTTCTTTTCCTAAAATGAGCTGTCAACATGTTTATCTGTAATAGCCTCAATAACAAGCACAGAAAGAAGAATGAGAAAAACTAGTCTCATGTCAGGAATATGTTGTGCAGCCTAATTCCAGGCTACAATTCCAACCCCTTTATTTTTTGCAAAAAGGATGACTTTGTCTTCATTTCCCCCTATAGCTCATCAATTCATATACCAGCTTCTAGAAATCAAAGTTTTTAATTCCCAGCCCCCAAGTGTTTCTGTGGAGGAGGCTATTTGCTGAAGGCCTTGATGAGGGGAGGAAATCTAAAGCACAACTGATGCAAGAGGTCACTGAAAGGGCTTCTAAATGCTGTTGTGGCATATAACAAAACTAGGAAGGCTTAAAAAAAAAAATAATGGTACTTAAGTAGTTAATCCTTTTCAGTTTGTACCTGCTCTTTGCCTAGAAAACAAGGGAGAGATTGAGGACATACAAACACATAGCTCTCTTTTAAACAAAAGCTGAGAGGAAAGGCTTTCAGATGTCTCTATTCCCTGTTCTCTTTTACTCTTTTTGCCTCTCTTGTATGTGCCCTCTTCTGTCACAAAAAAAGAGCTTCTGGTCCCTTCATCTTTTATTCTGCTTCACGTTGGCTTCAAGTTAAAATGGCCTAATTTGATCCTTCAGGTTTAACAGGGGCACCTTTAAACATTAAAATCCTTCTATTATTGTTATTAGGATTTTTTTACATCAGAACAGATGCACATTGGGGTGTCTGCCCTTACCAGCCGGTGGATGTCTACCAGGACAGCCTTGAGCTGGAGGCATCATGTTGCCTCACCATTCTCCTCTGTGTCCCCCACTGTGGTCAGGGGAAAATGGAGCCAAACTCCATCATTTTGCTGTGTCTCTGTTACCCCTTCTGCCCTTTTGCTTCTTTATGCTGCAGCCCCATTGTGGCAGGGAGCATTTTCTATGGTTTGTTTGCATATGGCCTGGCCTGGTGGCCTCTGAGCTCAGCTGGGCTTATGGACCTCTAACTGGCTAGATGTTCCCAGCTCCTCAGATTTGTTTTTTCCTCTTGAGAACTGAGAAGAAAGATGAGGGAAAGGAACTGGCTGAAATCTCAGCTTGGCCATTCCCCCACTCCTCCCTGCTGGATGGCGATCCCTCTTGGACACTGACAAGCTCTGAGTAATGGGGACCATAGTTCAGATGATTTGTAAATGTCCTGTAGTGACATATTTGACTTATATCTCAAGTTTCTCTTGTTCCTCCACTCACCCAGCTGCACTGTGCCTGCAGACTAGCACAGCCCCCTCAGCCCATTGCAGACTGGGCTGTGCAATCACTTGCAGCTCTGGAATAAGGTCTTTGACACTCGCCTGACTCAGGCCACTGCACAAAGACGTGCCAGCCTGCCAGGCCCATTTGTTATTTTGGAAATGACCTGCCACGGATTCTGCACTGCTAATTGGCCATGATCCATTTCCTGTATCAGGCATTCACCTCCTGCTTCTGCTGCTGCTGGTCCCAGAGACGCCGAGTGCATCAGTCAGTGCACAAGGCTTTGAACTTCGGCTTAATGTTTAGGGCATTAGACAGAGATTCCGATTAGATTAGAGATCAGGATCTGTTTGTGATAATCTCTGCAATCATTCCCACCAAAGCATCTCACTGCCTGCAGCGACTACATCTCTGGAGTGAAGTGTGGGAAGGTATTATACATGACTCGAGGCAATAGCGTTACATTGGAGATGGCTTGGGCCCAAGGACTTATGCAAACCAGATTTGTAGTGTTGCAAATGTGTATTTTTCCTTTCTGTTTCAAGTGGGAGAAGAGCAACAACAGTTGATACTGCCATGAAGCTGTAAGCCTGAAACACCAAGGAATGGAAACATCAATGTCTTTAACGAAGTTAATCCAACCCTGTTGGACCCGTGGACCATTTTTGCAATCAAAAGCTTATGAAATGCGTTGCAGTGGGCCAAACACTGCCTGCCCAACAGAGACAAATCCCTGCTAAAACCACAGAATCACAGAATCCTTCTGGTTGGAAAAGACCTTCAAGATCATTGAATCATAAAACCACAGAATCATAGAATGCCAGGTTGGAAGGGACCTCAAGGATCATCTGGTCCAACCTTTCTAGGTACTACTATAGTTTATATGAGATGGCTCAGCACCTTGTCAAGCTGAGAGTTAAAACTGTCCAATGTGGGGGAATCTGCCACTTCCCTTGGGAGACTATTCCAGTGTTTGACTGTCCTCAGGATGAAAAATTTACCTCGTTTTCCATCGGAATCTCCCCAGAATCAACTTGTGCCCATTACCCCTTGTCTTTTCCATATGACTCCTTGTAAGTAGGGAGTCTCCATCTTCTTTGTAGCCAGCCTTGAACTGGAACATGGTAATAAGGTCTCCCCAAAAGCCTTCTCTTCTTAAGGCTGAACAAACCCAGCTTTCTCAGCCTCTCCTCATATGGCAGGTCCTCCAGTCCTCTGACCATCCTTGTGTCCCTTTTCTGGACCCTCTCCAGCCCATTCACATTCTTTTTGTAGAGCAGGGACCAAAACTGGATGCAATTCTCCAGGTGTGGTCTGACAAGTGCCAAGTAGAGCAGGATGATGACTTCTTTATCTCTGCTGGTGATGCCCTTGTTGATGCAGCCCAGCACCCTGTTGGTTTCTTTGCTGCTGCAGCAGGACACTGTTCACTCATCATGAGCCCGTTATCCACCAAGACCCCCAGATCCCTTTCCACAGGGCTGCTGTCCAGCCAGGTGGATCCCAGTCTGAGCTGCACTCCTGGGTTATGTGTTCCCAGCTGCAAGACCTTACACTTCTCTCTGTTGAACTTCATAAGGTTCCTGCTAGCCCACTCCTCCAGCCTGTCCAGGTTATGCTGGAGGGTGGCTCTCCCTTCCAGAGTGTCATCAGAAAACTTCATCAGGGTGCTTTTGATCCCAACATCCAGGTCACTTATGAAGATGTTAAACCACATTGGGTCCAATATAGATCCCTGGGGGATCCCACTTGTGACCAGTTGCCAGTTTGAGGAGGAAATATTTACCATCACCCTCTGGGTACAGTCTGTCAGCCAGTTCCCCTCCCACTGCACAGACCACTTGTCAAGGCTGTAACGAGTCAGTTTCTCCAAGAGGAGGCTGTGGTGGACCATATCAAAACCCTTGGAGAAGTTGAGGTAGACAATGTCAACCTCTTGCCCTGCATCAACTGAGCAGGTTATTTTGTCATAGAAGGCAAAAAAAGGAATCGTTGGGTCCAACCATATCCTAATTCTGTCATTAACCAATCATTTACGAAGCATTAACCTAATTCTACCAAGTCCAGTGCTTAAATCAGGGGAGCTTTCTCTACATTAGGTTTATAGGATTGATTAGTGCTTGAAGAACTATGTTCTTCATCCCTAAAGACCCTCAGTGGTGGCTCTTTTACTTTCCCGGCTTCTCTTCTTCACCTGTATGGGACCACTGAGGCAGCTGTAGATTGACATGCTGTGTGTGTGAGGGAGGGAGGCTAAGCCCCAGCAGGGCAGCTGCAGAGCCTGGCTGGGCTTCTGTGGCTGCACAAGGAGGAGGCTGTGAGTGTGCCTGAGCTCAGCACACAGCTTCACATCAGCCCCGTGGCCAGACCTGCTGCTCCACGGTCAAATTCTAGTGATAGCACAGGCTTCCCAGACACAAACTGCTGTCCCTAATTGTCAAAGCAAGTCTGGGTGTGACTTCAGGTTTTCTCTCAGATAAAAGCAGAAATGCTTGGACATTTTGTCCTGTGCTTGTTTAATCTATCCAACTGCATGGAAATTGCTACTGTGACAGTTGCATGACAGGTCCAGAAGCCAAACATAGCATTAACTCTCTTGCTAAAAAAAAAGATAGCAACCTGATAAGTCAAATTAACAGCTTATTATCCACACCAGACCCATCATTTATCTGGGCTAGCAAGAAAAAAAGGAACAGGAAGGTAGATAACACCTCATGGGAAAGCACAAGTCTTTTAGACCTGAGCATGTGAACTTGACAAATTCATTTTCTTAAACTGTGTATGTTCATGGATCACTCCTCTATGGCTTAAATGTGTATGTTGGAATCAGTTCTGTCTTATCGTCATTGCCATGGTTACCTTATCATCATTATAGTATGTGTGTGTTGCTATAATACTATTGTGGATGTCTTACCAAAATTCCCTTAAGCAAAATGATCCCAGAGCTTACTCAGTACACATCCCAAACTGCTAAGCATTGATATCTTTTATGATCTGTTTCCCAGCCAAGATAAAGTTGGCTTGTACACCTCTGCTGACATAAAGCTGTTTGCCCTTTTTGGGTAGAGAGCAAATTACTCCAGGTATCATCTTCACCATAAGCCAATTCCTTAAATCAAATACAAAAACCCCTCCTAATTAACTGTGCCTCTCAGCAACCTGATTTGCCTTTATTTGTGTTTTTTCATTGCTAAAAATCATGAGATTGTTGATATCAGCAGCAGGGAAGACACCAGCCTCTGAAATGAGGTTATCATGATATAGCAAATACAGAGATCAGTATTGAAGTGTAGGGCACATCTCAAAGCCCAGGATGGGGCAAAATATGAAGAAATCTCTGCTGAGGGTGTCAGGCTACAGGGTCACAAAAATGATCAGAGCACCTCTCCTATGAGAACCAGCTGAGAGAGCTGGGGTTGTTCAGTCTAGAGAAGAGAGGGCTTCAGGGAGACCTTATTGCAGCATTTCAATACTTAAAGGGGGCTTATCAGAAAGATGGGAACAGACTTTTTAGCAGGGCCTGTTGTGATAAGACAAGGGGTAAAGGTTTTAAATGAAAGGAGGTAGATTTAGACAAGACACAAGGAAGAATTTTTTTACAATGAAGGAGAGGCAGTAGACACCTCATCTCTAGAAACATTCAAGGTCAGGTTGGATGGGGCTATGAGCAACCTGTTCTAGTTAAAGATGACCCTGCTCACTGCAGGGGAGTTGGACTGGATGACCTTTAAAGGTCCCTTCCAACCCAAACCACTCTGTGATTCTATGACAGTCTTTCAGAAGAGTGGGGAAGACCAGATGCCAACATCTGGTTTTAATCCAAACTCTGCATTACCTTCCAAAAGACAGATGAATGCAGACCTCTTATCCTAAAGAGTAATTGTAACTCAGCCCTAAGGACCATGTTTCCCATCCCATTTATCCATCTTCTAACAACAGCTCCTTACTACATCCACACGCAGAGGCTTTGAATATGTTGTGATAATGAATGTCATTATAAGGTCAGAGTACAGTGCTGTGAAGTGACTCATCACTGGAAAAACAAAAACAAATTTCTTGGATGATACATTGCCTAGATGCACAATTATAGGTTGATAAACAAGAGGTTATATATTGTTCCACATCTATAATCTAGTATTACCAAACTGGAGAATACCAGATACACTTGAGAATTTTAGAATAATTCCTATGATAAGATGAGCGAAATCTTAAATAAATACAAGTAAATAGCAGAGCCTCTAATGAGAGGACATGGTAGTAATAATTGTAGCAGTGAAACTTTATTTCTTAAGGTAAAGATCTAAAGATGACTGGCAATTTGTAGGCAACTACAAATGCAGCTAACTGGCTATCTTCCACTTAAGTAGGAGTGGAGAAAAGGACACGAGGATATCATGATACAGGAAATACAGAGATCACCACAGTTTTTAGTTAAAGACAAAATAAGGTAACACTTCTCTCCTCGTGTGTTCCAATTACACAGCACTAGCCAGAACTGTCAGTCAGCCCATCATCCCACTATATCTGCAGTTATGGGACATGGAAAGAATTACTGTTATGTGGCAAAAATGTCATAGCACTTTATGGATATTCTTCTGTCCTTTCCTGGCATCCAGGAGGTTTTGACTGAAAGTTTGTTATAGTCACAGCAGCTTTGGGATGCCTTAAAGATGCTGGTTTACCAGGAAGGCCCAGCTGAATCCCTGGTCACCTGGGGACATCTTAACATTTGAAGCAGGTCACCATCAAGGTGATGCAGAGGCAGCCAGGCTCTCCTGGGCAAACTGCAGCAACAGTGGGTGCTGAGTGTGGAGGGGTAGATTTCACACCATTTCCCCTGGGTTGCATCAGCCGTTCCTCCCAGTTTCATACTGTCTGCAAGGGTGTCTTGCTGAGGGCACATTCCTTGCCATCATCCAGGTCATTAATGAAGATGTAAACCAGTACTGGCCCCAGTTCCCACCCCTGGGGTACACTGTTAGTGACCTGCCTAAGGCTGGCCAGGTTGTTCAGCCAGTTTTCAATCAACCTCACTGACCTGACAGAGGTAGTAATTCCCTCTGGTCCCATGGAGTTGCCTGATGAGCCTGTGGTGCTGTGTAGGTCTCCCTCCTTTTCCGGCCAGGTCCATGCATCCATGAGATAGACTGGTGACTAACATGCAGCCTGTCCTGGCTGATTTGGAAAATACAGTTTACAACCTGAATTGAAGAGCTCTGGTGAATCCCACAACATAATAACTGAGTTAAATGCAAATTACGTCGTCATTTATGAAGTCTCAAAAAACGCAAGGGCTCTTATAAACTAATTGAAATGGAAATAAACTCGTTTTCCTTGGATGCTATTGAGCTTTACCAACTCCCTGCTGCTCTGTGCGAGCTACGTAATGGGTCGCGTATGGTTACCCAGCCCCTGCACATATGGTGGAGCTTGATGAGCTCCGAGGTCAGCTCTGGGTGGTGGCTGGTGCTCTCCTTCTCCCCACACCCTTGGGATGCCCAGCGAGCAGGCTGGAGCTGCAGCCCCCAGCAGCACACAGATGCAGAGGACAGGCAGGTTTCTCAGACCCTCAGGGATGCTCTAGCAGAGAGACACAGAGACCCTACATAACCAAACCCTTCCCAGTCTGTAATGAAAGGCTAATTGTCCCACGCCTGAAAGTCACTCAAGAGGCTTGTTTATTACCATGAAATGCTTATTTATTACTGTGGGATAGCTTGGTATGGTGTGGATGAGCTTACCTGATAAAAGTGACCTTAAGATGCAAAGTGCTGCACCCTCTTCTCGTCTCTGCACCTTCTTCCATCACTAACATCAGGGAGGCTTGTGGGGCCATCTCGGAATGGTATCGCGCAGCATTGGCACCAACAAGGACCAAATCAGCTGGAGGTTCACAAACATTTTAGTGCATTGGTGCTCTGGCTTTGGAACTTGCTTTTCAATCACTTCTGGGTTCACAACATTATTTCTGCCTCACCTGCAGCTGCAGCCCCCCCAGCTGCCCAGCCAGGCCAGTGGGTGCTCACACAGCAGCTCAGCATGGCATGCAGGTCTTAAATTCCTTATTGATAATGAAGGTAGCTCTGTTTTTTTAATTATTATTTATTTTTTGCTCTGGTTTAAACAAATCAGTGACCCTGAATTTTCTGGCAAACCCGCAGATGTGGCCTTCTGTGGGAAAAATGTTGGGTCCTTCTGGTGTTCATTAAAAATAAAAGAGAATAAAACTTAGCACCTGGGATAATAGCATTTATCAGTTCCATCTACAGGTTGCTTAGCTCAGCTGAATTAATGTCTGCCAAATGGGCAAGCTTGAAAGATCCTTTTTCCCTCTGCTTTAAAAATCCTGTTAGGCATACTTAAAAATCACAGGTAGAGAAAAGATCATCTCAGCTCTCTGCTTTGACCCCTTACCTTTACAGACTTCCTTATTATATCATTCCCACCATTAATCTTATCTAACATGGTCATTCACATCCAGAATTCAGGGTGGCCTATTTGCACTATTGCCTAATTATCCTTAATAACTTGTTCTTGAATTTGACTTTCCAATTTTAGCTTTCACTTTCTAACTTGCAGTGAATGTTGTTCCTGAAACTATAGAGGATATCCAGGAAGCTTTGACAAAGAAACTAAGAAAGGGGGAAATGTGTAAGGCAACTTCTGTCCTGCTCGGTTAAGCAGAACGTTCTCTGACATCCTGAAACAGATGAGGTCCTGATAAAAACAGTTGTGATTGACTGTTGTGCTATCTGGATTTTTAAATGAATATGAAAACTTGCCAGGCACTTCATCTTTTTCAAAGGAACAGCCAAGAGAGAAAATAATTCTGCTATGCAGTTTTGAGGGTAACAGCCTACAGTAAATGAAATTCTGATCAAGCATGGTGCAAGACCCATGTCATTGTAGAAGCCACTTACACTACCCAGTGTTGCCTGTCTAAAAGCCTTAACTAGTACTCTACATTCCTGGGAGGGAGGTATAGGAGATGGGTGGGATGGACTGGTCTCTGGAGGTAACCATTGCTGGCTGGAAGCAACAGAAGGAGACCAGGTGAACTAGGTTAGAACAGGCACTTTTCTAAATCTGGGAGAAATTAATCCCAGCATTATTTTAATTTTAGATTTTAAGAAAGAAATGTAGGATTATGGTTGGCTGCTATTGATATAAACATCCAAGTTTTTTAGGTGCTCCTAAATCAGTGCTTGAGATCAGTAATATTTTGTGGCAATCACGTTCAGGAGCTGAACATGTAGGTGAGGAACCGGAAAATCCTGTACCAGTTCAATCAAGGTCTCCTCCACCACACACATGTCCTTGAGCTGTGAGCAAGGCTGATGAGAACCTGGTGAGCTCCACACTGGTGAGTTGCCCTACACCTCCGTGTTACCCATCTCCCAGCTTGTTTCACTCTCTATAGGGTGCCCAGTTCCTGGCACCATGTGCCAAATATCCTTCACTTCCCATTGAGTTGATGGGGGATGAGGATGCAAATAAACAGGCAGGGTCAGACACTTCTTCCTTTGTCCTCTGGAGGCCTAATCCAGAGATGTCAGATATCTGCAGAGAGGTTCAGAGCAACCGCAGCAGACCTTGACTTGTTAACAAGATTGTTTGATTCTGCTGAAGGACAGGGGAAGACTACATTTCGGTGGGATGTGTATCTGTGACACCAAAAGGATAAGTACCATTATCTGTCACCTTGGACTTCAAGGAGATGGCTTCTATTCCAGAAAAATGCTACATTTTCCCAGCACTGTACCTTTGCTTCTAAAAGCATTCGTAAAATGATCCCTTTTAAGGAGAACCGTTATTCTCTGACTTCTTGTCACAGCGCTCCTGGCCCTGGTGCTCAGTATAAAATGGCTCCTCAGGGAGCCCTCTGCTGCCTTTGCTGGCTGTGCTGGGGTTCCTTTGTTTGGCAGCTCTGCTGGGGCTTCTGCATCCTGCTTTCTTGCTGGAGGAGAACACGGTTCACTGAGACACGTTGCCTTCCCCTGCCTCCCCAAGTAGGAATGGCTTGGCCGCTGCAAGGCTTTTGCAGCCTGTCAAGCTGCCTGTCTTGACCTCCCCGTTGCAGTCGTTGCTCTGCCCACCACTGTGGCCAATGCCTGGCTGGTGGGGCCACCAGCTGTCCTCATCTCCTGCTCCCAAGCTGGGGAATGCAATGGAGACCAGCCTAGTAGTGTCCTGGTAAGCAGAGCAAGCCCAGAAACATCCTTGCCTCCCAAGAAGCCAAAATACAGCCAGGAGGAAGGGAAGGTTGTCTGCCAGGCTGTGGCAGAGGAGGAAGGGGCAAGAAGCATGCAGGAGGCAGCAGGAAAAGAAGTGGAACTGGGCCCTTGCCAAGAGGTTGAAAGCTCTGTGATCAGGGGAGTGCCCAGAATATATAACAGCAGTGCTAGATCCAGTTATCTAACAGGTACCAGGGGGTGGACAGATCCTTAGTGCTTTGTAGGCTGCAAAGGATGCCTGTGTGGTTGAGAGTCAGGCTGTTCCCTGCAGCATTACCTGAAGGAGAAAAACTGCATCATCTCAGATGGAAGAAGGAAATGAATGGACAGAAGAACCAAATGTCCTGGCTCTGCTTTGCTTGGAGCTTCTATCCATGGTTCACAACTACAAACAAGATGCCCAGAGCTGCACACAAGGACAGAAGGAGACCCTCCAGAGCTATGTGGCTCGTGTGGTGCCTGGGAAAATTCTGACACTGGCAGTAATTGAAGCGGAAAATTATTTCAGGACTCTCAGGGTTCAGTCAAGAAAGAGACCGTGACAGGCAGCAGCCAGTGGAAACCAAGAAGAGGATCAGGGAAAATAGAGAAAAAAGGAAGTTAAGGATTCTGGCCTGGAGGTAATCAGAATGGATGTAGAAGATACTCTGGTGGACCTGCAGCTATCCACACAAATCCAAGTCAGGTTTTCTGAGAGCTGGGAGGAGCTTGAAGAATGTGCCACTATGTTCATAAAGGCTGTAGCTGAAGCACAGTTCAAGGGAGAGAAGGCAGGGTTCTCCTTTTACTTAGAGAAGTGGTGGTGCAGGGGGGTGAAGGTGGATCCTTCCTGAAAGGTTCTCTTGGAAGTTTGGAAACAGCAGATACAAAAATTTAACTGTGTCAGCCCTGAGATGGCTGAAGCTATTGTGTGCCTGCCCTTCTCCTCAGCTTCTGATCCATACCTATAGCAGATGCTACTCAGAGCAGGAGTGGGAATATATGCTGGCTGATTTCCCTGTGCACCGTGATAACAGTGTGACAGCCACCTCCTGGCATATCGGACCAGACCTCTCTTGACAAATGTATCTGCAGATGACTTCTCAGGGTCCTGATCTCTACCTGAATGTCACTGGGTAGCCCCAGGGAATGAGGATTTCACTGTTTGCTTGGTTTAAGTATTCAGCTTCCTTCTGGGAAATAGATAATACACAAATTTCTGGCCTTTCTGGCTGGGGTTCATTTGTTTGTCATCGCTCCCTCTGCTGCTACTGCTGGTGCTCCTGAATACTGTTTTCTCAGCAGAGAAGAACACTGTTCACAGAGATGGGTTGCCTTCCCCTGCCTCCCTAAGTCATTCAACTCTGATTCCTCTTGCTCAAACAGTGAAATGTCTTTGCATGTATTGTGTAGGCTTAATATTTCTCCTTAATGCAGTTGTATAGAAAAAAAACAACCCACCACAATGAAAGAAAACATGTGAAAAACATTTGTACTGCCTGTAAGGACAATTAAGACATTTATCTTGTGTAATTCCATCCAGATTACCATAAAGAAAAGGTAAATTGGTTTTGGAGTAAGTGTGTTTTTTGCTTATGAAGACACAACATGTCTGTGTGTCTCAGAAGACTATGTAGGCAGAGAGCTGAAAATGTACAGGGTGGGGTGAAAGCTGCCAGTGAGAAAGAGCACCCCTGTGCACTGCATCCTCCTCTCCAGCAGATTCACAGAGGCCTCCCGGGGCTGCCAGCTAAGACCCAGCAGGATTTGCCTCGCTTGACTGAGAGTCTGCATGTTAGCAAAGGTTAGTTGTATACTGGAACTGAGCACCCAAGGGTCTCACTATGAAGAGAAAGGAGCAAGGCCTTCCAGAGTCTGATTCATGCATCCTTATGTAGGAGTTAAGAGGCTTGAGATGAGTCACAATCAGTGCTACCTGCTCTCTCCACTGATCATTGCACAGAGTCTGCAATATGGACAAGAGATGTTTCCCCAACTTCAGTCAGTTGGCTGAGGCAGCCCAACAGCTTTAAACCATGTCCTTAGTTGTGAATAACCTAAAAGCTCACGTCCCATTTCCAAGGATTTTGTAGATTAATGATAGGCAATGTAGGGTTTAAGTATGATTGAGACCCCTAGATCAGGCTGCAGCAATAACTTCAGACAGACTTTATAACCTTGCTAGTTTGACATCCACTTGATTAAATCCTGCAGCTTACTTCACTTTGCTATAGATGATCTGCCTCACCCTGCTTTTTATTGATATAGGATCAGATATTTCTCTGAAGCAACCCTGATAATTTAGGTGCTGTGAATAGTGGAAGTATTTTCCTTACCCAAAATTTGAAACCTCTTTTCAGCCAGAATGCTGCCCAGAGAGGTGATGTCTAGTAGCCTTCTGCTTGGGCACCTCCTTCCCCTTCTTCCTCACCAACCTCGGGATCCAGCTCAGCTCTTCCCCTTGCTCTCTGCTCTCAGGTCTTATTTCAATTCCTTCATATGTCAATCGCAGAGGCGCATCTATTGTCTCTCTAATGGCCTTGGCCACCTGAGCCTGGGGAGCTTTCAGTAGCTTCTTACAAGCCACCTCGGGGCCCCTCCCCTGCTACCCAAACCATGCCAGAACCAAGCCAGCACACCTTCCTCTACTTGCCATGCTTACCTGTCCTGTGACTCTTACACATGGAAAGAAGTCTCCTTAGCTCAGGGACCTGTCAATCAGTTAACGTGTCAAAAGTGCAACGCACTCTTAACAGGGCTGTGTTAATAATGAATCACATTTGCTTTGCAGATGGAAAACACTTGTTTTGAGTTTTCTGTCTTGTGTATCAGAGGGGGTAGGGACTCACTACATCCAAAGGACAAAAAGCCACTACTACAATGGCCATGTCAGCTGCTGGATCCCAGCTGTGACAGGAGGACATGACTGCTCTGTCTATTAGCAGTAAGATTTTGTTGTAGTGGCCTCTGCACAGCTGCAGGCAAAGTGAATTTACCAAGCCATTAAAATGAAAACAGGACCCAACATGTCCAGTTTTACTGTGGAGTACTTACAAACTCAAGTTTCATTACATCAAAGGCTAAGCCAGGCAGCTAACAGTGTGGACATTTGTCCTGAGGTAAGACAATCCCTATTCCCTTCCCTTCTCTTAGTGACTTTGAAGAACTCAGGCAAGGCCTCACTGCAAAGACAGGTGGGTGAGGAAACAAAGGGAATATTGACTTTTACACTAGCTTCTTGCATCTGCAAGATGAAGGAATTTGAAGAGATAGTCACTTTGTCTCTCCCATTATTTTAATCTTCTCCAGAGCACTGACTATTTTTCTCTGCATTTCAGCTCTTATCCCAACACACCATCCATCAGCCTCCTTGGAGGGTGGTCCTCTGACATGGCTAACCCAGGAGAAAGGAAGAAAGCAACCAAAACCAGCCCCACTGGTGGCCCTGCAATATAGCCTGAGGCACCCTTGTCCTTCCTCTTTACAAGCACACCTCAGCTTTGCTGCAAGAGGCAGATGGGTGATCAAGACACAGACCAGGAGATTGTTCCCAGGGAACAGGACTGAGAGGGTTTGTCTTTTCACCCTGAAGGAAAAGAGAGGCATGTGTTGTTACATCTGGGAAAAGTACATTTTCCTCTCTGGGTCTGATGGCAAGAGTTTTCAGAATCACAGAATGCATGAGGTTGGGCGGGACCTTTAAAGGTCATCTAGTCCAGCCCCCTGCAGGGCACAGGGACCTTTTCAACTACATCAGGTTGCTCAGTGCCTCCTCAAGCCTGACTTGAATGTCTTCAGGGATGGGGCCTCCACCACCTCTCTGGGCAACCTGTTACAGTGCTTCACCACCCTCATTGTAAAGAACTTATTCCTAATGTCTAATCTAAATCTACCCCGCTCTAGTTTAATACCATTAACCCTTGTTCTACAAGGGCTACAAGCCCTTGGAAAAGGTCCCTCTCCAGCTTTCCTGTAGCCCCTTCATGTACTGGAAGGCTGCTATAAGGTCTTCCTGGAGCATTCTCCTCTCCAGGCTGAACAATCCCAGCTCTCTCATCACGTCTTCGTAGGAGAGGTGCTCCAGCCCTCTGATAATTTTTGTGGCCATTCTCTGGACCACCAGGTTCATGTCCCTCTTGTGCTGAGGACTCCAGAGATGTACACAGTATTCCGGGTGGGGTCTCACCAGAGCAGAGTGGAGGGGCAGAATCACCTCCCTGTCCCTGCTGGACACACTTCTTTTGATGCAGCCCGGGATGCAGTTGGCCCCCTGGGCTGTGAGGGCACGCTGGTGGCTCATATCCAACTTGTTGTCCACTAGCACCCCTGAGACCCTGAGGAAAGGGTCAGGCCAGCACATGGGAATCTCAGTTTGCTTCAGAAGTGAATCTCCTATAACAATTACCCTCCTCTTGCTCTTAAAAGAAGCAGTCTTCATGCATGGAGCTGACTGCTTTGGCAACTCCCTGGTTGGGGCTATATCAACACCTGCATTTTCCTGGTCCTCTATTTCCAGAGCCCTGTATGTGCTCCATAAGGGCACTTGGGAAGGTGGGGGAGGCCTGGGAGGGGACTTGTCTGCTGCCCCAAGTAGGGGCCTGCTTCCATTGCCACCCCTTGTCATCTCTTAGGTCCCCTCCTTCCACCTGGTGACAAGAGGGCAGGGGATCCTCTACTTGTTGTGAAGCCTCTGCTTGCTGCCCTTTCCTTAAGGATGATAGGCTGTGGCTCCCCCAGTCTATTTCCCTTTCACCTTTCCAGATAGTCCTTAATCTTTCCACTTCTTCCTTAAGCTCTGCCACCAGGCTGAGCAGATCATTCACCCGGTGACAACAACCACGGGTGTTGTCTCAGCTCTCCTCTGGTAAGAGTGGCAGGCTCAGACACACCACGCAGCCTGTCCCGGACGCTCTGTATCTCCGAGTTAGGCCAGTCTGAGTCTCCACATTGCTTTTGGCCATGGCTTTGGATCCAGTGGAGCCCAGAGCAGGATTTTTTTTCTGGGAGGGTGATGTCTTCCAGCTGAGCCAGCCTACCCCCTCACCCTGCCCAGGGGGCTCCTCTCCTCCCTGAGGGGTCTTGTCCTGCCCCGCCGAGGCGGAAGGGCTGCTCGTCAGGAGCTCGTTCTTCCCGCTCGGGGGCGGGAGCCGGGGGCTTTCTCCCTCTCCTGGTGCTTTTGCTGCTTTTTCGGGAGGGTCTCCCAGGGCAACCCTCTGCTCCCTTCGCCTCAGAGACTGGGATGACACGGAGGAAATGGTGGGTGCGCGGGGCCTCGGCGCTGCCGCCGCCGCTCTCCTCCCCGCCCGCGCTGACGCGCAGCTGCTGCCGCCCTCCGGGGCTCGCTCGGGGGGTCTGGGTCTCCCTCTCGCTCCTGGTGCTTTTGCTGCTTTTTTTTGCCGCTTTAGGAAGGGTTCCCGGGTGCGACCCTCCACTCCGGAGCCCTTCGCCTCGGTGACTTCGATGGAATTTTCCATGTGATTAAAGTTTTCCATTGACATTGTTAAGAGCAACCGAAGGCTGCCGCTCTGTCGCTGCACTTGCTGGCATTTCCATTTCTGTTGCATTCCTAGACTACCTTTTCTGTTCACGTTTGGGACCTGGCCAGTGCCTCTGTTGCCAGCTACCCATTCTCCATTACACATATTGCTTTTACTTTAGTTCACGTTACTCTCATTTAATCATAAAACCAGTGTGTTGTTGTTTTTTAGCAGCTGTCTTCTCTTTGAGTCACCTTTTCATGCGCACTATGGGCCAGTCTTGCACCACCCCCAGAGGAATGTCTTGAGTAGCCCAAGTGGGTCACTCTTTTTATGGGTGGACAGGGTTTCCAAAAGAACTGAGGCAGGCAAGCAAAGAGCCCACTATGGGCTTTGGAAATCCCACCTCTGAGTCCTTTATTCTTCCTTCTGAATTCCTCTTTCCATCAGATACCTTCTCAACAACCCACCTGCTGCAGGCTCTCCTGTCTCTCCTGAGCCTTCTGCTCACGCAGTACAGGAGCTCTCAGATGGAGTAATTGCACGAAAATCAGGAGTCACCATGTGGTTTTAGTTAGACTTTAGATGCTGCCCAGCTGCAGCTCAGCTGACTCCCACCCACGTTTCAGCAATGTCACATCTCCTTTTGCATTGCCCACCATCACACATGATTTTCTGCAGTGTGTACAAAAGCAGACTGTGAGCAAGAGATAAACTTCATCCCGTATGTGTTTGCTATAGCTTTAGGACTCAGCTCTCTGTGTACTAGCAAGAGATTTTGAAAAATGGACCTGAAATAGAAAGATGTGAAAACTCCTGTCTGATCCAGAAAAGGTTTAATCACTCCCTGCTCTGTCAGCCCCTGGAACAAACTGAAAATACACTGACCTTGCAGTGTGTGTAAGTGACCAAACAGAGGCTTTGCTGGCGTAGGGAGGGAAGGGAGCTCTTGAGTGTGGTTTCTCAGCCATGGATGCTTGTCCTCACCTTCCAGAGGCACAAACCCAACACTGCTGGTAGCTGCTGTGGCAAAACACTCTGGGTAAGACGTTTCATATGATTTTCCCCTCTTGTATATCCCAAGACTGCATTTGCCTTTTCTTAGTATGGCTTTTCATTGCGTACTCATCCTTATTTCTTCATGAGTGATTACACCAGGTTCTTTCCCTGCTCTGCTCTTGTCCAAGCATGGATACCCTGTTAGGTATCTGCATTTGTAATTCTCCTAACTGTGCTGTGCTTATACTGATTACACGTCATTCCTTCCTGGCAGGTCCTCTAATTCATCCAGGTCATTGCAGTAGCTCCTATATTATTAATTACTGTCCCCAAGCGTTGAGTCACCTCTGTACTAATATTTCTTTCACTCCTTCCTGCAGATTTCTTTTAAATGTATTAAGAAACACTAGGCCTCTGAGAGATGTCTAGGGAGCCTAGCAACTAGAGAGGGATAGGGTGCGGGAAAGGCCAAGGTGGGTTAGCAATGTTAAGAGATGAGATGTGAAGCACACAATGTAATCAGACATGCAGGTCAGTGAAAACCACTTTTACAGAGGTAGGAAAGAGGAGACAAACAGGCACATCACCAAGACATACAACAGATTGCATATGGAAAGAGATGGGAAAGAGGGTCCGTTAACATTATCCTGATCCTTCCATAAAAATATATTTCCCTGGCTCAAGAAGAGAAAATTTTGCTATTTTGAAAGAGCTTCAGGTTGTGAAAGGTAGGTCTGGTCAGCACTGGAGCTGCACAGTGCCAACAGGTTCCTAACCACAGAATCAGGTACACATCTTCATGGTGTGATGGGCCCTGTTCCTCAGGCTGGGTCCCCCCAGCCCCAAGAAGAAGGGGAGGGTGAGAGAAAGCAGGTCCCCTGGGAGAGGAGAGGCTGGCTCAGGAAGCAGTGGTGGTCACTGCAACACGGAACTCACAGTGAGATGCTCTCAGCCATCCTGATGCCCATCTGCAGCCCCTGCACTCCTGTCAGCCCTGCAGCAGTTGCAGGCAGAGGTTGCTGCTGCTCTCTAACATCCCACTTCAATTTTGGCTTTACCTGGAGTTCTGATTCCAGTTCTGGAGCCCCCAGTACAAGAAGAACATGGAACTCTTGCAGCAAGACTGGGAGAGGACCATGAAGCTGATCAGAGGGCTGGAGAACCTCTCCTATGAAGACAGGCTGAGAGAGTTGGGGCTGTTCAGCCTGGAGAAGAGAAGGCTTTGGGGAGACCTTATAGCGGCTTTCCAGTACTTGAAAGGGGCTACAGGAAAGCTGGAGAGGGATCTTTTCTAAGGGCATGTAGCAATAGGATGAGGGTTAATGGTATTAAATTAAAGCAGGGTAGATTTATATTAGGTATTAGGAAGAAATTCTTCATTGTGAGGCTGGTGAAACACTGGAACAGGTTGTCCAGAGAAGCTGTGGATGCCCCCTCCCTGGAAGCATTCAAGGGCACGTTGGATGGGACTTTGAGCAACCTCATGGGTCCCAGCCTATGGCAGGGGGTTTGATCTTTAAGGTGCTTCCCAACCCAAACCATTCTATGATTCCATGATATGATTCTATGATGAGTGTGAAGCCAGACACCAGCCACCCAAGGCCTTCTGAATTACAGCCCTTTACTGTGAGCGGTGCTGCTCTTTTACTGTCTAAAGCCTTTTCCTTTCTTGTCACATAAATTTTCTGTAAGGGTTATGCAAGAGCAACCACAAGAGAGATCCAGGAAAACACAACTTCTGAATTTGAAGGAAGACATGAAGAAAACTGCCCTCAGCTTGGCACATGGACTTAAGGAGGCTGTTAGAGAAAAGAAGTAAAGCCCCAGGGTGCAAAAAAGTTAGGACAAAAAAGAAGTAGCAAATCGTGGACACACACAACTGTCTTCTGAGAGCATTTTGAGCTTGTACACACCCTTGTCCCTTTGTTCAAGCTATCAGTTTTGTTGTGCCCTCAGACCCTCCTATCTTAGGAGCATCAGCTGGGAACTGAATCACAGCAAAAGAGCTGAGAATGTGTCTTCAACCTAGTGACACTATATGAGGAGGGAGCACAAGAATGGATCTACATCACAGAGGGTCTTCTCCAACCTAAGCATTTGCACCGATTCCAGCCAGAAGGCCCCAGCAAATAAAACCTCAGGGTCTAAAAAAGGTGCAAACAGCCTTTTCCTACCTTCAGGTCTCCTAAAGCCAGCTGCCTCTACTCTTCCCAAGTGAATAGGTCCAAACAGACAGTTCTGTCCCCTGCAGAGACATAGTAAAGAAGGGACATTACTGCCTCAGTGGCTTCACTCAACAGTGCTTTAGTCTGCTTTTAGAGGTGATTGTCAGTTCTAGCCTTTAAAAATTAGAGCTGCAGGTCAAATACAATCTCTCTCCTTCCCCTGAGACCCATCTGCCTGGGACACCCTCTGGAGCAGACACTTGCAGCTTGTGCAGAGTCCAGGCTGAGCCCTACATGGTATGGGCTGTCAGTGCAGCAAGAGCTCCAGGAGCCACACAGAGATACATGCAGAGTGGTAAATGCTGATGTGGTGACCATTCTGCAGGCAGGTAATTGCAGCTCCTGCTTAAATGGACTAATTGCTTTGGGCCCCTTTTAGAAAAGATCACAGTAATTACATATGTTCTGTTCGTGATGGGACTTGTGCCCCACCAGAGATCAGAGTTTTACTGTCACAATAGCTGTTTCTCACCTTTCCAGATGTTAGCCACAGCTGCAGGATGGGCTGCAGAGTGTCTGGCTCTTGCCCTGCCATGCCTGGGATTGCACAGAACTGACATGCCCAGAAGTGCTTAGGTTTCACATTGTCCTGGGCACTGTCATAGGGGTCACTTACCAGTGATGCCCTGGAAATGATGGGCTAAGCCTTGCCTCTGCTTGGGCTGCACTTCTGGGGATGGAGAGGAATGGTCAGACAGCATGTCCTTTATACAGGGGCAGGATAGTGAATGCCTGTTGTGGAGAGGGCACATAGGTGGGTGCTATAAAAGTCAGCAGTTTCCTGTGCACGGAAGGTTTATGGTGCTAGACTGCACAACACCTGATTGTGACCTTCACAGCTATCTCAGGGTGATTTCCCAACTACTCTGCTGTGTGTCCAAAGATACTTCAAGGTGCGTGTGCCACAAATGGGCCAGGTGGTGCTATGTGACCTACCACACATATAGAGCAAGAGACATTTCTCACTGGTAAGAGCTGGTGTAAGAGCCACCACTTTGGTCACCACTAGGGATGCTACATCTAAAGAGGAAAGAGCCCAAACCCTATTTCATCCTCTGAGTGATGTGTGAATGCTAAGCTTCAAGCTCATGCTTGAGTCCTACACAAACCATGTGAGAACAACGGAGCTGTGAAGTTTTACTTGTCCTCTACTGCACAAGGAGAAACATTGTGTTCAGCTACATACAGGGACTCCATGATTAGAAATAGACTCGTTCTTTCCTGACTGAAGGAAAGAGGAAGATACAAAACAGACCTATGTGCTGCCTAGTGAATTTCATGTTCAGCCTTTTCCTTCCACACTGTCACAGCAGCTGTATGTCTGTGTCCCTGCCTCGCTGGGAAGGCTGTGGCTCCGTCCTTGCCAGGCTTATTAAATGTCTGACTTTCCCACTGCTTGCAAAGGGATGTGGCAGGAGACTCCTGTTTGCCATGAAGACCATGCCTCAGCTCATCTATCAAGATGAGATGCTCCTGTGTGCTGGAGCAAGGAAACCTCCCCAGCCCAGGGAGTGCCTGGGGATCCCTGGGGCTGTCCCTCTGCCTAGATCCCAGCCAGTGCTCCAGGGGAGCCCCTCGTCAGTGGCAAACACCACACTGCCAGCTCTGCTATACACATTATGTGGCTCTGGCATGCTGGTGCATCTGTCTCCCAAGCAAGGTGCATCTCACTAACCCCAGTGCCAGCTGGTCTTGGAGCTGCAAATAACAGTCTGCCACCCTGGGCCAGCTTCCTTGGCAAGTTTGTGCCCTCACCTCGTGCCTCAGTTTGTCGTGTTACTCAGGGATGATCACACCTGCCTGCCTCGCGGGCTGGTAAATGTATCTTAAAGGCTTCAGATGGGAGTTGTTGTAAATGTCAGCTCTAGTCATTTATATGTCACAAGCTGGAAATACAGTTTTGCTTGTTCCCACCAGGAAAAGTGGCATTCAGGGAGTTAGAAAGAGTCTGGCATCTCTGCCACACTGCTGCACTCCTTTCCTTCCCCTTGTACAGATGCAGCTGAGGGCAAAATTTGGCAAAAGGCGATTAATAGTGAATTGAAGTGTAGAAGGCAAGGGAAGGAGGCTGAGGTCACAGGACAGCTAATATGCAAGAGTCAGACTTAGCCAGGCTGGTGGATAATGAGTTGTCAGGATTATATGTGGCAGCAGAACGCCTGGATTTGAAGTGGAATTATTGAATTGATTATGGGCAAGTTCTTGTATCTACATCCTGCCAGAGTGCAAATAATGAGCAGAAAACAAGGCGAGAGGCACACCAAGCCAGGAGAACAGGGAGACAAAGTATTATCTGTCAGAGAGAGACACAAATTGAAAAAAGGGAATCATTAACAGAAGGAGATAAATCTGTGGAGGGGGAAGAGTGACAAGAAAGCGAGAGGTTTTTGCTGCACAATGGGAAGTACTCATTTTTTAATGCTGTGTATCCCCAACAGGTGGTGTTAAGACACCATGGGGTGCCATGGTATATCTGAGACTGTGTGTGCCATGCCATGATGCTGCTGCAGGTACCTCCCCTGGTCTGACACCTGCAGGCCTCCTGATCCATATGTGCTGCTTGGAGCGCGGCGTATCCCTGTGAGTGATGAACTGCCTTCATCAGTCTGCACTAAATGTTGAGAATTAGCAGAGCTATAAGCCATATTTCATGTTAGGTTACAGGGGAAAACAGTAGGAGATAGGATTTATGCTCTCTGTATAAATGGACTTGATCAGATTTTCTTTGCGAGGGAAAAAGAAATTGTGTCTGATAAAGTTCGGCACAAAAAAAAAAAAAATATATATATATATATAAATAAAATGCAATGTTTCTAAAGTGGGAAAAAAACCCCAACTTTTGTTATTACCAGTGATTAATTGAATTGATGTGTAACTGGTGTTCCAGAGCACTGGAGATTAGAAACAGTGACAGAGTATGCCCCAGCAGTCCCAGTTCTGCTGTTACCTGAAATTACAGTCCAAAGCAGACTGACTTGTGTGCCCCACAAATTCATAAAAATTCAAGAGCCACTCTCACCAGTCTACTTTTGATAAATTCTTTTTGATTCAGTAATCTTTCTTAATGGAATTTCTCTCCCTCTTCCTCTCTTTTCTTTTACCCTTTTTGTTTTTTTCGGCTCAGGCCACACATTTATTATTCCCTCCCACTCTCCTCTGTGGGAGTGCAGACCTCTGACTAAACATCCATGTTGTAATCTGTACAGGAATTTACTGATGGTGCATGACAGAAGGGACTTAAAGAAAATTATGCATTTCTCAGATCTACCCCAGGGCACACAAATCAAAGTCTCCCCTGAACACTATATAGTAAAACTGAAAGTAGCTACACTTTATATGGAAATGAGATGATCCTAGGACATAATAGATCTAAACATATATCAAAACACAGCGACAATGGACCTAGAAACTGCTTTTTCTTCACTAAGGAAATAAACCTCTGTTTTGTTTTATTTCTCCAAATGTGTCTTTTTCTCAAGTAATGAGAAAAAGACCCACTAGGAATACACATTTACCAGACAGGCTCCAGAGCTCATGGTCCTTTTTTCATTTTTATTTTACTTATAGGCCACCTCTTACTTTTCACCACTTTAAAAAGAGTATTTAGAATAGGTCAAACAGTAGCAAATACCTTGCTCTCTTATGGACTCAATCAGAAAGGGAAGAATATAATTGGGGGGAGGGGGGGAGCACAGCATCTCATGGTGCTTCTAGATAAAGGAGGGATGCCAGGGAACATGTCTAATTTTGCTTTCTTCTTCACTGCTTTCTTGCTTGTGTCATAATGAAAGGAAACGTAAAGTATGGCAACGTGATATCTCGTAAGTTATGCCTGCTGCTTTTCCTCACACTAGTTCCTTCCTCAGGGGATGAGCCATTAACAGCAGAGCCCCTCCAGCTGCTATTGTTGATGGCTGTGCAACAGCAGCTGCCACATGCAGGTTTGCTGCAGCTGGGACATAGATCCTACAATATCCGAGATTGTGGCACTTCCCTCCAGGGCTTCTGTGGACCTTTCAGATGTTTTGGGAGAGGAGGCTGGAGACATCCATGTGTGATTCGTGCACTGGAACAAGCCAAAGAGGGACAGAGAAAGTTCTTTACCAAAACCAAATAGAAAAGCAGAATACTGTAACAAAGATCATGTTTATTCCACTGGTATTCCTCGTGTAGCATTCAAAAAAAATTAGCTTTCTGCAACCTTTTGTATTGTCACGTTAAAGCACGAGAAATCAGCTCATTTTGAGGCAGCATAAGAAAAAAACCAAAGGAGATGGCAAAGTTCAGCATCCCTTGGGGCGCTGGGTTTTGATGAGCTGATGGATTAGCCCAAGCCCTTTCCCAATTCCATAGGTGTGTGGGATCAGATTGCAGCTTGCAGCACATCTCAGCAGTGAGGTGACACAGGTCAGCTCCTCCCCACATGCAACAGGACACCAAAATAGAAGCAGGGAAGAACAAAACCAGAACAGAGCATGTTAGCTGAGCAGGTACGGGTTCAGGTTCCTATTCTGTGACAACCTATCTGTGGGCAAGTCTATTAGTTTCTCTGTATCTCATTTACATATTCATAAATCCAAAATGAATCTAGCTTCCTGTCTCACAGGACCACTATGAAAGGTATTGTATCCTACCATAGGACTGTGATACCAGCGGCTATTTAAGCACCAAAGAGTGAAGAAGGGAATTTCTATGCACACTTTTCCTTTGTGGCAGAAGAAGAGCAGACAGTGATGTCAGCCTTTAAAAGACCAATGTGACACTTGAAAAAGATGTTTGTACTTTCCCCCAAAAAATGCAGAGGCATGGAGAAGTGTGAATCCATTGAAGGCCCAACTGGACCAAACAAATCAATTGGGACACCACTAGCTAATTGTCTGGTGCTTTTATATAACATGGAAATATATTTCTGTGTGGTGCTGGTGATGACAGTGGATGACTCCCTGCTGCAGGACAGACAGGTGACTGAGGGAAGGGGCAATCAGTTTTTACTCATTAGACCACACAGGATACTGCATCCAGTTTTGAGTTCCCTGATACACAGGAGAATCCTGATTCCCATGATTAAATGGGAATAAATTCAGCAGAGGACCAGCAAGACGGTCAGGGGCAGAAGCACTTGCCCCATGATGAGGTGCTGAAGGAGCTGGGCTTGTTCAGCCTGGAGAAGAGGCAACACTGGGGACATCTAGGATCCACCTAGCACCTGTGAGGAAGCCATCATGATGTGATCCGGGGTCCCTTCCCACCTGAATGACTCTACTAGTCAAAATTACTCTGTTAACAGTAATGGAGAGGCATAGTCATCTTCTGTAAAAAGGTATTTGTTTAAGTTTTAAAAGAAGGTGTATATAGATATAACATCTGCAAAAAACCCTGCCAGTCCACCATACCCGGTAAATATCTGAGCATAGGGAAGAAGACCTGTTCAGTTTCTGGGTCATATTTCTTTGCAGTAGTTATCTCTTAATTTTTTCTATATGGCAGATGATGAGGTGCTTCCTCTTCAGTAACACACACATTCTTAACAGAAATCACAAGTGCCACTGAGAAAGAGATTTCCTGCCTGGTTTTTTTGTTGTGGGTTTGTTGGTTTTTTTCTCTGTTTAGAAAAATACACAAACTGTCCTGCTAAAGACAGTAAAAGGGCTCAGAGTTAAAAAACACCTCTATTTACAGCAGTGCCTCGATTCTGCTGATCTTACAATGTTATTGTTCATGCCAGCATCACTGCTAAGAAATTGAGGCGATAAAGGAGGAACTGGAGATGATGCTTCCAGTAATGAAAAGGAAAATACAGGTACTGCAGCAAGTCCCCGGCTGCCCTTCCTGTCTCCCCAACAGCTGTGTGCGGATGTCTCTGCTAGGCTGAGGAAGAGGGACTGTGACAGAAGAACCTGTTTTTCTGCATGGGAAAGGGGAAAGGCAGTGCATGTGCCCATGCTGGGATGACCAACTTGTACAGACCTGCTTCAGCTTGACTCTGGTGGCTCCCATCAGCCTTTTCCCATCTGCTGCTGGTTCCCCTGCCCCCAGCAGGAGCCTTAGCACTGTTACAGCACACAAAGATACAGCCCTGGCTTCTGTACGGCTCAAGCAGAATGTTAATTCCATAATGTTGGCAATTCCTTTCCCACTTCACATGCACAGTGCCCATCACACACAACAACTGCTGACTTTGGGTAGATCCTGTACCCTCTGGGGGCTTCTTATGTATCCTTCCGTGTATCTAAAACTTGCCCATGCCACAGAGGTCTGGGGAAGATTCGCCCATGAATCTCCAGGCAGAGACACATAAAGGGTTGTTATTTATCACTTGTCCTCATGTGAAAATTGCTGTGCAGCAGTGCGGACAAAATTCCAGCTCAGCACTTGAAGAATGGCTGACGCTGTCTTGCACCTGTGTCAACTGCACATGCTTCCATATCCTCCAGGATAAAATCGTATAAGGAGTTTGGTTACAGTGCTCATCGTGCAGGCGAGATGCAGCTAGGCAGTATATCATCCTTCCAGAACATGGCCAGCTCTGAGACAGGCTATCTTCCTGTTAAGCAGCACTGTCTATTAGAGCAGTTGAAACTCAGCCAGTTGCTCCCCAAAGAGCAAAGCATGGCAGATGCCTTCACCATCATGACCTGTCACATGAAGATTTATCAGCCACCAGGATGTGAACCATTCAGCTCTCCCATTTGGCCAACAAAATCAAATACTTGCTATTTGTTGAGAAAGTAAAGGCATCGTTCTGAACTGGTACAGCCACAGCAGCTGCTCAGAGAGGTAGAGCCCGTCATCCTGCTCCTCCTATGGCACTGCAATGCCAGCCACTCTCTCCTCCTGTGAGCAAGTATTTGGGGAGGGTTGTGGGCTGCAAGGGGTGCACAGTGCTTGCCAGCTGAATCCCAGCAGGTGGTGCAGAGAAGAAGGATGGAAGGGCAGAGGGAGGTAACTTCACCAGGAAACATGGCTGGTTGCCTTTGGGAGGGTATAGAAGATAAAATTACAGCAAGAACAGTGAGCAGAAGATGATCCTGCATAAACTGCAACTGGAATAAGGCATACCTCTGAATGAGAAAATAGATCAGGAGAAGAGCAGAAGAGGAAGGAACAAAGTTTAGAGAAGCTGTGAGGGTTTGTTTAAGGTGGGCAAGAAAAGATGAAGGAGACATAAAGGCAACTGAAGAATTTGGG
The DNA here is from genome assembly GCF_020740795.1 of Apus apus. Classification (NCBI taxonomy): domain Eukaryota; kingdom Metazoa; phylum Chordata; class Aves; order Apodiformes; family Apodidae; genus Apus; species Apus apus. The sequence continues at coordinate 11,907,402 of NC_067284.1, forward strand.
TAGCAGCTAGAAGGCGAGCAGGAAGACTGGGGGGGGGGGGTGTGTGTGTAAATGAAGTCAAGAAAAAGGAGCAAAATAGAAGGCAGGAAGAAACAGAAGTGAAGATGTTGCTGCACCAAGTTTGCATCTCTGATGATGGTTACCTGGGCACCTATGTGCAGTGCTAACCCCCTCCTCCAGGCTGGCAGCAAGGTACAGATGCCCACAGTGGCCCTGCATTAAGCCAACATAGCCCCACAGGACTTAGAGGCTGTGCAGCACATCTTCCTTGCCTCAGATGGGTACCCCACCAATAAGGCCTGCTTACAAATTGGTAGCCACCTGCTTTAGAGCACAGGAGCCTGAAAAGCAATTATTTACTTAATGTTCATAAATTAATATCCAGCTCCTGGAGTCATTTGGCTCTTCAGTCTTTGGCAAGCTGCTGTCTCTCCTTCCCTTTTGTTTTTTTTTCCCCAGAGCATGCAAGATAGTGTGGAGCTGTTGACGTGTTTAGCACTGGGTTATCTTGAAGACATCTGCTTATTGCAAGGGAATAGTGTGAACTCCCAGTGACCTGTAGAGCCTGCATTCCTAATTAGTGGAAAAATATTCCATAATCAGGGTATGGCCATTTCAATGGAGTTTAAAGATAGAAAGGTTATTTTCTTGTCTGGGGTCACAAATAACTATTACTGACTATGTATCTTCATTCTGACCTAGAGTTAATCAGGTGCAAAGCTGGTAAGCAGCAGGACCAGATTACACAGTCTCACAGAGTACATCTACCCTGAGGGCTTGCCTTCTGTTTTTACTCACATTTTTTGCTTCCAACCTCTAACAAACATGTACAAACCTTTTAAGCATGACTGGGTAAGTGCTTTGAAATAATGCCCACTTTTATGGCTGCTTTGCTGCAGGCCATCAAACCTGAGAAGGTGCAAAAAACACAAAGAGCTGAGCTTAGCATGTGCCCTCCGGCACCATCACACCACCCTCAGCACCTGCCAGCCCTTCTTGCCACTTGCTCCCCATTTGCCTCCTACCCACCTGCCTTTTTTTTTGTATTTGCCTCCAGTCCACCCACCTTTTTATATTCTCTGGAGCAGCATTCAGCTCCCAGAACCACCCAGCCTCCTCCATCTGATGCATCACCTTACCACAGTGAGGCCAGAAACTGGTTTCTCTTGTGGTGAACATCTCCACCTCAGTAAGGATTTGAGCAGGAGCAACCCTGCCTGTGGTGGGCACAGGGAACCATTCCTAGTGCCATTCAAATTACTGAGTGTGGTGGCAGCATTTTGGGTTGGTGTTTGGCAATGTCCACTGTAGCTTCCCTGAGGAAGGACTTGGCTATCCCTGGTTTAAATACCCTGAGTGTCTTCTGTGGTGCAAACATTGCCACAAATGCACAGCTAAGAGGAGCAAGGGGAAAGGCATGGGTGATATACCATAATACATCATTGAGATATAGCATAGTCAAATGGCTAACATGGGTAGGAATAAAAAAAGATGGCCATAGACAGTAAGAGAGCTGCTCATCCAGACTGCAAGCTGATCTGGAGATGCTAACACTCTGCCTTGTCTTCTCCTCCTTCCCAGCCTTCTCCCTGATTGGTAAATCTGTCACTACATCTCTACACTGGAGAATGCAAAAGACTTTAAATCTCCATTTCTGTGCCTTGTTCCTTCCATTGACTGAGTTGTTTCAGTGACAAATATATGTTAGAAACATAGAATGATCATATAATAATGCAGCTTGGAAAAGACCCTTAAGATCACTGATACCAACCATAAACCAAGTCCACCACTAAACCATGCTCTTAAGCACCACAGCTACATGTCCTTCAAATCCCTCCAGGCATGATGATTCAACCACTTCCCTGGGCAGCCGTTCTGGTGCTTGACAACCCTTTCAGTGAAGAAATTTTTCTTAAGAACCCATCTAAACCTCCCCTGGCACAACTTGAGGCCTTTTCCTCTTGTCCTAACTAACAATCCTTGGATTGTTAGTCCAAGCTGTGCAGGTCTGGTCTGGTGCTTCTCTCTCAACCAGCAGAGACAGAAATGTGCTTGCTTGCCTGGGACTCCAGTGATAAGTAAAACACTTCTTATGTGTCTAAGCATAAGCTTGTAGCTATGGGAAAGTCATTCCACTTGGATTTTATGTTTTTGCTCCAAGGTGTCTCCCCACCTTCAGAACATCTATTTCACAAGAGGGACTGAGAAGGGGAGTGAGTTTGCATGATGGGTCTATATGACTTCCCTATAGAAATTACTCTGAAAGCAGTACATTGTTTGTGTGGTTGCAAAGATAGCCTCCCAAACTGGAAAGCAGTGGCACAACAGCCACCAAGAAGAGTCCTCCCAACACAAGAACAGTTCCCAGGAAATTGTGGGTTGTTGCTGTGGAAAATACAATTACAGTTCAGTTACTGTATGAAGATCAGTTTCTTCTCTGCCAGTAATTTGGCTCCCTGCTGTCACCTGCAGGAATTCTGCTGTGGATTAATAAATAGGATGACATGATCTCAGACAGGTATGGCTCTGCTCATAATCCTCCTCTCAGCTACATGCAGTCAAAATTCTGTAAAATCCTGCTGGGACCCCTGCAAAAATGGTCTTGCTTACTTTAAAAAAATCTATTCTGAAACAAAACCAAAAAAAAGAATTTGGTGGTGAAATAAGTTATGTTGTAAAAAATATCATTGGCCATCTCCACAATGACTCTTCCTGTCATCAGGGCTTGTGTCTTTTGGGCATGTTCCCTTACAAAGTGCATATGCCTGTGGATGCTCACTGTTATCTTTGTTGTTTTATTTGCACAGGAGAGCAGTGTCAATATTCCATGGTTCGGGTAGTCTAGAGGACAGAGAACCAGTAGATGGTAGACAGTTCTTTCATAAGTAGTGTCCAAACAGTAATTATTAGAGCTGAATAATTCAGAAATTTTTCAGATAATCTTAGCTTGGGCCCTGATTTTCCTAAGACAATGCTCATACTTCATTTTTTGCTTGCACAGTCACACTGAATTCAACAGGAGCAGGGCAGCACATTTAAAGTTAAGCCTATCATAAAAATCTTTCTGCATCAGGGCCTCAATCTCAGTTCATAGATATTCCATGCGGGGGGGGGGGGGGAAGTAAATAAGTTTGTTTTGGTCCTGCTTAAATTCCTTTTGTGTTCATTTTTTGTGACAGTTTGGGGAACAGACCTTTGGGGGAAAAAAAAAAGTACGAAGAAACAGGTTTTAAAGCCACAAATGTAAGTTATGGTGAAAACCCAGTTGTATGTTTGCATAAACAAGGATTCAGGGTACAGTATCAGCACAATGTTCCTGTCACAAACAGAAACGATGCATAAAATTTATCAGAGCACCAGCAACTAGGTACTGTGGATATTTGCTTTCAATCCACAGAGTTAAAGATTAGAAAAGGTATCTGATTCATTTCAATAACAAACAGACTGGGGAATCACAATCTGTTCTCAGCTATTTAATGGATGAAAACCAGTAATTCATTGAATATATTAGTCTCTCAATCCTAGCAATTACTAAAAGATAGCTAGAGATTTGAAAACAATAATTTCAGGAGCTATGCATAATTTCTAGCAGCAACTGGTAAGTGATGTTAGGGTATGTACTTCTTGGCTTCAGGCTCAGTCACAGGAGCTCCTAACAAACCCTTCCCACTCGCCGTCCAGCAGCTGGCTGAGGGTGAACTCAGCCAAACACAGCTATAAGGATTTCTAAGATCAAAGCAGGAGTTAGCTACATTGTTCATGTGGCATTGGATTTTTGACTTCTGCTTGTAACTCACAAATTACAGTTCTGAAACTTAGTCACCTACAACATTTGCAAACGAATTTCAGCAACCAATCGAACAGTTGAGCTTATCTGAGTACACAGGGAAGGAAATCTTGGACATTTTCATTTTGCAAGAAAACATGAATGAAAGAACTTCAAGGACAGCTGGTAGAAAAAAGCAAAAGCACTTTTGGGAGAGGGGAGACAACACTGGTGAACTGTTAGATGCTGGTATTTTCATGATCAAATGTTCAAATTTTGCAGAATTTGGTGAGAAATTAAAGCAAGTTTTGCAGCCCTCCTACCAGGCAGCTTTTCCCCAGAGTGTCCATTGCTTCAGCAGCCCCTGTGGGGATACCCTTGGCTGATGCTTCTGCAGCCCCACCACAGGTGCTGAGCTCCTGAGGGCTCCCAGGGAGGACTGAGGGCTACGGCCTCCCCTGTTCACAGACTCTAATTTGGAGAACTGGGTGGAAATTCTGTGGCTCTGTCTCACAGAGAGGATTTAGGAAATAGTCTCTCTTCCCTCACAAGCCATTGCATGAACTCAAGTCAGAAGCAGCTGGATGCCTAGAGAAAAATCTGGAAAACCAGCATTACATGTGGAAAGAAGAAGACAGAGCATTAAGAGAGATGGCGGATTGCCATTTTGTACTCACCCAATTAATATGCTCCTTCCTCCATTTGCTCATTTTGTCTTTCCAGGCTTCATAATCTCTGGTGAACAGATCAAGGGGTGGAGCTGAACTGGCAACTGTCACCTTATCACATCACTCTTATAAACACATAGTACTAGCACAGGCAGAAGGCACCGTCGTGCTGATCATCATCCTCTGAGTCAGCCATTTGCAAACACCTTCTCCAGGCTGTCATCTTGCCACTAGGAATTCAAAATCTGAGTCAGAACCCAATTTAAACTGCTATAATTAACAGTCCCAATTTAACCAAGCCTAGCAGTTTGTCATGTTGCATTCTCTGCGTACATCTGAGCATCTCACACTTGGGCTCCTTCCTGCTCCTCTGCTCGGCCCCTTGTGCTGTGAAGAGGCTGGTGCCCAAGAAGTATCTTCCTCGCTAGGGAGCTCCAGGAAACTTAGACCAGCCAAGATTCCTAAATAGGGGATCATTCTATATCAAACAAACTAAATATGAGCACTCTTCTCCTTGTTGTTTCTAAATGTTGTTGTTACTGATGAGCACTTCACTTGGAGGAAGGTCTCTGGACGTTGCGGGTGGCTTAGGAGTGTCCCTGTTTATTTTTAGGGAGTTCCCTGCATTTATTTTTAGAGAATTACAAATAGGTGACTTACAGATTAACTTGTGTTTTTGCAGCCACAGGTGATGGCATGCCAAAACTGTGGGTGGAAACATATTTTTGAAAAATGTGGGGTTTTTAAGATACAGGGAGGATTTTTTTCCTCTCGACTTTCTTTTCATTGCTTTCTTTCCTTTCTCTTGCCATCCAGTCTGAATGATGCATTTGGTCTTTTGTGTCTCACCATTATTTACTTTTACAGTGCTGCCTTGAAACCACCACTAAGAGCTCTGTCTCTTGACCCAAGCACTGAGAAGGTGCACCTGGAGAACCATCCACTGCCCAGAAGTGCTTACAATCTGCATCGATTTAGAACACGTTCAGAGATTAACTCAAATTCACACAGCAGATCAGCAGGCAAGTTAGAATAAACTCCATGTCTCCAAATCTGATTTAGGTAGCCTGTGCCCTCAAGTGCACCCGTTCTGCTGTCTCAACACTTTGCTGTGATTCCTCTCCACCCAGCAGCCTCTGATGGATCCCCACGGTGCGTGTCCCTCTGCAGACACACCCAGCTGAGCCTGCTGCAATGGGATTTCATTTTTTTATGATGCTTATGCATTACTCTGCTTCCTTACAGAAATACCTACATGTCAAAAATTATGGCCATTTTTTAAGAAGTCACTAAGAAGCCCATGCTAGCTGTGTCAAACATTCCTATTTTGGTGTTCACCAATTTGCAGTCTTCTCATGATGTTGGCTTCATTATTTTAGCATCGGTTTTACATATCACTGTATAAATGATCCTTGTGTGTGTTTGGAGAGAAAGAGAAATACAGTTTTGTCCATACATTTTTAAATGTCCACAACTGGGTATTTCCACACAGAATCAGGAAAGTACACAACATTCTTCAAATCAAACTCTTGTCCTCTGCTTGCTGTGTATATACACAGTAGACATATACAAAGTATTATTTATTATATCTGCATATACACTATGCAGAAAAAAATCCCCTGGAGTTCCCATTTCTACTCTCAATGACCAAGATGTGAAATAAAAAAATCTTGCCTCATCATACATTTTTCTACTTCAGTGAAATATTTTTTATTGATGTTGCAAGTTTTAATTTTAAATCCAGTTTTGATGAAAAAAACGTGGCTGATCATCTGCCCTGTTATTATACAAAATATATTTCTATCAAGTGGAAGGAAATATAATTTGTAAAATGATCAATTACATAATGATTACAGTGGAGAAATACATTCCCTAACAAAATTTGCTAAATGAAGGAATTTAATATGAAATAGTAGATTTCCAAATTTATACAAATAACACCAGATGGTGAGTAGCTAGTTTTAATTAAATTAGGTTTGATAATTATAGCCGTTTAATTTTTAGGTTTGACTCAGATTAGAAAGAATGTTTTATTTCCCTGTACATTTGTTTTTAGTTTCCTTTCAAGGCTGTGGACACTGCATTATTTGCCAGGGCCTGGAGTGGCAGAGGGCTGCACTAGGCTTTCTGGTGGCTGGTTTCAGCTTGCCTGGCTCCCCTTCCAGCAGTCTGGACACAACACTGTGCCTGGGCTGGGACCCCCCTAAAGGGAGTCAGAGGGAGTTTTGCCAATGGAAGCAGAGGGAGTTTCTGCTACAGCTCTGAAATACATCTTCACAGCCCAGTCTACTGGCTCCAGAGCTGCATCCCAGCTGCTTTGGAGCACACGCCTAATGAGAATGACATCCTTGTGGCTGTGCAGAGTGGGATGACCCACTCTTGGCTGTTGGGCTTCCATCTTGCCCCTGCAGTGTCCCCTTGCCCCACACACACACTTTCACTGCCTGCAGCTTGTGTCCTGCCACGTTTTCTCAGAGAGGACCCTGCACAGGCAAAAGCCTGGCCAGCCAGCAATGAAGTGATGATTTCTGGGGTTTGTATCTCCTCGAACCAGCCTTTCTCACCACTGCTGCTTTCTCCTGGTTCATCTGGTCTGGTCCCAGCTCTGAGCTCACTGAGTCCCAGTGACTCCACTGAGCCATAGAAATATTCTCAAAGTTACAAATTCATCCAAGCCTTTTTTTTACACTGTGGACGGAGTCCAAAGCCTACCTTGCAGTACCAGCTCCCTGATAATCAATGCTCACAATCCCATGGGAATCATCTCCCACCTTTGGATCAAGCCAAGTATCATCAGAACCCATACACTGAGTCTCATGTACAGGTTTTGCAGTTTCAGCTACAAGCCCAAACAAACACTTTCATCGACTTTTTGGGTCAAATCTGCAAAATGGGTGTTGGCTTCAGTGATGCCTGGGAATGCTCAGCTTCTCCCCAGCAGTGAGATATTGCAGGTAGAAATATCCATATGATAATAACTCTGACACATTTTCTCCTTGACTCTTACCTGATGTTCAGGGGAAGGACTCTTCCAGTGGGACTGAGTTTGTGGCAAACTTCTCAATTGCTTGAGCTACTAATCCATTTCCTGGAGCCTCTACTCCATAAAAAGAGATGGGGTGGGAGTGAAGAGGTTAGATTCATTGGGTCATCACAGTTCAAAGGCACCTGAAATATTGTCATTGTAAGTGAATATTATAATTATAATTTAACATTACAATTTAGAATTTTAATATTGCAATTAAAAGCCATGTTCAGGATTTGCCTGTAACTCCTGGAAACCACCAGATGCTTGTGACTTCCAGCAAATAACATTTTAGGCTGGACAAGCCAGTCCAAGGGCTTACTCTCCATTTTGGATGATGTTAGGAAACTTCAAAGATGCCTTAAATCATCTCTCTGACTGCAGCTTTCTTACAGCTGGCACTTGGGCTGCCACACAGGCAAGGTGGTGCTGTCCTGCCTCCTCTCTCTAAAGTCCTTTTTCTTTTATCTCAGTTTTCTCTCAGCAAGGTTCTTCTTCCATTTTCCGCCTAGTGCAAATCCTGTCTCCTGCTCAGCTTCCTTTTTTGTGTGTGCTGAAAAGTGGCCTCCCTCAATTTGTATTATATTGATTATGTAAATCAGCACTTCTCCTCTAGATTGCTTTTTCTTTGTGAACTGGGAGTATAATTTGCAGTCTTCTACCTGATAATTGTGAGGATAATTTGAGCTGTCTCTTTGTGGAGTCATCAGTGACTCAATTTCCATATGTGAGAAGTGCTCTTTTTCTTTTAACTTTTTCCCTAATCCTGCCTCCTTCTGGAATACTGGATTGATTCTGCTATTTGTAACAGCACCACCTGAAGTGTATTTTGGAATTTCCACTGCTAGTAATATTGATGATTATCTACAATGTGACAGGTTTTTCAATATTTCCAGAAAATATGTCATCCCATACCTACCAGCCTGACAATAAATTTGTCCATCTAGAATGGAAAACTGAGGACTCAAATATGGTCATTTTTGTCTCCCCTGGAAAAACGTTTCCAAATGAAGTAAAACAATACCATTTTGTTGTGAATAGTACATGTCTTTCATTGACTTGAAATGCCATCTATAGATAGCAAAATTTTTAAAAGTGAGAGGTTCTTGACAGATCATTCCTTTCTTCAGCGCTGAACGCGACCCACATGCAAAGTGCCATGTAGCACATTAACAGCAAATGAGAATTAATAAATCTATTCACAAGGTTTCTAAAGGATAAAAGAACAAAATTGAATAGTATCTTACTGGCAAGTGTCTCAGAAAAGAAGACCATTGCTTTATTGTACCATTTTAAAAAAGCACTGCTTCTTCCTCCCTTGTTGATATGATATTGGTATTGCTGAGCACTGAAAATATGCTGAGTGGTTTAGAAGTTATGGGTGGAGATAAATTCTGAGCCAAGATGTTTAAGTGTGAGGCCCCAGGCCAGTGCCCTTGGGTGTCAGTGGTCCTCTGGAGAGAGGGAGCTCCCACAGCATCCAGAGGCTGTGCAGAGCATGAAGTCAGGGTGTCTCTACAGTCCCCTGGGCAGAACTAATGAAAACAGAACCATTGTTCTCTCTTCAGCTTTCCATTTCAGATCAGACATTTTCAGCCTTCCTTCATGGAAAATCCACGTCAGATGTGGTTGTGACTGAATTACTATCTTTGCAACTTTGGACTGAGTTGCACTAGGAATTGCACCATTAAAAAAGAGAAAATCTTTTAAGATTTAGCGAAATCTAAAGAAACCTCTTTCAAATTTATCACCAAAATATTTCTCCTCAAAAAATTTATCTGTTAGTTGACTAATGAGTTTTATTTTTACATATTCACAATGTTTCATTCTGCTATTTTAATTAAGAAAAAAAGTATCAAATGGTACAAACTTTTCTAAATGCAAAATAGTTTGAGAAAAAAAATTATTAGTATCTTCCATTCCAAGAATGTCCAAAATGGGTGACATCTTGACCCAATCAATATGCTTTTTTTATTTCTGTCTGCAAGATAAATGTCATCGTAATTAGTACACTTTCATGAAATATTTCCCTTTGGACAAACTGGCATTTTCTTGGAGGAAAATGTTCTGTTAGAAAATTCCAGATCGATGCTGCTGTTAATGTGCTACTCAACTGCACCTGCAAATAAACTCATGCATCTGGACTCTGTTGGAATTAGTGGTAATTCTGTCAGGGGCTTCAGAAAGTCCAGAACTACAAACGTGTAGGTATGTGTGCATGAATATACAGAGCTGTATCATTGATGGGTATCATCTATCTTCTAATATCTATACCTAGGTAATTATAGCTCCTGCTATATACACACACCAGGAAAGTGACTGGTCTGACAGATGGGAGTCCTGCAGGAAACCCTTAGAAGAGCCAGGGTTGGGGGAGAAGCAAGGCAAAGGCATATGTTTTGTTGTAGCTTGAATTACCAGAGAGCTAATCCCCAGGAAGGGGGTGCATTTGACCTTCTGTAGCACAGGGAAGGTTAACCTTTAATATTTCTCAATGAACACATTCCAGGGGAAAATTTCTGTTTCACTGCAGTACTAAAAAAGCATCCAGATACTTGCATTTTTGGCAAGATGGAGATTCTAAAGGATTATTTTTTTTCAGCACTAGTCATGTAATTTGCCAACAATCCACTAGCTGAACAGTCAGTCAAACAAGACTTTTAATTCTTGAAAGGTGGCCAGTTTCCCAAATCCAAACAAAGTGACCCAAGATGTTTATTTTCATTCTTGGTTAGCTGGTTAATGGTTTGAATGTGATATTAAGCATCATTATTAACTGGTGAAAGGGGAAAAGAAGGAAATGAATTAGGAATGCTAAATTTCAAAATGTATGGGGGACTATTGCTCCCAGGAGAACTCTCTGATAGATTTAGGGTATGGGGAGTCAATCCTTTATCATCATGTCTGCCCTGTGCTTAAATAGTCTGACATCAAATTGAACACTAATATATAACACTGGAATATACCATGCGAGTTGTAATCATCCTATCCTGATATGAAAAATTTCAGAAGTAGGTGGAGTTGTTTGAATGGTAGGATTGGGGAAGAAAGCCTGTGAATGACCATTAAGAGAATATTTTCAATGCATGCACAATAGTGCTAAAAATTCAGAGACAAATCCTAAGCCTAAAGGCTAAAAAACAGGGTAACAAATTTTCAATGCATGCAGAGTAATACTAAAAAATACAGATATAAATACAGTAGGCTAGAAAATACAGATGAGTGTTCTCTGTTAGCAGCCTGTAAGCATGTGTTATGTGTCTGGATGTGTGAGCACGTGTCCATCCACATATGCACAGAGCTCTGAAGCAAGGGCATCCCTTTCTCTTTGACATCTACATAGAAACATCCTTCCTAGAATGGATTTCTATTTAGTCTTATGTGGGGGGGGAAGATGGGCTGTTCTCCACACTTCCCCACCAGTAGTGCTTTTGAAAAGTCAGCCCTATTCTTTGTCTTAAGCCCAGCACAAAAACCCTCTGAGACTCATCTTCTGTTCTGACCTTAATTCTTTTAGTCATGTCTAGATACTGTAGCAATCTTTAGGTAAATGTATGACACATCACACACATTCAGAGAATGGAAGCTTTAACTTCAGATTTTTCTTCTTTTGTGTATTTATGTCAGAGCTTCAGCATTGCTCTTTCAGTAGGGAAAGAGGGAGATTATGGGCTTGTTATCTGGCCAGGAGTTTCTGCACTTCAAAAATATAGGTCAATGTATGTCTTGATAAGCTGTCTTCCCCGGCAAGGAAATTAATGTCTCTGTTTCTTAGGATAGTAAGTTCTGTATAGGCCAAGTATCTGTCTATCCCTCAGCATTTGCTTACACAGGCATGTGTAAATATGTGTGTGCATAAATATGTACAAATATGTATTTCAATACTTGTAATTACATATTATGATATTTAAAGATAATATCTCTGTACCTGGTGCTGAAATGATGTTTGTTCTGACTGCCACATTCTGCTGGTTCATATTGGAAGCCATTAGATTTACTTCACCAACATATCACACAGAATTGGCAAATGAGGCTTCAAAATGTTAATTACAGAAGCAGGATCAGAAAGGTTAAAAAATGTTAATGTGCATCATTGGGGCAGCACAACCTACTGAGGACCAACAGATGAGAATTTATTGCAGGAGTTAAGACAGGGACCTATTGTGAATGTAAGAGGAATTAAAGTGCTCCAGAGTGCTCTTTTATATCCACTGCTCCTGATAATGTTCTCACATGCTCATGGCAGTAACTCTGCATTTGATTTTAGTTGCTGAGCTGACTGGACGTTGATCTCTGTCTATCAAGCACTTATGCTATTTACAATCACCACTGAGGCATTTTGGGAATTCACAGCAGGCCTCCACTGCTATCTCAGTAGTATGGTTTACAGTCCCTGAACGTTTACTCTAATATTTTTACTTTTCTGATCCCCAAGAACAGGCTCTGGAATCACAGGGATATGGTGGGGTCTCTGTTTAATCTGTAGAGGGAAGTGAAAGAGCAAACCTTGCTAATGCACCCGGCTCTCTTTGTGCCTAGCTAAGGGAACCAGCATGATGTTTCTGCCATAAAAGACTTCACTGCTTGCATTAGAGATGGCAGTGAAGTAGCCTGAGGGATATGCTTGTGTGTTGTGCTAACAACATATGTTAGATCTATGCCAGCATCCTCCTCACTCACTCTCCCAGGTGCCTTAACCGTGGCAGAGACACAAAGGCTGGTGGTACCTGCTCCGAGGGCAGAAGAGAAGGGACCAAAGAGGTATATGCTGGAAACAGCTTCCAGGAATAGAGAACATGAGTTATGTGTCATGCAATTGTTTGGTTTCAGAGCTAGCGGTAAATCCAGACCCCTGGTAGGACCTAATTACCTCCCATCTGAACACTAACTCAGAAGCTAAATGCTGTCAAGGAGAGATGGGGACTCATTTCCAAGAACACAGGCACAAACACATTTTTATTGGCCATAGAGAATGGTACTGTGTGTGCCAATATAGCATGGATGTCTGACTCAGAACATAAAGTACAGGTGCCAGCAGTAAGAAGATGCTGTTAAGAAATACCAGCACACTGGGACTGCAAAGTATCAGCTGTCTGTGGAGACCAGAACTGGGAATAGAAAGAACTGATGGTGACTGAAGCTGTGGTTTCTTTGCCTTCTCACGAGCTCCCCTCGTGCTCTTCACCCTGGAGTTGCAGCAGCAGAAGTGGTGGAGCTGCCCCTTCTGAGACTGATCCAAAAACTCTGACCCCCTCTTCCTCGGAGAAATTTGCAACCTCAGAGACTCTTCATCCAGATGGGAGGAGCGAGGGGACAGCGTTAGATAAATGCAGCTGTTCCTTTCCCCCTCACAGGATGTCCCTGGAAGCAACTAAGACCTCCTCCCCGTAGTCTGCTTTAGGAGGTAATCTTCAGGGAAAAGAAAATCAACAGCTCTGCTATATTTTGCACAGTGCCTTGAAGAGTGTATCCCTGATCTGACTGGGCCTTTGGGCACACCAGACCTACAGGTAATAACAACAAACAGTGACTCTCTCTGAGGATGAGAATGGGAAATGAAATTGTCTTTGGATAAAAATAGTTCCTTTTGATTGTGTATTTTCTGCTGGCTCTTTGCCTTCAGGCAACATATGACAACTTGAGGAGCAAGATTTTTTATCCCCCTAGGCAGTGTTTTATTGCTCTCTGCCTAAAAGTCAGTCAATATTTCTAATTATCTGTCCATCCCACAGGTAACTGCAGGACTTTTTGGGAATAAACAAAGCAAACCAAAAAAGAATGAAGATGGCAGCATAGTTTCTGACAAGATTTGGAGAATTAAGATGACAAGAAGCAGGCTGGTGGGCTTAAACCTCCTGCACTGATCCAAGAGATTTTCTTGTTTTATACATCCTTCTGGTCCTTTAATGTTACGCTTACTATGCAAAAGTAGGAGTAAGTGTGTGTCTTTCTGTGTGTGTGCACTTGCATATGACTATATTTGCTCATTTGCATATGTGTATGAATACATGAATACAATACTCACCACATGTGGGTGGTGAGAAGCTAAAGGAACATTTTCAAGGTTGACAGACCAAAATTTGATCCTCCTGAGTTTCTCTAAGTGTGTGCTGAGGCAGCAGGAGAAAGAATCCCCTTTTGGGCTAGAGGATGCAGAGAGACCAAGGCTGCAGCAACTTGCCTGGAGATGAGTCTCTCAAACTGTGCATGCAGGATCCTCATGGCCTGCTTCCCTTGCCAACTATCAGTGACAGAGCTGACATGGAGAGGCTAGAGAGGGCACAGCTGGCCTGCAAAACCCTGCCATCAGCATGCCTGCATCTGCTGAATCTGTTGTGAGAAGTTCACCCAGCTGGGATATTAATACAGCTACATCCCTCCTTTTTGAAAGTGGTATTTTTCCCCCTTAATAATAGAGATAGGAAAAAAAACCAACAACAACCAAACAACAGCAAAATAAATGTTTTTAGGGTAGCACACGTGTGAAATTTTAGGCCTGCTGACCTTGGCAGGGTCCCTGTAAGAACTCAGTACGGAATTAGTGGCATTTGTTGTTCTGAAAGGCCATCAGCTGCAAAGGCAAAGGCAAGCAGAGGGAGAAGCAGCCTGCTGATGCAGGGCCCAGTCCCGGAGATCCTGCCTGAGATCCCACAGGTTTGGGAGCAGGGTTTCTGGTGGGTAGTGGCGAAATGAGGGGGTGGATGTGTGGCACAGTCAGTCCTACGCTTCACAGTTTCCCAATTGCAGCTGCCATCAGTAGGAGTTTATGGCACCAGGCACCCTACACCCAAACCTGCAAAGCTGCAGGAGCTCATGGCTGCTGACAGCTCCTGTCACCTCCCGGGAAGTGCTCAGACCCACACAGGACAGGGCCACACGCACCCCTCCCACCTGGAATCTCGCTTTGCAGCTACTGACACTGGCTGCAAACTCTTAACAGACTTTTTTTATTCCATGGATGGACAGACAGCTCCCAGCTCGACCCAGCGGATTCCTTTCCTTTCTTCCACAGCCTTTGTATTCCAGTGAAAAGCCTTAAATAGAATCTGTGTAATCATGCTTTTCTGCTGACCCATATTCTTAGCACAGGTTCAAACCCAGCAGGCAGCTGCTCCAGGTTCAGTTTGTTAAATCTTCCCTGGGTAGGTGGGGAAGAAGAATTAGTTATCCAGGAGGAGAACCAGGCACTATGAGCAAGGGAGGGAAATGTAAGGGACAGCCAAGTTCCTGGAGGTGCTAGGACTGAGCCCCATGCTCAGTTTCTCTTCTGCTGTGACTCCTGTCAATGACCCTCACAGGCATGAACCCGGGCACTGATTTAAAGCTGCATGCTCTTCTAGAGTTAGGCAAGGATTTATTAAATTATTTAATGAATTATTTATGAATCCTGGCACTGGAGTTTGAGGTGTGTGGTCCTTGGGGTGGATTCCAGACCAAAGATGAAGTGCTGTGTTCCCTGCACCTCCAAATAAAAGCCAGAATAGCCAGTGGGTTAAATTCTTAGCGTAGGTTACAGCTCAATGCAGGTTACCCCATCTGAAATGCTGACACTGGCAGGATAACAACAGCACCACTTCCTCATCTCGTAGGACTCGGATGCTTGCATGCTGCAAGAAAGAGCTGCTTTGAAACTGAAGCTCAAACAGCTGAATGCATTTGAGGTTCCCATCTTCCTACCTCCTTCTCTTTCACACAGTGTCCTCATGATTAGGACTTGGGATGGTGGAGATCTCAAGCAGAAGTTCCTTTCTCTGAATTTCCACTCACTCCTCTTAAAACTGGTCATTCTTCTGAACGAGATATGAAATCTGCTAAATTTTACCTTTTCCTAGTATGGGGATGTGTGGGTGACACTCCTTGCTCAGGTACCAGTCCTTGCTCCAAGAGGCTCTTTTTTTTAGGCAAGATTCAAGAGCAGGTAGTCCCCAGGAAGGCAGGAAAATGTGGAATTGAGCTTCTAAAGGCAGGAGAGGAAACTGAACCTGTATTTGTCACAGCTAGGGTGAGGGCCTTCACCACACTGCTGGGAGGTAAAAAAGTATGTCCTTGTTTTTCTATCCCCTCTTTGTGCTAAGAAACCCTTTTCTAGTCCGGACGATCTGGAAAATACACTGTTTGTGGATGTCACTGGGCTTAAGCTTGAGTTAAGGGCTAAGTTGCTACACTCTGATAAAGTACTCAGGCACTCAATGGTCCTAAAGAATATAGTTGTCAGCCACCTAGCTAAAGATCTGAGGTATGTGTAAAAGCAAGCACAGATTTATAGGCTCTTACCAGAGGTTACCAGAATTTGCCCATATCCCTTTCCAGACTAGAGCCTTGCCCTGTTCACAGCCCAGAAACAGGGTTCTATCACCCATGAGTTTTATTAAGTCTGATGAAGTTGTTGAACTCAATTTCTCCTGCAAAGCCACTAGAGTACAATGAATGCTTATGTTGTAAGTCTGCAGTGTACAGTCCTTCCAAGAGCAAAAGGTTTTCTTCTCAGTCTGGTAACTCATCTGGAAGTCTATAAATATAGAGGGCAATCCCATATTGAGATGGGGAAGGGGGATGTACTTTGGTCTCCAATAAAGAAGGATGCTGAATTACAGACCACAGAAAGAACTCAGGCAGCACTGTAGTTGCAAATATGACAGAGAAGATCAATCTTTCAGAGATTGGGTAACAATCAGTAGACCAGAACAGACACATTACTCTTGCCTAAATATTTCTGAGAGTGGAAGCAGACCAACAGGCACCAAAAAATCCTGTGGAATTACTTTGTTGAGCTGGCCAACTGTTCTGTAGTCCCCTTTTCATAAACTGGAGAGGACATAAGAGAGCACTGCAAACAATACAGATTGATCTATTAGTTGATCATGCTTTGATATTGCAAAGGTAAAATAGGATCATTCATGTCTCAATTAAGGAGTCCAGGGAAAGTTCATTCTGTTTTAGCTCTATTGAAAAGATATTGTGTAGGGATACATTTTAATCTTTAATGAGAGTTTAGACCAGGCAATTAATCTGCCTTTAATGATGAAAAAAGTGGATAAGTGAAGAAGTGCCAGCTTACTACTGTAAGTTGTCAGTGTTGGATGAAAGTTAATGTGTGAGCAAAAAAGTGGTGGTATGTTTCTCCTTGGTTGAATGTTTACAGGAAAATCCTTTGCTGGCTTGCTGGCCACAAACAGAATTCACCCAGGGAAAATCAAAGTTCTTCTGAACTACAGGAATCCCAGCATTTAGTCTTAAACTTCAGATTTTGTAGGAGGAAATGTGAAAAAAAGACAGCAACAACAATTGCATTTTTTGAAAGAGACAAATATAATTTTAACCCTGTCTGGGAAAGAGATGAAGTTCTTGTTGGGCAGCTAGAACTGCAGAACACTGATAATTTTATTTTCTTCATTTTTTATTGTTTTTCTTTCTGTGCCACTCATTCACTCCTAATCTAAATAAATAATTCCCTTCTCAAATACTTTTTTCTCAGGAGTTACTGAATGCTGTGACACTTTGAGGGAAGGTGTCTGCTTTGCTCCTGCCTTATCCCACTTGTTATACAGAGGTGCTACAAGGCTTTAGAAGTCACTTACCCTCCTCTTGGAGCAGTCCCCAAGTTCCAAGCACTACAGAGACCACCAGAAGGTGCATGTGCCAAGCACTGAAAGCCTCTGCTGAGATGCTCTGAGCATTCAGGGCAGGGCTGAGGCCACAGCAGAGCCTGAAGGAGATGCCACATGGCGCCCCAGGACTGCTAAAACACTGCCAAAGACTGTAACACTCTCCAGAGCAGCTGAGGATCCAGAGGGCACAAGTGTAATCCACAACCAGATTGGTCCCATCCCTCCCACGCCGCCCTCTCGCCTCCCACACACGCCCCACTGTGATCAGTGTTCATGCAAAGTGACATTATGCTTGGGCACTTCTGCAATACTTGAATCCCTGAGTCAGACAGACAGACTTATCTGTAATTTCCTAAGCCCTGCCATGGATGGTCAAAATTGTCACTTCTGACATCTGCTAAGAAGCCCCCTGAGACCTGATCATCAATAGACATTTGCCAGGGCTTATGTTCTGTACTGAATATACCACAGGAGCAACTCAGCTATGTAAAAAACCACAGTTCTCAGTATTTTGTATTTCTCAGAGAAGCCTCCAACACACTGACTGGTACCTAGGAGCTGTTACGTGGCCCAACAAGTCAAATACATGTAGTTAAAAAGAAACTGCAAGGGTGAATAATGTATCACGCATCCTCATTTGAACATATGGACTCACAGATTCTATGTAATGAGCAATAGTCTGTGTATTGCTGGGATCTCACACAGCTTGGGGAGTAGGTTATTTATTGATATATAGTGTGATGTGGAAGTCCTTCAGCTTTTATGTCCCCACAAAAACAGAGGAGCTGCCACAGTCCTGCAGTGATGCTGCTGGATGTGAGACTGGTCAGAAATGGACATCTGAAGGAAACCACGAGTTCTGGATCTGTGTGCTTCAAGTCCCAGAGCCCATTCTAGAAATGACAGTGCTAAACCCCAGCTCTACAAGGTGCCTCACCAAAAACGTTGGTCTCCTCTAGTGAAATGGGCCCAGGACACAGGCATAAAGAGTTGCACACTCTTCTCCACACCATGAAATGGTCAGAGTGGGCCTTGGAAAAGCTTTGACGTGGACTGAATAGTGCTATTCCAGACAGTGGCCAGGGGCAGGGATTGCCACAGCCCCAAATGCTCTTGTAGCTGGGCACTGCAAGGAGAAAGAATTTCATGACTCCACTTTATGCATCTGGCATCCGACACACATAGGTCCAAAGCTGGGAGGATCAGCTCAGCCCTGGAGCTCCTCATCCCTGCCTGTGCCTCCCTGCTGAGTCCCACTGCCCCAGGCCGTGCTGCTCCACGAGCACGACCCCACTGCTCCACTCAGCACTGCCTCACCTCCCTAATGTCCTGGTGGCTACAAAATTCTCCTGGAACAGGGGGTTTCTAGACCCAAAACACCGAAAACACCAGTGTATTGGGTTTGTGTGGCAAGGTTTTGTTATCAGAGGAGCTGCAGGGGTGGCTTCTGTAAGAAGCTGCTAGAAGCTTCCCCCATGTGCAACAGAGCCAATGCCAGCTGGCACCAAGATGGGCCCTCCACTGGCCAAGGCCAAGCCCATCAGCAATGGTGGTAGCACCTCTGGGAAAACATATTTAAGAAGGGGAAAGAAACTGCTGCAAAATTAGCAATTGCAGACTGAAGACAGGGGTGAGAATATTTGAGAGAAACAACTATGCAGACACCAAGGCCAGTGAAGAAGGAGCAGGAGCAGGTTCATCAGGCAATGGAGCAGAGATTCCCTTGCAGCCCATGGTGAAGACTACAGTGAGGCAGGCTGTCCTGCAGCCCATGGAGGTCCACAGTGGAGCAGAGATCCACCTGTAGCCCTTGAAGGACACCACACTGGAGCAGGTGGATGCTCAAAGGAAGCTGTGACCCTGTGGGAAGCCTGTACTAGAGGACAAGGCTCCTGGCATGTCCTGGGGCTCCATGGAGTAAGGAGCCCATGCTGGAGCAAGAAGCCCATGCTGGAGCACATTTGCTAGCAGGGGTTGTGACCCTATGGGGGACCCACACTAGAGCAGTCTGTTCCTGGAGGACTGCACCCTGTGGAAGGGACCCATGCTGGAGCTGTTCGTGAAGAACTGCAGCCCATGGGAAGGACTTACATTGGAGAAGTTCATGGAGGACTGTCTTGTGTGGGAGGTACCCCACACTGGAGCTGGGGAAGAGGGTGAGGAGTCCTCCCCCTGAGCAGGAAGGAGCAGCAGACACACCATGGGATGACCTGACCACAACCCCTATTCCCCAACCCCCTGCATTGTTGGGGGGAGGAGGCAGAGAAATTTGGAGTGAAATTGAGACCAGGAGAAAGGGAGAGGTGGAGGGAAGGTGTTTTAAGATTAAATTTTTATTTCTCATTACCTTACTCTGATTTGGTTGCTAATAATTTAAATTAATTCCCTCGAGTCAAGTCTTTTCAGGTTTTTTTGCCCATCTCAGTGACTGCTGAGTGATCTCCCTGTCCTTATCTCAACCCATGAGCCTTTTGTTATGTTTTCTCTCCCCTGTCCAGCTGAAGAAGGCAGTGACAGAGCAGCTCTGGTGAGCATCTGGCCTCCAGCCAGGGTCCATCTACCACAACCAGCTAAATCTGCAGCCCTGCCTTGGTAGAGAGAAGCAGGGGCAGCGAGCAGCAGCATCTGGCTCAGCTGTGTCCCTAAGGAGGAGGGTTGTCCTGCAGGTTCCTTGTGCTGAGAAGACACCCATCTCTGCATCACACATGGACAGAGTGACAGCTGTGACCCAACCCTTGGAATCTCCCACAGACCATGAGTAAGTAGCCCTGGTTCCCACCCCAGGGGCTGAGGACTAGGAAGGTCAAAATCCAAAGCCCTAACACCTGGGAGTAGGTGGGCATTCTGACGGATGCGGAGTTTGCTACTACAAATGGTAACCTCAAAATTCCATTCTATAGGGAATTCCCACATTTTTCATTCATCTTTGGCATAAAAAGCCCCCAGGTTTAAACTTCCCATACTGCAGATCTTCGTGTGGAAATGTAATTGCCATCAGCTGAAAGGTTTTGCTTCTGTTTTCATTTGGAGAGCTTTTTCAATTTAGTAATTTAATTTTTATATATGAAGGGAACATAATAAATATTTTAATTATAAACAATATCAGATATGGTAATTAGTATTCTAATTGGTAAGTGTTACTGTAACTGGTATTTGCTTTGGTAATTGGTATTTTAATTGGCAATTGCTATTCCAAATGGCCATTGGGGTAATTCTTACTAGCGACTGGTAATTACAATGGAAATTGTTAATTGGTATTCTAATTGGTTTGGTAATTCATATTTGGTTTTCTTGTTGGTAACAGAGCAAAGTGGTCATTTGTAATAGATAATTGGTTTGGTAATTGATTTGGCAATCGATATTTTAACAAGTACAAAAGAAGTGATCAAAACACATTACTAACAATATAAAATGTGCAACGTTTTGAAATGAAACCTGATTTATGAAACTGATAATCAGATGTTCCCAAACAGATAAAAATCTTATTATTTAATTTTAACAAAAATGCCTAATTGTAAGGACTTTTTAAAAAATGGAAATTCATCAACAAGATCCTTTCAGTGTTTTAATTTCAGCAAATATTTATTTTCCATGAAATAAGTTTTCCCCTGGAGAATTTTTGACTGACTCAACGGTACCATCCTGTGAGATCAACACCCAGACCTGCTCCACAGCTGGTTTGTCACCTGCCTGCTATCCCTGTGGGAGAAGACAGCAGGGTGAAGCACCTCTGCAGGCACACAGGCAGTTTTTTAGCCCCTTAAAACATTCACATCCCCATGGGGCTGCTGCTGCTGAAGTGTTACTGACCCAAGGGTGAGTTTACAGGGGCAAGGGGTGAGGGGTCTCCTCTCCTCTTGTTAAGATGACTTGGCATATGCAGGACCACACAGCAGGAGATCAGCCTCATGGCTGAGCTGCTTCTGCTGAGTCCCAGCCCCAGCAGCACCCACTCGCACACCTCCTGGGCATGGTCCCTGGAGGAGCATTTCCTCATTATCCTGCTCTGAAACATCCACTCATCAACTGTCTGCTGAACATCATGTCTCCCTGCAGGTAGGGCTGAATTTTCCCCAAGATTGCTCTTCAACCAGGAGAGATGTAATGCCATATTCAATCAGATATGGTAAAAGAATCTGGATTGTCAGATTGCTCCTCGTTTCCCATGTGCACGTGGTGATGGTTTCCAGCACTGGGGGTCCTTTGTTTGACATTCTGCAATACAAGGAGTTCATAGTGCTCACTGGTGGGAAAACCATGTAACTTTAAAAAATAAAAAAGACTTTGGAGTGCTAATATGCTAATGACAACCTTATAAAGACAGCAAGACTAAGATATGAGGGGAAGAGTGACTAAAATTGCTCACTACAGCCTTTGATGCAAAAAATACTTCATTGCTTATATAACTGAGGGTACAAATTTTCACAGAGAAATATCCAGAACTGCCAGCACTATTTCTGTCCTATTATGGCCTTTGGAAAACTATTGATTTTCTTTCAGATGCATCAAGTTGAGCATCTAATGTACATTCTTCCTGGCCAAAATGGTTTGCCTGAAGATGTTTGAATATCTGGCTCATTAAACTGTGTGGTTCCATGATCAGCATAGAAACTCAAGACTGAAAAGACCCCTTCAGTCATCCAGCTCAACCCTCAGCACTGCAGAATTGCTTGCTCTCCCTCCCCTACATTTTTTACTGTTTTATCCAGCCCAGTTATAAATGCCTCAGATAATGGATTCCCCCTGGAAAACCGCTCACCACCAGTAACCACTGTTATTATGAACTGGGACTGGGATTACATCCAGTTACAAGAAGGGAGATTTCAATGTGATATGTACAAAAGGAGAATGGGGGAAGCAGCCAAAGGAAAGCTATGAACTGAATACAAAGAGCCTGTGCTTCAAAGTAAAAGACCCACTGTTTAACAAGATGGTGTAATTTTTGAAACTGCATCTATTTCCGACAATCAGAAGATAATCTGGACCCTTAACTACAAGACAGAAATTCCTGAAGAGTTGGGTGAGCTTTTCACATCAGCCAAACCTCCTTTAATTTATAGCAGGGGTTTTGAGGAGAGTTCAGTTGCTAAGACAGACATTTTGAGGGCCTGATTTTCAAACTGGAAAGTTCTGCTTGTAATTTCACCTACTTGAATTCCAAGAGAGATTTCCATCTGTTTCCTCTACTTCAAATAATAATGACAGAGAATTCTTTTTGAGAGGCTCCTTATAAATGGAGATATGAGTGTACATTTCTAACATAATTTCTGAGGCCACCTTTATCCCTCTTAATTTATTTTCAAGCTTTGTGAGGCTTTCAGCAAAACAATTCAAAATGCTTGTCTCCACTACCCAGTAATTCAAGGCTGACTTATAAAGCCTTACAAAATGTTCCTGGATTTTGTAGTGTGTGTTTACATTTTTCAACGGCTTCTCCTTTCTCTTATTCTTTTCCCAAGTCTTATTTAACTTAACCAATCAAAAATCCATTTATTTCTGATTTGAAAATCAGTTAATGCAAAGGAAGCCTGGCTGACATTTGCAAGTCATTTGCTAATGGCCTTATAGGCTGCCATCACTACTCTTTCCTCTTCCAAAGCCACACTTATTCGTGTGATTGGTTGAGTGTTGGGTACATACTTTATGCTACACCAAGAAACCATGATATAATTATTTGTTACTCACATGTTAGAGTTCTGACTGTGTCTGCACTGGAAGCTACAGCAAAGGCTCCTTCAAAATAACTGATGAAGATGCCTGAAGAAGTTCTTCCTAGACAGGAAAGACACTAGCTGGGGTCAAAACCACAAAGCAGCCACTCTCTGCTCCATTGTGCTTAAAAATGTCCATGTGCACCAAGTGGTGGCTCCATCCTTTATTGATATACTGCTTCTGGATCTAGTACAAGTGTTAGTGAGGGCACATCATACCACACTCATTTGCAGGGGTAGGTTTGTCCTTCATTAATCTACAGGCAGTGTTGAAGGATTTGCCATCTTATTTCTGCCACAAGAAAAAGCAAGAGAGCCATAGGTCTTCTTAAAAAGCACAAAATTAAAGATCTGGGCTTCTACCTTTCCTCAGCTCTTCAGTTCTGAACCAGCCTCTCCCCTGGCATCATGAAATGTTTGTTTTCTCTCCTTTTGCATATATTTGAAGCTAGTTTTAGCTTGAAGCTAATCTTAAAGCTAGTATCAGCCTCTGGCTGGGGACACCTTCCATGCTATAGCAGTGCTGGTCAGTGATTGCTAACTTCACTGATTTACCCCCTTTTTTTTGTTTCCTGCTTCTTTCTCCCGAAGAGAAACTGCAGAAAAAATACAGGACATTTTGTTTTTAATCCTGACTTACATGCTTGATAGTTTCAGTAACAGTTAAAAACACACAAGGTTAAATCACCACGTTATCCTTCACTTTTCCTGCAAAGTGCAGCAACCTCATGATACTGGAGAAGCTGGTTCAACAATAACATTGGCTTAAGGATGATCAGTCTTGAAGTGCATGTTCATGGCAGGCAGCAGACAGGTTTAAACACATTAGGTCAGGTACTGGAAGCTGATTTACTGCAGTGGCACAGAGCTCTACATGTGCTGATACAAGTTGCTTCTCAACTAACAGCTGTGTCCTTGCAGTAATCTCTGTGAATTGTATCTTGTTTTCTAGAGTCTCTCTAGAAGAGAGGCCAAAGCAGAATCAACTCCAGATTAAGACACCAACATTTAGGTATGTTTGTACAGGTGTTTAGGTGCTAACCATAGCTACCCAAGCCCCCAGGGTAAGTCAGCAGAGAGGCAGTCAGTGCAGTCAGTGGAATTTGCAAAGCAATTCAATTAGCTCCAACTTACAAACATAGAGCTTGACTTGGTTTTCCAAACCAGGTGCATCTGAAGTGCCTGGATATCAGAGACATCTACCCTGGAGCAGCAGGCATGATCAGGACCTACAGAAGATCCATGCACTTCTGAAAGGGTGGCTGTAGGCAAAATGGGATGCTCTAAAGAGGACTGGATTGTACCTGAGGTGTGTCACTATGTATGTTCATTAGTGGGTCACCTGAGTCACTTGCCATGATCTCCTCCCATGTATTGACTAGGTGTTCACAGACTACCATGGGAGCTCAGACACCCTACATGCAGGTACCTACAAGAAGTCATTTATGTTTAGGTGTCTTGATACAGAGGTGGCCACCGTTTCCAGTGTGTGATTACAGAGTACATCATAAGGATTGAGGAAGTTTGCTGCTGTGATGAGCCTGAAAGATGGCTGTAGCCTTCAGCCTGTACTGAGGGCCCGGATCACAGTGACTTCCCATTCTGCTGCACAGCAGTGTCTCAATACACAAGAGTTCTTCACTCTTCTCCCTTCCTTCCCCTCCAGATCCCCAGGACATTTACTAGCTTCACCTCTGCAAATGCTCACATAGTTCCAGGCTGTACTACAGACAAAAAAAAAAAAACACTACTCCCCTATTCCTGCCCTTAACATGTCATGTCCTGTCCCTCACCTCCTACTATCTAAAATCTCCCCTTCCTTCCTGATGAGTTCAGGACAGTTTTGCTTCAAGCCCTTTAGGTGGAACAGCCTAGCCCTAAATAAAAGAGATGACAGGCAAATGAGTGAATAACATCCACCAGGAAGCAGGCAGAGGTGAAAAAGGATGTGAGTAACCAAAAAACAGCAGCTCCAATTAGAATTTTCTTTGTCAGTGAGGCTGGAGGAGGGGGGGTCAGTAATTGGTCGCTTGGTTTCTTTCTTTCAGTGTGAGATGTTGGTGGCAAGGCAGCTGGTGTGTGGTGACAGCTGCTTGTCACGCCACTCATAATCACCCCATTGATACCTTGAGCTGCCTCTGGCTGTTTGTTGCATCCACCTGTTGCCTTTGGGCTGAGCTCCTAAACCCCGTGTTACAGGGGCTGTTGCTTTCCAGTGTGATCTCTCCAACCCTGCCATGGGCTGCCACACGTGACCACAAGGTGAGAAATACATAATGAAGCACCCCATCATTTTAGGAACAGTGCTGCAGGAGTTGGTAAAAAGGTTTAAGCTAAGGAAAGCTGAATTTCTGCTGGAAAGATTTGTCACTGGACATGTTTTATTATGGTCATTTGGCCATGGGGCTCTGAAACATTTGGAGTAATGAGATCTGTAGAGACTTTAATCTGCTCCTAAACACTGCCAGCCCAATGGAGAGATTGATTGCACTTGGGACAGGCAATCACATTCCAAAAAAGTGTTGTGTTTCATAAAAATAATGCTTCCCTTTTTTTCCCCCATTTCTGCCAAGTTTTCCAGAGCATGTTATCCAAAATTATACAAGAAAAGTAGTAAATTTACAAAGTATTTGTTATCAGCAAGAGACACTCACTCCAGTAGTCTTGCTGCATGTGTTGCATTCTCCAGTTTATCAGAGAGGGAGACTTTTATATAAAATGAAGCTTCATAGTGACTTTACATACAGCTAAAACGAACTGATGAGGAAACTAATGAGAAAATGCTGAAGACTCAATATAAAAGCTCTAGTTTGCCTCAGACAGAGAATCTAGATGGTCTCTGGGCAGCCTGCTCCACAGCTGCACCACTTTCACCATGAAAAGAAAACATTTAAAGTGAATTTCCCCTGCTGCAACTTTGCCCTTTTTTAAAAAAATAATTTCTTGCAAAAGACTGAAAAGCCTTTACATAATTTCTTAAGAACTAGACAAGGATTATCCACCTGCTATCCTGAGGAACCTGGCACAGAAGCAGTATTACAAGGAACCAGAATTCAAGCCAAATTTTAGGTGGATTTCACAAGGTTTCCAAGACTTTGTGTTTGTGTCTGTCTGTTCCTCACTAATACTTTTTGAACTCGATGGTTTGTTTCAACCTAGTATGATGGAAGTACAGCAATCTCAGGTGTTAGATTTCTGCAAGTTTGCTGCAAGCCACCATGTGGGTAGATGAGACAGACCACTGTCAGTACCCTCATTGACAGCAAGCTGCAATTTGGACTCAAGTGTTATTAGGTATCTGGGGATCCACATGGCACAAAGGCATACTGAATGCCCCAGCTAAAAGAAAAGATGGGATCAGATGGCTAGCATTGTATTAGTCATCAGAGAATCCAACCACAGGATACGAATCCATAGGGAACTAGGCTTCATTAGTTCTGCTGCTAAAGAAATGCTTTGGGTTTTTTACCTTTACTCTTATGGTTCAGCTGAGCAGACATAAATTTCTATGAGCAAAAAATCTCCTTCATATAATCTCCCTTTATATATCATCCTTCTCTTACATGAGAAAGAGGATGGCTAAGAATAGCTAGTCAGATGATTTACTATTACAATTTTCTGCGGGTATATAGGATTTCTGGATGTCACTCAGCTGCCCTTAACAATAGCAAGGACACAATTGTTTCCATAGTAATACCCATTCCAAAGGGGTGAAGGTGTGTGTGTATGTTGGGGGGAGAGTAAAAAGCAAGATGGAGGCACAGGTTACACAGACTTGCATAAAGGACAAAAATTAGGCACAACAGAATTTGATTCTGTGATCCTTGCAATAAAAAACCCCTCTTTTAAGGTCATTCTATCGCACTGAATTGAACAGAAAACTGACTTGGGCAAGCATGCAGGCCAAGGCTCCTTCACATTTCAGACAGAGTAAATATGTGAGAAAGCGTTGTGTATTCTGTCACTCTTCTGTCTTGAATAACTTAACCACAACTGCACCACTCTGAGTGAGAGAAGACATCCCTAGTTTGTGTCGACAGGAGAGTACACCTTGCCATGCTATTTCATTTCTTACTCAGTACAACAGGCAAGCATGATCCATCAGGCTAGCCCTAAAATAACTTAATGGTCTAAAATAGAGGGTCTATTTGTGTTGCTCTTAAAAAGAGTTAACAGATTAACAATTTCCTGACAAACAGGCTAAACCCATCTTACACCTTTTAATCTAAAAATACCCTTTGAACAGAGAAATTCTGCTGCTGCAGCATCCATCAGGGCTTTTCTGCTGCATTCTAGTATTCTTGGTCACCCTAAAGAAAACATGCATTGCAGAATCAAAGGAAAGCCAATACTGAAGTAAACAAAGCACTTCTGCCTCTTTCTTCCATGGTTTAATAGAAAACGCTCATGACATGGTCTCCCAGCTGCAGCAGGAGAAGTACCTAATATTTTTTAATAAAAATAGCTTTTATAAATTGCTGAGGGAGGGGGGGAAATTGAAGAATTTAGCTGTCATTCCATTTGTCCAAGATGGCTCCTGGTCCTGGTGCTAAAAGCTCTGCTATTGACTCAGCCAGTTATATGACCCTTTGAGCTGGAGCCATTACAGATGAACAGAAGATAAGCTCAGGCTCAGAAATAGGAAAAGGCCATTGGAATGTAGATAATAAAATAATCTGGTCCATCTTCTAGTCCGTAACTGATCTTGTTTTTTTTTTAATAGTCTGCAATTTAAGCTGAGAATCTAAATATTTGGTAGCTATGAAAAGAGCACATTTTATGTCTGAATCCTCTCCCCAGGTTGGACTTCAGAAGCCAGCTTTCCCTAGCCAACCATAAAAGATGCTTCCAGGACACTGCTCTCTCAGGAAGATGTCACATTGTTGATTTTCCTTGAGATAAAACATATCTTCTGGACTTTTATTTGTTTAGTGCTTTTTCTTCATAAAGTGAATTGATTCTGGAAGCCCAAAACCCCTTACTGACCACAAAACAATGCAAGAAAATCTAACTCTTCTCAACAGGGCTCTGAGATGGGGTTGTGCCAAAAGGCAGTCTCTGGGGGGCTTCCTCTGAAGAATCCCAATCCCACCAGCTGTTAGTCCCATTCTCTTCCTTAGGCTAATGCTGCAGAACCTCACTGTCATTAAGGAGGGTTTATTTTCCAGTGGATCCAGGGATGGCGTGGGGCTGTGAGGTGATCAGCTGTCAGCATCCAGTTCCCCCTTGCTTGTCCTTTGTGATTTGGGTTTTGGTGTTCAAACTTGCTGTGGAAAAGCACACGCACACACAACCTGCTTTACAGATGTGAAAATGCCAGGTGACCTCTTAGTCACACAGGTGCCACCAGATTGAAGGTGAATATTGTGAAATAACAAAACATGAGCTGACCTGACTAAAGCGTTTTATTAAATGAAAACAAGCACACAAGTGTACATTTTATGCTAGGTATAATATGATACTATAATGAATAATTTGTGGGGCAGGAAGGGATAGCATTAGCAGTCTTTGACCATATGAACAAATGTAGCCACAATAACTGTAATAATTGTGGAAAAGGCATAGAAAAGCTGGCAGAAGCAATGAAGTAGCCAGACTGTCTCTTGAGGACCAGGCTAGATGCACCCTGAGGGCTGGCACAAAAGAAGTGAGGAAAGGTTGTGTTTCTTTCTCCTTTGGAGTTGCTGCATGTTTCTCCTGAAACACAGGAGGGAGCGTGCTCTCCAGACTCACTGAAGTTTCCTTTGCGGGGCGAACCGATGGGAACATCCAGCCTGGGGTGGGAGTGGAGGCTGAGGGGAGCCTTAAGCAAGCACACCCTGGGCTACTCAGGAGCACAGCTGCACCAACACGCCGAGCAGCAACAGGGAGATGACCCACTGCAGTCCTCTGTGGGGAGGGGTGAGGAGAGTAGCTGCCAAGTCTCCTTTCCCTCTGCAGCAGTGACAGAGCAGTACGCCTTTCTCTGGGATGGCCCCTCACACTGCTGCTTTCAGTGTGTTTTCTCTTAGCTGGGTTTTACAGTCATTACAATAGCAGTTGAGCTCTTTCCCTCACTCTGCACTAACAGCCTCGTTCTATTAAGTGCCGTGCAAACACACACACAGACACAGTGCCTCCTCCGCACAGCTACATCTCCAAACCAACTTGAGCTAGGAAATGTGGAGCTCTCATCCAAACTCGTAATTGTTTCTCTTTTCTGGAACTGAACATGTATGCCACACAGACTGGTATATACTGTCCCTATTTAAAAACTGACATGATGGGTTGTTTTCATATTCAGCAGGAACAAGGAAAACGCGAACAAAAGTCAAGAGAGAAAACAAATCTGTATATTTCCATGAAAGAACCAATCTATTTTAGAGTCATCTTAGGTTGTGTTTCTAGTTGGGTTTTGTTTGTTTATTTGTTGGTTCCTTTTGCCATACTGGTGGATGATACCGATTTGCATCACACAGAAGCTGCAGATACAATCCTAGGCCTGTTTCCATTAAATGCAACATTCAGAGCACCCAACATCACCTGGAGACTTTCCTGACTTTGATGCTTCTCTACACTAGCAAAGGTAGAGCATCAGGAAACAGCTTTGTCATCTTGTTTTTCTCAATTCCTTCTCTTCACCAGACAGTTGTTTTGTTTGTTTATTTATTTATTTATTTTAAGAACCCACTTTAAAAAAAAAAAATACACTTTGCTATGCATATTTATAATGAAAAGATGCTCTGTGTCCCCATTACTGCTCTATTGCTCAATGATGAAAAAAACACGTTAACAAAGGAAAATGCTTTTCAGTCAGCTCATAATGTTCCCTGCTGTTCAACTGGGACTGTAAAGAGTATGGTTTAATGAAAGAAGGTGAGAAGGTGAAAAAAAAACCTAATGAGGGTGTATCTTTGCATTGAAAAATCACTTAGGAGCAGCAGTGATTTCTTTTGTGTTAGAAAAAAAAATTAAAAATAAGGTTCAAAAGCAGCATTCCCAAGGCCCAAGAGGACCATTCTCTCTAACACAGTGTACTCACTCTCCTCCCCAACAACCTTCTTTTTCCACCTGGACCAGCATTTTGTAATTTTCAGATGGTGAAGAGAAAAGAAACTCGTGTGCCTCAGCCAGCTTTTAGCACTGAAGGAACATGCAAAAATCCCACAGTAGGTGCTCGAAGCTGCGTGGACGGTTAATGGAGCAGCTCATGAACCCTTACCTGGATGTGCAGCCACAGATTCAAACTCTGCAGAAAAAGAGACTCCAAAATCACGATCTTTAAGCTCATGAGACTATTGCCATTTGCTCCAGAGACTTGCAGTGAAGTGTGAGTCAATACCAAGCCACGCTGAGCAGAGAACACAGCACGGAATGGTTCAAAGCACAGAGCCAATTAGAGCCGCGGGAGCCAGAAGGCACCGCTCCTAACAGGAGCCCCATGTTGTGGCATCACACTGAACACAGCAGCTTCTTGCCGCGTGCTGGAGCTGAGACTTGTGCATGACAGAGTGAATGAGAACTGAAAGGAGGAGGACTTCAGCCCGAAGGAACATTTCCAAGAGTCCTTCCCCCGGCATCAGCAAATGTGTGACAGGCGACAGATGTCAGATAAGCAATCCCCTGCCTCTGAATCTGGGGAAGCCTTTGTTTTAAAGCAGAGGTTTCTCAGTAGCAAGTGCTGACCCATCTTCTGTCTCTCCTTCTTTTCTGTCATCTTCCTCAGGAGTTGGTGGAAGGAATGTGATACAACACGGTATCGCTGCCATCAGAGCAAAAGAAAAGCCTTGTTAGTACCCTGCAGTGCCACCCACAACAGAACGGGCAAAACATTAAAAAAAAAAAAAAAATCAATATAACAGCAGATTAAGCTCAAATGTGTTCTGCCTGGTATGGCTGCTAACACCCTTGAGTAGTAAACTGAGAATCTTTTTAAAGCGTATGCATTCTTCACTGTTACATGTCTCTCTTCTCTTCTTAATTCATTGAGTTCATAACCTAAATTACATCGAACAGGGGCTAAATTGGTTCATCATTGCTCAACTCCAATTTAAAAGGACAAAGCAAGAAGATGAAGAGAATAATATTTGGAGAACTGGGTAGCTTCAGGGGATAGTTAATGACAGGATAGAGAGACTTGGATGCCTGCATCACTGGTTTTAATTTGGTCCAGGGGCAGTAGTGACACAAAGTCATTACAGTATCAGAGCTGTTAGTTTTCCTGTGTGAGATGAGTTGGTGGTCTCAGTCTGTTCCCAGCTGGTGCACATCTGTGTTACAAAAGCCAGCAGCACATCTCTCACTCTCAGCAGCTGGCAGAGTTGAAAAGCCAAGGTCAGGCCTGGGGAAGGAGCAGGGCTGCCATGCCACCTGAGCAACAGGCTGGAGTGTGCTGCAGACACAGCCCAAAACAAGGACACTGCCATGCTCTGCCAGTGACACAACACCGAGTGTCTGCTGGCAGCTCAGCCCTTTCACAGGAGACCAACATTTGACTAAATATGGAGCTGGATAATAAGCAAAGCCCCCAGGTAACCTACTCACTTACATGGGTTCTGTCATTCCCTGGGCTGTTTTTTTTTCATTTGCTGAATGGCAGCAGAGCTGCTCCTGGACAATTACATTTCTGATTGGGTTTTCATTGTTATTATTTGCAATGTGTTAGTGCCTGCAGGTCACAGACAGGATTATGACTTTGTTGTGATAGGTGCTCACAAGCTACTAGTATGAGATGGTTTTCACTTTGATGACATTATAATTTAAATAGAAAAGCCTGAGAGTGGGGAAAGAAAGGAGATACTTTGATCCTCATTTTGCAGCTGGGGAGCACCAGCACAGAAAGATGAACAGCAGGACATCCCGAGGTGCTGAGCTCAGGGAGCTCTTGCTGAATTCAGTGAAAGTTGTGGGTGTTCAACACTGCTGAAGAAAAGGGAGCCAACATCATGTCACAAGTGAGGAGCAGAATCAGGACTTGGTGGGTCCCAACCCAACCTTGCTTGTTTGCTAGCTTGCAAAGAAAACACAGAAAAGCTGAAAAATCACATTGCTTTAAGAGTACTTACCTGTGCAGCAACAACACTTGAACATGTCAGGGCCCCAGGCTCTGTAGTTCAGGAAGAGAAGGCTAGCACAGCAAATGCTCAAGGTTTAAGCTCTTGTTTTTCAACCTTCTATTTCCCTTGTCCAAAGGATTTTCTCCCATGGCCCTGAAGATATGCAGGGGCAGAACTGTATTTATGGTGAAGATCCTCGTCAACATTGTGCAGAGATTCTGTTCCTGTGAAATGGTGGAAGACCTTGTGTGCACCCATGGTGCTCATTCCTATCCTAGCAGCAAAGCCACCTGACCTGGACAGATGAAGATAAGCCTGTGGGACAAGCAGCCAGTCTTCTAAATTAAGAACTGGACAAAAGACCAAATCTTGTCTCTTATTTGAAAACTATTTAAGAGACTGCCAAACCTGGTGAAAACCCATTTGCCTGCGGGGAGGACACAGGATAAGAGTGTTAGAAGCCACTACACTTTCAAGTGCCTCTTGGGAGATAATTTATGTTTTGTTAGACAGTTGTATCTACCTATGGATTAAAAGATAAAAGTAAGCAAAACATCCAAGCTTATATAAGGCAGCATCAGGAGATACTCTTGAAAAGAAGAGATGGAGAAATCTTGAAAATAACCTTGAAATTCCAGGGTCTGTAAAATCAGAAAGCAAGCCATCTCTCTGAGATAACTGAAGCATGTAACCTGATTGTTTTACAAATTTTTGCTAAATAAAACACCAAGCTCATTCATTAGGCACCTCTGATCAACCTAAACAGGTCAATAAAATGTTTCATGGATGGAAGGCAACTTCCATAAAGTGGCAGACAAAATTTAATTTTTCTAAAAATATGAAATACAGGTATTTGAAAAAAAAAAATCTGAGTGAGAGGGCAAGGACTGGTAGAACTTTTGATTAAGAAAGAGCATAGGATCATCTGGATTATCTCATCTGTTACACCTGTACTCTTCTTCCTTAGATAAGAACTGAAGGAAATTCCAGTTGCAATAGCACTGAGGGTGGTCAGGACATATTTGACGGATGCCCTGCTTTAAAATAGGTTAACTGTAAGCAACCAAAAGAAAAGGGTCTATGTCCATCTTTTCCTTCAGACCTCATCTTTGTTATGGAATGGTTTTCTCTAGGCTGGCAGCACGGCTTAAACTGTGAGTAAAGACAAGACTGCAAGTAGCTCTCCACTATTTTAAGTATTTTGCAGTCCTGCGCTTTAAATAAGCTGCCGTCGATGTGTTCTGAAATTCCACCACGTGGCTGAGAGCCCAGCAATATTCAGATATTCTAGTTTCCCTTGGTGTTTGGGGTTGAAAATTTTGTTCTAAATCAGAATGGCAGAATTCTTTACCTTGAGAAAGTTGTGGAGAACATTAATTTCAGATCGATGGAAACGCATGATTCAGCTTTTCGAATTTTGTCTTATTTTGTAAGTTTTAATATAAACTGAAATATTTTGAAACCAAAACTCACTTTGAAGGAAGAAATTGAAACATTTAGCTTGGAAATGTCAAAACGAGATGTTCCCACACTGTTGGAACATCCCTCCACCACTTACTCTTTTTTAAATGACATTTTCAGCGCAACTGACACAGGTTTGCAAAGCGTTTTCATTTTGACAGGGTTGCATTTTCCAATGGAAAGCTGTTCTTTCAGAGGTTTTCCAACCAGCTCCACTACAAACAGGTGTCACAGGATTGCAAGAACCCACCCTTTGCCAGACTACTAAATTTAAAGCAAGATCCTGGAAAAGTGGCTGGGGTGTGCAAAGCATGAGGGGTCATAGGAAGAACTTGACCCAGTGTGGAGACGGTT
Organism: Apus apus; assembly: GCF_020740795.1. NCBI lineage: Eukaryota > Metazoa > Chordata > Aves > Apodiformes > Apodidae > Apus > Apus apus. The sequence continues at coordinate 11,941,030 of NC_067284.1, forward strand.
GAGAACCTGGTCCATGAATCACCTCTGGCTACCCATGTGTCGTCTCCCCATGTGGAGCTGCTACGCTTGTGGGTTGAACTGGCAGTAGCAACTGTGGGGGATTTTAGGGGGAAAAAAACCCCACCTCAGCATGTGGGCATGGCTACATGTTCAATGCTGTAATCTCCCTCTCTACCATCTGACTTCAGAAGTGACAGAATGAAGGGAAGGATTACCCCAAGATTGGAGCAACTCCCAGTTCAGCACGGGAATCTTTAGCAAGCCATGAATGTGGAGGTGGGATGAGCAGTAACACCTGCTCTTAAATTCTCTCTGTGGGCTGATTTTAGTCTGGCAGTGTCCACTGGACATGACTTGCCTTTGCTAAGGGGATGTATCCCTCCACAAATGTGGAAATGAAGTTTAACCTGGTAGGTTCACATACTCTTTCAAGTAATTTCTAAAAAGTCTTAGCCCTCTGAGGAGGAAAAGTCAGCAGTTTTTTAAATACACGAAGAGAAATCTGTTTGATTTGCTGCAATGTTAAACAATGTTCTTTTTACACACCACCACTTTCAAACGACCAGACAAATACCAGAAACTCAAGCTGGACACAAATGAGTTAGCCTTTTTTTCTTTTCCAGTTTTCTCACAGGAATGCCATTTAAAATTATCTCCTTTCTTGTTAATTTAATTATTGCCATGGGAAAGAGCCAGCGGTGGTAAAAATACCGGCAGTAATTATGATCTTGCAGACTCGCTGTGGGACTAGATGCAAGGAAAACATTGGATGGTGAGAATGGGTTCGTGCTCCTTGGCAGATTCACTTCCCTGGATGGAGCCTTGAGATTTTGGGTGTCTCAGGCCTTGTGGGCTCAGCTCGAGAAGCCTTCACTGCCAGATAGCGGACGCTTCTGAAGACCACAACCACCTCAAATCGTTAACCATCAGTTGTGAAGAGCTCAGTGCCTTCTTCCTTGAGAAATCAGGAATATGGCATATTCCTCCTCCACAGGTCGAGGTGGTAGCTGGACTGTTAACACCTTGAAACACTATGTCAAACGATAAATATTTATCACGTTTCTGTATTAATATGTGTGAAGGCAAATACATATTTATGACACTGCAGAGGCAGAAGCATGCAGAGCAAAGCCAGCTGGATACTAGAATCTTTAGGAAGTGGCTGTTGAATAAAGCCCGGCTTTCTGGCTTTGCCCATTGCCTTTGGAGCCATTTTATCCCTCAGAGACGAGGGATTTCCCCAGCCCTTCTGAGGGCCACCACGACAGCTGTCACGCAAGCCCCAGAACACCCAAGGCAGGGCTCAAGGAGTAAAACTCTGGTGTTTCACCGGAAAAGACTGGCACAGAGAAAAGGGCTCGGCCTCGAGGGGACGCCCTGCCCGCACAGCCACGGCCCAAGGGGCCAACTCACCGGGTCCCCGGGGGCACCGACCCCGAGCTCCCGGGAGGCGGGTCCCCGCTCTCCCCACGCCACACGGGCACCGGGCTGCGACCGCCCGGCTCGGCTGCCGGCGGGGCGGAGGGACCGAGAGGCAACGCCGGGCCCCGCGGCAGGGCCGGAGGAGGCGCTGCCCGTCCACACGGGCTGGAGCCCCGCACCGCCACCCCCGGCCCCGCTGCCCCGCGGGGAGCGCCGGGCAGCACCGCGCTCATCACCCCGCATCGCCCCGCATCGCCCACGGCCCCGCCGCGGGGCGCGGGGCACGGCCCGAGCCGGACGGCGCGGTCGGAGCCGGCTCTCCTTCCCCGCCCGCCCCCCGCCGCGTCCCCCGGGGTGTCCCCACGTCCCTCCCCCGGGGCCAAGTTTGGCCGCCGCCGCCCGCTCCCCCCCGGCGCTGCCAGGGCCGGGACAAAAGGCACAATTGACACGTGATGGGAGCGGGGCTTCATAAATGGGACCGGAGAGGGGCGGAAGGCTGGGGGGACGTGTGCCGGGGCTGTGCCGGAGCTGTGCCGGGCTGTGCCGAGCTGTTCCGGAGCTGTACCGGGGCTGTGCCGGGCGCCCCGAGGCTCCCGCGCTGCCTCCCCGCGCCGAGGCGGCGGCTGCGGGCGGAGGCGGGCGGAGGGCCGGGGGCGGCGGCCGGGGGGGCGGGCGGCACATGGAGCGGCGGGGCGGCGGAGCCCGGCGCACCGCCTGAGGCGGGCGGGCGAGGGCGGCGGTGGTCGGAGAGGAGGCGCCGAGGGGAGGGAAGGGAAGAAGGGGAGGCAGCCGTGGGGAGAAGTCTCCCACCTCCTCCTTCCCCGCGCCGGCACCGCCTCCTCGGCGCTCCCCAGGGCCGGGGTGCCCGGGCGGGGCGGTGCTCCCGCTCCCTGCCGGGGGTCGGCGCGGCCGGAGCAGGCGGGGGACGCGGCCGGTGCCGTGCGGAGGGTAAGGAGGGCGCGGGGCGGGGGGACGGGAGGGTGCGGCGGGTGCCCCCCCCGGCCGGGGGCGAGGGAGCCGCCGTCCCCCTCAAAGTTTGTTGGCGGCGTGGCTAGGAAAGGGGCCCGGGGGGGGTGACACCGGCTGCCCCGACGGCGCAGCGGCCGGAGGGGAGGTGGCTGCTTGCGGGAGCGTCCGTCCCCGCCACCCGCTGCGGAGGGGGCCGGGGGCAGCGCGGGTCTGGCCCCTGCCCCGGGCACGGCCCCGCGGCCCCGCTGCGGAGGGCTGGAGAGAGTTGAAGGTGCCCCGGGGGCCACCCGGGAGAAGCCGGTGGGCCGAGGTGCGTGGTTTGCTTTCGCGATCCCGGCCGGAGGACGGGGGGAGCCCGGGCGGGGGTGCGGGAGGCCGGTGGCCTGATGGTTAACGCGCGGCTATTCTTCTGTGCGCGGAGCCTCCCCGCTCCGCGCAGGACCCGATCCGACATCGGAGGTTTCTCCTCTCCTCCCCAGCCGGCGCTGGTTTGCGGCGGGTGGCAGCCAGCCCCGGGTCGCCTCTGCCCTTTCCCTCCCCAAACTCCGCCGCTGGGGCTGTAACCGGAATAAAAGGCGGTTCGTGATGTTGTGCGCAGTGATGTTCCCTTAAGAGGTGTCACTCGGGCATCCAGCGTCTTCAGAATATCCCAGGAGGGTTGTTGGTTGGTCGGTTGGTTTTTGTCTGAAATTCGGAGGTCTGGGGGGGGGGGGTAAAGAGCCGGCAAAGAGTGAGCTTTTTAAACTTCACGCAGTGTTTGTCATGTGAAATCTTCATCTGTTGAGAAATAATTCTCAGTAACCGGAGGGGCTTATTTTAAATGGGCATCTTTTTGTCTCAAAGGCGTCTGCAGATCTCCATTGAGAACACCCCTGGATGAGGTAGGTACCAAACCTTTGCTAGCAGAGAGCTCCTTCCTGTCATTTCAGTTTGATTTAAGTAAAATGGTGTCAGAGGATGGAGTCCGTAGTTTTCTTTGATTCTCTAAAATTATCATCACTGTTATTTTCTGTATGGCAGCAAACGATCACATTAACAGTTTCAGCTTATGTTTCCTTCTGTCAGAAGATAAAGGGGCATACATAACATAGAGCCAGAAACAAAATACTCCTTGACTATCTGCAAGTTTGTGTTGTTTTTTTTTAAAAAAAACCACACCATAATGTGGCTTTTTGAACCTGTTAGATGTTTCTTTTTTCTTCTTTTTTTTTTTCTCCCCCCTTAGATGTTTCATCTTGTTTTCATTGTTATTGTTCACCTTTTCTTAAAGGAATAGAGCATTCTCTGCTGGGGGTGGCATTGCTGTTCTCATGTGCCAAGACCCTGCAAAGGATCCGAGTGATATTTAGGATGATATTTAATAACAAAATACGCAGCGTTTAAGAAATTACTTGGGTGTGCTTAATTCTTTTCAGATCACACCTCGTATCAACTGCCAGCATGGGTCTTCCCTTGTCAAGAAAGGAGAGAGACCCTGTGACTGTAGTGGGAATATTTAATACGCAGGCAGAGTTTATTAAATCAGCCGTAAAAAGAAATGAACGTAACATCTTCAAACAGTTTAGAAGATGGATGTGTAATTCCTGATTTGCTTGAGGTTAAAATTAGTTTTGTAGCAACAAGGAGCAGCTTTGCTTTATTATCTGCTGGTCTTTGGAATGAGAGGCAGAGCCATTTGAATAAAAAAACATTTTAAAGCAGAATTGATAATAGCAATAATGATTTCACTGAGCCAGCAGGCATCTATGGCCAGGGGGGAGGAAAAAAAGTTGGCCAGGTGAAGAAATTTAGTATTTGCTGTGAATTTACCTCTTTGACGATTGAATAGCACCTAAATCCACAGTAATCAAATCAAAATACCTACAAAACTCAAGGTGAAGGTCGAAGCAGGTTATACTATTATGAGGAGGAGTCTGTGGGTTTCTTTGATCCTGGCTGTTGTTCTTTGGTGAATTATGTTAGCTCAGTTGCATAAAGGACCCCAGTAAGGGCTTTCATGCTTTGCTGAAGGAATGGCAGGTCTTAGCCAGTGCAAGCCTTTCTTTCCCTTTCTCTGTTCACAGATTTCTGATTGGGCAAGTTTAGAAATTAAATAGTCTTTTTTTTTTTTCTTAAAGTAATTTCTGACTTTCAGCCTTCAATGTGGCCATCCCAAAATGCTTGCAGACTGTCATCCCTCTGGGAATTTTGGTTCTGAAAGTGTTACACACTAGAGAGGGAGAGCTGGGTTGACTCTAATTTCTATTGTGTAGAGGTAGGTGAAGAGATTAAGAGACAAGGGAGAACACTAACCCATATATTCATTTAGTATTGCCCAGGAATTTTAAAAACACATTGCCATTCCTGTTTCTGCTGGTCTCATGTGCTGTCTTCCTCTCACCTAATTCCTCTACTTCTGCATGTTTTAAGAGAAATTACTGTAACTTCTCTGATGCCAACTTCGTGACCTCTCACTAAGAGTGCCATTGGCTACCTAGGCATCTGCAGAATTCATTTTTCTCAACATTGATTGCTCTTCATTTCTTTGCAGATGTCTATATTGGCTTTATCCAAGTCCCCTGAAAGAGTAAATTATTTTAGGTATGTTTTGCTGCCATTTCCAAAATAGTTTAGGCTACGTAAAATGATGAATGTTCCACAAAACCACTCATCGACCATTTAAGTGAGAATTTTGAGATTTTTCTCTTCTTAGCAGCAAATCTGCACAGTCTGCTGCTGATTTAAAATATGTACTGTGGGAGACCCTAACACTGGTACTTGGCCAAGTTCAAAGCAGCTGTGCAGATGGACACAGAAGACAGAAGGCAGAGGGAAATAGACCCTTTTAATCATAACAAGGCTGCTCTTGTTTTCCTGTCTATAGTAGAAATGCATGCCAGCCCCTTGTACTTAAAAGCAAGCTTGCAAATGTGCCAGAATAGACAGCAACAGCATTTGTTATTAATGCAGAGCTAAGAATGTGACAACCTGTCTCCTCAGTACTGGTCTTTACATCTCCATTTCTAGACTGACACTGTGCTACTGCAAAAAGTGCACATCCAGTTGCTGTCAGTGGGATAAGAATTTCCTCCCCCAGAACTCAGGCTCTTTCAAAGTTCGTGGCTTTGTTAATGGTCTCTGAAACCAGCCACAACCTGTCCCTTTGAAATGGTTGTAATGACTTATAAATCAATTTCTCGTTAGAATGAACTTTTTTTTTTTTCTTTCTCCCAAAGGTGCCATTGTTGCCCATGAAAAATGATTGGGTTTGCAACATAAGGTTGGAGCACATTTTATTCTGCCATTTGTGCCTCATGCAGGGGCATTATGGTGATGCACACACCAAGCTTGGTTCTGCCTCTCTTCAGTAGGAACATCCTTTTTTATCAAGCTACCAATATCCAAATTACAGATAAAATAGGTATTTCACTACTGTGCATGTTAATACAGTATCACTCATTATACTTTGGCTGGACTGTTGGTGAAACTGGGTGTTTTTATGCGTTTCAGATGTTGTCTTGTTTGCTTAGATCAAGGTTAGATTGCATCAAACTTTATCTCAACCTGTCTTAACCTGTTTTATGGAAGTTGTATATTAAGAAAGGCGTGTTTACTCACTGCAAAGTGGAAGCAGTTCCGTAGGGAGTACTGTCAGTTCCCTTTCAGCTCTTGCTGGAGTCATTTTCATATTTCTGCATTTTAGGAAACCTTAACAAGTTTGTGCTTAGGGGCTTGGGGGGCTCCCACTTTCCCGTTGCAGTGGATATGTGAAACCTGCTCTTAGAAATCATTGTATTTAGCCAATTCTGCCTCTGCTTAAAACCATGCAATAGTGGAGTCCAAGCTGTGCATGTGCCTGAAAAATGAGGTGGATTGGGTTTTAGTCTGTATACAGGTACCTATATGTATATGTCTTGCAAAATAATTTTTTCAGGATCTCTGTGATAGATGTACTCATTTGAGATTCTTCCTTCTGCCCAGGAAGGCTGTGTATTGGGGAATTCAAAAAGATACTCAGCAGTCATCTTGCCTTGATTTTTGTACTTACACTTCTGTCTTGTCTGCTTGTCCTCTGGCTCCGGGAATTTGAGTTTCCGTGTGAGAAACACTACTGCAGTGTTTGTGAGACCTTGCATAGTTGTTCCTCTAGGCATGTGTATGTGTTTGTATATGTCTTGTCTGTAAGCTTATGCATAGAAATATATATATACACACACACGCACACAAAACTAAAAAGTCATAACTCATCCCTCAGTATCTTTTAACCATTTCTGAACATCTGATGTAATGTTGGTTGGAGTCTCTCTGCATTTTGTTGTACTGGCTACTTGGATATCAGATTCTACTGTAGTTCTTCCTCTTATCTTCTCTCCCTCTGTAATTTTTTTTAAAAGAAAAGCAACTGCATATTTCAAAGACATGCACCATTGCCAAGCAATCTGGTGTAGTGGCTTTATATGCTGGCAAATAATTTCACAAGTTGTTTGTGTGTGTGAAGGCCGTATATTTGAATATCATTATATTCTGAATGTAGCTATGAAGAGAGTTATCTGAGCTTATGTAATTTTTAGGAAAGGCCAGACAGCTCCAGAACTGAAAGAATGTTTTACATTTTTTAATTGGAGTGCATATTTTCATCCTTGGCTAATGCTGATGGCATAGGACATCGCATTTACCAAAAGCCTTTCTGTCCTGGCTTCTGAGCACTGCCAATACTTCGTGGCCTGATAACAATTTTCGGGAGCATTAGGTTCCTGAGGACTGAGGTAGATGTTGCTTGCAATGTGTTGGTGACCATCTGTGCACTAACTTTCTGTCACTGCCTGTAAGCCCCTCTTCCCTTTTCCCCTTCTGGTGTGTTTATCCACTCTATGGGTCACTTAGTGACTCTGAGCTCTCTGTCTTCCTTTCCACTTCTGAACTCTGTATTCTGTACTTAGTTTTCCTTAAGCACTTTGATTTTTATTGATGTCCCTGGCCAGATTTGCTCAACTGACCTCTTCTGAATCTCCCCAGCTTGGTCCCATGTGTCAGTGCATATAGTGCTGTCCTTTTCTGTGACCTTACCAAGGATGGCTTCTCAGAGCCCTTTGCACCTTCCTTCGCTGTTGGAATACAGATCAGAAACGGACTTTCAAAAGAGCAAGTCATTGCCTGCAGAGCAGTGGGTCTGTTCTTTATGGTGAGATCTGAAAGTCCCACTAGCTATATCCTTCAGCTTATGGAGGTGTCTCTGGAGCTTGTGTAGTCTGGAAGAGGAGGGAGGTTTTCTTTTGTGAATTTTCTCCTTCACGTGATCTGCTTTTCTCTACTAATTGCACTAATTGCAAAGACAATTCTTCTCTTTCCCTAAAATCTGCATTCCCTGCTTCCTAGGGGCTCCATCCACTTGGGTCTTCCTGTCTTACCTTTCCCTGGTTTGCTCACATCTCACCTGGACACTTCATAGTATTCTGTGTATGAGTACAGTCATTCTTTCTCCTCCCAATCCCTTTCATACCAGTCACTTAACCTGCATTACCTTTGCTCTCAGCATCTCCTTGCTGCCTCTCAGAGTCTTTGATTAAAACTTGTTACAGCCACAGCTTGTTGCGGGGGCAGGAGGAGGCAGACATTCACTCTGTGCAGTTTATGAGAGTTCTCCCTGGAGCCCGATGTTTTTGCTTCCTTTCTGTCTCTAATACTTTTAATAAAGTTCACTAATATTTTCTGCTGCAGCAAATTTTTCACCTTTTTTGTTCTGCTCTGGCTGTTAACCTGAAAGCTGTTCTCTTGGAGTGATTATCTGTATTTTTTTTTCTCTCTTAGTAAATGTGTTTTTCCCTCAGTTTCATCCTCATGCTTCTGGAGACCTTTAGCACTTAGCATCTGGTGGAGCCTGCGTCTTTTTTGTCCTCCTCTGCTCTTTCAAATTACTTCTCTCCCTTCAGCTACATGTTGTGTGCTAAGCTGCTGACTTTTCTAGGTACTTCCAGGAGATTGAGTCTTCAGCCCCCATCTCTTTTTCACTTGACCGGGCTTCTCTGTCTGCATTTAACATTTATGTCAATTCTGCTCAGCGGTAATAAGCGCCTGCACCTTTTTGGCATTAGAGAATGGATAGAAAAGAGACAGGAAATTATGCAGTTTTTGTTGGAATATTGAATCCGCGATAAACCCTTTTGTGAAAAAGAAAAAGTTTGGGAGTCCACAATCAACAGGCTTAATGAGTTCTCTTCCATTTTCTTTAAAATGTAAATACCATAGCATTGTATCAGGCTTTTTATATTACTGGTTGGTTCTGCTTTATTAGGAAATGGGTCCCTAAACTGGAGCTGATTTTAAGCAAATACCAGCTCACTCTTGCTTCACTGTTTCCGTTTCATCCGAGTCTCTTGTACTTCAGCAAGCCTCTTCATCCTCTCCAAAAATGCTGTCTTTAAATGAAATTAAGATGTGTAAAGTAAACTCTCAAAGATGTTAAAATCCCACATTAATACCATCTTTTTTGTTGTTTTAAGAAAGCTGCCTCTGCCTCCCCTCCTTTCAGGTAGCTGTCGTTTCCCATTGACGTGACCCTGACAGTTCCCTGGCTGGCTTGTGACTTCAGTACTTCATCTTGTCTCTGACTTGGTAGGAAATGTCAGTGTAGGGGAATGTATTTCAGAAGCTGAGGGGTTTTCAGCGAACTCGGGACATCTGGGGATTTTTCAGAGGCAGATGGGGCTGCTGTCCCCACTCTTCCCCCTGCAGCTGGGTGGGATGTTGGAGACACATGCTTGGTTCCCTTAATTCAGAGAAAGAGCATAAAGATAAGCCTATTACCTGCGAGGTGTACACCCTGGTGCTTTGATTTCCTGAAGTTTAGCTCTTGATCCAACATGGAACAACTCAAGCAGTTTAGAGACAGGCAGCAGAACGGATAGGCTGCCAGCAGGCTCACCTGGCTCGCAGGAGAGCAAAGTTTGGATCCTTCACCTGCACCAGATAGAGCAGGACTTCAGCCTCATTTTTTTTTTTTCTTTGATCTTAAACAGAAGTGTGTATCCTGGCTGTCTGAAGGATAAGACATAGCCTCTTTTCCTCTGTGCCTGCACATCACCTGTGCTAAAACTGGTACACACATCTTGCCACAAAACTTTGGAGGGAAGAAATGATGTTACTTCTTTTAAAAACATTGCTGGTTGCTGATGAATTCTCTGTTTTCCCCATTGTTTTGTTTTTGTTTGTTCAGATTGTCAGCTGCTGGATGCTGAGTGGTGTCAACATAGGGGCAGTTTGCCCTCAAATTAGCACAATCCAGCCCCTATCCTGCTAGTGTGCAAACGGTATGTTAATGAGCATAAATAACCATGTAGCTGTGGTTTCTTGCTAATTAAGGTTCAGCTTGCCGAAGATATCACAGAATCATTATCATCATGTTACATAAGAGCAAAATCTGTTTCAGTACTTGAATGCCCTGGTTTACCCCATGGCTGGTAGTGCCTTGCTGTAAGTAGAAGACAGCATCCCTTGTTTTCTCCTCTCCTAGTGCCTGTGCTCCTTCCTGGTCCCTCACACAGAGAAAATTCACAGAAACGAATGCAGGTTTTCCTGAATTAGGAGTGACAGCATATTTGCCATTTATAGCTTAGGAGTAGCACAGTGTTGGAGATGGAGTAGTGAAACAGTAAACAGGATAGGGGTAATATTGCTTTCACATTCTTGTCAATGTGTGTTTTTTTTTTCTTGCTTGGTGTTACTGAGTCTTAGAGTGCCACTTCTCAGCCTGCACATTTCTTTCTCCAAGGCTTAGAAACCTCGTTCTGTCCTCGAAGCAGTATTGTTCATCGCCGTATGGGATAGGGTAATTACTAGCCATATAAATTTTCATTTTATAGGACAGTTCTAATTCCTGGAGGCCAGCAATTACTATGGTAGCTCTCATTTCTCGTCACACTTTTTCAGCTGACTACACGTGAGTACGTTAATGCTGCTTCTCATGTGGTAGCACTTTGTGGAGACAGTTTAGTAGAAGTCCCAGTGTACTGGGTGCTATGCAAGCTTACTGGAAGATAAAGCCCTCTGAAAGACTTACAAGCCTTACAACGTGTAGGCAAAGAGAAGGCATTTATTTTTATGTGTTCAAAAACTATGTTTCATTTATACCTACTTGTCCTTTAGCCTGCTCTTAATTAGCTGTGGGTGTCATAGAAGAAATGTATAGACATGGAGATCAAAATATTTTCTAAAATAGAAGCTAGAAAGGTTTGATTGCAGATTTCCCTTTACTGTTTTGATTCCTTTTCTTGTCACGTCAACATTTTTGCAGTTATCAGTAGCATCATTGTATTGCTCATAATTACTTTCCAAGGAAGAACGCAAATATTCACTGTTTCTATCCAGGCTATTAAAATTTCTCTATCAATCATCCTGATTTGAAAATTATAATAAATTCAGCCCTTTTTTAAGGCAGTGATAAAAACTTTCCCACCCTCCCTCTTCCCCAAAACAGAAGGAGAAGATAAGATTTTAATGAGGTCATGTTCTTGCTCCCTGAGTGAACTGGTCCTCTGGACCAATGAGAAGTTCTGGGCAGCTGTAATTTCCCTGTTGTCCTGATGAGTTACCAGCCTTTTAGGTATTACATCTTTTATATTTTACCTAAGGGGTCTTTGTATTCTGACAGCATCCAAGCTTCTCCTAAGGCTATCTGTAACCAGACAATGGAGGCAGCAGCAAGACTTTTTTCCCCTTCAACTCTTCTAATTCTTTCACTTTGAGGGCAGAGCTTTACACAGTTGTGTCTTCAGCTGCTGTTTAATACCTCTTATGTTTGGACCCTGCTAAAGCAGGCTGGAAGAGAAGAGCTAGAGAAAGTTATATCCAGGTCTCTGGAGCCAGCAAAGCGGTGTGTTTGTAAAAGCCACTCCATCTAGTGGCAGTCACTTTGCAGAGCTGGTCTGGCAGTGCCCACCAACAGCTCCTGGCTGATGGTAGAAAAGCCTACAGTGGTGTTCTGCTGTGAGTTTTCTGGTTTTGGTCTTCAAGAAAAAAAGATGCTTGAAATTTTTATCTATCCTTCATCCTTATGCATAATAATAATTCATTACTTACTGTGAATTGCTGCATGTAGTCATGGAAATCCACTGAGAATTTTGAGTGCTGGCGTCAGGATGGGCTCTTCCTCATCTCTAATCAATGTTTCTGTTCTTTTTAAAGTGGTATTAAAATGAGTGAGGTGGTAGAGCTCATTTAAGGAAGGGATGAAGCTGAGAGCTTTGGAGACTCAAAGACTCAGTTGGAAGAGCAGCTTTTGGCAGGGAGGGTCTCCCTGGCTACCACGCTGCCTGCAAGGGGACCTTGCTGCCGCACACAGCCATCATCCCAGCCCTGTCCAGAGAGGAGGGATCTGTGCAGGGTACCCTTGTCCACTACAGAGGCTGTAAGAAGGCTCCTAGAGCATTTCATGCAGAGATGTTAAATGGCTCTTGGGTTTGTGTTGCGTTGAAGCCCATAGCAAAGGGCAGAGACATGAAGTGTGGTGTCCTCTTCTCGTGGCCAGTGCCTCCTCAACACGCCAGGTTCAGACAGAAGAGCTTAAAGGCAAAATCTGTGTGATGCTGGCATGTCCACCTAACCAAACAAAAAGACCAGGAACCAGACCACTGCTCCCGCTGTCAGTTTTTCAGTCTGTGTCAAATTCTGCAACACCTCAGACTGCCACCTGGACTTTCCTGATAACCTTGGTGCCAAAGGTCTGGTTTTGTTTTCACTGTGCAGCCGTGGAAAACCTCACTGATCACTTCAGCACCTTTCAGTATCCTAGCTTATACTAGGGCAAGCTAGTATCTACATTAAAGTACATTTACATCCTGTAAAGTGCAATTCCAGATCAGGCAAATGGCTGTTTTACTGCAACTTTAATAAAAATCAGCTGCTACTTGAATAGGTGCATGCACACATACTGCTAGAAATTTCCAATTATGATATTCCCAGCAGCAAACAAAAACAAAATTAATGTCAGCTGTATCCCCCAAAGCCGAAACTGCATCACTAATGAACTCCCAAGTACTCTCAGATAAAACTCTTTTTGGAGAGACAATAAGGTGGAAATTAGTGTCATAGTCTCAATGTAAAAATAAAGAGGGGGAAAAAAAAAAATCATTGAAATTCAGAGTAAGACTTGCCTGTCCTGATCCCATTAGCTGTGCTGTTAGCATAGCATATGCATGCATAGTCATATTGTCACATAATTCACTGCCACCTTCAAAAGAGCACGCAGGAATTTGTTTTCTTTCATTTGTATTTCAAACAAAGGTAGGGGTTGCACAGTGGTTTGCACCTTATTTTGAGGAAGTCTGTACTTAACATGACTCCAACAGGGACCAGCTACCTCATAACAATTTGTTAGTCTGTCTAGCAGAAGTGCTCAGTTGCATACAATTTTTTGAAGCTTTGCTCAAACATAATCTCAACATGGAGCTGTGGCTTTAATTATTAAAATGGTTATCTTTTTGTGTCAGAAATAAGCTGGAATAACAGTCATCTTTACATGTTTATAGAACTACTTGATTTATTTAATTTTTTGGGGGGTAGTTTTCAAATGAGTAAGACACTCTTCCCTTCTGGTTTTAAACAGGTGTTATAATGCCAAGTTTAAAGTTTCCAGGCTTCACCCAAAGCAGGTTTGTCAGTTGTCAGCAGGGTCATCATAACAACATGTAACATATGCAAATTCTATTAGGAACATCTGTAAAGCACCTTCTGGATGAAATGTACATTATGTATTAGATTACTCCTGTTCAGTTTTAATGTGTGCTTTAGTGACATTTCTCTCCCTCCCTTCTCAGACCCTCAAAAGGGTCTGTGTTGTGTGTTAGACTATCCTGGTAAAGGTTGGTTATACTCATCCTTGTTTGTAGCACTGCGGTTGCAGTGTCTTTTGGAGATCTAGGTTCCTGTATTTCCTTCAACACTTGGTGTCTAGGCCTGGTGAATCAAATAGAAAACTTTAATGAACTCTGGACAAAGGCTTGAATGTTCAGGTGCCATGTGTAAGTGCAGTATAAATGTCTCATTGGCCAAATTATCTCTGATTCTTTTGGAAATGCTTGTGATTTCTTGTAAGTATTGGTATTGTAGGGATTAATGATTTTCTTCTTTCTTTTAGTTTTAATAGGAAAACTGAGCTGTAGTACCTACTGTGTAAGTCTCCTCTTAAGGAGCTGAGAGGATCAGTACTCTTGGTTTTGGCAGAAAATCTCTCGTGGCTGTTCTGGCTGTTTATTGTCAGTTGTGGAAAGTGAGCAGGTTAAGTCAGTACAAGTCTGTGTATGGCATCTGGGATTTGCTGGGTGTCACAAACAATTTCCTCCATTCTAAAAGCATGAAAAAGTTTGCTTTTGCTCCTGTTGCTACTGTAATAATCAAGTTGTCCCATACCAGATGTGGAATAGCTGTAGCACACTGAAGCAATGATTCTGGTTCTTGCTTACGTTCAGACCACTCTCAGCCACCCTGGTGGTGGAAGGGGGCCCTGAAGCAGGTGTTCAGTGCATATTCAAGGCATGTTATAGGGGCAAAGTTGTGTAAAGGAGCATAGCATAAGAAGAGCTTTAAGATCTGTCTTACTTGTTGATGAATTTAGGATGCTCAGATGCTAATGGAGGTGCCCTGACCAGGAATTACACTCTGCAGTTAAACACCATCCACAAGCAAAGGGAGGGCATGGTGAGACTCAGAGACCACTGGCTACCTGGGGACCTTCTGCTCGGCTTCTCCTTTCTGAGGGGCAGAATGTTTTAGGTGTGTCCCCAATGGGATGAGTTACATTTCTGTGCTTCTCACAGGAGCAGTGGCTCCTGCTCCCTTTTCCTTGGAGTTTTGGCCAGGGCTGCACTCTGACCCAAACTTGTTGCTGTGTTTTTCTTGGCAAGCATGAGCCACTCTGATTGAGGCTTCTGATGCACAAAAAATGGATTTCTGATGCACTCAATGACTTAGCAGTGCTGGTCACCTTTCCTGAACCTGTGGACAGAGCTGGTCCAAACATGCCAGTTACCCTGGTATGCTTAGCAGAAGGAAGAAATAGAGTAATGAGGCTGTATCTAGATCCCTACATTTGTAGAGGAAATACCTTGTTAAAAAATTTGCAGTAACAGATCCAGGATGTTAGCAGACCTCAAAGTGCTCTAACAGGGTAATGTAAATATACAGGCATAGTGGGTGAACGGTGAAGTTTACAGTGCATGGCTCTTTTACCATTCCCTCTCTGTTGTCAGGTTTTCAAACCCCTTGGAGCATTTTGAAAGAAAAGCAGTGAAGGTGATGACTCAGTTTAATGCTTCTCCTGCTGTGACATTTGGTATTATCTTAATGAAGCAAGCCCAAGGAATATTGGTCTTCAAGGTACTTTGCCATCAGAAGCCAAGTCCAGATCTAGAGAAAGGTATCTTTCTGGTATTGCAGCTCAGGTTTTGATGAGAAATGAAAACTACTTTCATGTGGAATACTTAATTCCCTGTGCCTCCAGTTTTCATTTCACTTCCTAATGTAAATCAGTTTTAGTGAAATCCAGGTAATTTCTTTCTAAGTGCTCAACTCACCCTGATTCCCATACATGGCAAGGGCTAAACGTGCTTTAAGTATAAAAGAAAGGTCGATTTTTTTGGACACAGTTCAACAAAGTTGTTTGTGAAGTTTGTCTGCCTCTTTATATTAATGAAGTCTGATCTTTTCTCCTTCTAGGAGTTCCTCCGATGCATTTTTTCCTCTCCCAAGTGTCTCTAAAGCCAACAAGACTGGGGTTATGAAGTCAGTCCTAGATGGCCTCGCAGATACAACTTTCCGAACAATCACAACAGATCTCCTTTACGTGGGCTCCAACGATATCCAGTACGAAGACATGAAAGGTGACATGGCATCCAAGCTGGGATACTACCCCCAGAAGTTTCCCCTCTCTTCCTTCAGGGGTGATCCTTTCCAAGAAAAAATGACTGCGGGAGATGATCCCCTGTTGAGCATTATTCCCTCAGATCAGGTCAACATCACAGAGTTTTACAACAAGTCCCTGTCCACATTTAAGGAAAATGATGAGAACATACAGTGTGGGGAGAACTTCATGGATATGGAGTGCTTTATGATACTGAACCCCAGCCAGCAGCTGGCCATTGCTGTGCTCTCACTCACCCTGGGCACCTTCACGGTCTTGGAGAACCTCCTGGTCCTGTGTGTCATCCTCCACTCCCGAAGCCTCCGGTGTAGACCCTCCTACCATTTCATCGGCAGCCTGGCTGTGGCTGACCTTCTGGGCAGCGTGATTTTTGTCTACAGTTTTGTGGATTTTCATGTTTTCCACCGGAAGGACAGCCCCAACGTCTTCTTGTTCAAACTGGGTGGAGTTACAGCCTCCTTCACCGCCTCCGTAGGTAGCCTTTTCCTCACAGCAATAGACCGGTACATATCTATACACAGGCCTCTCGCTTACAAAAGGATTGTTACCCGACCAAAGGCTGTCGTAGCGTTTTGTGTGATGTGGACCATCGCTATTGTCATAGCTGTTCTGCCTCTGCTTGGCTGGAACTGCAAAAAGCTCAACTCTGTTTGTTCGGACATATTCCCTCTCATTGACGAGACGTACCTGATGTTCTGGATCGGGGTCACCAGCGTTCTTTTGCTCTTCATTGTCTACGCCTACATGTACATACTGTGGAAGGCTCACAGCCACGCTGTTCGCATGATTCAGCGGGGCACACAGAAAAGCATCATCATTCAGTCCACGGAGGATGGTAAGGTACAGATCACTAGGCCTGATCAAACTCGTATGGACATCAGGTTAGCCAAAACCTTGGTCCTAATCCTAGTCGTGTTAATCATATGCTGGGGCCCTCTCCTTGCCATCATGGTGTACGATGTCTTTGGGAAAATGAACAAGCTCATCAAGACTGTCTTTGCCTTCTGTAGCATGCTCTGTTTGCTGAATTCAACAGTGAATCCCATCATCTATGCTCTAAGGAGCAAGGACCTGCGACACGCCTTCCGCAGCATGTTCCCCACCTGCGAGGGAACGGCGCAGCCCCTGGACAACAGCATGGAGTCTGACTGCCAGCACAAACACGCCAACAACCCGGGCAACGTGCACAGGGCTGCCGAGAGCTGCATTAAGAGCACAGTTAAGATTGCCAAAGTTACCATGTCTGTCTCCACAGACACGACTGCCGAAGCGTTGTAAGTCAGAGACTTCTCGGTGTTTGTGGGAAAAGGAGTTAGTTTAAAAAAAATAAATAATTTAAAAAAATCAACAACAGAGAAAACCAAACCCATGGCTTAACGTGTTTGTGCCCTCCTGTAATATTTTTCTTTGTTTGTCATTGTAAGCTGATGATTGTGTTGAAAGAATTAACGTCAGCCAGTTCTTCAGGTTTTACAATAAGGGGTTCAAGCTAAATTTTCAGAAGTGTTCTTCTTTTTTTTTTTTTTTTTCTCAAAATGTGTTTACTGAATAATAGCAAGTTTCCTGAAAGAGCACAGAGAAAACACCAGGTTAGCAATGGTTTCTTTTTGGGGGTGTGAAGAAAAATTGTGAAACCTAATTGAAAACTAATGCATCCTAAACCAATACCATCCAATAAGACAAAAAGCCTTGTAATCATGCTGTTCATTTCAATGTGAAGTATATTCCATGTCTGTAAGTAATAGGAGTTCTTGATTTTTCCCAAAAGCGGCAGTGCTGAGTTCTAGAAGTTCTGTAAAACGTGTCGTGTCCTGTGAGTTGTGTGCTGTTTTATTATGTGTTCTTGATATTTGTCTGATGAAACAAAGTGATAAGGTAGACTTCCGTGGAAATAATGTGAAATGTGATATGTAAACCCCATTGAAAACACATAGTGTATTTGAAGAATTCCTACGAGCTATTTTGGAAATTTTACACTTTTGGTGGTCTTTTGTGGACTTAGAGGAGAGGCTTTGTGTTCTTCTAGTAAAATTATTCCCCACTACCTTTTACTTTCACATGCATACGAGAGTTAACAGCAACAGAGGAATAGAGGAGTGTAAGAGGAACGCACTGGTTCAGACTTCTAAATACCACTGCGTTTATATGGAAAGACATTTATAGCTGTACAGACTATTGCCCTGCTCTTGGGCTTTGCATGAATACGAACATTGAAAAGCAAAGGTCCAGGATTTTGGCTCCTTTAATGGGCAACTGGTTTTAAGCCACGTGCTGGTGCTGGACCACTGAAGACAGCATGTGTCAGACTCCATGTGCGATGTTATCACTGTGCAGTCGATGTATACTTGAAGTGTGTCACATTCCTGTATCCCAGGCTTAAGCAGATTCAGAGCCTGAGATGCCAAACTCCTGTCTTCACTAAAAGAGGAGGAAATATTGTCAGACTTAGACATTTTCTTATTGTGTGAGCGTGTATATAAATAAATATCTACGTGTGTGTGTGTGTGTGTAAGTATACTAATCAGTGTGAGTCATGGTAGCATAACTAAGATAGGACACTGACCAAATGTGAACTGTATTTCTTGTTGCACGCTTTGCACACGAATTCCGTTTCTAAAATTGAGTTCTTCCAACTGGTTACTGATGAAAGTACCATACTGAGAACATCCTGACTCACTCTGAGAGGTGTATCCACATGCTAGAGAAAGCAGCCTTTTAGGTGTACTTGAGAATAAGTGGAAATGAGATAGAGCATGACATGAGCCTGCCCTGACAAATGCAGTGGCTGTCGATGGTGTTCCTCAAAACTGAGAAAGCCAGAAGTAAATTGTAATTTGTGTTAAGGCCATCAGTATTCAAACCTGGTGATTGCTTTAAATAAGTTGAGTCTAACTGTGAAACCAGGCTACAGATGACAAAGTTTGGCACTAACAGCTTGGAGGAAGAAGTGACTGGAGGAAAATGGTGACTATTCCATGGTGGGTTTGTTTCTTCAGTCTGGGACTTTCACAAGGAGCATGTTACTGGATAGTCTTTGAGGTGGGGATATTCTGTAGTGCTGTTCTGAATCAGAAGGTCTGGGGTTCTCTCCTCTGCTGCCTTGCTTTTTTGGACCATTTCCTCACCCTTCTTCTGGCTGATTTCTGCCAAAATAGCTGCAAAAGTGGCTCAGCCCATTAGCTGCCTGACTCTTGCCGCAAGAGGGGTGATTCCCTCCATGGCACCTGGTGAGTGGAGCCAAATCCATGCTGCCCTGGCACCTCTCCTTGGGGTGATGTCAGGAGTGAGGGGGGCAGCAGCCTGGGGTCTCTTTCTGCCATGGTACCCCCATGGTGTTTCTGATACCTCAGTGCAGGCCAGAGCAGCCAGTAGGGCAGTCAGCCCATCCCAGTTCAGCCAGTGGCTCTGTGGGGGCAGACATGGCTCCAAGTTCAGGCTGGGTGAGGGTGGCACTTGTTAAAAGATCTCATCAAGCAAGGTGCTGGGCAGCAGCTGGAAGTCACAGGGGTACTTTTCTCCTCCACTTCCCTCCCCTGCTGCTTACCCAGGTGGTAGGACAGGGCACCACGCTCCGGAGGGGGCTGTGGCAGTCAGCCAAAACCAGTGGATTGCAGAGGATTCCTGGAGGATGCACAATTCCTCCTGAAAGATCTATCTCAGATCTAAGCCTAGTCCATCCTAAAGCAGTCCTCTTGGAGGAGGGGAGGAAAGCCCATTTGAAATGTAGAGGTATTTTAAGAGCCATTTTTGAAACTGTACTTGGGAATTAAATGCAAACTTCGTGGACCTTCGTTGTGCATTCAAGTTCAAAATTTTACATGATAAATCATGGGACAATGGGGCTGTCTTGGCACTTAACTTGGTGCTTACTGATATAATAAGAAATAGCATCCTGTGAAATGTTACTGTCTATCATCAGTATCTTCATTTGCATAATGAGTTTTTCTAAAGCTCTGGGAACTGTCAGTTCACTTAGAACCATTTATTTAAGAGGTGGCAACAATTTCCCTACACATTGCTTGGAAAGTAGAACAACTCTTTCATTAGAAAAATTTCCCACCATTCCAAGATAAGTTGTACTTAAACTTCAGCTTTAGGTATTCCTGATTTGCAGTTGCCAACCTTCTTCACTTAGTGATCACACAGCCAAATGATGCTGTGTTCCAAAGCCACCCACACACCATCATCATCAACCAACCAACAACAGTTGTAGTTAAGTCTGTGTACCAAATCCAAGTGTCGTGTATAGAAGACCTTCTGTGTCACATGTGTGCAGAGTTAGATTCTCAACAGTCTAATTGTATATTTGTATAATATAATCTCGATGCTGTGCAATCACCATCCACATCTTGCACTGGCCTTTCAATGAAAATTTTAGTGTGTCTGTTGTGAGACAGGCAGTGCATTTTACCTGCTGTTATTGGGCTGAATGTATGTAAATAAGTGAAAAAAATTAAAAAAATAATTCATCTGTACAAGCAGTGGCCTAAGAAGTCTGTAATTGTAGACTAGGACAATTGTTGATGTTGCTGTGACATCTCAAATACTACCTTTGAATAAACTGTTTACAGGGTCTCTTGGGATGCTGTTTAATAGTGAAAGGAAAATCTTTCCTTGTGATAACATGAGGTAAAGAAATTGGATTACCTGAGCTTTTTATTTCCAGTGTTTCAAAGTGGAAAACATAACTCTTTATTGTCTGTAAAATCTAACATTATTACTTCCTCTTAGAAGAATATTGTATCATTAGATGTTTGTTTGAGCTGGTAACATCCTTGCAACTGCTGCAATATTTTTCATTAGCAACCTGTATAATAGTTTGTACACAAGTACTGTTCAGATTGTCATGAAAAGTAGCTTTGACCATTGACCTACCAGTAGCAGAATAGTATTTCTGTAAGATTTCCAGTGTATTCCTACCATATCATACTTTATTTCTATAATGTAATTAAACTGTTATTTATTCAAGGAGAAAAAGTATTCCTCTACTTTTTTGTTTTCCAAATTTTGAGATAACAGAGGAAGCCACGTGATGCTGCTGCCTCATCCCACAATCTGGTGCTCTACGTTTTGTTTATAAGTTTGTCTGTCAGATTCTGAAACAACTGCTTAAACAACTTGACAACAGGTTGTCAGGCTTTGTGGGTTTTAATTGTACGTTGATGTTTGAAGGATGAGGTAGATTATATATTTTATACTTGTGTATTCAGTACTATGGAGACAAGAGAGAAGTGACATAGTTAAAACTGAATCTCCTGTTGCATTATGTAGGCAATTTCCCCTTTCCTCTGTATTAGCCAAAATGCAATAAATCTCTTTTGCCTTCCTCAGATGCATATGTTTGCACAGAGATGTCACATGAAGACAAATCCATATAATTCAGAAAAGTGAAAGAGCAGAAGAAAGGAACATACTTAAAGGGTGGTGCCAGCAGCAATGATGACCTAAATTAATTATTGCTGGTGGTAAATGTAATCTAAGACTTGAGGCAAACAAAAGTGAGTCCCTTTGGCCAGTTCCAGTGGGGAAAGAGTTGGAGGGGAATGGATAGATGGAGGGATGGATGGATGGATGGATGGATGGATGGATGGATGGATGGATGGTGGGGGATGATCCAACAGGGATACACAAAAGCTGTGTGGGGAGAGCCAGCTCAGCCATGCCACTGGAGCACACCAAAGCACTCCCACTGCTTCTCATCCGCGACTGAAAGAAGGAGCTGAAAACACTTCTGATCTCTTTGTGGTACCACATGCCTGATCCAAAGCCCACTAAATGCTTTAGAAGGGGCCCTGCCCTTTTCAAAGGATCATATGACTTCATGTCAGATTCACATTTTGCCACATTAATGGTTTGGAAACAGTGAATGTCCTTAGGGAATGGAGTGAACATGTCCTGGGGCCTTGGATCATGGCTGTGCCACAGTATTTGTATTTTTAAAAATTAGGTCACTGATGAATTAAGAAAGTCTTGGCAAAACAAAAGTGACTAACAATCTGAATCTTCAGCTGTGTACAACATTTAAATGAAGAACACTGAGTATTTCTGCTGAAAGCTGTCACTCCCAAAGCAGCCAGGAGACAATTCCCACTGTAGTGCCACGAGCACTAGAAAACAAGAGCTAGACTGCTGTGAACCAGCAGTTCCTCTTGACAGTAACACCTAACTGCAGTTGTAAGCCCCTTCTAAACAACACAAGAAGAATGACAGTTTTCCAGGCAACTGCTTTCCACACTACACCAGCTCAGGAAGTGTGCAGGCAAATACACTGATATCATTTCAGCCTTTAACATCCATGATAATTTCTGCTCTTCCGACAGTTGTTTTGAGAAGTCACAAAATCATCCTGCACACACATTGTTAATAAAACATCAGCATTTTTTTTGTTTGTTGTAGGTTTTTTTAAAATACATGTTTTGTCTTCAGTGAAAGTCCATCTTTAGCTTGAATTAAAAATTGTAATATCTGGGAACAGATTATGAAAGAAGAGTTTAAGAAGGCATAGGGTAGGCATTTTTATTTGATAGTTTAGAGTACATGTCCTCCTTCATTCTGCCTTTGCCATTGGTCTTGTTAGGTAATGGATATAAAGAGTGTCAACAGAGCTTTCTCTAAATAGCAGCACACACATGAAGCACATGATTGCCTTTAACAGGGCTCCTTAATGGTCATCTAATACTAATCTTTAAAATTCACTTAGGAGAAAAAGTGATAATAAGGCCAGGGTAATTCTGAGTAGGTACAACATGCCTTTGGTATTGCTTTCCAATAAATCCACTTTGGTATTCAGAGCAGCACTCAGTTCAATGTTAAAACATATTAAGGTATGGAATCCTGTCTCAATAAAGTCACTAAGAATTTGTTATTTACTTAAGTAGGAATTATATCTTTACCCAGATTTCAAAGTATGAGTCTGCGTTTGGAAAGTGCAATTTTTTATTCCATTGTATTTTCATTTATGCTGACATTAAACAAAGATGAAACAGAATAAATAACAGCCTCCACATTCATTTGGGGTTTTTTGCCTCCAAGATAATCTATTTTAAATTCTGGTGGGTCAATGCAGAGTCATAAAGTCTGGCAGGAGTTCAATGGACTTGTAATAGGAGTGAAGCAATTTATTTATCCATACGTGTGCAGATGGGGTAGAGAACATCATGAACAAAACTACCCTCAGTAATGCTGAGAATTGCTTCCTGACCACTTGCACTCATTCTGTTTTGATGTTTCTTTCCCTCTCTCCATACATATATATATATATGCATATATGTACATGCATGGTGAAAACAGGCCACACATATTAAAAATCTTTCCCCAAAATACAGAAGTATCTCTACCTGTATAATTAATAATAATAACTAAACAACAATAATAATAGCAATAAATACTGTTAAACAATTTCAGAGCCACTGCTTTCACACAGGGGAAATCTCTTCTGCCATTTATAGCCATAACTGGATGGATCATGCTCTGCCATTGCTCTCTGTTTTCATTTTCCCCGTGAATCTCACTGGAAGTCCCTTCAGGACTCAACACCATAGGGATACCCCACTTTTCACTGAGCTGAAGAGGGAGAAAATGAAGGGAGCTGGAAACATCCCAGTATTGTTTCCTTCTGGCTGTTTCCAGAGCTCCTGTGTGTGTCATGCTGCAAGGGTCTCTGATGACTCCCCCACGGTATCCCTGTCCTCCAGGGCAGGCCTTGGTGGTTGCTGTAACCTGACCGAGAGCAGAAACTGCTTCAAGAGGGATGAAGAATAATCATCTCTGGTTGAAACTCTAAAAAAAAAAGGATTTAAGGCATAGCAGGGTTATGATGCAGAGGTGGGGAACTGCTGTGCGTCATTGCTTAGGGAAAAGGATCAGGGGTATCATTTTAATAGAGGAACGTGGGGAATTATACAGGCTGTGGATCTACCCAGTAAACACTCCTCCCAAACCTTCACAAGGATAATAATAAATCCTGTAAGGCCTTTCATCAGCAGCCTGGGGAAAAAAAAATATAATCATTGTCTCTGCAATGCTTAACTTGCAGCCTAATTCAAAGTAATTTTTAAATTACACACCTACCTGCTACCAATGCAGTCTGACTAGGCAAAATTAATAACAGGCATGCTCAGTAAATCCAAGTTTTAAAGCTTTAGCTAGAATGTTAATGTCTAAATTGAGTAATACTATCAGTCATGAGAATTACAGTTATCTGCCTCCTCATCTTTTCCTATTTATTTGAGAGCTTTTATTTATTATTATTATTAGCAAAACCTGACAGCTCAGGCAGAGGGAGGGATGGTTTCTCTGCATGCTGCTGGCTGTGTTGCTGAGTTGCCTGCAACAGCAGGGCTGGGGTGCCTGAGAGCTGCAAAACACTGGTCTGGACAAGAAGGCTAAGAGAGAGGGTTTGCCACTTCATAGCAAGGCTAGGAGGAGATGAGGAAAGAGAAATGCCTTCTGGGGCACAGCTCCTTCCTCAGGCAGCTCCTACATCCCCTCACTGCTTGGGAGGTGCTGGAATGTTGCTGCTGTGGGGGGAGGAAAGCTTCGGATTCCACCTCCCCCTCCCAACTCAGCAGCTACTGATGGGCTTCCTGGAAGGGACATGGCCAAAACTGTTGTGCCCAAGGGTTAGTGCCCATGGCCAGGCACTCATGAAGGGTGCTTGGCTTCTTCTTGCTTGTGCCTCATCAGCTAGGATTGTGCACAGCTTGGAGTCTGCCTTTTTACCCCAAGTTGTTCTTCAAGAAAAGCTCCCACTTCCAACTTTCATGAACATCTCTGGCATCCTGGAGCTGACCAAAATGTGGCTGTGTGCAGATGATAAAAAAACCCACCTGCCCACAGTCCCTGCAGATAGATTACAGGAAGCATAGCTGAGCAGCAAAATGCCATAAAAGGCTCAGAAAAGACCACATTGTCCACCTACAATTTTGGCATTCAACCCAGATAGTTTTCCACACAACTGATACTTGCAGGTAAACCACTTAACCTCATTTTCCCCTGGGAAACCTGAGGATCTAGTTTAGGCTAGTTAAAAGACTGAGTTGTCTCACTCAATGGCAATGCAGGCAGTGGTTGCATCTGGTGCTCCCACAGTGACCAGCAGCTGACCTCCTAAACAGATGTCTAACTGAGACCTTTTGGGTTCTCTCATTCAAGACATTCATCCCTAATTTGAAGTGAAAGTATCCATCATTTAATTTCTTTTTAATCCCACTCATAATAACACTGGGCCCTGCAGATGCTTTATTTTATTATTGCAGACATGATGAAGCTACTGACTATCACAAGAAAGGACAGAGGAGGCCTTCATACTCGATGCTGCTCTATTCTTACACTTTTGCTCTTTGCCCTTTCTTGCTGATTACATTAGGTTTTTAAATAGTTATTTGGGTTCTAATCTTAGCTACTGTGTCAGCTGGCCCCTGCTGAGGCTTAAATCCTTCTGCTGACTATGAAAGTGTAGACTGAAGTCTCAAAAAGGAACAGGGCACTTGCCTTCTAGAGAGCAGAGTGCGGAGGTGGGAATGAATGGGAAAGTATTTCTTGTAGGAAAGTGAACATCAGCAAAGCACGAGAACATGGGCTAGTGTACATTTTCTGTGACCCCTTGGTGAGTCACATCCAGCTAAAAAATAACAATTTTTAAAATCATGTTTTGGACATTTTATGCCTGCCAGATCATTTCCAGACTGCACGACCTGGGTTTCAGAGCTGGGAACTGGTGCAGGATTTGTCACATGAGCAACTCAACAGCTCCATCAAACTAGGCTCCTGCTGTGTCAAGCGTGTAATGGGAGTTTCAGGGTCGTCTTGTTCATTATCAGAACTGTCTAAAAGTGTTCTGCACTTTCAAACTGGAGCACCAAAGGAAAATTGAGTTTCAGAGCCCACTGAAGCACCAACACTGCAGGGGCTTCATCTGTGCTCTTCAAAGACAAAGTCCTCACCAGAGCTAAGGAAACTCTCCCTGTTCTCAGTGCCAGTGACTTTCACATGAACATGCATGTTTTGTTTAGGGTTTTTTTTTCCCCAATGATACAAGTCACTGTTGGCTTGAAAATTTTCCTTTGTCTTTTCCTTCTCTTGAAAGATAACCAGTGCTCCTGGAAGCCCTGGGAAATGCCCATGCAGAGCATGGAAGTCCCCCCTCTGCCTACCCAGCCACGTGGCCGGCCCATGTGGGCACACCTTGCTCTGGGCAGGCCGTGATGAACACCTCTCCTCACTGGTGCATGAAGTCCCCAGGGCAGGCAGGGCCAGCTTGGTGCTGCAGCAGCCCTTGTATCACAGCGTGAGCACACCTTGGTGCAGGTGCCCATCCCTTCTGGGGCAAGCTCCTTGCATTGCCTGCTTCACCTTGTCCCTCTCTGTACTGCTGTATCTGTTTCTGCATTTTTACTACTGGGAATCAAAGTGATAAGTTCCTGGGAACTGCAGCAGTTTCTCATCACTGCAGAGAGGCAGGCAGATGCTTTGCAGAAGGAGCAGCTGACCAATTGGTGGGCAATCACGGAAGCAAGATACATCTCAGGTGCTTGAGGAGCACTCAGGCAGGGCATCCACTATAACTTCTTCAGCAATACAAGCACTTGGAGTCTTTTTGCTTCTCAAATTTTATTTGAATCCTTACCAATGAAAACATGAGCACTTGGGAAATGTTCACTCTTAAAAAAACAAATCAAACTTTGATTTTACGGGCCTGTATTGTTAAAAAATGAAACTGTCTAGTTCTGTATCAAAAAAATCAATCTTCTCTAGAGGCTGGGTTGGTAAATAAATCAGGAGGAGAAACTGCTGTGAATTAGAAGAGCTCTACCACATTTGCAAGCAGAGTGACAGAGGCCAGTCATACATCAGTCAGTCACACTGCAGAGCTGAAAATGTGTTTGCTCCACAAAAGTAGTTGCAACCATATCCTCTAACAGGAGGGCAAAGTGCCCCACATTTTCCCTGGGGTGCAAAGATGCACATGGGAAGCTGGTAGTCATCATCATCTCTGGCAGTCCAGACTGTACTCCTCCTCACATTATCATCCATGTGTACCTTGTGTGCCCTGAAGCCATCCTGACCTAAAATGGGGACCAAATGAGGCAGACATTGCCAATAATGCATAAGCTTTCTGGCCAAAGAGGAGTAGACTCATTCTCCTTCACAAGTCACTGAGTTAACTGCCTGTTTTTACATATATAGCTGTTACACCTGGCAACTCATTAGAACAGAGACTTGAGTTATTAGCACCAGCACAGAAAAATAATCAGCTTTATCAAAACATTCCTACGAGAGGAAAAACCAGCATTGCAGATGTCAAAGGCTGCATTATTAGAATGACATTTAGTCTGCAGCTAAAGGGCCACACAAGCCTTTACTTCCAACTGCTAACTCAGGTCTCCTCAAGAGACTTGTCTGGGATTTAAAGGGTAAGTATTGTGGAACTGTCTGCAAAGGAGGTAGCAGTCCCCTTAATGCTGTCTTTTCAGGACATTATTCTTTCCATTTGTTTGACAATTGCTCCGGCTAACCTGCCTGTCCTGTACCCTAGGCAACCTGACAAATTAAAACTAACTGCCTAATCCATCAAACAAATGGTTTGCCCTGGCTCCATCAAAAGTAAATAAATAGCTATCCCCCCTCCCTGAAAAAGAAAATGTTTCAACATCAGAGAAAGCTTCTTCCCTGTCTCATCTTTCCCTTCTTCAAATGCCAAAAGGGAGGACCTTACAGCATGGCCACGAGGTCTGGAGAAGATCAAGATCCATTAACACAGATGTTTTCTAATACATCCATAAGCTCAGAGATCCAGGGGGAATTTAGGAGTAACACAGCAAACCACATCTCAACCCCTCAGGCGGGGCTCCAAGACGAAGGCCAGGCCTTGAGGCTGATGGTTTGCCAGCCAGGGGCAGGGCTTGCAAAGCACTCAGCATCACTGCTTCTTCCCCACTCTCTTCAGCAAACCGCAAACACCATCTTTCCCAGAGCACCTCACAGCATCTAACTCTGCTTTGAAAGTCTGAATATATTTACTGCTGTAGATTTCCTGGCTGGGAATGTGCACTTGGAGCCTGCTAATGAAGCTCAAAGAGCAAAGTCAAAGCACTATCTCAGTGCTGGTTGGCACAGGTGGAAGGAAACTGCCCCGCACCAGTTACCACCCCAGCACGTATCCTAGAAGACAACAACACCATGAAACACAGCACAGCAAGGACAGACACATGCTGAGGGCCGTGCATCCCTGCACAGGCATGGGCCATAAGCAGATCTAATACCCACCATACACCAACTTTAGGCACCCTCAAGCCTCATTAATTCAGCATGCCTTAGCAACATCTAGTATCTAAAGACACCTGAAAACATTAGCGACCACCATCAGCATCTCCATTATGGAGCACAAATGTTTACATGCACCTAAGGAGGAGCTCTGGGGTAGTCCCCTGGTCCTGGTCTGAGTAGCTGGTCAAGGGCTGGCTGCCTCAGCCACCTACCCTTTGCTCTTGACTCCAGACACATCTAACCTCTTCCAGCAGCAGTGCTGGGTTCGGCTGCAGGTACAGCAAGGGATGTCACTAGCTGCCCAGGATTGAATTCAACATGGATGGAACTGAGGCAACCTGAGCTTGATGCAAACTGCTCCCAGTCCTTGCTTCCACTTGGGGTCCACAAGCCACAAAAACAACAGTACTTCCCAGTTCTGTCATAAAACTTCCTTAGAGTTATTTGTTGTTTGTTGCTTTGGTTTAATTATCTAGAAGAGACATTCAGAGACACTCACAGCAACTTATTGCTAATAAAAACAAGCATTAGGACTGGACAGGCTAGATGCATCTGTGCAACTGTTCAATAGATGCTTCTTCCTTGCCTGAGTACCAGATGGGAATGACCACTACAGGGCCTCTTCTCTGGAAATACCATGATTTGCTGAGAAGCTGCTAATTCTTGGGGAAGCAAAGCACAACACACAAGAAACAAAAGACATTATCCCTGGTAGATCTTTGATGGACCATGCCCAAGAAGCTCATCTACCACACCACAGTGTGTGGTTGCTCATCCATCACCCCACACTTTGTACCTGGTTGCAGGAGGATTGCTTCAGAAGGTGAGCAGTCCCCTGATGTATACCCAGCCCTGGGGAGACATGTTGCCAGGTGCAGCAGGTTTTTCCACCAACTCAGCCAAGGGAACACACAGCAGAATGGCCCTTCTTGCCCATCTCACGATGAGCTGGGAGGGCAGGATGGAGGATACACATCTGGATAAAGACTGTGTTACTGTCCTGCACATCCTTGTCCTGGGAAGGAGACTTAGTTTTTAGGCTGTGCTGAACTGATGGAGAAAGCTCATCAGTTCTCAGGACTGGACTCAAGTGTTGCATTTATTTGTGACCATCTTGTGATGGCACCTGGACTATATCTTAATTGGACACAGGAGAAAGCAGCAGGGCTTCCTTCTGCAGATCACAACCATACACAGAAATGTCTTGTGAGGAAAAATTGGAAAAGCTGCCAGAAGAGCCACAGAAATTACTAAGTGGCTTGAGAATCCATTTTTCTGTGAGACACCTACCTCATAACATTGTTGTGTTGTTTTTTTTTTTTATCAGAGAGAAGACTGAAAGATGACTCTCTGGTAGCATGTGAAGCATTTCCACAGGAGGAAATACCAGCTACTAAAAGGCTCTTTAACCAGCAGAAAAATGCACAAGAGCCAATGACTGAAAGCTGAAGCCAGACAAATTAAAATTGGAAATAAGGCATATATTTTTAAGAGTGAGGGTAATTAACCACTGGAACAAATCCTCAAGGGAGACTATGGGTTCTCATATCTGGTGAGTTTCAAATCAAGGCTGGATGTCTTTCTAGTAGATGTACTTCAGCCAAAGAAGCTATTAGGTTCAATACATGGGTAATTGTGTGAAATGTAATGGTCTGTGATATACAGGAAGTAAGAACAGATGATCTAATGTTTCTTTTTGGCCTTAAACCTAAGAAGCCACTCATCTAGGTGGGAGCCCTGTGCCTATAGCTGAGAATTTGATCCAAGGCCCTGACTGCAACTTTTACAAACCTGTGAAAAATGGATGTATAAATGGGTTAAAGAGAATAGAATCAAACAATGGATAGGCAGCTAAGGAAGAAAAAACACACCCCATAAAGGAATTTATTTCTATTTTTTTATGAATGATGCTGGAATGCAATGACCACCTATAGAAGCCAGGACTGTCAGGCAGTAATTTACACTGGACAAATTCAAATGAAACGGGAAGATATGAGACTATGTTTGGAGACTGTCAGGTTTCTGTGATAAAATTGCATTAGTAATTAATAATCTCCAAGAAAAGAGAGAGAAAGAGATCATCTGCTACCATATGTCTATTAGCAGATAAATCCAAAGTGAAAGATACCCCCTCTGGGACTACTTGATGGATTATATTAAACTTAATGGCAATGGAAGAAATACTGTAATTGGAAGATGCTGGAGGGAAAAGATAGGGTGGGAGAAAGAGAAGGAGGTACACTGCTGATACAGAAGGCCTCATGGTATAGGGATGGGTTCAGTTCCTGCCAAACTGCACCAAAAGAGCAGAAGATGCTCCATTCCCCAGAGGCAAGGACCAGAAAATGTAAAGGATGATCTTAGCTAACATGGAAGCCAATCTGTATTATCCCCAAGGAAGGTACATTTGGCAGTTGCAATGTGGAAAATAAATATTAGAAATGCCAGAATTTTTTTTAATCTGTGAGTACATTTCAGAGGAATAAAATGACAAGTTCAATTAGGTTCCTTGAAGCAGAGGAGAGAAACTGATTAATCAGGCATGGAAGTTCCTAAGTAACCAAAACAACTGTGTGGGCTTTCTCCTCTTGACTCATGTTACAGGAGGAGGGTGTATCTATTTGAAAATGGAATATATTTCCACATGCTCTATAAAGGAATGTCCAAACATATCAAGATAGAAAATGGTCCCTGCTATCTACGTCTCTTCTGAGCCTGTTGTATGTTGTGTGAAGCTCTGTAATATGTACAGGAATTTTAGGGTGTTTTCTTTGAAGATAAGGTGGCTTTTTAAAGAATATGTGGGCTTGGTGCCAGCATCCCAAAGGGGCAACATAAACTTCACAAGTAAACTTGTATCGAGCAGAAAGATGACTACAGAAAATGGCAACCTAGTTGAAAACAGCAACACCATTTATAAAGTCTGAAGCTCAAAGGCTTCTTGGAAAAATAGCCATGTCTGTCAGAAATGCATGATGTGGAGAACCAAATGCCTGCAAACTGCCATCAGAATAGCAGGAGTTACCATCCTTGGCCAGTGAAACATCAAATTACTATTGCATCTGAGCTGGCCTTTTCCCAGAGCATTGGATACCATCTCCACCAGCCTCGGAAAGCTGCCTTCTGCAGATGGGCTTTTTCAGGGGTGTTGTACACCTCACTGCTCAGGGGAAGGGACAAACAAAAGCCAGCGCACGTGACACAGAATTGAACAGTGCAAGTAACATCACACAAGGGGATGCATCCTGATCATAAAGCTACAGAGAAATTCAGTTTTCCAGAAGTGCTCCGTTTGCTTGCTTTGGCTGAAGGGTGGGGGGAGGAGAGATAGGAGCCCTGTTTTAATGCCATTTTTGGTGAGAGCTGATTGACTTTGATCACGACAGGGAGTAGGAGGGTGGCCAAGGTAGGGCTGTACTCTTGTTTGTGAGCAGGGCAGAGCAGAAAGCCGCTGGCATGGCTGCCACTCTCATCTTCTTCTGGGTTTTTCTCCACCTCCCAGCACCCAGCCCAATGCTCCTGCACCCTGCCCACTGCTGGGGCTGGTGTGTGGCCTCCCAGCAGCACAACACGTTGGTGGGTGTTGATATCACGAGCGATTCAAGCAGCATCACTAATCCGTGTAGTGCTGCCTCTCCTCGACAGCACCAGCCACTCCAACCTGGACAGCACTAGTTTATTTTTATGGAATGTTTGGTTCCTGGGAACTCACATCTGTTTCCCACAGGAGAATGTCTTGGAGTAGGAAATGTTCCAAAAAACATGTGAGCTGCTACGTACATCCACCATAGAGAAGTGAGAGCTAATAGATGAAGAACAAAGCTCAGCACCAAGCCCTCACAGACTTTAACCCTGGCTCTGCCAGTGACTTATTGCATGAAATGCTCTGGGCTGTTCAGCTGCCACCTCTCCAGCCCCACCTCTAGTGGTTATTATAAGGATGGAGTATTTAATGTGTGTACACAGCTTTGATACTGTATGCACCATTTCATACGTACATAAGTGCTAAAGAATATTGGGTGGTTCTGTCATTCCCTGAACACTAAACGTGCATTTATGGGCTTAATTAGGTGTGTAAAAATGGCTGGACAAAGTCACACTGGAAAACGTGAGTCCTGATGTATAAGTAATTGTGAGGCCATGGCAAAATGGGTCTCAGCAAGAGAAAGCCCAGCTGGATTTAACCTTGGCCAAAGCTTGCTGAAGAGCCTCTAATGGCCTCTAAGCTTTTAAGGCATTCAGAGAGGACTCCCAGGTCAGTCCTCTCCTGGTCTGCCCAGTGTGAGTTTGAACAGAGCAGGATAATGAAAGTCATGAAAAGCTTTGCTATAAGCTCAGATCTCAGTCACAGGCTTATCAGAAGTTTTCTAGAGACTTCTGTATACTCTGGGAGGGAAGCTGGTGGGCCATGAGTTGCCCTGCCTGAGTGCCTACCAAGCCACCCTGAAGCATGTTTCATGGCTTGTCTGTCCTCTCCACAGCTCTGCTTTAGCTGTGATGTGTCACACCCAAATACTTGCTAGCCACTAGGTTTTAGCTGCCCTGGGGAAATGCTCCCCTTGCAGAGCCAACATATTGACCCTTTATGCAAGTCAGGAAGGTGTAGCAAGATGTGGTTTGCATCTCTGCAATTTATTCCTGTTTTGGGGGCCAGCTAATCTCCACTAGTGCAAATAGCAGCTTTGCCTGTATGCACTTGGGGACAATGATGACAAAGCCCCATCAGTGGCTGTCACCAGTGGATATAATATGGCCAAATCCCCAAACCAAACAAGACCTTAATTTCTCATCGCGTTTTGGGTTTCATGAAATCCAAACTTGAAAGAGGTTTCATCCCTTGCTCAAGGGGTAAAATCCTCTGGTGAGGAAAGGCAAATAAAGGTTCACCAGTGCATAGGCTTTCTGCAAATAAACAGCTGAGCATCTCACCAATGGGATCAGCATGAGCTAACTGCAACAGCATCTCAGCCTTATCTATGTTGCTGGACTCTGGAAAAATTAAGTTCAGTTTCTTCTGATGATCCTGTGTCATCACAGCAATGTTTTCCAAGTACATTCTTCATATGTTAATAGTTTTGCATATTATTAAACTGGATCTAATTAGGCGTGGTTTGCTGGGAGCAGCAAATCATATTCACAATTGTATTTTCATTTTAAAAATTATGCTATATAAAGACTTCATTAGAGATGTTAATTGCTACCAGAATTAATGCACATAAATAATAAACAAGAATATCTACCCATTATTAGAAAATAATTTCCACATATACGAAGCCATTTACTTTAATTTGTTTTAGAGTTTAAGTGGGAAGTAGTGTGCCTGGATAGAATTAACAAAAGACCCTTTGTTACAAAAGCATGGCTTTATTTCCTTCTCTGCAGATTACTGCTTGCCAGGCCATACTGGAAGGCAGGTGATGCCCTTTTAGTACTGATAAAAAGAATGGCTCATACAAAACATCTAGTTATGGAAAACATTGTGTAGGTTTAAATAACTGAAGGAGTCAGCACAAAAAAAGCACAGACTATGAGAAGTGTGAGGGCAACGGACACATTTCTGTCTGTGGTCCTATATTTTAACCAAGCAAGGGTAAACTCTGAACCTTCAAAGAGCCCTTTTGGGCTCTTGGGCCCTTGACAGAATGAATCTGAATTTCCTGGTCTTTGTGGAGAATCCACTGTGAGATGAGAAATGGGCTCCTGGGCCCACGGGCAACAACTGTCTCCTGCATTGCAAGAGCATCAGGGACACAACTGTGGCCAAAATCCTGACTGAAGTCCCTTCTCTGGTGAGGTGGCAGCAGCTGGAAATTACACTGGCAAGCTCAGTCACATCACAGGGGAGCATCTGTGCTTGAGCCTGTTGGCCTCAAGGTGTAATGACAAGATGGGGTTTCTTTTTGGCTTCTGCAAAGAGGGTTTCCTGCTCTTGCAGAGCATATTGGACACTGAGACCAAACATGCCCTGTGTGAGGTCTGCTGATGTGCCCTGTTGGGCAACAGCCATCTTTGGTGACATGGAGAGAAGAGTGAAGAGGAAAATACAAAAGGTCTGGCAGTATCAACAAATTCCCCCTGCTCTGCCTTCCCTCTAGCACCACAGGCTGACTCTGTGTGCCGGAACGCGGAGATTTTGCTCAGGACAAAGGTGGAAAGGAACAAGAGAAATTTAAATGCAGTGAGGATCAGAAAACACACTCAGAATTATAAAAAGTCTCCACTTCAAAAGGAGCCACAACAGAAGCCTGAAAGCCTGAGCAATAGGAACTAGGAAATAGAAAAAGGAAATTAAATTTTTAAGACCCTGTATGTTTAGATGGTGTTATCTTCAAGACAACAAACAGTAAGGGGCCAGGAAATTCAAAATTAAATCCAACACTCTTGTTGTTTCCTGATTTTCTCTTGTTAAGCTTAAAAAGCACAGCCAGGATCAAGTTAACATTATATTTCCTGCCATGTGACTCTACTGGCATCATTTTTGTTGCTATGTATATGTGGACTGACCCAATCTGAAATTTAAAAAAATACATTAATTGCCTTGATATGCAGAGAGACGTAAGCCAAGAATTTCATCAGAGCTGTATTTCACAATAAACTTAAGAAGCCCAACTGCTGATTTCATAAGATTTTTTTGTAAGTCCAAGGTGAAAGTCTCATGGATAGAGTTCATGTCTGATGGCAATCTGTTGTTATTAGATGACATTTATTGATTAGTGTCAGCTATCTGACGAGTGTTTATCATAACAGAATTTAAATCATGTAGCTCTTTCATGCTGCTCCGACCCAGCTGCCATCCTCTACAGTGCATTAATTCCTGTGAGTTGACTATGAAAGGCAGGAGGAAATCTTCCTGAACTCACCCCACAGTGCTCTGCATCCACCAGCTCACCAGGGTGAATAGCTTTTGAAAGGAAGGAGGGAGGGACAAGAAGTACAGGAAGGAAGGAAAGGAAGAAAGGGTGAAGCAGTGAAGAAACGAAAAGAAAGGGGAGGAGGAAGGGAATGGTAGAGAGAGAAAAAGAGAGATAAATAGACAACAAAAGGAAGGTAAAAAAGAAAGAAGAGGGAGGGAGGGGGGGGATGGGAGGAAAGAAGGGATGGGAGCAAGAGAGGAAGGGAGGAAGGAAGGGAAGGAAAAAGGGAAGGAAGGAAGGAGGGTGGAAGGGAGAAAGGGAGAAAGGAAGGGAGGAAGGAAGTGACTGAGAAATTAAAACTTATATTCACATTTTACAGAACAGTACAGCATTGAAGGGAGGCAGGGTAATGTCTCTGGGCTTTCTTTTGCCACACTGTCCCCTCTCCAGTTAAAAAAGCTTGAGCAAAAAGAGAAGGAAAGACAAAGATTGGGATGGACCACAGTCATGGACCATGATTAATTTTATTTGTCCTGAAAGAAGAGAGATGGAGTTCTACCTGTGTAGAAAAAGTTGGATTTTTCATTATTTAAAATGTTGAAACACAAAGTTCACACTCTTTAGAATGAAATACAATATGAAGAATCTCTCCAGTGTGGACCAGCACTCACCGCAGGCAGAGGCAGGGGAGAGCTCCCCCAGACACATGGATTCCGACATGTTTTATATCAGTCAGGATGCAAGGGAATAAGAGAGGTCTCCAGCAAAGAGAGACCTCTCTCTGAGAATCAAAGAAAATTGCACTTTTGAGTGCAATTTAATAGACTGTCCTCTTTACAAACTAACCTCCCATGCTGCTCAATTTTGCAGTGACTGAAGACCCCATTCCAGATCTGTTTTCTAAGCTGAAGGAAACGCAGACCTGTCTCCCAGGAAGGCACCTCTGCTTCCAGGCTAGGGCTTAACATGCAGGATTTCTCCCTTCTTCCCACACTCCGTCCTCTCTACTCAAGTTGTACCAGTGTGTAGAAACATAACAGATTCCTGGGGTATGCCACAAAGGGACCTTGCCCTTTATGCAGCCTCACTGCTAAGAGGCTGTGAGTGGTGAAACTGCAGTCTGTGATTCTACTCTTATTTTAGCACACAATTGTTTAATGTAAAATGCAGGCACAGGCATCCTCTTCAAACTGAACAGGATTTAGGGTTGTGCTCCTGCTAGGACCTTTGTACATCCAGGACAGCAAATCTTGAATTCCTCCCTGAATAGTGGCTGTGCTCCAGTGGCTTCTCCTGGTGAAGACAAAATGGGTGGAGGACACGAAGATGAATGAAGCAGTAAACGAAGTTGAGAGAAGCATGTGGAACAATCAGAATCATATAGAGACAACTCCTATCCCCATGTGATTTATGAAAGCCAAATTAGAAGGTGGTTCAGGGACAAGGAATGTAGTTTGTATCTAACAAACAAGGAACTGTGATTTATAAAGATGTGACTCTGAAGAGGATGTAGGATGTAGGGATGCAGCTGAACGCAGGTATCAGTGCCACAGGGCATGTATGGTTCTTGGCTGAACAGATAATGCTGAAAAATTAGAAGCTGTCAAAAAGAGTTGGAAAAAGTACCCAAATATAAGAGACAAAGGTTTTGAGAAGACCTTTAAGGAGCTTAGTCATAAAAGAA
This sequence comes from Apus apus, assembly GCF_020740795.1. Taxonomy (NCBI): domain Eukaryota; kingdom Metazoa; phylum Chordata; class Aves; order Apodiformes; family Apodidae; genus Apus; species Apus apus. Next base: position 11,977,118 of record NC_067284.1, read on the forward strand.
GACTGTAAAGTGATTGATTAGTGTGTGTTGGTGAAGAAAAATTTTTCCATGAAAAAATATGAAGCACGATTTTAGCACAACCAAAAACCATTGTCTGAAGGATGAAGCCAGATGTGCTCATAGTTTAAATGAGGAACAATTTTTGTTTAGCACAGAAGGCAATAAACCTCTGGAACAAATTGCCAAGGGAACTGCTGGACTTCCAGTCTTTCAGTGGCCCCAGAGCAAGGCTGAGGGGCCTTTGTCTCAAGTATTGTGTTTAAACACAGCCCTCAGTCGAGTTATCAGCCTCAGTACAAGAGTAATAGACAGACAGGGAAGAGCCTTTTACAGACACAAGGTCAGACCAGATGATCCAGTGGGTCCTTCTGGACGTGTGCTCTGTGAACATATGAACTTAAGGTCTTTAAAGCTTTCTTAGAAAATCACAGATGTCTTCCCCTGAGATTAGCAAGTGCAGTACACTGGCAGCCTAGATAAAAATCAGTGCTTCAACAATCAAAATAAGAGATTCAATTACACATTACTTGCCTCCATGCTATTCAAAGGGAGCTGGCATTTTGACTTCCACTGGCTGAGAACCTGCTGTGAATACCACTTGGACCAAGAAGACTGATGACATTTTGAAAGAACTACAACATTCACCTGATGAACTTTTTATGAGACAAGGAATTTACCTTTATCCATTTATCTACAGTGATAAAAGTCTGCAGGCTTTAAAAGTGAAAAGCAGGTAAAAAACCCAACTGCCTTTCCAGGACCATTTACAGCAAAGTAAATACACACACTGATCTACCCATTTTTAAGGTTGTCTCTCAGCATCCTGCCCCATTAAATTCCTCAGTGGTCTTCTCTTACTCCTTTTGTGGTGGTTTGGATGAAGTCCTAGCCTCACATCAGCCTATGGCCAAACTTAATGCGTGAGAATTTTTCAGCCACTGTTTTGCCTTTAAAATGTCTTCTGGCTAATCTGCTTGGGTGTGTTCCCCAAGTTTGCTTAACCAGCCCTGCCAATCCTGACCAGTTTGGCTGGTCCTCTCCTCCCCTGATTTTTGCCCTTTCTGTGTGAGTGTGTTGCAGGAACAAGCCTGCATGCTGCTCTCTTTTTAAGTGCACACCAGAGACAGGGGCTGGACCGGTGCCTTCAAACAAATCCCCTGTTCTGACCTCTTCTGTCTTGTCCCTTCTGAAACTGTCCCTGCTTAGTTCTATGTCTCCCTTGCTCAGTCTTCCAGCCTCTTCTTGTCAGTGACGTCCAGTCTCCACTCTTCAGGTTTCTGTTTTCTCATCCATTCAGTTCTAGTCTTCTCCTCCAGCCTTGTTCTTCATCACTCCAGTCTTCTGTCCCTCCAGTCCCTGCATTCAGACCTCAGTTGTTTCCCCAGTTTCAATGTCTTCATCCTGCCTTTCTTCTCTCCATATTCATCTTCAGCATGCTGGGCTCCCTCTTTGATCTCTCTCTACCTCACAGAGTGTCACAATCCCAATTTCCTTCCCCATGTTCCCCACAGACCCTGCCAGGCTTTCTATCCAGCCAGTTCTTCCCCTTGGTGAAAATCCTGCTTACAGGCATCTGTCTTTTCACAGTATCTGCTCCTTCTCCCCTCTCCTATCAGGTTTCCAAGAACAACCTCTTTATCCCCTTAATCTCAGGATGCTGCCTAATTTCTTTTCTTCCCTTCCCTTCCCTTCCCTTCCCTTCCCTTCCCTTCCCTTCCCTTCCCTTCCCTTCCCTTCCCTTCCCTTCTCTTCTCTTCCACTCCCACTCCCACTCTCTGCTCCCTTCCCAGTTTCCCACCTCCCAGCATGCTCTCACTAGAGCCTCTCAAAATACTTACTCAGCTTGTCTTAATCTTCTTGTTCTTCCCTACTTCTCCTTCATCATCCCCAGGTCACAGTGTAATTCTTTTCCTGTGCAGTCTTAGTCTTACCACACTAAGGAAGAACTGCTGATGGGAGTAGTCTGGGATGGGGGAAACTGGGACTAAGAATGGGAGAGAAATTATCAGGATGGGATTAGCAACTTATTTTTCCATAAAAAGTAAAATATCTGACTGTGCTTCCTGCATACCCAGAAAGAAAGATGGAAGCCTGAGGACCACATACTCAGCATGGAAAAGTTCTGCCTAAACATTAAAATTTGGAAGTTATAGGCAACAGAAAATTGGCTCATTTCAAATATCAAGGACTCTTCATCAACACTTTGCCATGATTCTAGGTATAATAGAACATAATGTTATCCAAAAATAGTAACTGCTTCATCTGCATGACAACTTCTTACTGTCATTTAATTCTTGTGTTGTGATAACATGTGATACTCTCAGTAAGGATCAATGACATCGTGTTGTAAGACTTCATAGGTACATACACCATAATACCATATCTTTGGGAAAGGGCTTACAGTCCAAAATGAAGATTTAATATGCTTGAGTCTTCCCATTTTGCCCAGTAACTTTCTGATTATAAGAACATGAGGATAGATTGCAAAACACATGCAGTTTAAGTAATTCTAAATAACCAATTATCGGTATCCAGCCATGCTGGATTTGGGGTTTAATTGCTTCAGACATGCAAGCTTTTTCTTCAGTTATCTTTTCACACCTCACAAACACAATTTCCTGTTAAAGTAGCATTGTCCTGAAAATTCACCGTAATTAATTTTCCAGCCTGAGTACTGTGACCCAGTTTCAAGTCAAATGATTTTCTATGCAGCTAAGCAAAAAGCTTAGTAAATCATCAGTGAGCAATACTGGGATCAAGTGTGTTGGGATCAAGAGAACTTCGATGAAGTTTGCTGATGACACCAAGATGAGGTAGAGAGGCTGACACTCTGGAAGGGAGAGCCACCCTCCAGCATGACCTGGACAGGCTGGAGGAGTGGGCTAGCAGGAACTTTATGAAGTTCAACAGAGAGAAGTGTAAGGTCTTGCAGCTGGGAACACATAACCCAGGAGTGCAGCTCAGACTGGGATCCACCTGGCTGGACAGCAGCCCTGTGGAAAGGGACCTGGGGGTCTTGGTGGATAACAGGCTCATGATGAGTGAACAGTGTCCTGCTGCAGCAGCAAAGAAACCAACAGGGTGCTGGGCTGCATCAACAAGGGCATCACCAGCAAAGATAAAGAAGTCATCATCCCGCTCTACTTGGCACTTGTCAGACCACACCTGGAGAATTGCATCCAGTTTTGGTCCCTGCTCTACAAAAAGGATGTGGACAGGCTGGAGAGGGTCCAGAAAAGGGACACAAGGATGATCAGAGGACTGGAGGACCTGCCATATGAGGAGAGGCTGAGAAAGCTGGAAGAGAAGACTCAGGGGAGACCTTATCACCATGTTCCAGTTCTTCAAGGGTGGCTACAAAGAAGATGGAGACTCCCTACTTACAAGGAGTCATATGGAAAAGACAAGGGGTAATGGGCACAAGTTGATCCTGGGGAGATTCCGATGGGACACAAGAGGTAAATTTTTCATCCTGAGGACAGTCAAACACTGGAATAGCCTCCCAAGGGATGTGGTAGTTTCCCCCACATTGGGCAGTTTTAAGTCTCAGCTTGACAAGGTGCTGAGCCATCTCATATAAACTATAGTAGTACCTAGAAAGGTTGGACCAGATGATCCTTGAGGTCCCTTCCAACCTGGCATTCTATGATTCTGTGTAATACTGGTCTAACATAACAAGATTCTCACAGTAAAGTAGAAGCTGGATGCTCAGCTCCTGAATAATCCATCTCTACACTTTAAACAACTGGAAACTCTTCAGCTCTATTTCCAAAATCCGTCTAAAATGCTGCACATTTGACTTAACATTTAGCTGTAGCTTTCTGATTCATACAATCATAAATAAAATTATTTCTTTATTTTCTCCCTGTAATAGCTGCACAATGCTGAAATTTTGCCACCAGTCATGGAGCACTGAATCTGGGTTCAACTAGCATTTCTTTATATTATATTTATATTTTTTATATTTATATTTTATATTTATATTATTATATTTATATTATATTTATATTCTTTATATTATATTTTATATCAGGTTAAAAAATGACCCATATTTCTGTGTCAACTTTCCTCCTGTATGCATAGTAGCAAGAAAAAAAAAACCACAAACATGAATACTTATTTTGTTAAATCAAGTTTTTAAAAAATAATTAAAATCTCTGCAATTCACCATAAAAATTCCATTTCCAAAAATAACCAGTAAAGCTGTCAAAGACAAAAAAAAGAAAAATTCTGTGGTATATACTATTAGACCACACATAAATAAAACTGCACATGCATCAGGACCTAAATAACTATATAAATGCATCCTACATTTCCTGAGACAGATGGTGGATCATATACAGATAAGATATGTATTGTAAAAAGATTTTTCTTTAAGAAGAATAAGAAAGGGAAGATGAAAGAATAGTGAGGAAATGTTTAAAATACTGTTGAATTAACATAAAACCCATAAGATTATGCTACAGTATTAGACAACGCAAAGCAAATGAAAGCAAGGGATGACACAGTCATTTTGGCCCTGGTTCAGGAAATCACTTAAACACATAGAACCACAGAATCATAGAATCACAGAACAGTTTGAGTTGGAAGGGACCTTAAAGATCATCTAGTTCCAAGCCCCCTGCATGGGCAAGGACACTTCTCACTAGACCAGGTTGCTCAAGGTCTCATCCAATCTGCCCTTCAACACTTCCAGGAACAGGGCAGCCACAGGCTCCCTGGGCAACCTGTGCCAGTGCCTCACCACCCTCACGGTGAAGAATTTCTTCCTAATGTCTAACCTAAGTTTTCCCTCCTCCAGTTTTAATCCCTTACCCCTCATCCTATCACTACATGCCCTTGTGAAAAGTCCCTCCTCATCTTTCCTGTAGCCCCTTCAGGCACTGGAAGGTGCTATAAGGTCTCCCTGGAGCCTTTTCTTCTCCAGACTGAACGACCTCAGCTCTTTCAGCCTGTCTTCATAGCACAGGTGGTTCAGTCCTCGGATCATTTTCAGGGCCCTCCTCTGGACTCACTCCAAGAGCTCTGTGTCCATGTATGAGGACATCTTAGCTCAGGAAAGAGTGTAAGTACAAGCTTCAATTTAAGCATGATGAGATTTTCACCTTCACTCTTGGCCCCTGTACCCTGGATCCAGCAGCTGAAGTAATGGGAGGAGATACTAGAAGTCCTCTGTACAGCAAAGGCAGGTGAAAAGGGCTTCCTGGAAGATGAACAGAGCTTGATGGCCCTCCATGGTGTGGTGTAGGAGGGTGTCTGAATGAAGGCAGATCTATGGGCTTCCAGAGCACTGGGATTTCTATATAGATCTGTACAGACTAGGGAGGCTGTCTAATCTGCATTGGCCAAAAGCTCTTGTAGGCAGCACAAACCCCCGAGATCATGAAGATATTTTTCTGTGAACTTTGTTCCTTCTTCTAGTTCTTCTGTGCTTTTCCCTTTAGAAATGCAGCAGATTCTCAAGCTCACTTCAAGAGCTTAAATACCACTGGTTTTAGCAGGAGTTGGGCACATGCCTACGAATAAGAATAATTTGAGATTTTGAGACTATGAATACTTTTGTACCTTGGGTTGATCAGAAAAGATAATATTTCTACTACAGACAGCAAGCAGGAGGAGACAGAAATACTGTGGAAAATGGGAAACTTGTTGTTTCTCTTAATTAACTCACTACCAGAAAGTAACACTGGAAACTTTCTTTACATTTCTCAGGCACTGCAGACAAAAGGAGTTACATCAAGTATAATTACATATCCTAGATGGTGAATAACTCTTGCCAGAAGTGTTCAAGCAGTTTGTAACATGGTCTTTATCTCTTTAGATATACTTCAGTTAAAACACTTATTTCTGGATGTCCTTTATGTGTACTGGCTATCTATCCTGCTATCAAACAAGTAAATATATTATTCAGACGATGGGATCAAAAGTCAGGGAAGGTTGCTATGGGTTGTGCTAAGACAATAATTTTGTTCTTCCCGTGTGTTTTATACTCATCTAGCACAAAGAGCAATTCATTCAAGTTTATATTCAGGGTCAGGGAATGATAATATAGTGGTCGTGTGATGGCTGCTTGGCCAGAGTAATCTTAACTTCAGGAATTTCCTCACTTCTTGGAGTTTCTGACTGCAGCTTCAAAAACAAAGCAGCCTGTTTACCCTATCTTTGAGCAGCAAGGCACTCTTCTGTATTTTGTGCTACAGTTTTTACATTACATTTTTCTAGAGTTTTTTTTTTTCTATTTTGTAGGCAGCTTTAAGGAGTTGCAAGAGAAAAAAAAAAAAACAACCAAAAAAAAGGCAGAAGGTAATAATATCTTACAAAATATAAGCCAATAAAGAACAAAACCTCCTTGATCTACCCTAAGGACCATCACACTCACCAGTACAGATTAGTTCAGCTGTTTTGGAATTCCTCTTCTGAACTACTCTGCTGTGTATCTATTACTTTTCCCTGGATTTGCCAGCAGACCATGGACATTTAAAACCTTCCAAATATTGACCCACACCAGACTGGAGATTATTTGCAAATGTTATTAAAATACAAAATGGTTGTATAATGGTACAGCTTTGCATCATTATTTAAAAGAATACTCTAGTTCCCTCTCTTCCTCTTTCAGTTATGCTGCATCCCAATTTTTACCCATTTTTTTTGCCAATAACATCAAAGCAAGAGTTCAAAATCCAGTCTCAGAGCTGATGGCAGGGCTTCATATTTACTCTATTTTTTCAGGAGAAACATTTTCTTAAGTAATAACAACTGGGTTTGGTCTACTTTTAAGACCAGAATTCCAGACCTAATCCCAGACTCACCACAATACACTGTCTTTGGTTGCATGGGATCCCAAACTCACCTTGCACTCACCTTGCTTTTTCCTTCTCTTTGCATTTTCTCCTTAATCACAGAATCACAGAATGTTTTGGGTTGGAAGGGACCTCCAAAGATCATTGAGTCCAATCCCCTTGCCAGAGCAGGGCCAAAAACTAGGGCAGATCACTCAGAAAGGCATCCAGACAGGTCTTGAAAGTCTCCAGAGAAGGAGACTCCACAACCTCTCTGGGCAGCCTGTTCCAGTGCTCTGTGTCCCTCACAGTAAAGTTCTTCCTCATGTTGAGGTGGAACTTCCTGTGCTTGAATTTGAATCCATTGCCCCTCATCCTATCACAGGGCACAAGTGAAAAGGGTTGTCCCTGCCTTCTTGCTGCCCAACCCTCATGTATCTATAGACATGAATTAGGTCCCCCCACAGTCTTCTCCTCTCTAGACTGAAAAGCCCCAGGTCTCTTAGCCTGTCCTCATAAAGCAGGTGTTCTTGTATTACGGCTCATGCAGATGGTGAGAACACTTTAGGTGCAGTGCAAAGACTCAAATTCTTCCAAAGGCCAAAGCAAACCCTGAGGTTGGGGCTATTTATTCTATGTCATACTGTGAACTTCGATCCACCATCCTCCTGTCTTGGTTGTCCTGCTTAAGTTTTAATCCCTGGGGAGATTTTGCTGCAAACCTGAAATGAAAAAAAAAAAAAGAATTCAACAAAAACATTACCTTTAAGTAGGTTTTACACAAATCGTTCTGAATCATTCCCCTCCCATCCACAATCCCTCTAACTGCTTTGCAAAGTACTTCTTTCCAATCTCTAGAAGCTCGCCCCCGTTTTCTCTAGTGGCAACACAAATATTAAACCACAGAGAGGCTTAAAACAGTTCACCCCAGGTCATGTTTCTCATTGGTAAGACCATATTTTGATCAAATCAAACATAAATCACATTGTATGCTGTCCACCTACCAGCAAAAAATCAGAAAGATGATGATAAAGATCAAACCAATAGCCACAATTATTCCAGTTACAAGCAGTATGATCAGAGGGACATTTGTCTTTCTTTCCTTTGATACTGCTATTTCTGCTTTCCTTGATTGTCTTTTTTGTTTTCCTGAAGGAAAGAAATACACAGTCATTATTATGCTCAAATTTTCAAATGAATCAGGCATGTAATCTGATGGACAGGACTGAAAAGGAGCAGGGCTTGGTTATTTGCTATCTGACATCCTTCCCAGCTCTCAGGCCTTCACTCTATCAGCAAACGTTAGAACAGTAGCATTTTATACCTTCTTTGCAAGGGCATATCTAACCAAGGAAGGTGCAAAGAAATGGAGATCAAGGCATGTGGAGTGGGATACATGCCACTGAAACACAAAGCAAAGCCATTCCTAAAGACAGGGAAAAAAATAAACTGGGGAAAGTATCTATTTTTACATGTTAGGAACGACTAATCTAACAACATTTTTGCTTTACGAAATGCTTTAATGTAAGATTTCAAGACACATCCACATAAGATATGTGAACAATAAAGACAGAAGAATTACCATGGGCTGTCTGCCACTCAAGGCAACCTGACTTCTTTGTTCTGTGCCTGGTACCAGGTGCTCCATCACCCAGAGGTGAGGCACTAAGGTACCACTGTAATAGAGAATGGTAATGATGATAATGAAGCCAAAAGAGAGTATGCTAACAAAAGACTGGATTCAAGGACTTAACTACTGCTTTTCAGTTACTCGTCTCTACCCAGGTCCACAAAGCCTTAAAGCACATAACCACTGAGCATGGAAAGGAGTTGTTCTTCATGGCCCAGAAACACATAGTGAGGAGCAGCTGCATGAAGCTGAGAAGTGAAAAATGTAGCAAGGATGACAAGTAATGTATTTGGTAATGCTGCAGCCTGTTCAACCATGCGGAAACTGAGGGTCCTGCCATTGCTGATTCTTTAAGACCAGATGTAGCAGTTAGGAGATGAGTCTAACAAACAAACCAGGAAGAGAGAAAATGCCAACCAACTTCTCCCACCTCCTTTGTCACACTGCATAGAGAAACACCCGGAAACCAAACCCAGTCATCTTGTACTGAAATTTAATTGACCTTATTTTCTAGCTACATTCAACCAAATCAACAAACCTTTAGGCATCTGCCCAGATCCCTCCAGCTGTGACGGTTTTACACAAGCCAACCCTGATTTCTCTTTCATTTTCCCTTATGTAGTTTCTAAAACTATAAGGTGCTATCTCACTGCTGACTGCAATGCAAATTTCCTGTTCACACTGGTAGGAATTCTGTGTGAATGACTGCAGGAAAACCATTTCTATTTCTATTTCATTTCTACTTCTATATAAAGGCCTGTGCCTCTGTCATCACTGTAGTATCTAAGCAACTCTTCCATCACACCATTTGAGTTTCATTCTCCTGCACCAAAGATTTTTCCTTCTGATATTCTTAATCCACAGCTCATCTATAGGATCCTTCTGGTCTTTCTGCAAGGTACAGGACAGGTAAGAATGCTGAACTGCCTGAGAATATCACACATAATAAGTCTGAACACTGGGGTTTCCACACAGTGTAGAGCTAACTGCTCATAGACTAATTCTCTTCACTGAGTGGACTGAGTCCTTTTAGAAGTATGTGCAGTTGTGGAGCATGGAGGCTACTGAAAATTATCTTTGATTTTGCAATTTCATTAACACAATATATTTTTTCCTTGACAAGATGTGAATTCAGAGCTCCAAGAATACCTCTGTTTACAGGCTATTAACACGATCCTGCTGAGGATAAAAGCAAGTTTTATGTCATTGACTGTTAATCTTCCATAGTCAAGAACTAGAACTGTCCAAGAGACAACCCGATAACACAGAGAGGGTGCCTTCCAAGTAAACACGTGTTTAAAATGCAAGCAGGAAGCAGAGAGAAAAGCAGTTTCCCAATGAACTGGTTTACAATGAGCAAAGACTAATTCACATCAAGTGCACTTTTAAGCCCTTGACTGCACTCCTAAAGTCCAGGCAACACAGTCAGTGAGAACTTTGCCACAGCCAGAATGCCTTAAAAACATTTTTAGTTACAGTTAAGGTTACAAAGATGTAAAAGATCTACTCATCTTAGTAAAAGTAGGAAGAACAATTCTTTTTTGAAACATGTTCAATGACTTTCAACTCAAAATCTACAGATCCCTGCAGATCTGTGGACTACTTCACTATAAAGAATGATGAAAAAAGCAGCATTATATACGTTATAATTACATTATACAAAAAGTCCTAAAACTGTGGGCACTCCACTATAAATTTTCTAGGGGTCTACAAACAATAGAGAAGCTGGTAACATATCTGGTAGTTTCAAGCAGATTAACTTCAAGCCTACCAAAAGCCTGGCATTCTCACTTTACCTGCTGATTATTTATATTGGTAGTTATGAAAAAAAGGAATGAACTTAATTAAGATGCAAGGGTGAAATACTGCAGTTAGATTGTAGGCACTGTTGGATCTAAACTACAAAAATCCATTTATTTGTGCAAGTCTGAACAAGCCAGGAAGGAAGGAAAAGAAGGAATGCTCAAATTTATTCACCAGGGCTTGCTGATCTGAGGCCAGTGCTGTGGCAGAAACCCCAGACTGTGCTGGTCATGGCTCATGGAAGCCTTTCCAACAGCTCAAATGGTCCAAGCACTACACCTTCCCTCCAGCCTATCTGCTATTCCAATTGGGTGGACAACAGGGTGGATTAAAGGAAACCTGAAGTGTCATCTGTTTGGCCTACTTTGTGCATCAGAATAGGACCATAGAAAGTTACTGCTTTCTTATTTGGGCCAAAAGATACACCACTGACCTCCTTCACATCAAGCACCAGAGCAGGAGAGCAGCACACATTCTGCTGTGGTATGGCCCAGCAATGACATTTGCATTGTATAGCACAGTTTAACAAAGAGTCTTTGGTTTCTACGCAGTGCAGTGCTCCTCTGGACTGTTCTCTGCCTTCATGCTACCCATTCCCCTCTGATTCATTTAAATCCAAATACATTCAGAAGCATTTCTTGCCACTGATAGCATCTCCCTGATGAAAATACCAACCACACACATTCTGTTTCTGCATCCACAATACTGTAAATCATATACATCAAGAAAGTGGAACATGTCCTTTTTTTGCACCATTTCTGTCCAAAGGAAACCCACTACTTCTGCCAGCAGCACTGTTCCTCTTCGTCCTCCTCTTCCCCTGGAATTTTCATTGAGCTGGAGTTCCTCCTAGACCATGATGCTGACTCTACAGCAGTGCTCCATCTACAAGCAGATGCTCAATGTTTTATATGGTCCAGAGGTCAGCGGGAGTTCTTTGCATCCGTTTTCAGATTCAAAAGGTATGCATCAGTTTGGCAGAGGGGAATGAGATTTTTCCTCTGCAGATTGTTTCTTTTGCCCCTTAATATAATGATGATGCATAGCTTTTTTTGTTTCCCTTCTAGATTACCTATAAGCCTTTTTCTGTGTATTAAAAATGGATTCATATATGCTAATGGGAGAGCAGGATTACACACACACAGAGGAGTTTCAGGTTGTTAATCTTGGGTACTAGGATTCCCCATTTCATTTCTGTGCAAATGCAAGGAAAACATGGCCATGCTGATTACATGTTTGTATAGTAGCCAGTTACAGTTACAGTGACTTTTCTCTCTCAAAGCAGCTTTGGCACTGAGGTCATCAACAGGAAACGAACTGGAGAGAGACAGGGGCTAGAATGGCCTCTGAGACACAGAAACACTATTGCCTCCATCTTCTCCACAGAAGTGCCACTAGACACACAACCCAACTCATTCTCTCACTCATGAGAAGTGTGGATCTTGAAGCACAGCTGGGATCTCAGGAGGCTGACACCCTTCACATAGCATCCTAATGAGGATCACTCCCTGCTATCACATTCCTCCCTTGCAGAATCCTCCCTCCTCACAGGACTATTAATAGTAACCATGAATAAACTGCCTTCCAGCTCCAAAGTCTTCACAAAACACCAAACAACACAACAGGAAAGAGTGTGAAACAACACCCTTCAGTGTATTTCAGGGTAGTGATTTAGTAAGAAGGACATATAGAAATGGCAGTTAATAAAATATGGGATTTTACTTGCAGACATCCAAATAACTTTTGATGAAGATAAAATACTTATTTTTCCCTATTATGTTTCTCTTGCTATAAAGGTGGAAGAGAACTCAAAGGTCTGAAGAGTTCTGAAAACATAAGAGCCAAATTACTAAAGACCACTCATTTATGCAAAAATGTCATTAAGGCTATTCATCAAAAGGTCACTGAGAAGCGCAGTGATCACTGGTAAAGGACACATGGATGTTCTCTGTGCCTAGATTGAAAATTAACTCATAAGAAGTTTTGCCACGTGGCAAATACACACAAATTCCAATAAGGTCTTACCTACCCTTTTGCAACATGTCTTCCTTTCCTCCCACCTCACACGCCTCAAAATCTGAAGCAGAAAGTGTCAAGCTGTGTATTGTCAAGTGGTGGCTTTGGGGCCAGGCTTGCAGATGGTGTTGCTGAATGTGGCCACTGCTGTTCACATGGGTAAAATATCAGAGGGCTGCAGAGAGGAGGAAGGAGGACACCAAAGCAAACACATTCGCCCCTTACCAGCTGCATTGATAATTTTTAGCTCTGTTGATGACTTCAAGGCTTTCTCTCTAGGAAAGTGCCAAGAAGAAAGGTCAGCCACAGAGGAAACACATTTCCACTTCTGCTGCCCTGTCCTTTAGCTCTGGCACGAAGAAATGTATCTCTGTGCCATAATGAAAGACGTGGTCTAGGTGATGAGAAAGACAAAATATACAAACAACCTTATTGACTTGAGTGAGGCAGAGATTACAGAAAGAAAAAAGTAATTTAGGAGGTAACACAAGGAACAGCCACACCACACCAGCCAGCTCATGCTGGCTGGAAATCTCCATGGCCAGTTTTGGATGCTGAAAGAAAATCCAGTTCAGTCCTGTAGACTACCTGAAAAATTGTTTTTTTGTCCTATTTCTGATATTGATTTTGTGGTTCTGCCCTTCTTTACATTTCAACTTGGAGACCAGACAGATAAATGGCAAAGAAAAAGATGTGTGCTCAACAGAAAGAGTAGGTGGAGAAACCATGTTGCTTGACAGAGATGACAAACGTAAGCCTCAAATTTCCAACCCTCATTTCAAAGAGTCTTTTAATGAGGCACCAGGAAAAGCAGCATTGTACCATGGGCAGAAATGTTGCCCCTTTCCTGTGTCTGAACAATGCAGCAAGCTATGTTCCCAGAGAAGAGAGCAGCTCTGGAAAATATAAGGCAGCAGCTAAGAAAATCTACATCCAAAAACAAGGAGTCTTATCGTGTCCACTGATACTATCAGAAGGATCTTTCTCATCTCTTCCTGATCCTGTTGGAAAAGTTAATGCAATCTTCTGGTCTGGCTAGACTTCTTCCATGTACCTGATTAAGAATTAATAATGTCTGAAGTCCAAACAATGGCACTCCTGGGAAAGCAAAGCCCAGAAATACCTCTGTACAAAGCCAAAGGAAGCTGATCTGGCACTAAGCAGAGCCCCTTCCTTTGAAGCTACTTAATAAACCTTAGAGCTTGCCTTCCTCAGATTTCTGCACAGTGGTAAATATTTTCTAAACCAGTAAGTCTCAATCCTTGTAAGAAGTTCTCAGTATGTTGGGTGGACTTAATCTGACCACTTTTCACCAAGACTGCTCAGCCAGAGCTTAAACACAAGTGTGGGAGGAGTCATTGATGACCCACCGACTCCAGTCAATGGGACCATTTGCATGCTTAAACTCAAAGCAGATTTAGTGCTCTGCTAATTCAGGTCTCAAAAAGGAGGCTTCCTCTGTACAAAAAGGATGTAGAGATTGAATAGTGGAAGAAGAAAAAAAAAAGAAAGCTTTGGGTGTTCTGTGACTTCCAGATGGATTTAGAATAATTATTAAACAAATTCCATTTTACAGTACAATGGCAGAAAGGACCTCAATAGAGATAGAAGAAACAGCCTTACTGAAGAGAGAGGGAAAAAAGCAGAATTCCCAGGCCAGTTTTACCTAGGGGAGAAACACTGAGAAGGGCATATCCAAGGACTTATTTCTTCTAGTCTGCTATGATTTTGCCTAAGACCTGAATCTATACAATTTCAGGAAAAAAAAAATTTTGCTGAGCATGGCACTTTCACCCTTTCTGATTAGAAAAGATGGAGCTTCTGCACGGCTGTGCTCATGGTTTGAGAAAATCAGCACATTGGTACCTTTCCTGATGAAGTCAGCAAAAATCCCATCAGCAGAGGAGGTGAGGAAAATAGTACTGGTGGACCTGTTTTAGGATGTATTCTTCTTAATGTCACACTTTGCTAAATCCATGTGTATAAGAAAATTCCAGATGGCTGCTGAATGAAAAACCCCAAAAGGTTGTTTTCCTGCTTCAGTATTGAAGTGGAAAGGAGATTTAATGACAGGACTCAGGCTGCTGGTTCCGTGTGGCTTAGCGGGACAGAAAGAAGTCCACGTTAACAACCTGGGTGCAGTAAAAAAAATAAGCAGGTACTAGGAAACACTCCTTAGATTTGCTTGAATTTTTACCAAGGATAAAGAAAATACTCCTTCCTACCACAAGAAATCTCTTCATTCCCATTCTGTCATTTCCTTTTATGTGTCTCTTTTATTGGCCTGCATTTCATGACAGTCATTACCACAGTGCCCAAGCTCCTGCCTCGCAATCTTACAAAGATTGAGTGCCTCATAAAGAACACAAGGCCATGTCACTAGAAGATTGCAAGCACCTCTTTGAACTTACCCGTTGTTGCACAGACTCTGTATTTTACAGAGGCAATGATAGTTCCATTTTCTTGAGTTTCACACTGGAAAGTAGCTGAATGGGTATCTCTGCAAGCTTCCATAACAGCTGAATCATGGGGGAGAGTGTGTGCTGTCTAAACATAAATAAAAGCAAAATAAAAAGGGGGTATGTGTGTGTGTATTTTTTCAAACAGGTCTGCAAAGATGAGTTGCATTGTGTCAGACACACAGAAAAGTGCTTATTCTACTTTAGACATGTAGGGACCTCTTGGCCCCTGGGAAAATTTCCCCCATCTCTTCAGCATCTCCTACTTGAACAACTGGGAAGGGTAACGTGGTTGTGACTTGTTGACATATAATCACTCACCAGCCACTGTGCCCAGTTTTTCTGAAATAACAGTAAACATTCTCTCTGAAATTACTGTTTCCCTCCCATAAACAGGAAATTGAAGCTGCATGAAGGAACAAAGCCATGCAAGTCCTTGTATTACCAACTCGCCAGTGAAAAATCAGGGCTCGTTTGCATTAAGGAAACAATCTGCCCAAGAAGTCTGTACAATTCAGATGGAGTACATGGTAAATACATGCATTATGCAATTTTTCTGCACAAAGTTGGGTTCAATTACTCACCTCATTTGGAATTAATATCTTCCAAACATATGTAAATCTATTTTCAGGAGGTACAGAAATACAAAACATCTTCACGCAGGCAGAGCCTTCAGGAATTGGTATCCCCCCTATAGGAGGAATTTTTAACAGGTACACTATCAACTATATGAAACACCTCTGTACAGATAATAAAGTTAATAATTCTTCAAACCACAGAATGTTACTTGGAAGTTATCCTTTCCCTTAAAATTACTTCAAATACTTTTTGCTTGGTCTAATGTCTGGAATGAAGCACTTAGCGGAAAAATGGTATTTTACAGGGACCTGAAATCAAAGGCACAGGACAGAAATGAGATCTGAAACATCAGCTGATTGCTTAACAGGGTAATTGGAGGGTGGAATGCAATCCATTCCACTTCCACCACACTCACAGAGAACAAGGCTGTCTCCTTTGAACCAACTTACTTGCTCTAGATTACTATATGACAGTGTTCCACTTACATCCACAGTCTGCTGGCCCCCGGCATTCCTCCACACGGACTATACATTTTGCTTCAGACATGGGGCACCCCCTGGTTAACAGAACTTCTCGAAAGCCAATCCCTTTGGGGGGGAAAAATTAAAAAAAAAAAAAAAAAAAAATCTTTCACTCTGTGTTTCTTCACAGTCTGTTTTTGCTTTCTCTTTATCCCGGATGTTAATACGATGCATCTACCAAAAACCAGGCAAAACAGATGTTCTCAAGAGTGCCTGCTAAAGCTATCCCATGTTGGTATCTAAGCTTTCAAGACATCTACTTCTGCCAGACTCTGCACCATAGGGAGCCAGATTTTTAGAATCATCATGTGTCAGAAAAAGAATTACATATATTTCAAAAGTTTTCTTACAGAAAAATAATTTTAAATTAAACTAATATATGTTCTGCAAAACAGTTAATTCACTTTAGATATCAAAGCATTCAGGGTCCTGGCCTTTAAATGCTCAAATCGGATGGTACAGAGAATACTGTACAGGCTGCCAACTCAGTCTGCCTCCAGTCTTGTGACTGTCTTCAACTCCCACCAAGGTCAACATAAACTGAAGGCACTAAAAACCACCTGGGACTAGGACTGGGGAATCTGAAGTTACCAAAGACTGACCAACAGTGAGTGATACAGGAATACCACCAACAGCCTCCAAGCCTAAGCCTCGCAGAGCACACAGGCTGTGGTTGGTAAGGTAAGGCTTCTCATGAGAAACAGGTGAAATCCAGTGTTGACCACCAGGACTCCACCTGCAACATGGAGGGTCATACTGAAGACAAAGGACAGTAGACAATCTATCACAAATGTGTAAAGTTAAGGAAAATTCCCACACAATGTTCAAGGAAGCAAAAAAAGAGGTTCACTGTCACTATCAGGATTTCAATGGGAACATCCTCATTTTAACAATTACGAACAAATTCAAAACAAGTGCTAGAATTGTTTTTGCCAAACTGTGTGTACACAGTTCACTGGAATGACATAGCTTGTGGGGGAGGCAGGAATAACATGTTTAGGCCCAGTAAACACTGAAGGTTTTGCCATTTTCCCAGAAGCATTTTGTTTACTAATAGGCACAGAAAGAGGAGAGTTAAACCCCTTGCAGTAGAATAATAAATTGGTCTGAATATTGCATTTATGATGCATCTGCCTTCCTTAAATGTCTATTATACAAAACAATGGATATCAGAATGTTTCAGAGGTGTCACGTAACTCATGAAACAGTACTCCAAGTGACAGAGGGATACATCACCACTTACTGAAAATGACACAAAACAACGATTGTTCTCTTCAGAGAATGTATCATCTCATGGATGCAGAGACAGAGGTGTAAATAGCAGTGAACTGACACTTTTATTAAAGGCGTTCCTCTTTCTTTAGTGTCATCTAGGGTTTTTTAGCTAACAAAAAAAGACAGGAAACCTATGAAAAGCCAAAAGGCTGTCTTGATAAAATCTGGGTGCTGGGCTAGCACAGTCACATTCATCAGGAAAAATCCCCCCATGTCTTATCTACAGGAATATTCACATTTGGGAAGTACACCATACTCAAAGGGTTGATGAAAAAAAGCTCTTTTAAATCAGAACTGCAAGTTCTTTTGTTACTCCTCTGCCTCTTCCTTTTGGACAGCTTTTTCCTCCATTCCCATGTTTTCTTTCTCCATCTCTTCTTCGTAGCTGCCAATGCTGATGAAATTATTCTACTGAGATGCTCTAACAAATGAGGTCTTAACTTCAACAAGGCATACAAGTTAACCTAACAGAAAAATGACCACACTGCAGTATAAATTACCCAGATGAAATTCACCCTAGAGAAATGTAAATTAATAGACCTGCAGAGGGAGGAGGGTGAAGAAGGATGATCCACAAAGATCTGAATACTTAGCAATATGAAAACAGCAGTTATGAAATGTAGAGAGGTAAGAGTGGCCAAAACAAGTGGACCACAAAGAGACTGAGGCAAATTTGAGGCAGGTATGACAAGACATCATTAACATAGACTTTAACTGCACTTTAATGCCTCTGTAAGCCTGGACTATGACTAGAGGAACAATGGATCTGAGCTATGTCATTACTGGAAAAAAATAAAGAAAATTAAGTCAGTTCAGAAAGCAGGAAGTATAAAGGCCTAGTCAAATGAATTCAGGCAATAAGAACAAATCTGAAGGAACAAAGAAGACTTTGAGCCTTTCAACAAACACACCATGCATTGAACAGCCTAGACTAGAATGAAGGCTACAGATGTGATCTGAACCCCAGACATGATATTGTTCTGGTTTGGTGGGTGTTTTGGTAGCAAGGGAAAGGCCACAGGAGTGGCTCTGGTAAGAAGCTGAGAAGCTTCCCCTGCCTCCAAAACCAGCCAAGGAGCCATTAGAGGGACAATAGATGCGCCTCAGTGATTAACATAGGAAAGAACTGAGCTAAGACCTGAGCAGAGAAGCACTTCAGGGGGAAGAGCTGTGCAGGAGGAGGAGAGCAGTGCTGGGGAAGGAGAGCAGGGCTGGCTGTTGGTGAGGAAGAAGGGGAAGAAGGTGCCCGAGCAGAAGTTTCCCTGCAACCCATGGCAAGATGGCAGCTGTCCCCCTGCACTCGTGGAGGAACGTGGTGGAGCATTCCCTGAAGGCACCAGGAGGGGTGAACTTGGCCACTGGACTTCGTGACCAGTGGATTTGCTGTGTGTGGACTCTGATTGTTCAGCTTTGGAAGACCCCGGGCCAGGGGAGTTTGTTCCTGAAGCATCCGTGACTCTGTGAGAAGCCCAGGCTGGAGCAGCTCTGGACCTGGTGGGAAGGACTCATGAAAGAGACGTTTGTGGAGGACTCTCTCCCATGGGAGGGACCCCGTGGGGAAGCAGGGCAGGACTGTAAGGAATCCTTCCTCCTGAGGAGGAAAGAGCAGCAGGAACCACCAGCCTGTGAACTGACTCTAAACCCCATCCCCATCCCCCTGTGCCACTGGGGGGAAGGAGGGAGAGAAACCGGGAACAAAGGGATTTGGGCCCAGGAGGAAGGGAGGGGTGGGGGTAACATATGCAAGCCCTGCTCTGTGTGTTGTCTGCGTCCTGTGTGTATTTGATTAGCGTGAGATTAAATTATTATTTTTTCCCAAGTTGAGTCTGTTTTGCTGGGGACCTTAATCGGTGAAGAACCCTCCTTGTCCTTTGTCTCGACCCAGGAGCTTTGTCCTCCTCATCCCAGAGTGTGTGTGTGGGGGGGTAGTTGAGTGAACAGCCATGGGGCTGTTCCTTTGTTGTTGTGTTGGGACAGATATGATGCCTTTTTCTTTTTTGTTAGAGCTTCCCTCTCCTGGTACGTCAGTAAGACTACTTAATTTTCAGTATTAAGGGGGTTAATCATTTTGTATTGGTTCTGGCTGGGATGGAATTTACTTTCCCCACAGCAGCCCTCACAGTGCTGTGCTGGGTATTTGTAGCTGGAATGGTGCTGATAACACACTGATGTTTTGGTTACTGCTGAGCAGTGCTCCCACAGCACCAAGGATGTCTCTTCACAGCCCCCAAAGGACACCAGGCTGGAGATGGGCAAGAGGCTGGAAGGGGACACAGGTGGAACAGCTGACTCAAACTGACCAAAGGGATAATTCATACTTTATGACTTAGTGCTCAGCAATAAAAGCTAAGAGAAAGGAGGAGGAGGCATATGTTATTGAGGCATTTGTCTTCTGAAGCAACCACTATGCAGACTCGTGCCCTACTTCCCAGGAAATGGCTTATTATCACCTGCTGTTGGGAATCAGAGAATGAAATGTTTTGCTTGTTTCCTCTGCTTCTCCATGTGGTCTCTGCTTTATTAAACAACTTCTATCTTGACTCACGAGTTTTGTGTTTTTTCTATCCCTGTCCCGCTGAACAGAGGAGTGATAGACTGGTTTGGTGAGCACCTGGTGGCTATCCAGGGTTAGCCCACCACAGGGTTAACTCTGAGGGACAAAAGATGCAAATTTGAGACAAAATTTAGTGAAATTCCCTGAAAATAAGGAGCATTTGAGACACCTGCTAGAAGGGTGGGACTTCAGGAGCACTTTCTTAGTATCCAAAAGATGTGTGCATAAGAGGAAGTGAGGTCACCAAGAGTATGGAGATACATATATATGACATCACTATACAGACCATATAAGCAGATTTGAAATTATGAAGTTAAGAAAGAGAAATAGAGAAATATGTAGAAGCAAAAAGAATCCTCTAAAACCATAATGTCCTAAGACTGGAAATAGGGGGGAATCAAGGAAGTTCTGTCATTGGAAATATGAAAAAGTGGCTGGAAAAAAATGGAAAGGAATAGTCTAGAAAACATCTGATTGAGGCAGGCAAAAAATCATCTTTCTTTTTTCTCTGGTCTTATGAGAAGCTGAATTTGTTCAGAACCAAATTAACACCATTTCTGATTCAAGACTGCTTCCTTAGCAATGTAATTACCACGTCACAGTAGCTTCTATCACCACTCTAAACACAGGGACATCTTCTTAAGGCTCATCCCCTTTCTATTCCAGAATGATACCTCTCCTCTCCATTGCACAATTTATAAATTGTATAAATGTGGGATACAAAACAGGCTACTGCAGGCAAGCAATTTTTTGGCAATATTGTATGTGGGAAGACATCTGTGAGAAGCATCAGAAGATCTTTCATCTTCTGAACATCTCACAGATGTTCACAAATAGCGAAAATTGTTACTTTGGGGAAGGCAGCTCATGTGCCAATAAACGTAGGGAACTGGTTTAAAATAGGAGCTTGCAGGCTGTGAAATTAATAAAACAACAGATCTGACCTAAACTCCTAATGACAATCAGCCCGATTGTTTTTGTTAATTATGGTTATTGGCAATTGAAATCTATGAGAGGTGAACAAGGGCAAGCAAATTACAACTGCTAAATTGCTACAGTTAGCACTTTTTCTTTTTTTTCCCCCCAAAAAACAAATTACAATATGTTTTATTCATCTGCTTTGCTACTTACCACATGTAACTGTGCATGCTCCAAATTCTAGCTCCATGGACTCTTCGGCATCCAGACCTGAACACAAAGTCTAAAGTTACATTTATAATACAATGAGAGGGATAGAAATGCCCAATTAACAGGAATCTCACTCCTTGAAATTTTTACTACTTTTTACTTGAAATGTGAAATTTTCCAACATTTTTGCTTTCACTATCTAGACCAGAAAAACAAGACATTTATGAAAAATTTATCATAAAATCCAGTGTGAACAGCATTCATATTTAAACTTTATGATTCTTTAAAAGATGATTCTTTAAATGAAGAAAAAAAAAAAGAAGTATTTTCTTATAAACCGGCCTTTGATGTTAAATTATCCCACTGAATGCTCTGGGAAGTGCAGTGTCTAGGTTCTATGCAAATTATAGGTCTTCCCCAAAAAGAGTTAAGAAAAATTATGATTAAACAATATCCAGTTAACTCATTTCCTTGTTCCTTCTGGCTAATGTATGCCTTCCCACATGATTTTTTCCCCCATCACACTCCAAGGTCAGGTTTAGACAGCCAGCATAAAGATGAGTCAACCAGGTACAGTATTTTAATTAGGTTCTGGGGTTTTAATCACTGTGATTGGGTTCCTTCCATTTTTTAATGGTACTTTGAGGTTACAAAATGAGTTTCACAGAATGTACGAAAGCAAAAGGTTCTCATCTCCATCTGGGATTCAAATCTGGATTATATGTTTTATTCCTAATAGAATGCAATTTGAATGTTTGTTTATTAGGATCCTGTTCCTTAGAGAAACTAACTTAGTAATGGTCCTTTGGAAATTATTCACTAAATAAATATTAGGTCTTTTCAGTTCTTCCAAATACAAAGGCACTATGACTGTTTTTACAAGTCTACACTGCCAGTACTGCCTACTCAGATTATTTTTTTCTGATAACAAATACTTAAAGTTTGCTTTCGTTGTCTCTCAGTTTTTTTACACTCAAGATTTATGTTTACAAAATGTTATTTCTGTGCAGCAACGCAAGTTTATGTATCACTTCTTGCTACTAAATCTCTGAGAAATATTTAAGTTTTTCACACACTACCCAAAACTTTAAATTTCTCAGGTTGAAAGGAACAGATCCATTTCTCTTGCAGTCAGTGATACAGAAATGTAAAACACTTACTCCTCCACTGTAAGGATTTACATTACAGCAGCCCGGTGCATCCTCCATAATGATATGTTGATACTGAACTCTTTTTCCCAACATTATAAATGAGCCATCAAAATGTTATTCTTCTGTTATCTCTAACTGTCTCTATGGTTTTAACATTTACTTCAGCATATAAGCTGCACTCGTCAGAACAGTCTTCTAGAGTATGCACAGTGCTCTGTAACTATCCAGTTGAATGATAAAAAATCCGACGTTAGCCAAAACATCAGGAAAAAACAAATGATAAGACTAGAATCCTATGAAAACAGAGACAACCATTAAAACAGCTAGTGTATCCTCAAGCTCTGCCTCTGACGTGCCTTGAAAAGTAACAACTTCTTTAGAAGATGGTCCCTACCGTCCCTACCGTGGACATCCCATCCTGTTTCCCTTAGCTTCTCTTAAACTAACGGGGCAATCACTCAGCAGTCTTGTCTAACAACTACCACAGCACAGCAGAGAGGAGAACTTAAGGATCTGCCTGCAGATCCTGTCTACAGTCTAAATACAGTCCTGTTTCAATAAATACCTGTTTTCTACTTGGTACAATGTGAGTTGCACTCGTTTGCTCATGTGGAATAAATGTAACATGCAAACATAAATGGGGGGAGGGCTAGAACAGCTTCAGGTGATGCAAATTCTCAACAGATTTCAGACAATTCATATCAGTTTATGGTAAGCCCCTCCACCCTCAAAGTAGGCATTACTGTAATTCAATTTTGAGGGGACAAGCTGAGTGCAGCCACAGCAGGGGGTCATGGTATCTGAAAGGAGAAGCTGCCATTTCCCATCCAGACACAATTTAAACAAAAACAAACAAACAAAAACAACCCACAAAAAAACAGAAAAAGCTTCAGAAACAAGAAGAAACACAAAACTTTAGATATTACTAACAGAAGGTTGAGGGGGTTTGCTAACCAGTGAAAGCAAACTTATAGGTGAAGATATCAGCCACAATATCCTTTCAGAGTGCTTTCAGGCTTCCGGAGCACCACAGGGCACAACAGGGCTCTTTTGTCAGAGATTCATAATGATGAACTGACAACAGCCCTGAATTTTTAAAAAAGTAACTCTATTTTCTAAGTAGTAATACCCCAAATAAACCTTTAAACACACCTATACATTAAAAGCTGATTGTTTCTAAACTAACAAGTTAATCAGGTACCACCAATCCTGATTTCTGATTTAACAAAACTGAAAAAAAACAAAAACAACCACAATAATTAACCCACCCCCAAAAAAAAATTGTGTCAAAAATTAAATCTTGTGAAACGCTGTCATGTTCACTGATGATCCTCTGGAACACACACCACTTTTTAGATCAATGTTATGAACCTTCCAGGCCAATATCACAACAAAAAGTTTTGCATTGCTTCCTTTACTTGCATCTCCTCCCTACATTTTCAATGAACCAAAAAAGTTAAGAAAGCTTCCAGTAAGAAACTACAGATCTTTCTACTTATATAAGATGGCTGGTTCCAGTTGCATCAAGTTCAGATAAAAATATAGTGTCAGCCCTATGTGAAGAGAATTATGTATATAGCTGCCATTAGCATTAATAGGAGTTATATATGCAAATCCCACACATGCTGAGATAAGAATGTGCTAAGGAACTGCATTTACATTCCTGTCAGGGGGCTGCAATTAGTACCAGCACAGCAAAGGCAGCCTGTATCCCTCTGTACATTTGGAAGCCTTGTAAAACCTATGTAGGGCAGAAACCTTTGCAGTCACACACCATTTTAATTACAAGCCACATCAGAGCGTACACGCAGCCTGTTTTGAGAAGCACTTGAAAAGCCCACAGAAGTCCTTCTAAAATATCTCAACAGAGAGCACTCCCCAGTCATGTTTGTGATCCCCAGGGAATCTCGCTCGGTCCTGCTTTGGGCATCTCTCTCAGACCTGCCAAGTGCTGTGGCTCTGGGACGTACGGGATGCTGAAGGTGCAAGGGCAGAGGTGAGGAGGAGCAGCAGAGCTCCATCCCCAAAGGGACACGCCACAGGGCAGCTCAGGGGATGCAGGTTTCCCAGACTGGAAGCGTTTCCATGTGCGGCTGGTGGCTCAGGCGGAGGGGGTCTGCACGTCTCCGGCCCTGGAGCCCGCGCCTGTGGCTGCCAGAGTGACAAGCGGACCTGGAGCTTCCACCTGGAGCTGTCCCCAGCCTCCTCCTTCGGGAGGGCCCCCAGGCTGCTGTACGGCTTCATAAAGCACCGCATTCACCCCGACACCTTCCCGCTGCCTGCACGTGGCGCCGAGGAGGGACGGCTGCACCCCGGCCGTGGCTGAGCCTTGCTCGGAGAGCACGGCTCCGTGCCTGCCTCCCCGCACCCCGGCCGCGCATCCCCTGCCTCCAGAGACGGAAGCCAGGCGGGGACCGGGAAACTCCCCTCGGCGGGAGCAGGAATCACCGGATCTGCGGGAGAAGCCGCAAGGGACAGGCGGCGGGCCGGGCTGAGGCCGGACCAGCGCCCGCACCTCCCGGGCAGGGACCCCGCACCGCCCGGGGCCGCCTCACCCGGCTCGGTGTGCCCGCTGCGGGGCTCCGCCGCCTGCCGCCTGCAGCCGTGCACCGAGCCCGCCGCCAGCCAGGCCAGGAGCAGGGGCCGCAGCAGGGGCCGCAGCCCCGCCGCTCTGCCGCCCGCCCGCCGCGCCATCCCGCCCCGCAGCGCCGTCCAGCCCCGCCGCGCCGTCCAGCCCCGCCGCGCCGTCCCGCCCCGCGCTGTCACCCGCGCCGCGTCACAACGGGCCCCGGCCCCGCTCCCGGGCCGGCCCCGGGGGCTGCGGCTCATGCCGGCGAGCGAGCCCGACCTCCTGCCCACGCGGGCGGCAACTCCTGTGGCACCCCCAGGCTCTGCCTGGCTGCGAAGGATGGTCCTGGACGGTAACGTTTGCAGCCAAAGCATCTGGTTCTTCTCCGAAGGCCAGGAGAGGCAGATTGAGATGCAGTCTTTCTGGCTGACTCCGGTTTCTTAAAAAATGACTACCCTGGGTTTCCCACGGCACCTCTCGAGCCCCGATGTGCCGGAGCCTCGTGCAGAGGGGGTCTGTGTGAAGTGAAGAAATGCACCCGCGTTCCCAAAAGGAGCCAGCACGTGTGTCCTTGGGCAACAGCTCTGATGGCAAGTGGGGTGCTGGGCCAGCAGGTAGAGAAGGTAAGAGCCTGCCTGCAGTAAGCATCCCCACTCCCCAAAAGCAGTGCTTGTAAGGGATGCTCCCACATTTTATCCAGAATCCCCGTTGTAGGCTCTGCTTTGATGTTCAGAAAGCCTCTGCAGATGTCCCAGGCTATCTGTGCAAGAACTTCCTTCTCGGTGAGCATGACTTCCAGCAGCAATTGCACTTCTCCAGAATAAAGAAACACGGCCAACAGGGGGTTGGTTGGTTGCGAGTGTAGAGCTGGGCCTGGGATGTGTGTGAAATTTGCTTCCATGGGAGCTGAAAATGGACAGAGCTTTCACAGAATCACTGAATCATTTTGATCGGAATGGACTTTGAGATCACTAAGTCCGACCTTTAACCTAGCACACTGCCAAATCCACCACTAAACTATGTCCCTAAGCACCACATCTACACACCTTTTTAATACCTCCAGGTATGGTGACTCCACCACTTCCCTGAGCAGCCTGTTCCAATGTCTGACAACCCTTGCAGTGAGTAATTATTTTCTAATATGCAATCTAAACCTCCCCTGGCACAACCTGAGGCTGTTTCCCCTTGTCCTATCACTAGTACCTTGGGAGAAGAGACTGACACCCACCTCCCTACAACCTCCTTTCAGGTAGTTGTAGAGAGCAGTAAGGGCTCCCCTCAGCCTCCATTTCACCAGACTAGACATGCCTGGTTCCCTCAGCTGCTCCTCATAAGACTTGTGCTCTTGACCCTTCATCAGTTTTGTTGCCCTTCTCTGGACATGCTCCAGCACCTCCATGTCCTTCTTGTAGTGAGGGGCCCAGAACTGAACACAGTGCTCGAGGTGCAGCCTCAGCAGTGCTGAGTGCAGGGGCACAATCACCTCCCTGCTCCTGCTGGCCACACTATTCCTGATACAAGCCAGGATGCTGTTGGCCTTCTTGGCCACCTGGGCACACTGCTGGCTCATGTTCAGCTGGCTGTGAATCAACACCCTCAGGTCCTTCTTCTCTGGGCAGCTTTCCAGCCACTCTTCCCCACTTCCCCAGGCCTCTAGTGTTGCCTGGGGGTGTTGTGACCGAAGTGCAGGACCCAGCACTTGGCCTTATTGAACCTCATGCAGTTGGCCTCGGCCCATCAATCCTGCCTGTCCAGGTCCTGCTGCAGAGCCTTCTTACCCTCAAATAGATCAACACTCCCACTCAACTTTGTGTCATCTGCAAACTGACTGAGGGTGCACTCATCCAGATAATTTCCCTGCATTTGAGACTAGCCATGTATCTTACCTGTTTGACTTAGCCTTTCTTTAACAATTTCTTCCCAGGATACTTGCTCTCACATGTGCAACAGCAAACATGGAAGAAAATGGCTTGAACTGATCAAGCTACTTCTGTAAAGGCTAGAAGAGAGGCGATTACTTTTATGAAATACTTGGGAGGCTCTCAGATATTGAAGGCAGAGAAAGCTGAAGAAATGGGAGACTACTAAGTGATGGGTAATGCACCCAGTGGAGGCCCAGTCTGTGGAGACATTCAAGGTCAGACTTGATATGGTTCTGAGCAACCTGATCTAGTTATATAGGTCCCTGCTCACTGCAGGAGGGCTGGACAAGATGACTTTTAAAGGTCCCTTCCAACCCCATGCATTCTATGATTCTGTGATTATTCAATAAAGTTCATGAAGCTGTCAAAGTTGATGTTGTCAAAATAGTAATTATATCCTTAATAACAGCTTCTATTCTGTATCTGTCAATATTGAATAAAACCAGCTGTCTCTAGGGAGGGGAAAAAGGATGACCATATTGGTTAAATCAACTGTGTATTTCAGTTTTGAGTTGTTTTTTTTTCATCAAGACATTTTCAACACACTTTCCTATATATACGTATGCAGATGTAAAATATTAATATGTATACACACAGATGCACATCTGTTCTATGCCACTGTGACTTGTGATAGGATGCAGGACATAGTTAACATGAAGGAAAGGTGAATAATTTTCAGAAACAACAGGGCTACATACTTCTCTAGAAGAAACAGATCTTTACCATTTCTACAGAATAAGCAAGAACTGAGCTTCTTAAGCTGGGCCCTAGTAAAGAGCTGGATGGCATTTTGTGTATTTCCTCAACACTATTAGTCAGTAGCACTACCTTTTCCATTCCTTCCTTGTACTTCACATACTTGATATTAGTCTTGGTCTGTTTCTACAGTCTTATCTTCTGCTCAGGCTCTCTCTCTTTTTTTCTGAGCCTTCTTATTTTTCTGTTTTCATAAAAAAAGAGGATAACAAAATGAATGGCAATGGGAAATATCCACCTGGCTCATGCTGTTAAGTGGTTCTGTGGAGGAGCAGTGAACTCCCAAGTGGGCAGAGCTGTTCCACCTACTTGTATTGCTCTCACAGCTGGCTGTACTACAGGCTGCCCAGAGAGGACTGACAAACAGTTTGGAAAGAGCTTGCAGCTGCTTGTTCTTCTCCCTAGCCTCAGGACAACCATAAAGTGTTTCTGCAGTGGGAGTGTGTATTTGGAAGCTTTCTTCCAGGCTGCTTCTTTTCTCTCCTTGATTGACACCATCTTCCACACGATTGTTTTCTGCAGCCTTTTACAGGAAGAGCAGTCTCCTGGACTTGTAGCCAGTATCACTCCCCTCCCCAGGGTTAGGAGCAGTGGGCAGAGTCACAGTTCTCCTTAAAATTACCCCCATGTGAAACTGGGGGTGAGATGGAGCCAGGAGCAGCAGACAGACCTTCTTCAGTGTTACAAACACCTGGAATATGTTTATCTCTCAATTCTGCCTTCAGGCTATCCGGAATGTGGACTTTCAATTTAGCCATATAATGCAAAATTGATGACTTTATTAGTGCAGCTGCTAATTAACAGACCAAATAACACTACTACCATAATGCCAACAGATTTGTCCTTTAGCCTGTACTCATTCTCAGTAAGAACATGGGCAAACTGGATGCTCAGTAGTTTTCTGAGTTAGTAACTGTACTTGTGAAAGGTTCAAGTGTAGTGCAGCCACATGACATAGACAATGACATAGAGTGAGCCAGAGCAGCCTTGTCTCTTATTCACACTAATAACCCAGGTTGTTAATGAGGTAGGGAAAATGTTTGATACTGTTAGAAAGCAGGAGTTCCTTGCAGTGCTGTTTTCTGCGACAGGACTCTGTTGGTCAATAGAATGCCTTTATTCTCTGTGCATGGGCCAGTAAGTAACTCTGTAAGTCGTATCTCATTGAAAGCTCCTGCAGCAGGAGCTCATGCCACAAGATCACCACATCTGTAGTGGTCAAGGGGAGGTGGGAAACAGTTCTGAAAAACGCCTCCACTTGTTTTGTTCCCATGCACAGAAAATGGCATGCTTCTTCCACTGGGTAAGAATTGTTGCCATAGTAATGTTTCCAGCACTCCTTTTGGATCAATAGCAGAACAGAGGGGTTTTCAGGTATTTCTGTCATTTGCAAGCCTGCAGTCATACCCCATATATATATCTATTCTCTTCTATGAAATAAGTTTTTTCAAAGAACTTTTGGTGCTGTACAGTCAATGTGCAGAAGGCAACATAAATGTGGTGTACAAAGATGTTGGGTCAGAATCAGACTGGGCAAGTGCAGTGCTGTCAAGAGACTAGACTTGTATTGCCTTAATCAAAGCCCTGAACTTGGCCCTTTCAGCCTTATTCACACCTCACCAAATGCAGGAGTGAAATGAAGCTGAACTAGCTGCATTTTTTGCTGAGGGTCCAGATGTAGTTCCATTCACAAGTCAGCAGGATTTTTCAGTTGATTTGAAGTTCATTTGCTGGTTCGTGGACACTCTGTAGGCACCTGACATATTGCCATAGCATAGGTTCAAGCTGATTAGATGCTACTAATTCTAGGATGGGAATTAAATGGGAGCTTTTCATAAATTCTTAAGGGCTGAATCTACAAAAAACCTGGATTTAGTCACTGCACTGCCACTTTCAGCAACCACCTTCAACATGTAGATCATCAGAATCTACCCATCTGCTCTACACATGTCAAAAAACCGTGTACATGTTGAGAAGAGGCCCTACATTTCCCCTACATAACCTAACAGTTAGGGCACATCTCAGCCTTTGCCATGAGCTCATTTAGATGTTTACCAGCAACACTCCCATTCCCAGTAAACAGTGTGCAACAGCCATGCTGTGTAGGAGTTGCAAGAGTCAGTAGGAGCTGTTCATGCTAGTTGACCTCAGTGTTGGAGAACGGCTGCAAGCATGGTTAATGTATGAAGACAGGCTTTGATGAAGATGAAGCATTGCCACGTCCAAATGTTTTTGTGAATTTGACATGGAGAGCTGAGGACAAACTTTTCTGAGGTAGAAATTGTTCTGCTTGCCGTATTGATATGCAAGCAATAAAGGAGAGCACAATTTGCTAGCAATATATTTTGCATCATTTTTAGGAAAAGCATCTCATCTTGGATTTCTCCATGGAATATAGATTCACTTGCTTCAGTTGTTTACACCTGAACCTTATCATACACAAGCCTATTATGCATTTTCTACGCATAGATTCCTTTACAAAGCGCAGTATTTACCTACAGATGCAGCACAAAGCTCCATCAGGTATTACAGTTATTCACTTCTAATTGGAATAGGAACATGCTATCTTCTGCAATTACGTGGTACATTTTTTAAATAGCAACTAATATTTCATTGCCTACTGAAAACATCTCCAAATCACAAATACAAGTGGTTTCTGTGAGAACAGTGGTAATCAGCACCATAGACACAACTCAGAGAGATTCATTAGAGTTTCTCCACGTTTCCTAGGCTGGTGTCTGCATGCATATATCACCACTGAGCAGAAAAAAAATAGGCACTACTTCTTCTTTTCTTCTTATCTGACATTTCTCAGGAGATCTGGTATTTCATATCTACTTATTCTCCCCCTTCCTTGGTTCCAGAACAACTGGAGGAGCTTTTCTTTATCTTCTACAGCTCCTTCTTCCTTATTGGCAGCAAGGCCCTCTTGCCTACATTTACACATCTGCTGGACACTGGAAAACATTCTTGAGTCCTGTGGCTTGTGTGTAATTCTTTGTCATCATGGCCTTGTGAAGAGAAAGACAGGGGAATCCTGGGAAAACTGAGATTTCTGTCCATGGACAACAGTATGCTGTGATGATATGAATTTGCCCATGTTACTTAGGAGGCACACATGCCTTCCTGATGGCCAGTGTTTTCAGCAACAATACTTGTTAAATATTTTATGCCAGAAATATAGAAAAATTCAGATAATATTCTTGGTCCTACTTTAGTGAGATAGGTATAGTAACTGCCTGTGAGGAGAGAGATATTGAGGACTGGGAGGATCACTCCTGAAACAGTACAAATCTGAGGTCACATCTTGCTCCCTCTGCTGCAGCCCTTCTTTGGTCAAAGTGGTTGTTCAGATGTAAATAGGAACTGAACAGAAGTCAAATCAGTTAAAGGCCTGCTCACCTGAAGGACAATAGAAGTTTTCTTCATAACATCACAGGGCTCAAGATCTGAGAGAGCCCTGAACAACAGCAGTGCTGAGGAGGTGCGGTTTTATCTGTTTCTGACTTGCACTCAGGACCAGCAAAAATAAAGTGCACCATAAAAGAGATTTCAAGTTTTGCAAGTAAAGGGGTGGATTCATGGGCTGGCATTTCAGGACCAAAAAATGTAGCCTTAAAATACAGCAACTGCAGGCAGGCACATCACCTGCTCAACGAGGAAGTTCTGTTAAAGTCTAGCTGGTATCGTAGATCAGCAAGGCCTGCCTTTCAAGCTCCATTGCTGTTAGTTCCCTAAGGGAATGCCCCCGAGGCTACCCCTGGCACTTCAGCCTTTCTGTTTACCCACTTTCTCATCCAGAATTCACCCGCCTCCACATGGTGTTCCTTGGCATCCTCACTAGCACAGCACTTGCAGCAGCTCCAGCTTTGCTCGTCTCTGCAGACAAGAGAGGAAAATGCCTGCGTGTAAACCAACCCATGAATGCCCTACCACCTGGCCAGGGGCAGGCTGCAAGGCACTGCTAAATAGATGCCAGAGCTTCCACACTGCCCTACCAGCTTTCTCATCAGGCAGCTGATCACATTCAGGAATCGTGCTGGTTTCGTCTGCTGTCCCCTGCAGTTTGGCAGAAGCATCCTCTGAAGAGACCAAGAAAGAGCTAATGCTTATTAACTTCTCCTCAGATATCCATGGGTCTGGATGCACTGAGATACCATGGTAATGAGAGCAATAACAGTGTCTAGACAGACAGACAGTAGTCCCACAGTTAGGGGAGAAATTTTGCCAGCAGATAGTTAATCAAATTAACTGTGACGTATTCTGAACAGAGGAACACGTGAATACGTGACCCACGTGTAGGGTGAACCTGGTGATCACCTGCTGTGACAGTTTTTATAGTATATCACAGAGCCTCTGACAAATATGAATTAGCAAAGTACTTAAAAAAATAAAATTACTTCTAACATTTGACAAAGAGTGTTATTAAAATGGCTTCTTCAATAGTATATGGTTTTCCTGGTAGTGATGGGGAGCCAAACCAATCTTCTAGATTAGAGTTCTTAAAAGGAGGGAATTACATCACTTTAAAAGACTGTCTCTTACATAGCCTACACTTGAAAGTCACCACAACCAGTTCTGATAAAGATTTCAAGGTGCAAGATCCATTTCTGACTTAGATGTTGATCAGCTGTGCACTATTCCTTTACACGCATTTGCCTTGGTAAAAATAAATCTTCATTAACTCAGGTGCGGAAATTAGGAGTTGCCCTGAATATGTTTGTTTGTTTGTTCTCAAGCATAAATTATGTTTGAAAAATAAGGGCATGGCTCTCTGAAGGGCTGGGCACCTGCAGCTCACATTACACTCAGCTGGAGCTATAAATGCCAAGCAGCTCTGAAAAGCCAGGGTTGTAACTGTTCCATTGGATGAGATTTATCCAAACAGTGTTGATCGACAACTAAATCTCAGGGCTACCTTTCCTTTTCCAACTTAACAGGTTTACTTAGGGACCTAGATTCTGTGTAAACATTCTGAATAATTGTGTTTAATTAAAAGACTGCAGTGAAAGGAAAGAAAGGCAAAGACATGCCTTGTTCTGCAGTACAATTAAAAAAAAAAGTAAATACAATTGCAGTTAATTATCCATCACTCAATACAGAGACTTCTACTTAATCTAATCACTGGTTAATTGGATTGTCTCTTTTTATTTTATCAAATCTACTGTAACCAAGTAATCTGCATTTGCATTGTGCTTTGTTTATTTTGATGATTTTCTGTTATTAAAAAGGTCACTGTCAGGTCAGTTTAGGCCTGTATTTGTTGTTTAATACAACAGGGTTTCACATTACATAAGTACATTTCTGCAGAACCCAATTTCAGGCTCAGACATTTAGAGCTATGCAAGTAAATTGAAGGATCTAAAACTTATGATTTTCAAAGGAAGTAGGTGCCCCACTCTGATTAATTGATAATCTGGGTTACATTCAATGAGGTATTTCTCAGAATCGAAAAGGAGTGAGGAACCTACATGGAAAATATATGCAATATGGGGCTCACCATGTCTTATTTAGAGTCACCTCAATGTCCTGCTGGTGATCCCTGGCCATGCCAGGGTAGGGCAGTGCCTGCAGATGAGCTGCTCAGCTGATGGATGGTAATGTGTTACAAAGTGGGGATTTGGTTGTATGTTTGAATGTCTAGAGAGTAAGCCCTATTTGGGGTTTCAGTGAGATTAAGTGCATTTTTAGAGATGCTTTACCATGATGTAAGCTCACAGGTAAAGCTTGTCTGATGTATCTCTCTATTCCAGCAGTCAAAGATGAAGTGGTGCACAGGTTAAAGCTGACCCAAGAAACAGGCTAGTCCTGTCTGGGGTGTTTTAGAAGGTTCAGGAGGAAGATACTTTTTCTTTTAACAAAGATTATGGGCTATAGTTGAGGGGATTATGATGCCTGGGTCGCATATTGACATTAGCCTTGTGCAGAGAGGACACCCTCAAGCTACTCAAGCTGGGATAACTGATAAGCAACCAGACCAGAACTGGGACATTGAAAGGTTCAGAGGACCTGAAAACAAGAATAGCAATAACTCCCTAAATTTCCCCATGTAAATGTGAATACAGTGGTGTTCACTGCTTCTCTCTACAGTGCTGTGCAAGACCATGGTAAGTACATGAGGGAAATTCCCTTATCTTGAATTTGTGAGAGCTGGGGTTAGTGATAAGAGCAGGGATAGTATAATAAAGAGTGCTAATCTCATCATAGCAACCCTGCTGTGTATATTGCTCAGGGCCAGCTCTAGGTATAGGCAAAATAGGCAGTTGCCTATGGCAACACACTGCTGGTGAAACCAGAGTGAGTTCAGGCTCCTGCTGCCGCCTTTGTCAGTGCAAGTGCCCAGAGAGCCAGCCTGGTGGCCGTTGCTGGAGGAACCAGGACATGCAGGCCTGTGGCTTTTGATGACAGTGCTGAAGACCTAAGGGCTTCCCTGCAACTGTTGTCATTCTCTCTTTGCTCCCATTTGCTGAAAAGCGTGACTCTCCAGGACCCTCTCCTGGCTCCGCTCCTGCTCTTTTGCAGCAAATGTCAATCTTGCCAGCAGTTCTGAGATGCCTGGAGCTGATTTGCATCATGAGAATCCTGCAGGCTTACAGTTGCCCAGGAGAGCTTGAGGTTACCCAGACATCTATCTTCAGTGGCTCCTTGGAGCAATGGCAACACCAGTGCTGACAGAAAGGAGACAGGAAGGTGTCACGCTGCGGCAGGAGAAACAAGCCGGGCCTTGCAGAAATGTGCAGGCGAAGATCAAACAATTTTTCATGAAATCATGCCAGAGAACTAGGGGTATTTCTGTGCCAAAATAACGCAGACATGGTAAATGAAGAAGAATGGTTGCTGGGTCATTCTGGGAGCTGAGTCAAAGCCAAGACACACCAGCTAGTAGCCTCACACTTCTAGCCTTCCCTGTTGCATCTTTGACCCAAGCAGAGCCTGAACATCATTTGTGTTGGAAAGTCATAACTATGACTTCCAGTGCTTTTACATTATAAAGCAATTTCTGAAAAGTCATGATTTCTTGTTGGCAGGTACTCCATCACTGGAAAGCATCTGAAGAAGTGCTTTTTCAGAGAATTTTATTCTGAGGCTTGTGTGTTGCTCTGTGTGCATTCATGTTTACTGAGTGCTGAACTGTATTTGCTTTGTTGCTTCATTACTAGAAATATCATCTGCTTGCAAAACAATACATGTTTGGGAAGGGATTTGGTGAGAGGGTGAGGTTGCTCCAAGTTTATTTTTCAGTCTTGTTGCCGATTACTGCTGATGGCTGCTGCTTAAGTAGGCTGGTTGAAAAAGGCAGCTCTTTTTTTCCTTGTCCATAAATGATCCACTGCCTTCTGGCAGTGGTCTGTAAAGGTGTAGCAAAGGCATTAAGTTAAGAGCCAGACACATGCTGACTCCCACCTCTTCTCCACAGAGAAGCTCCTTCTGAGCTCAAACAAGGTGAAGTTCAGCTCTGCCTCAAAGACCTGCAGCTGGGTGTCTGGGGATATTACATATTCTCTCTGCCTTGCTGAGCAAGCTTTCTGTAGCGGTGTAGTCTAGGATTCCTAGTTCTTGTCTTGCTTGGGCCACACCTGCAAATAATGTCCTGATTTTTTTTAATATTGTTTTTTAGCTGCAGCTTATTTTGAGTTACAATGTGAACCCAGAGTCAGCAAAAATGAGCAACTCAAAAACTGGTAGGAATTTAAAGGAAGGTCAACAGCCAGACAGTTAATGTTTCAAAATCCGTCCATGCTGCTCCGTGTTCCTGGTTGCTCACTCCTAAAAATCACACATGGAGAATCTGATTCATTTTTTGGTGGCACCACTTTGGAATCGGTGACAGAGCAGTCATACCTCCAGCTTAGTTAGGATGACAGTGTTCTAGAGACACCTCTTTCCACAGCCCCAGGCCAGTGTTTTCTTCCCCTGAGGTGGAGCCCGTTCATTGAAAGTGGAGTTGTTCTGCAACCTCACTCCTGAAAAAGTCTTCCAGCAAAAACCTTCTCAGTGCCCCTGCAGCAGTGGCTGTGGAGACATTTTCCCAGAGCTGCTTTTTAATTGCTGTTATCTATATTCATAGATTCATGGATCGAAGGCTGGAAGGGCCCACTGGATCGTCTCCTTTGACCTCCATGAGCCCTTAAATGTCATCACTTACCCCTGCATTGAACTTGTGTTTATCTGCAGCATGTGTTCCAGTGGGAACGCAAAGATACCGAGGGACATTGAATTCAGCACTTCTTCTGGTTGGTTCCTCTCCTCTGCTGTTAGAAATAGACTCTGCACTGTGGCAGTGCCTGAGGGAGCCATCTCGAGGCCTAAGGCCCCATTATGCTGGCCCCACTATACATAATTTAAAAAGACTGCTATTGCCCCAGAGAACTTGGAGACTGTAAAGAATATGGGAGGCTTAATGTCAAACAGAATATTATGCAGTTGGTTTCAGGCTGCTTGGCCAAGTGAGGAAAAAAATAAAGAATACAGTGGCCTGAAGTAGATTGGCACTGAGGGATGAAACAGGAAAGGCAGACGTGAGGTCTGCAGAAATGTCACAGACACTGTAGGAATGATTCAGAGAGGACAGTTGCCCTTAGCCTGCTGGTATAATTTATAAATAAAAATAAATAAATAACAGGTGGAGGAGAAATGTAAAATAATAATAATAAACAGAGAAAAATTCAATCAGATCCTTGAGGATTAAAAAGAAAAAATAACCTTGGGTAGAGCTGGACTCTGATCTTTTTCTGAGCTCTGGATGCCTGAGTTCTCTTTGTAAAATGATAAATGATCAAAATAAAGAGCAGACTTAAGGATCTGCAAAGTGCTGATTAAAATCAGCTTCCCCATATACAAAATATTAATGTTTCCTGGTGTATATATTTATTAATCTGATTAGAAAGGAAGAATGGACTGAGCAAAATAATATCATTGTGTCTCTGAATGCATGGTTGAAGGTAATTTAGGGTGGGTTTTTTTCATTCTTTTGTCTTCTGGAATTATCTCAGTTTTTGAGAAATACTTTCTCATTCTGCAGGGCCTTCAGCACTGATTGGGATGTTTACATGTTTTTCTCTTATCTCATCTGGAGTATCTTTTGGTATTTTCAAGGCAGTCTTTCTGCTTCGAACTAAGAGAAGAATTAAAACCTTTAGATTGTGTGGACTTCATTCTTCATTTGCATTACATTTGTCCCTCTTAGGTGAACCCATCTAGCCTGGTGGACAGTCTCCTACGTGATTCCAGTCTGAAAGAAGAATGAGGCCTGTTATTTTCCTGACTAGCTCACTGTTCCAAACTGACCCTTGCTGGCTCTTGGGAAGGTCTTACCGCTTAGGGTGAAAAGCATTCAGCCTCTTGTCTTTTCCCTGAGAAGTAGCACATTTTGCTGAATTATAAACTGACAGTGGGTTAACTAATCAGGATCCTAGAGCTACTGCAGTAAGGCTTGAGACACTTGTAATGCACTTAGATCTTCCCAGGGGCTGAGTTAAGGTAAAGTGAAGACAGCAGCTACCTGCTACCCTCACCCACTTGCACTACGGGTCAAAACACAAAGATCCAAACTGAGGAAAAGGATGGATTAGCTCCTGAAAAGCATCACTGGAAGGCTAAATTTGGTGAAACTAGCTACATGGTAGTAACATGGGAGTATACAAAGTATTTCAGCTTCTTGGGCTGGTTCTGCTGGCATTCAGCCTTCCAGACTGGAATGTGCATTGGTTGACATGGCTCTGCTTGCTCACATTGCTTCCTCTAAGTTTCCAATAGCTTGGCAAAGGGTCTATGTGGTCCTGTAGCAGCCCAAATCAGGCTGACACGTACCCTTACTGCTCTTGAGACAGGTGACAGCAGTACTGTGGAAGAAGGATCTTGCCACAAGAGCAGGCAGATGCAGGGAGGTGGGGAACATCAGTGCTAAGGGTAGTGTATGCTGAGGCAGGAGCTTCAGTAAAAAGCCTCTGGCCAACTGCTGTGCAGGGGGAGAAGT
Source organism: Apus apus (assembly GCF_020740795.1). Classification (NCBI taxonomy): domain Eukaryota; kingdom Metazoa; phylum Chordata; class Aves; order Apodiformes; family Apodidae; genus Apus; species Apus apus. The sequence goes on from NC_067284.1 coordinate 12,014,236, forward strand.
TGTTCTGTAATATTTCTTGCTCAGATTTGATGGATGTTCAAATGTTTTTAAATACATCCACTTATATTTGGAGTCAGAAACAATATTTAAGATCATCTATAAACTGGCAGGCACAAAAGGCTCTGGGAGCAATTGAAGGGAGCAACCGATAGACCTGCATTATCCAGCACAACACAGTTCAGGAGACTCACTGGTGTGGAGGGTATACATGAATGCTGCCTCTGATTAACTGCCACCAGCTGTCTGTTAACGAAAGATCAAGATGAGTTGGGTGACAGAGATGTACCAGCTAGGTCTAGAAGGATTATATTTGTGCCTGTCAGTCCAGACTCAGCTCTGCCCAGCCCTGTGCACCCTCCCCAGACACATACACCCTACTCAGCCCTATGCACTCTACCCAACTTTGTGCATCCTCTCTAAAGCTGTGAGTGTGGAAGAGCATGATTTACTACCTTGGCAGAAAAGCAGCTGGGCTCTGGAAGCAATAGCTGTTAGCAGTCATGATCACTTACTTCTTCTTGCTTTTTCTTAGCATGTCTCAGGCTCATGGCCCCCCTGAGACATGATGCTGAGACATCTTTCTCTGCATGGAACAAAGGAGATGGAACACGGGGCTGGAGGATGGGAATGTGGTCTCAGGAGGGATGTCATGCCAAACTGTGTGTGCCAAGGAGCTCCAGGGAGAATTCAGCTGACAGGAAACCAAGCTTACCACTGTGTGAGAAGAAGATGCTTAGAAAGCAAGACCAAGATCATTCTAGTTGCTTTACATGTAGTACAAGTGACCTTAACAAGACACTCAGAGTCCCCCTCCTCCTTCCAGATGCCTTTACCCTGGTTTTACTCTAAAGAACTCAATGGAGCTGCAGCTTTATCAACAAGAACAGGAAATCTGGACCCTATGAGCAACATAGTGTGGGAGCACTCCAGAGGCAGAATTCTTGGTGCCAAAGAGGAAGACAGGTCAGCACTGGCCTCTGACAGTAAAGAGAGTGTAAGAGGCTCTGATGGGAGTGCCTCTCAGCCCTCCCTCATCAGAAGGGCAGGAGGTGTATTATGGAGCCTTCAAATACACAGAGGAGTTAGAATGAAATTGCAGGCCCTCAGTGACCTGCCACGTTTTTAGAGGACCTCTTGGGGGGGGGGAAACAGTAGGGAAAAACCTCCTTTTTTCCCTTATATAATTAAAATAAAGAAAGTAATGGTATATGTCAGTCCCTCCAGAAGTCTTCACATTTCCCTTCACTCTCAGAATTCAACTTAATAAGCTCCAAACACAGACTGCTTTAACACCCAGTATTTTGACATCTCTTAGTGTTATCCAGAAAATGTCAGCAGCTCAAATGCAGAATAGAAATGTGGCTTCAGTCTTCTTTCAAGCAATTTTTTTTTTGGTCTTTTGACATCCAGTAGCTGCAGGGCTGATGCCTCAATTTAAGAAGTAGCTACAATTAAATGAAATATGATAACAAGAGAAATCCAAATTCCAAACAGCTTTCAGCTTAAATTTTTGAATATGTAAATTTAGAAACATACATTGAAATTTAAACTACAGGGAAAAAAAAAAAAAAAAAGAGCATTTTGGTTGCTTAGAAAATTTAATACAAGATGTTTTCTTCTTACTTAGGGCTTGCAAGCCTAAAGTTCCAGGCAGATGGAAACATTATTAATCTTATATAGGCACATCTTTGTCCATTTCATTTAAAATAAAGTTTAAATTGTTGAGGTGCAAAGTTTTCATACATATGATGCAGGAACGGACTTTGTGACTAGCTAAGTGCATGCTAATACATCCCTCAGCATGTTACTACATCGTCTGCCCCCTTGCTTTTCAAACTTCACTGCCATTTTGCTCTTGAAGCCCTGTTCACTTTGAGGGTATTTCTGACGTAGTTTTTAATGATTCCCAGCTTTCCATACTTTGTCACGGTCCCCTTGTACTTCTGGTGGTTTACAAGAGTCCAAAAAGGACCTGACCTTCTGACCTGTCTCCTACCATCTCAAGTCTTGCACCTCTTCAGCAACTTTGGGAGGAGAGATTTCAGGTGTGATCTGCAAATCCAGACCTCTGATGAAAACCACACCTTTAATTTTATTTCTGACTTTATTTGTTGCGTAGCTGTAATCTGAAACTCAGATGGTTAAACAGATGCTTGTTATAACTCTATGATAAACTTTCCCTTCTTGTCTTTCTCCAGTATCATGGATGTGTTACCTTTGACTCAGTCCTCCCACATCACCTCTAGATTTTCACCTTTTCATCCTTTGTCCAGAAGCTCAATTTCTCTTGTCATCAACACTTCCTTTCTTGGTGCCTTTCATTTCAACAATTTTAGGTCCCTGAAGTTAATTTGAGATAGTAATTGTTCAGGTCATCTTTCAGACTTATCTTTGGCCACCACCAACTGCTCTACAAGTGCATTCCATCATTCAGTCAAAATTTCTCATCTCTGCACTTAGGACCTTTCTGTTTTTAGCTTCATTTCTATTTAGATAAATAAATCATGACATTGACCATACCATTTCTTGCAGAATGATTCCAACCTATTCTGCCCATCAATCTGCCTCTCACTCTAAAATGTGCATCTTCTTTCCATGATGCATTTTAGATTTGGGGAAAATCTCCATATTCACAGAAGCACTAATATTCACCTCTGCATACTATCTTAAAAAAATAAAAAAAACAGAACACTGCTGCTCTTAGTTGGCTCAGAGATAATTTTTCTTCCCTATGCTTTTCATTCCAGCTTACTTTCACATTCTTGCTACTTCTCTTCATTACCTTTTTGCCACAAGTAAATAACAGTAGTATCAGCAACAAAATCTACCATCAAAGAGACCTCCAAATCCTGCAAGCTAGAGCATCATCAAACAGCAGGTTATCCTCTAAATCGTATCACAGATGCCTCTGCATCTGTGTTTCTTCCATACAGCCCCAAATCGTATGACTACCTCTGCATCTGTGTTTCTTCCATACAGCCCCAAATCTGCAAGAAACTGCCATCACAGAGTGGTATCACCAGCTGCTACCATAATATAGATTAATCAGGGACAAGTATCAGACTTCAGAGAAAGAGAGAATACGATTGTATTTTAATTTCGTTTAGACCTGCTAGAGAAAAAGAAACCTGAAAAATCCAGAAAATTTAGTTCAAGTTTTGTACATCCACAAAATCTGATGATAAAAAGCCTCACTACCAAGAAATATGCAAGACTTCCCTAAAAACCCTTCCAGTGAATACTTAAGTCTGGGTTTTTTTATTATCCTAAAAAAGGTTTAAGGTCATTCAGCCTTCCTCTCCCTGTTAAAATATTGTGTGGATCACCAAAATGTAATTGGTGCTTAAACACCATGCTGCTATTGCCTTGAGTCAAACAGATATGCAAAAGGGGCAGCAGGAATGTGTGATAAAACACAGCTTGGAATGGAAACTAGTGCTTTCTTTAGCATTAGTCTAGCTCAGAGGGCATCTTGGATTCAAATTAATGGACTGTCGGCAGCTGCTTATAAAATTAGGTTCCAAAAGGATAGAGCAAATCTAACACTTTAATTCCTTGCAAGCAGCTGCAAGGAATCTCTTACAGCTCCAGTGCTGCATGGAAGAGGAAGGTTTTTGGTTTTGCTCCCTAAATGTTCAACCGTTTTTGTTAGTATATTGTATTTTGGATTAAAAGACTTTGATAGTGGAAAGTAGTTGCCAAAGAATAACAACCTGGCATTCTTATGTATCCATCAGAGATATGGATTGGCTCA